>NC_080474.1:7680000-8880000 GCF_030265055.1 Doryrhamphus excisus
CATGACAGAAAATAAAGCATTTAAAACTTGCTGTCAAACGTGGTGTGTCTTGTTGGAAAGGAGGCCAACAGGAAGTGGCATTGAGGGTTCAGAGTTTTAGCGTTGCAAAAGTAGCTTGTGCTAGGATCATTGTGCCTTTTATGAGGTTGATCATTCAAAGCCTGTTGTTGCAATGGTCGGATTTGGTGCTTGTGTGTCTCACCAAACATTACACTAACATTACAGCCATCTCAGTCTGGCCTCTCCGACTTTATCTCCAAGGCCTCTAACATGTAATGTCCCTCTGATGTACTCCTTCCTGATCCTATCTATCCTGGTCACTCCCAATGAGAACCTCAGCATCCTCATCTCTGCTATCTCCTGTTCTGCTTCCTGTCCTTTCCTCAGTGGCACTGTCTCTAGGCCAGTGATTCTTAACCATAGGGGCGCAGGCCAAACTTGGGCCTCAAACACCACCTATAGGGCTGCAAAAAACTTTTTGAGTTTTGTACCAGTGGGCTGCGAGGGCTGTGGGACTGCGTAGTAGGTTATCAACTGAAGACACCAGAGATAGGCTAGCTGCTATGCTACTGTATGTTGTCAATGAGACCAGACGGTGGTGGTAACGTGTCAGTCAGATGTTTAACAAGCTCAAAGAAGATCAGAAGAAGACATACAACTACAAGTAGCAATGGAAACATTTTAAAACAAAAAAATGAAGACAAAAGTGGTGCCAGTCACCCCCTCCAAAAGACTACTTTTTTTTGTGATGATCGCATTTTATCATGTTGCGTTATTATTCATTAAACGTTTTTCAGGTTTTAGCTTGTTAAACTGTGAGTGGATTTGATTAATTAGTTAAAACAAATTAATGAGCTCAATTAAATCTATAGTGTTAATATTTATATTTAATGGGCCATTTAATGGACACAGATTGGGAGAACCCTTTTAGTGACCAGTGTAGATACTATATTTCATCACAACATCTTTGAATGCGTCTTCTGAATGCCTTATATTTGTATTTTAGTTCATTTAAACATTTTGATGCTTACTTTAATCAAGAAAAGTAAGATTTTCTTAAATATAATGAATTCAACCACAAAACAGCATCATTTAATAACATATATATGTATATATATTTTTTTTTAAACCTTGGCCAGGGATTACCTGATTCAAATTTGGTCTTTCGAAGCAAAGAACTGAAGGCAATTTACAAAATGTAAACAAGCCCTCAACAAGACTTTTTTATAATGTGAGCTGTCCTTCATGAAATGCTAACATGCACCTTGCAGCCATAATCCCCTCCCACAACCTGGCCCTTAGTTTTCCTGCTGCATTCTTGGGGCGTTCCTAACCAAGCCGTTTATAAATTACTGTCAGCTGGCCCAACCTTTTGCATCCGTGCGTGGCATCAAATTTGCATAAGCGCTGCTAAGAGCTGACAGTGGGCTGTTTTGACGTGTTGTTGTGCATGAAGGGAATAGGCTTTTAGGTGTTGTGTTGTCTTCTGTTGTTGAATCATTTCAAAAGAGGACACTAAGTACTGCAAGCATAGTTTAACACAGGTTGGGAGAACCCTTTTAGACCCCCTTTATTACTGTAAACAAATATACGATACACAGTAGTGGAGTTGCTTTGAACAAGGAAAGGATTTTGAGAGTAAAGATAAAGAGCCCTGCTCTTCAAATGGGTCATGTTGGTGGAGTGGAGAGCTCCGTTATAGCAATGCTAACTGAATTTTTTACAACAAAGTCATGCATCCTTTTTAGTTTGGCTGCATGTCTACAGTTCTTGCAGCTTTTAGAGATTAAATTTGCAAACAGCCTCTGTACCCGTGGTCAAATCCAGCAGTCGTTTGTATAAACATCATTTTTCTTTTCCACGCCTTGCACCTCAGAAACTGCACCAAATGCTATTGTGAAACAAAAGAAAAATGTAAGAGCTTTTGTTTTATCTGACTATGCAAAACCCCAGTGTGTATATTGACATTAAAGCACCATAAAAAGGGGGAAGGAAAGTGAATGTCTTGCTTACAACATAAATTAAATCCTTTTTCAGTTTCTTTACCAAGTGGGAGTCATTCAGCCATAAAATGACCTTTTATCTTCACTTCTCATCAGCAACATCCATAAAAGGTACTTCTGCCTGCATATTTTCATGTTCAACTCAGCTATTATGTCTCCCTTGGTTACAACCTGTCCGTGGCCTTGTAGCCATCCCTTACTCGCCAAAAACTCAAGCCTAGAAGGATGAAGTGTCAACCGGGTAAAGATGCTTCTGAATGCTCAAAGTTGAGGCCAAAAAGTACTTCAGAAAGGACTGCTTTTGACTGCTCTCTGAGATTCCGTTTCGGACCGAAGCAAGGAATGAAATTCTTTGTGAATATTATGTCCGAAAGCGCTTTCCGTATGAACTGCCAATTTCCCAACAGAGGGAGGGACATAAGTTCAACCCGAGCACTGAAAAGCTTTTGGGGAAGCCCATCTTTAATAGCTGAAATATAGCATTTATTCTTACAACCGCCAATGCTGATCACAGTAACTGACTTTTTTTGTGAACAGTGCACTATTCACAAGCGATCACTCAGCCAAGGCTTCAACGTGTATCCCTTTAAAAAGCCTACCACCAGCAGAATTTGGTTTTATCTTATGTACCCAGAAAAAGGTGCCTATGGATTTTATTTTATTATTTATAGTGATTATTAACTATTTATTTATTATTAAATAAATTATTAATTAATATTAATTATTTTTTATTAATTATTTTATTATTATTTTATTTTTATTATTATTAATAATAATAATAATTTTATTTCATTATTTATTTTATTTTTACCTGATTACTAGCCAACTTGAGCACAGCAGATAAAAATCCTGACCGGATTTCTCCCAGTTGAATTCAAACAGAATCAAAGCCAGTTGAACCACAGCTTCTGAGTCTGTGTAAGCATAGCATCTTATACTCTATATGACAGTAAATGCAACACATCCTTCTTGAGCTGTATTCAAAAAAGGAGACACACACAAAAGGCCTATTTCTCACAAATATGACTCACAAATCTAACCTAAACCGCCCATGCAGTATCACGGCACATTTCGGAGTGGCTAGTCTAAGACACACCTCTGCAATGATCACGCTGTCCAATCAGCATCTGATATGCCACACCTGAGACGCATGGATTATCTTGTGCAGACTTAGACAGATTTGTAGACAATATTTGTGAGAAAAAGGCCTTTTGTGTATGTAGAAAAAGTTCATGAAGGATGGGAGCAAAAATAAAACTATTCATTCATTTTCTACCACTTATCCTCACGAGAGTAGCGGAAGGTGCTGGAGCCTATCCCAGCTGTTTTCGCTCCAGAAGCGGAGTACTTGGACTGGTGGCCAGCCAATCACAGGGCACATATAGACAAACAACCATTCACACTCACATTCATACCTATGGGCAATTTGGAGTCACCAATTAACCTAGCATGTTTTTGGAATGTGGGAGGAAACCGGAGTACCCGGAGAAAACCCACACATGCACGGGGAGAACATGCAAACTCCACACAGAGATGGAACAGGGTGGCATTGAACTCGGGTCTTCTAGCTGTGAGGCCTGCATACTAACCACTTGGCCGGCTGCATGGCTGTGGAATGATCTAATCCAATTAATGATCTGAATCTTGTAGGAAACACCAAATTTATCATTTAGCTTTCCATTTCTTTTCTTGTTTCCTCCCCCATTCCAAAAACATGCTAGGTTAATTGGCTACTCCAAATTGTCCATAGATTCTCATTAGAAAAATATGTTTTGTTGATTTCTCAGTCTTTTGAAATAGTTGTAAAACAACCATTTTTGTGGTATCACAGTTTAAACGTTTTCGCTACATATGTATGGTATGGGGGCGGCACGGCGGTCTAGTGGTTAGCGCAGAGACCTCACAGCTAGGAGACCAGGGTTCAATTCCACCCTCGGCCATCTCTGTGTGGAGTCTGCATGTTCTCCCCGTGCATGCGTGGGTTTTCTCCGGGTACTCCGGTTTCCTCCCCCATTCCAAAAACATGCTAGGTTAATTGGCCACTCCAAATTGTCCATAGGTATGAATGTGAGTGTGAATGGTTGTTTGTCTATATGTGCCGTGTGATTGGCTGGCCACCAGTTCAGGGTGTACCCCGCCTCTCACCCGAAGAGCTGGGATAGGCTCCAGCCCCCCCGCGACCCTCATGAGGATAAGTGGTAAAATATCAATGAATGAATGAATGAATGAATTTCTTTTCTTGCTTAGTATTTATTTTGTTAATTTTGTACTTTTCTACCATGTTTTGCATCAGTCTGCTCTGGCACTATTTCATACACTTGAAAGTGATCCCTCATCTACTCCACAGTGTAGCCCAATAAAACTATTATGTTTTTTATTTTTGTTGAGTGTATTACCATTTAAATTACCATAATATTCATTACTGCTGTATTCAGCGTCTGAGACATAACTGCACAACAAAGAAGAATGCAGCTAATGTTATTGTGCTTTTGTTGTATCTGACTATGCAAAACCCCAGTGTGTATATTGATATTGACATTAAAGAACCATAAAAGGGGAAGGAAAGTGAATGTCTCGTAATAGAAGCCAGAAAAAAGGAAATCTTTATGCTGCAGTACTCGGCCATCGATTCTGCACGATGAAAATAATGGCAGCAGGCAATCAAGGGACTGCAATTAATATGTTTTCCACCTACATGGAAGTCTAGGGCCCTAGTTTCAGTTTATGCAAGCGTTGATTTCAATATTATTCAGAATAATTACAGAATATGTGTAACCTGCCTGGTTCAGCCAACGCTCACCCCCCTGAACCTCACTCTCATCCTCAAACCTCGGTCCATACAAGGAGAGTCCAGTGCCCTAACCGTCGAGCAATATTTCCACTAATTTTTCAAGTGCCTGAGCATACCTGCACAAAAACGACCTGAGATTCACCTGCTCTGAGCGCCATCAGAGTTGCACACTATAGTACAGGGGTGGGCAAACTACAGCCCGGGGCCACATCCGGCCCGATCAGTGTTTGAATAAGGTCCGTTCGTTATTTCCAAATATTTTATTTAAACTTAACATACAACCTGGCAACATGGCTTGAGCTACTTGGTAGCGAAGTAGCTAAGTAGCTGCTTGATCAATTTCATTATTTGATGTGCTCCTGAAAAAAGAGACACAGGCATATGTAGCAGATTGCATGACACTTTTACAGATATAATAATTCCGGGTAGACTGTATTTAAAATATATAGGCTGTGTTCGAAACCGCATACTTACCTACTACTCATACTACGTAACTATTTGAGTATGCAGTGTGTCTACACTGGCAGTGTGCCATTTTTGAGTATACAAGAAGTTCCCGGATGCATACTGCATTTGCCAGAAATATTGAGTATGTATCATGAGCTTACTACTCACACTCAAATTACCCAGGATGCAACACGACGTGAAGTCACCGCCAAAAAAAAAAAAACATTGGCTGAACACGGAGCAGCAGGATGGACCAAACAGCCGTGTCAAGCAGGATATATTGCGAGTTGGTTCGCTTCTTGTTTTCAAAGTAAAAGCAGTGTTGTTTTTTGTATGAGAAAAGTAAGGGGGTGTTTTATTTTGTGAAAATAACCGGAAATGCACTCCGGCTCGCTTAAATTTTGCAGAATTTGTCTAAACGGTTGGTATTTGGACAAATAAATGGCACACTTGGGATCTAAACGGCCACATTCGCCTGATTTAAAAAAAAAAAGAAAACTCAATAAAGAGTTTACAGCTAAAGTGAAATCGGTTTCGCCTCAGGTAGGAGTGCAATGCATTGTGGGTTATCATGGAGTATGCTGTAGTGTAAATGCTTTGCATACTGTCTGATGGATTGGGTATGCAGTATGGAGTGTGGATAGTATGAGCATGGAAGTATGTAGTAGTTAGTATGCGGTTTCGAACACAGCCATAGTCTGGCCCCTGTCAATATTGTTAAATCAATGCGGCCAGCGAGTCAAAAAGTTTGGCCTCCCCTGATATAGTATCACATATTTCCACAACCTGATAACCTGAGGAAGTCCAACTTCCATTCTGTATTTTGCATTTGAGTGGTTTTAAAAGGTCAACCAAGGGCATTTCATAATGTAGCTTTCTTTTTTTGTGCACCTCAGACAAAACTGGCTGTGGAACTCATTCATCCATTTTCTACCGCTTATCCTCACGAGGGTCACAGTTATGCTGGAGCCTATCCCAGCTGTCTTCAGGCGAGAGGCAGGGTACACCCTGCCTGGAATGGTGACCACACCCACCCACATTCATACCTATGGACAATTTGGAGTGGCCAATTAACCTAGCATGTTTTTGGAATGTGGGAGGAAACCGGAGTACCCGGAGAAAACCCACACATGCACAGTGAGAACATGCAAACTCCACACAGAGATGGCCAAGGGTGGAATCGAACTCGGGTCTCCTCGCTGTGTGGCCTGCGCGCTAACCACTTGGCCGGATGCATGGCTGTGGAATGATGTCATCCAAATAATGATCTGAATCTTGTAGGAAACACCAACTTTATCATTTAGTTTTCCATTTATTTTCTTGTTTAGTATTTATTTTGTTAATTATGTACTTTGATTTCCATCATGTATTGCACCAGTCTGCTCTGGCACTATTTCATATACTTGAACCTGATCCCTCATCTGCTGTATGGGTTTACTTTTGGTTATATAAAAATGTTGATGTTTGCAAAATAAAAGGAAGAAGAGTCTTGAACGAATCGTGTTGTGTTTATTTTATTTTAGTTTATATTATATAACACCACTTTGATGTTTATAGCTATGACCATTATTGTTACAGTTGTAAAAAATCAACATTGTGTCAACATGTGAATACATTACCTTACACTTCTGTATGTATAAATATATATATATAAATATATATATATACACATACTATACGAGGAAGGAAGTGAACAAATGTAACAGTAACAGATTGTAAAAGTAACAGATGGGGGGGCGGGGGCCATGACACTTCCTGTAATCCGTAAGTCCGGAAATCAAAATAAAAGAATGCCCCATTTACACATACCCAGTTAAGCCACTCATTTAGTCCACACTTTTCACTGGCTCAGAGTGGCTCGACCTAATTGGAAAAAGAAAAGTATCTCAACTGAGCTCTTGTTCTGCTGTTTCCATGCACTCCAACAGCCAGTCCACCTTAATAGACATTTATTTTAACCGACTCGGTGAGTGGATTTGGCACCGCTCATTCGTTTTGCCATAATAGAAAGCAGCATTTAAATCCCTTAACTCCCCTGCACCAGTAGCCATACCCCATCTGCAAAACAGCAGCATGTACTATGTAACACGCTGTTAATGAATTCATTCATTCATTTTCTACCGCTTATCATCACGAGGGTCGTAGACATGCTGGAGCCTATCCCAGCTGTCTTCGGGCGAGAGGCGGGGTACACCCTGGACTGGTGGCTAGCCAATCACAGGGCACATATAAACAAACAATTAACCTAGCATGTTATTGGAATGGGGGAGGAAGTATGGAGTACCCGGAGAAAACCTACGCATGCACGGGGAGAACATGCAAACTGAAATCAAACGCGGGTCTCCTAGCTGCGTGGCCTGTGCGCTAACCACTTGTTCGCCGTGCAGCCTGTTAATGAATTAATTGAATCATAAGTAAATCATACTTAATAGTACTCAATAGTACCAACAGGATCTCATCATTAGCTGAACAGTGTTGTCATTGTGTTGTTGAAGTTTACTGTCGCCTGAGTATTCCTGCAAAATGGAATAAATTGCCATGTGTTCATTTTCTTTACAGTTCAGGTTAGATTTTATTTTGTTCCGCTGCAAGGATTTGCTGTGCGCTGACAACACAACCGCACAATTTTGCACGTGTGCGGCTTAGAGGAAGGCTGAACTGTCAACTCGACATCCAACATGACTCCTAAGATGTCAGGGAGTGAGGTTTACCACCGTAAATCTGCAGAGCCACACTGGCTGGTGCCCATTATGGGCACTTATTTTATATACAAGAGCTGTGAAGAGTAGAAACATGCCTAAACTAAACAGTGACATTTCTCTTTGGAGTAAAATTACACAATATTATAACACTATGTGTAAATAAGTCATTATTAGAACTGAAACCGAGAGTACTTGTTCATGACAACTACCCAAAAATGTGTGTGTGTTTAACCATCATTCCCATTGACCTGCATAAATGTCTAAGCTTTTTGTATTATGCATGACAGGTTACCAGCTGCAGATAGCACTTACGGAAACACCATGCATATGCTGGAACATGTGGAAATATGGGGTAATAACTATAAAAGCAATCTTCACTCGCTAAATGTACTGCAAAAAAGGTCTGTAAGGATAATTCATAATGCCGCCTACAGAGAACATACTAACTCCTTATTTCTAAAATCACAAATACTTCCACTTGCTGATATAGTTCATCTTCAAACAGCTAAAATAATGCATAAGGCTAAAAATAACCAATTAGCTAAAAATGTCATCCAATACTTCTCTACAAGAGAGGAGAAATATATATCTCAGTGAAGAACTAAATTTGAAACACTTATATGCTAGGACTACGTTAAAAAGCCATAGCATTTCAGTATGTGGAATCAAACTATGGAATGGATTGAGTAAGGAAATCAAACAATGCACAATGATGAGCCAATTCAAGAAACAATACAAGCAGTTGATGTTTGCTAAATACAAGGATAAAGAGTCTTGAACCAGTCATGATGTGCTATATATATCACTATATTGACACTTACTATGGTACCCATTATGTCATTGTATGGTCATATCACCTCGTACTTCGGTACGAGGTACATTATTAAAAAAAAAACAAAAACACAACCTTAAACTGTATTATGGAAAGCAGGAAGTGAACAAATGTAACAGTTACTGATTGTAAAAGTACCAGATGGAGGGGTAGGATTTAATAAGCTTTGCTTCTTCCTACTCCTTTTGGACATGTGGAACTGTGAACTGATTATGTGATGCACTCAGTTGTAATCTGATGCATGTTCAAATGAAATAAAACCATTACCATGCTCATCAACCGCTCGCCTGTCCTTGGATGTCTGTTGTCATATTTGTGATTTGTGATTATAGATATGTTGGAATGGCTCAAAAAATGTTTAGCAAACAAACGCCGTTCTTCATCAATTTTCAATTCAAAGTATTCTTGAGTAAATGGCCCATAAGACGATTATTGTGCACATCTGGCATATTTAAAGGAATCTGTTGCATTATGATGTACCTGGCAACGATTTTTTTTTATTCCAGGGGAACATGACATAAAGCCTGACAGAAAGCCAAAGGGAAAAAAAAACATTTGCATAAGGTTTGTGTCACAACAAACAGTTAAGGCAAGGATGAATAAATCCTTTTCAAACACTCTGTGCTTTGGAAACGACTTGCTGCAATTTTGAATACAATTAAGTTCAAGTGGCATGTATGCTGTGTAACAAGGAGCACATTAAGCAGTTGCTCTTGAATAAAACTATTGTAAGCAAGGTTCAACAATAGAAATTCAAAAATGGAAAAAGACGTATTTATGCATGCTGTTTGAGTCTGATTGTCTCGGGTGTTGTTGCATTTTTCTCTTCTACCTGTATGACTATTTAAGGTTTGTTCCTAAACTCAAACTTCAATACCAACACAGTGATTAAATGTATGATAAAATGACATCAAACTTGTCAACATAGAATACATTTTAATGAGTATTCGCTCCCACAAAAGGTATAGCTTCAGGTTAAAGAACACAGCTTGTCTTCTGCTTAAAAGTTATATATCAATTTCACATTTGCATTTCAACATACAACATTGGTGCGTTTAAGGACCACTGAGCTAAGTATGGAATCTCAGTGTTTGACAAAAATAAATCAGTGAAGCATAAAGACATCCATCCATCCATTTTCTATACCGCTTGTCCTCACCGGGGTCGCGGGCATGCTGGAGCCTATCCCAGCTGTCTTGGGGCGAGAGACGGGGTACACCCTGAACTGATGGCCAGCCAATCACAGGGCACATATAGACAAACAACCATTCACACTCACATTCATACCTATGGACATAAACATGTAAAAAAAAAAAAAAAACTGTGGACTTTCCAACATTGGTACATGTATGCAGTACATGTGTTATCTTGGGGTGCAAAAGTACAGGTAACCCACTGTACGATCCATATGTAGGTATTTGGGAGTTAAAAGTTGTTATACCATGCTCCGATCCATTGGCCACCAATCGGTATCGGCCCAGAGGCGAGCCAAATGGCTCAACTCAAAGGGGCGAGTTTTAGCTAATGAACCATCCTGACTAGCAAGCCAAATTTTCGTTCTGTAAAAGTAGCTCTCAAAAGAAAAAATCAACTACATGACTTCATCATTTGCTACACACACACACACACACAACACTTTATTCAATATAAGAATATACTCATATTACTTATTTGATTGGAAAACCACAAGTGATATTGGTTATTATTACATACTACAGTATTAATTGGCCCTGTACCCTAGAAACCGCCCATGAATGATACGGGAAAAGGCCGAAATGATACTGTGTCAAAGCCCAGGGCAGTGATACTGATAAAATATAGACTTTAACCATGTCCAGTATCAGCCCCCGTAGCTGTCCACTCAGAGCGCGCTGCTCTGGTATCGTGCCAGTGAAACAACCAATCAGAGAACAGCACACGAGTGCTTAGTGCCTAGTGCTTCTCCAGTCACCAAAAAACCCAAACTTGATTAATGGAACTTTAATTGTCAGACATTGATAAGATAAGACTGTTGATAAAATATTATTGTTGAAATATTTTTGCAATTATTGTGTTTACACTGTTTAGATATAATACATGTAATAAACTGAACATTTTCTGGAAACAAAATGGTCTTTTGATTAAATAGTACGTGATAATAAGCTCATGATTAAATAGTATGTGATAATAAGATCATCACATGGTCTAGGGCTGATACTGGCACACGGGGGCATTATACTGGGCCTGATACCAGACAAACCATGTGATAACCTATAAGTCCTGTTGGCAATAATTTCACTAAGGTAGTTCCTTTTACTGGATTTGGTGGGTCACTGCCCCATTTGGCCCTACTGCATGTAGACTATAACTGACTGACTATAGTAATTAAAAGATTAATGAGCTTTTCACGCTTGGTGGCAGTAATGATTCTCAGTTTTGATTAACACACTTCAGAGAGGCATGGGGGAGATTGTGTTTACATTGGTGTGGGTTTGACTGTTGCACCATTTGAAATTTATTGGACAGCAAAAATAAATAATGTTTAAAAGAGTCTGATGCTGAAATGTCAATACATGTTTCAAATGAAAAGTTTCTGAAAGTCTACCAAATATTATAGCCTGTAAATGAACATGTCCTCTCTCAGCGGATATGTGTTTGCATACCATAAAAGTGGACGCAAACGACACTGGAGTCCATTTTCCCAGGTGGGAATGTGCGACTAGATTAAAAATCCAGGTGATTTGAAGGACGAAGTGGCTAAATCTGTCAACGATGGCAAATGTTTTACAACTGACTGGAGTTTGCAAGGCAGTTTTGGGTTTAAATGTGTGCGATATAGTCATCATCGTAAAAATTTCCATTTGTATATTTTCATTGCACACAGCTTAAAATGTCAAAACACAGATATCAGTGTGGCAAAACAAAGAATAAATAATACAGGAGCCACTTATCAGCCACACATTCATTTGGATGGAATTATGCAGCATGTTATCAATCTCACTGTGAGCAGCGACTGTCAAAACATTCCCATCCCTTTATCATGTTATTTTATGTGTGTACGACAGATTTTTATAACCCGACACATTTATAAACAATAATATTCACAGTCTTCCTGGGAAGGAAACGAAAACTCCCTGTAAAAGATTTATGGTAGCAATATTTTGTTCAAAATAATTGTCCCGTGTCATGTATGTGTATCCAAGTGTATGTATTGAACATTAATGTCAAATTTTAATTGTTTTGCTTGGGAGGATGGGTAAAGTCTGACAGGTTCCCGTGTAACGTGTCACTCGTGATTGGTGGGAAGTTTGAGACTTCATGCCTGGCAGGAGTTTTCCGACCTGTGGGAATCAATTCCAAGTTCACTACTTAAAAGTTTAATTGGAAGCACTCAAATAACCAAACTCCATCCGGCAACGCGGTATAGCATCAAAATTCATCAGTGAGTCTGGGAATGTTTTTCCAGGTAGATTGAAGGTGCTTTCTGCTCTCACCTAAAGGTTAGTGGATGTTCGCCACCATGTTCAGTGAGGCTAGATTTCAACTGCAGGTCTGGCGCCCAATTCCGATTTAGTATATTTTAAGATGATATATACTAATATGACTGTATTGTACTTCCATTAACTGGACTCCTTAAACAATCTGCATACCAATAAAAAACACTTCCAAGTGTTTACATCGGGACACGACAACACAGAAGTGAACACCAGTACATCTACGTATAAGATGTATGAACGGTTATATATTCAAATGAAAATAACCTCACAGTCATTCCACATTATGGTCAATGTATGTTTAATGGTCTTTACCCGGGGTGTCCAAAGTGCGGCTCAGGGGGGTATTTACACCCCACAGCTGTTTTTTAGTAGCATAAAGTTAAAATATCAATATAAATTTTTTTTTTAGGTCGTAATATTATAACCAGGGCGGCACGGCGGACAAGTGGTTAGCGCGCAGACCTCACAGCTAGGAGACCAGAGTTCAATTCCACCCTCGGCCATCTCTGTGCGGAGTTTGCATGTTCTCCCCGTGCATGCGTGGGTTTTCTCCGGGTACTCCGGTTTCCTCCCACATTCCAAAAACATGCTAAGGTTAATTGGCGACTCCAAATTGTCCATAGGTATGAATGTGAGTGTGAATGGTTGTTTGTCTATATGTGCCCTGTGATTGGCTGGCGACCAGTCCAGGGTGTACCCCGCCTCTCGCCCGAAGACAGCTGGGATGGGCTCCAGCACCCTCCGCGACCCTCGTGAGGAAAAAGCAGTAAAAAATGAATGAATGAATGAATGAAGGAATATTATAACCAAATGACACAAAATAAAGTTGTAATTTTGGGGGGAAATCAGGTTTGTCAAAGAGTTATAATGTTTTGGGAATAAAGTCATAATATTGCAAAAGAAACAAAATATTTAAGAGGAAAGTTGAAATATCAGAAGAAATTCGATTTTCCACTTTTCTGACCTATGAATGTCGTTAGAATGTTTTATTCTTGTGCTAAACGATGCCAAAGTTTCAGATAATCAGGTTTGCGTAGTTGGAAGTGAGCCCTGAAAAAAGTTTGGGATGGCTCAAAACGCTCGGTTTCAAAAGGCGTTGTAAAACTGCCCCTTTGTGATGTCACAGAGAGACGGCCTCCCATATACGGTTCATAGTTAGGAAGCACTTTTGGCATTTGACCAATCACAGAGAAAGCGGGCCGTGGGTGGAATAAATTAAAACTGACCGTTTTGGCAGGAAGCACAAATAAAAGGAAACACAGCTGGAATAGGTGCAGATTATGGAAAATCTAAAAACCTTTTCTGTGTGGGTTATTGTGTGTAGCTGCTCTAGAGGAGACCACAACTCAATACAAAAGGTCGAAAAATGATTCTGCGCTTGGCCATCTCTGTGTGGAGTTTGCATGTTCTCTCCGTGCATGCGTGGGTTTTCTCCGGGTACTCCGGTTTCCTCCCACATTCCAAAAACATGCTAGGTTAATTGACCACTCCAAATTGTCCATAGGTATGAATGTGAGTGGGAATGGTTGTTTGTCTATATATGTGCCCTGTGATTGGCTGGCCACCAGTCCAGGGTGTACCCCACTTCTCGCCCGAAGACAGCTGGGATAGGCCCCAGCGTACCTGCAACCCTTGTGAGGATAAGTGGCATAGAAACCCCCTCATCTCACCACATCACCCCCATCCTGCAGCAACTCCACTGGCTCCCCGTGACTCAAAGAATCACCTACAAAATCCTTCTGTTCACCTACACGTCTATCCATAACCTTGCCCCCCCCTTATCTCTCTGACCTCATCCACATTCTTAAGCCATCCCGTTCCCTCAGATCTTCTGCGTCCCTCCATCTCACTGTTCCCTCTGCACGTCATAGCACTATGGGGAGCAGAGCTTTCAGCCGCTCTGCTCCCTAACTCTGGAACTCATTGCCACCAGACCTCCGTAACTCTGCCACCCTTCCCATCTTCAAATCCAAACTCAAAACTCATCTGTTCAAACTTGCCTATTCCCTTTAACAGCTTCACATGGTCCCCCCTATTTATTGTATGTTGTCTTTTATCTTGTTTTTTATATTGGTGTTTTTTATCTTCTGTACAGCAACCTTGGGTGTCCTGAAAGGCGCTTTTAAATAAAATGTATTATTATTATTATTATTAAAATGGATGAATGGAAAAATGAACATAATAGGTCCCCTACCAGTTCATATTACTAATAGGCTATTTCACGTCCAAGATGTTTTTTTTATTGAAAAATATATAATTTCTTACATCTACTTGTGTTGCTTTACAAAATATCAAAGTCGCCCTTGCATGATTTCATTTTTCAGTATGTGGTCCTTGCTGGAAAAAGTTTGGACACCCGTGGTCTATGTATGGGAATCTCGGTTAGCGTACGCCCTGGTTAGTGTATTTTTCATTTACACCAAACATTTTTGCCGAAATGTAGCTTCAGATTGCATACATTTGGTGTGTCTTGTTATGTTATCAATACACTGTGTGAATCCAACTGTGCTCATTACGTATTTTGATCGCCGCCTATTATTTTGCTCACAAAACTACCTGGAGATTTACATATTTCTTGTGTGAAAAATTGATTCAGTTTGTGTACATTTTTGTGTGAGTGAGACTTTCGGGAACAAATGAATGATGCAAACACAGTCAAAACGAAAACCGAATGAATTTGTTTTCAATCCAATGAAACTCTCACAGTGCAATTCACTGAATTCTCTGTTTGGGTAGTCGATTCTGCAGAATGATTTGTGGAAAGACGGCTTAGTTTATCAAGCTCAATGTTTGGCCGTATGATAACTGAGACTGTACGAAAAATATGTGCGTATGAAAAACATAAACAGCACTGTAATATCGCTAAGTTCCAACTTACACAAAAAAAAATAACTTATTATATGTCATAAAAACAGAATCTGAGGAGCTCCTGTATCATTTCGACTTAGAGACATGCTTTACAGCCATCTCCAGGACTTCCTTAGACCAGCACCAATCCACATGTACAATGTGAGCAGTCCAGCTGTCTTTGCAGTGTGAGCACTTTCATCATTCGCTTTGACTTTGACAAGGCTTCTAAAATTGGATTTTCTTCCTCCGTTTATTCACTCACAATATAAACGGTTAAAATGAGGACAAGACATCACATAATCTATTGTCTCTCTCTTTGTAAAGAACATACAGATTTGCTGGAGTGTACTCATGTCTATCACCGGATTCCATACATGAGGTCTTAGAAATATTCTGAGAAGGTAAAAATAATGTGTTATGACGAACGCAGTCGATGTACAGAGGTGTAATTTAACAATTTATTGTTGTGGTTGGTTGCGTTATACTGGGAGGTATCTCTCTATTATGGTAATTTCCTCTCTCTTGTTTCAAACCACTTTACGGGACAAATAACTATAATTACGTGCCCCAAAGAGAGCGTTAATTCTACATCCCTTAATTGTTCCCTCTATCCTTTTTTAAAACAATTCCATCATGAAAAATATGACTTGCTATAAAATTAACATTTATGAGCTGTTGCTACAGCGTATATAGTGATGTAAACCTTTTCGAATAGGACTATCCCATTGTGTTGCTTCTTCTTCCACAAAAAAAATCATTTGAAAAAGTCTGTAAGGCAGCCACCATATTGGCATGGCAGGCTCTAAGCTCCTCTGAGCTTATTGTACTGCAGTACTTATGAGTCATTTCAGCTTTGCAGGCACAGCACTATACACTCAGACGTGGAAATACAATGTAAATATTGTCAGACTGCACAAATTACTTCATCTTTCACTCCAACCCTGAGCCCTGGAATTGACTGGATGCGAGGGCTTTGGCCCCCTGAATAATCGCAGGAGATGAGATTCTCATTAGAAAAATGTTATGTTTTGTTGATTTCTCAGTCTTTTGAAATATTTGTAAAACAACCATTTTTGTGGTATCACAGTTTAAATGTTTTTGCTACATATGTATGGTATGGGGGCGGCACGGCGGTCGAGTGGTTAGCGCACAGACCTCACAGCTAGTAGACCAGGGTTCAATTCCACCCTCGGCCATCTCTGTGTGGAGTTTGCATGTTCTCCCCATGCATGCGTGGGTTTTCTCCGGGTACTCGGGTTTCCTCCCACATTCCAAAAACATGCTAGGTTAATTGGCCACTCCAAATTGTCCATAGGTATGAATGTGAGTGTGAATGGTTGTTTGTCTATATGTGCCCTGTGATTGGCTGGCGACCAGTCCAGGGTGTACCCCGCCTCCTGCCCGAAGACAGCACACCCTGCGACCCTCGTGAGGAAAAAGCGGTAGAAAATGAATGAATGAATGTATGGTATGGCAAAAGTTATGCTTTAAATGTATCTTTTCACAAAAAGCCTTTTTCCCCTTTATTGGGGATTTTGCTGAAACTTACATATGTTACACTGCTGATTACTAAAGAACGAAAAAAGGTAGAAACAAACCTTTTCTTTCTGTTGACAGATGGGAGTCTAATGTTTCTTTTGTCACATACCATGTATTATGTGTACAGTATATAGGCCAGTGGTTCTCAATTTTTGTCTGAAACTGAAAACAGGAAAATTTAACAAAATGAAGAGCATAAAAGTACGTATATTCAAGAGTCAAACTACAGGTTGAGTACTATAAATTTGTACATGTTGGTAGGTGGGCTGCACAGTGTTTTACTGGATAGAATGTAGGCCACACAGTCAGGAGATCGGGAAGACCTGGGTTCCATTCTCAGTTTGCATGTTCTCACCGTGCGTGGGTTTTCTCCGGGTACTTTGGTTTCCTCCCACATTCCAAAAACATGCTAGATAAATTGTCCATAGGTATGAATGTGAGTGTGAATGGTTGTTTGTCTATATGTGCCCTGTGATTGGCTGGCCACCAGTCGAGGGTGTACCATGCCTCTCGCCTAAAGACAGCTGGGATAGGCTCCAGCATACCCAAGAACGATATTCTGTGTGCCTTGAAAAATCAGTGAAAATCATTAAAAATGGCCGGTACCAAGAGGGGCGGCTTTTTTCAGCGCAAATCTCTTATATTTATTTTTAAAAAAGGACAGCAGGAAACAAGTAAAATAAAATTTGACATATTTTTATACACAAATTATTTGAACAAGAAGTGTCTGAAAAGGTTTTCTATTCTGCTCCCGCTAACGTTTGGGCTCAGTAAGCACTGTAAATCTGAACACACAGAAATAAATCCTGTCAATTATAATTTAGATGAATTATAAAATAATTCTTCTTGAACATCCAGCATGAATGAAATGCATCTCAATTGTAATTTACACGACGGGTGCAAGAAACAATTATTTTCTTAGTTAACGTGAAGCTTGTTTCAATTAATCGAGTACTCGGTTAGGAACAAATAAATATGAACCAGTTAGTGAGTTTGTCAGAATATCAGAAATATCAGAAAACAAGTAAAAACGTAATTGACTGTTTTCCAATGTCAAAACCAATTTATGTTTTTTGGCTAAAACAAAAACATAATTGGTCTGAATGACAGCGGATTTCACTACCGAGCATTGTCACCACATATAGGAGTATTAACACATTATTACATCAATGCCTACGTCAAAATACACAAATAAAATCTCGATACGATATTACACTTATCTATTTCATCATTTCACAAACTAAAATATATTTTAAGTTCATTTCTTTAGTTGGAGTAGAATATCGCACATTCTGCCATACTAGTAATACAGAGCTATAAAGCATTTTCATTATATTCATATTTCCAAGACCCCACGCAGCATCTTATAGTACAGTAAATGCAAATTTAATAATGAAGCCAGGGTCAATATACAGCATGCAATCATATGGTGTGCGTGTATGACAACAAAGTGGGTTCTACATCATGAATAGGTAAAAGTGCCCTTCAACAAAACTGCACATCTTGATATAGCCAGCTGTTATTATATATGGAGGTCTCCAGCATCTTTGTCTGAATGTGTTAGTGACCATGACGATATACTGTTGAATGAGCTGCAATGCAGTATTCATTGCAACTTCACTCTGTTCGGGATTCATCCATTCAACACATGTGCAGCAGAAGCGTGTCAATTCCCATTTGCAGTTACGAGTCACTCATGACTTTGTGAATATGGAAAGGAAAATTACAAAAATCCAACTGAGAATTAAGGCAGGGACGGATGGTGCAGGTCTACTTGGTACCTGGGCCTTCAGTGGGCAGGCCAGAAGTTTTTTGTCAGACACTGTGAGAGCCACTATCTAAAAACAAAGCAATAATTGTCAAAATATATATATGTGCCATAGCGGATTTTGAATGGGGTCCCTCGTGTGGAGTTGTTAGCAATGCGACTGTTAGGAATGGAACATTTTCCATTCTGCAACATATTTACACTTGTTTACCACAGAGACATGACATACAATTACATGGCCTTTAACTTGGAACAGGTACGCCCTATCTGGGACCTAACTAGCCAAGACTGGTTGAAACCAGATCGGACTAATACACCAGCAAACAGTTAACGAGAAGTTTCTTGATCATTGTGACCGCCTCCACAGAAGGCATGAGGAAACAATGGATATATGTGACAAACATTACTGCTTTAAAGGTTCAGTAAGTTGATTTACATATAGTCCATAGGTATGAATGTGAGTGGGAATGGTTGTTTGTCTATATTTGCCCTGTGATTGGCTGGCCACCCAGCCTCTTGCCCGAAGACAGCTGGGATAGGCTCCAGCATGCCTGCGACCCTCGTGAGGATAAGCGGTACAGAAAATGGGTGGATGGGATTTAATGCAACTTATTGGACTTAATGGTATACATTTTGTCTCTTAGTTTAATTGTGTCCACTTTGCCATATTCCACTGATAAGCCTGGACAAAAACATGTACTGCTTTACCACACTTTTCAGTTCTGGTGTAGAAACAAAATCAGACCTGAGTTTAATTTATATATTACAAGTCGTCCCTCGTTTATTGTGGTTTATAACATTATAGACATGAAATAACACCCCATCGTCACCCTTTTGTTTACATCACATTGCACAGCCTACAGATCACCGCAGGGACAAAAGAGACGGCCTCTCCAATTTACTTATTCTAAACTTAAGAAAGTGAGGACGAAGGACAGAGTAAGAAGACAAAAATGTACCACTTCCACACTGAATGTGAGGGACGTTTTTTTCACTCTGTCATATCAGACATGCAAGGCAATGGTAATGTGATAGTAATGTTACCTTGCTATGCCGTGACGTGACGTGACACATAGTGACCAGAATATTATATACAACTTGTCTTTCATTATTGTTTTTTTACATTAATAATAGGCCAGATTCAACCCCGAAACAGCAATCACTTATTATTTTTTGGGGAAAAAAGAAGATATAGTGATGTCCGTACCACAAGTGACCGAAAATACAAAAATATATATATACATATGAGTTTTCCCTATGTACATTCATGTGTGCCTTTATATAAAAAAACTGGCAAATGACCTAGAATGTGTGGGCTTTTTACTGTAAAGAGATTTTCTATGCACAATTGGTTAGATTTAAATAATTGTCCCATTAGCCAAGTGTTTCAGGGCTTTATTCTGCTCTCCATGGCGTTGATGAAGGTCAAGCTTAAATGACTGCAGCTCTCTGTTTGACTCCCAACTTAGCTGCAGCACTGCATACACACTCACAAAAGTTTTACCCCACAATGCTTCTGGCCTAGATAGACACACAAAACAGACAATAGAGTGTTTCTGAATAATTATGACAGATCTTTCCAAAATTAAAAGCTAAATTTAAATTACTTTTAGAAGCCCAATTATAGTTTTAAAAAAGCCCTCAATGGATATGAATCATACAGAACCCCCCCCCCCCAAAGAAAAAAAAATCACACATCTGTAAATTGATAATGAAATAATAATTTCCTAATTGGCGACTTCAAATTGTCCATAGGTATGAATCCGAGTGTGAATGGTTGTTTGTCTATATGTGCCCTGTGATTGGCTGGCCACCAGTCCAGGGTGTACCCCGCCTCTCGCCCAAAGACAGCTGGGATAGGCTCCAGCACCCCCCGCGACCCTCGTGAGGAAAAGCGGTAGAAAATGAATGAATGAATAATAATTTCCCAATACTTAATATGGATGTGTTTGGACTGTGTGTGGGTACCTGCAAAAATGTGTGATTATAAAAACATGCCAATTTGAAATTGTTGGAATATTGGTTGAATTGCACAAGGGTATTCCACTAAATTTTAATTCCAGTTCCAGACAATGTAGAAAACATGTCCTCAAGCAAAGATCCAAACACCCTCACTCCATCCTCCTCATGATTAAAAAAAAAAAAAAAAAAACAACGACCTGCAGGGAGATACAATAAAAGGCAGAGAACCACTAACCAGCAAGATTAGGATTTGGGTGGATTATTCTTTTTCAGCTCTGAAACTGCCTATTTTTGGCGACCTGAGTTCAGATTTGAGTGGGTGTGTTTGGTCAAGACTTTGTGCTTTGTCTCAGTGTGGTGTTTCACATTGAGCATTTTTAGGAGTGCCACAGTCTCTGAGCATATAAGTCAAACTGCTTCTGTGCTTCCATGGGGAAGAATGAACATGAATGAGTATTCTGTCTTGAAAGTTCTATTTCTGCTGCTCTCTTAGAAATCTCCATGTGTATTTATTTTTTCTGTTGTCTCCAACTTATTTACTTTCCTATTCTCGTTTTGCATTTCTCACTTCGCTTCCAATTCGTCTGTCTCTGAGTCACAATGTTTCCTGAAATGCACAGATCGGACTGACCGAGTCGTACCATCTGGGATGGCATGAAATGAGTCCAGTGTACAATTTAATTCAAAGAGGACTAAATACAAACAATTGCAATGCCAGCGCCACATAGAGCAATTAGCTGCAAATGACAGTTTAGCAGTGAGAGTAGGGAACAGGTGGAGGAGATTCTAGAAGAGTGGGTGTTTGTCCTGGGAAGGACAGGAATGAAGATTAGCCGCAGTAAGACAGAGTATAGTATGTGTGTGATTGAGAGGGACCCAAGTGGAAGAGTGAGGTTACAGGGAGAGAGTTTCAACTAAAATGAAAGGAAAGGTATACAAAACTGTGGTGAGACCAGCCATGTTGTTTGGTCTAGAGACAGTGCCACTGAGGAAAAGACAGGAAGCAGAACTGGAGGTATCAGAGATGAGGATGTTGAGGTTCTCATTGGGAGTGACCGGGATGGATAGGATCAGGAAGGATTACATGAGAGGTGCATTACATGTTAGAGGCCTTGGAGATAAAGTCATTTATCGGCCAGACTGAGATGGTTGGGACATGTCCAGAGGAGAGATAGTGAATATATTGGTAAAAGGATGCTGCCAGGTAGGAGGCGTAGAGGAAGACCAAAGAGGAGGTTTATGGATGTAGTGAAGGAGGACATGAGGGTAGTTAGTGTGAGAGACAGATGCAGAAGACAACAAGGTGCATTTGTGAAAGGTTTTGCGAGTGAGTTATGTATCGGTGGTAGATAAGCGCAAACATGTTGCCGTACTTTTCTGAAACAGAGTGGAAAATATTCCATTCCGAACAAACCAGGACCGCAAGCAAGCTGTGCCGGTCAAAATAAAATATAAAAATACTTTGATCATTGATGTGTGACGATGTATATCCTATGATTGACTGGTGACCAGTCCAGAATGTAGTCTGAGGCTCCATCTTCTTTGAACAGGTGTGTATATGAACCGCTACATACCAGTTCTATAAATCATAACACCACCAAGTAACAATGTTTTTTTGTTTTGTAGACCTTCCCTAACAAATGGGCCAAATGGTTTGCCCCTAACTATCTGCCTATATTAAGTTATTACAGACTCAATCAAACATTGCCTCAGGTTGTTTTTCATTATACTTAATTTGTTTGAGCAAATTAGGAATTTGCCAATATGAAATTGATCAAAATACATTGCACAGTGTCCGGGGCTGTTGTGATTGTCAACACCAATATAGCCTCCTAACACTTAATGCAACCAGCTTCATCAAATGCTTATTATTTAATAAAGTGACTTCATGTTCCCATTAAAGTCAAACACATTTTAAAGGCAAGGCATCACAACGGTTGGATTCTCAAACAACAACATTTCAAGCCATGAGTGCCTCACAAAGATCAACACCACACACTGGGTGTTTTCTGATTCCATCCCTTTTGAAAATGCGCTCTTTCAAGTGAAATTAATCAGCCTCTTTATCACCTAGGATGTCATTACCCAAGCGCAGAGTGAGAAGTGAGAGCACTAATCGCCCAGCAAGAGGGCCTTTTGTGCTGCTGCGCAACAGCAATTTCAATTGAATTTGTGATGCAAGCGAATGATGATCTGTGAGATTAGTTGAAATTCCTTTTTTGAAGTAAAGGAGATGGACATCAGCATTCTGTATGATACTCCAGCACAGATTCAATCCAAAATAGCTAGTAAAAGCGACAAAGACAGACAATGACTCAGTCTAGACTGTCACTGAAAGCTTCAAAAGCAACATTTTCAGAAAAAAATATACATTTTTGAAAATGGGTGCATTAATCAATTCAGGATTTGGTTGACTGTGGGATTTGATTGGTGATTTTCTTTCAAATTACAATCATTGGCTCGGTATTGTAAAGGAATCCAATACCATTTTTAAAAAAGATGATATTCTACCCACAGGCAGTCACACTGGTTCAAAGCGTGATTGATTGACATGTAGGATCATATGAAACTACGTTTTACCTGTTTTCCATGAGAACTGGTGATCCATATGAAACACAATGTCTGATTGGACAGGAACGGAAAAGAGAGACAAAAGGACGAAGAAACTGAGGTAGTTCCCAGTTCGCCGTGCCCAGCCAATGACCCCAAAGTCATCCTTTAATGTCATAGTCCAGCTCATTGCTTCCTCTCTTACTCCTGGGGGAAAGAGAGAAAAGTCATCAGTCATACACGTTTGAATATAAACACACTAGTATAAGGTGCACATGGTGAAGGTTCTTACAAAGCCTTCTTACAACTTTGGACAACGGGTGGATTTTTGGATGCAAGGGGAGACTGGTACTGCGAAGTTCGCTTTTGAGCCAATACCAAGTCAACAGAGGTCAGTTAGATCGTTGTGAGACAGGTTAGTTTTTCCCTACTGATGTTTGTGTTGTTGCAAAAGTAATCTCTGGCCTCAATTCAGGGCTAAAATCCCAATGCTTCTCTGTGCACTCGGTCTCAGAATAACCGCTATTAGGTCTCTGCATTCTATGCACTTGCACATCCCCACAACTACTGATCCTTTCTGATTGGTCCCTTTAAACACCTACTGTCTCCAGGTTAGAGCCAATTCCGATTTTAATGTGAATGCATATTGATGCCATATTACCAATACTGATACCAATACTTTGTCATTGTAAAAAATTCAAGAACTTTTTTGAATTTGTTGAAGTGTGGTGTCCGATGGTCGAAAAAAATTAAGGAAGCAGACTTACAGTTCGCATTGGCCTACTGATATCTTTGCACGCTTTTATTTCATAACGTCTGGACTACTGTAATGCACTTTACTCTGGAATTAGCCAAAAGTCTCTCTCCTGCTTACAGTTAGTCCAGAACTCTGCGGCACGGCTTTTAACAGGAACCAAAAAGGGGGAGCACATCACCCCAATTCTGGCCTCGCTACATTGGTTGCTTGTTCGCTTTAGGATTTATTTTAAGATTTTATTGTTTGTTTTTAAGGCGTTGAATGAGCTGGCCCCCAAATACATCTCGGATCTCATCCAAATTTACTCTCCAGCGCGGTCACTGAGGTCCGAGGGCCAGCTCCAACTTGTGGTGCCTAAGACGAGACTTAAGACCAGGGGGGACCGAGCCTTTTCTGTGGTTGACCCCAAACTATGGAACTCTCTCCCCTCCCAAGTAAAAAAGGCCCCCCAACATCGAAAGCTTTAAGTCTCGTCTTAAAACCCACTTTTATTCTCTGGCTTTTAACTTGGAGTGAGTCGTATGGTCCTGTGTCTTTTAGTTCTTCGTTTTTATTGTAATTGGTTTTATTTTTTATACTTTTATTGCTTTGTTTCTTGTTTTTAATATTTTAATATCTATTTTACTATTTTATTTCTTAAATGAGCTTTTAGTTTTGGATTATTACTTTTTATTTTTACTAGTCTGTGCAGCACTTTGGAAACTCTGTTTATAAAATGTGCTATATAAATAAAGTGGATTGGATTGGATTAGATTTATTTAACAAGGAAGAATCAAACTTGTGAAAATCACTAAAAACAAAAAAAAAAAAATACTTGAATTATCCAAAAGACCAGCCAAAAAAAATGTACTCACATCAATGACAGCCTGTATGTGGTTGTGTCAACACAGCCACACATCACTCCACCCTCTGCAAAGAAGCCTCCTCCTTTATAGGGCTATCAATCTGCCCAGAATGTCCCACTATAGCCCATAGGTTGGTCTAGCAAACACTTCCAATCATGTAACTCTTCACAAACTGGATTTCAACAATGCCATTTTATGTCACCCCACTACTGCTACAAATCTTCATAAAACATTCATGCATACAAATATTTCTCTCCTCTAACCCAAGATTAAATTCCCATAAAACCTATAACCCCCTCTCTCATCCCCAGTACATGGTATGGTCTGATGATGTCACTCATGACCCAGCGATTCTTGGTGACTCCTCCCCAAACTTCCCTGCTGAGGACTCCATTGGTAAGTGTCCACGAGTAAGATCAACTCTGTACACCCGTTCCTAATACAATCCAAATCCTAAACAGTAGTGATGGCAAGATGAAGTCTCATGAGGCTTTGAACCAATTTCAGTCAACTGGTTCGAGAATGGATTCATTTCTTGAAGCTTCATGTGCACACGAACCCACCTGCTGGCGTTGGATACAATTACAGGCCAATGTATCTTCATGTGTGATGCATTCAATGCTGATCTGTTTTGGCTCTTGGAAATGATTATGTACGACAAAAAAAATTATAACCAAATGATTAATCTACAAAATGTAAAATAAAATATACAGTATATATAAAATGCTGAATGTTTCCATAAATGTCATGTATCATGTCATATGGCTAGCTTCATCATGGTTTTGTGTCACCTGGCATGAGCTCAGTGAAAGTGCTTGTCTAATATGAAGATGTATGTTTGTGTAACTTGGACAGAACATGGGAGATTTTATTGATTTTTATTCAATAATCATTTTTTTCTTAACAATTTTTGGTTTGAGGTGATTCCTCCTTTTTGATACAACTTTTTTGTGTATCTTTGACAACCATGTCAACGAGGGCCTCATCCAACTCTTTTTTTCTTGTGGCTGATAAAAACGTGTGACTTTCATTTGCACAATGAACATAAGTCAACCTGGAAAATTTGTGTTCGTAATACTGTAATATATTAATATTATAATGTAGTAATATTACCCTTACCATGGATGGGTGAAGGTCCAGTTTCATCTTTATGTTCATGAAAGGCTCTCACCACAAAAGCCCATATTTTAATGTCTAAGCCAGAGGGGTTTATATTGCTGAGTGACAGGCAATCACTGAGGGACGAATAAAGGCATATCTTATCTTATCATCGCAGCAAATTCTGAACCACTTCCCGAATCCTTCACGTGGTACAGCCGGGTAGCGAGGCTTCGGACGTCATCAATTCCCGCCCCTCTCCCCAATGAATCAAGCCTCGGTACACTTTATATGACGATACACTTCATGCATAACATTTTTTTGACACATTTTTTTTTTGTTTTGTGATGGTTCAAATATCCACACAACTATAGCACAACACAAATACAAAAGTGGTTGCTTTACATCAAAATACAAATATAACACCATTTCCAATTTTCACATTTGGAGCACACGTGCACACTACACTCCTCCATGCTCTTCCACTTCCTCCTTGCTGTCAAGTGTTTTTATGGCTTAAAACTAAATCAAACATAGGACCAAGATTTTAAGCATTTTCTTTTTGCCCAAAAATATTGGTATTACTCCTATACTTATTCTAATATACTTTATAATAAAAAAAAAATAATAAATACAATTAATATTTTTATTAAATTCATTTCAAGTCCGTCTGTATCCACGGACTTATTCTGAGGTGAAGTTTTGTTTGTAAACATTATTTGACAATGCAACAATACAATATGAACAACATAACATAGATATTTGTCAACGTAAACATAAATGATACCTGAAAAAATATCGATTCAATCACGGCAGTATTGATTCGATATCGACACGATCAATATTTGGCTTGATCTGCTCACTCTCTTTCTGCATGCGAGTGTGATGTCTTGCCTACTTTGTGTATTATTGAATCACTACATCCTGGTACGATGTTTTGCCAGCTTCAAAACTATAAATAATTAGTCAAGGCCTTTCAATGTACAGTAAAAGTGGAAAGGTGTTGATGTCAAGAAGAGCCTTAAATCATGGTGTAATAGAGGGGATGTGTGCCTTTTTACTGCAGCTTATTTATTGCTCTCTGCTACTACATGGATTTCTGCCCTAATAGTGTTAGGGATTAGTCCTGGATTCACTGGCTTTCAATTGTGTTCCACTGACAGTCAAATTAATGACAACAGAATTTAATCCGCATGACACTAAATGAACTGAAAAAAAAAACCTAACAGCGTTTTAAAATTGATGCTTGTTAATTGTGACTTTAAGACCCTGTCCACATGGAATGTTCTTACCATTCTTGTTCACACTGTGCCGGATTGCTAAAAAGGTGCAACCAGACAGGAATGGATAATAATAGGAGTGAAACCACATGACACCAAACTATAGAAGGCGAAAGAACACATGTGCATATGTCCGTACTTCACTTTGCAAGGTTTGCGGCATTTTGGGAGGATAAGACAAAACAACACCAGGAGAATGTCGACCGGGGTGAGTGATGACACTCCAAATATCCAAAATGATGTTGGATTGGGGCGGCACGGCGGTCTAGTGGTTAGCGCGCAGACCTCACAGCGAGGAGGCCAGGGTTCAATTCCACCCTCGGCTCTCTGTGTGGAGTTTGCATGTTCTCCCCGTGCATGCGTGGGTTTTCTCCAGGTACTCCGGTTTCCTCCCACATTCCAAAAACATGCTAGGTCAATTAGCGATATGAATGTGAGTGTGAATGGTTGTTTGTCTA
This sequence comes from Doryrhamphus excisus, assembly GCF_030265055.1. NCBI lineage: Eukaryota > Metazoa > Chordata > Actinopteri > Syngnathiformes > Syngnathidae > Doryrhamphus > Doryrhamphus excisus. The sequence goes on from NC_080474.1 coordinate 7,707,359, forward strand.
TATGTGCCCTGTGATTGGCTGGCCACGAGTCCAGGGTGTACCCCGCCTCTCGCCCGAAGACAGCTGGGATGGGCTCCAGCACCCCCCGCGACCCTTGTGAGGAAAAAGCGGTAGAAAATAATTGAATGAATGTTGGATTGTCGTCAAATTGTTCTAGTCACCTGACTACAACGAGTAATGGCTTGCTGCTCCAGTGTTTTCCGATGTTCCCACTCCTGAAACCGTTTTCAAAAATTTCAAAAAAGTTTCATTTCACGGCACCCAGAGTAACAATTCCATGTGTATGAGAGGCATGATAAAATACTTGACATTTCCATGTTGAACCACGTGTGTTTGATATGGTAAAATGATCAGAAAGTAGACACATGCCAACCAATATTGGACGGATTCTCAGTCCAAGCCGCTACAATGCAGTCACCACCATCAAGGATAAAGATGGTGTTCTTTTTCCCTGTGAAAGGATCCGTTGTTATGAAATTGGCAGTATTAAATTAAATTTGTGGCACTTTGTATTGAATTATGGACTCTTATAGATTAGCTACACACAATAACCCGCGCAGAATGCTTTCTAGAATGGAATGCACCTACTGTGGTCCTATAAGTGGTCTACCCCTTCCTCATAAGCCTGTCTCTTCCTTTTTTGCAACAACTCTTCTGTGACTGTACTATATACAGCATGTGATCTGTGTACGTGATTATACCAATTCTTACTGACGGCTATCTAAATGGCACAATAAGGGAAAATTTTAATTGTGGTTTAAAGAACAAACATATTCATAAAAGTGTAGGTTTCATTCATGGAAGTGGGGAAAAGTTCAAGGCACTTGAAGCACCAACTGAAAAATCAACATTAGGATAAACGTAGGACCAGAGGAAGCCAAAGTACTTGTCAAGGATTCCGATATTGACGATGACATTTCGACTACAAGAAAATTAAAGACGCTACTCGCAAAAAAGTCACCCACAATTGACTAACAACTCTATCTCAGATTATGCCAAAATTAACAAGGAATCAATTGATTATCAAATTATTGCTCAATTTATGTACAGAAATAAAATAAATGCTGGAGTCATACCTGAGGAAACCAATGCTAGATTGGACTGCTTTACATCAGTTTACCATCCAGTCTTATTCAACTGTTGCACTTTTCGGTGACTTATCAGAAAAAGTATTCCAGTACAAAAACCTGCAAAAGCAGATTTTGACCTGGAGGGCATATCTGTGTATTTCAAAAGAGACAAACCTTCGAGATAACTGCCATGACAAGGTTTATAGGATGACTGAAAATGTTGCTTTTCTTAAAGCCCCACAGTTTGGAGTGTTTATACAGTTCAAACTTGGGCTACAGCTGTCTGCCTGACTGCCAGTATCTAGGCGGAGTACAGGCTATCATAAAAATCTCTGAAAAGAAAAGCTCTTAAACCGTTAAATATCTGGGTCAATGGAATCATGCCAAGCTCTCAGTGGCTCCAGAAAACCTGGCAGCGCCTCTCAGATGCTGCAGTGCCTCCTATTAGACACTCCATGATCTGATGGAATGCAATCTGCTTCTCTGTCTCCTGCGGTTTTTTGTTTGTGGCTCACTTGCTGGATTTGGCAACCACATCTTGGATTTTTCATAAGGGGACAGATGAGCAATGCTCCACAGAGTTTCCCCTTACAGGTGGTCTCACTAATGGATGCTTGATTCCATGTATTCAAATGAATGGGAGAAGGCCAATTTGATAAGCTGGGGGTCTGACCGACCACCATTTGCTGCTCCCTTCCTAAATTATCGAAAAGGCTCGTTCCCTTTGATGTGACAATGAAAGTTTTGATTGCCATCTGTTTGGCAAATATGTCGTCCTCTGCTATGGATTTATTCACCATCATCAGCTCATTTGGGCCATTTCCATTCGGTAGGAATGATCATGACAGCATTACTGACGTTTTTTTTGTAAGACGGCACAAGAAAGACAGAAATAAGGCCAGAGAATGACTTCGGGGAAGTATATAGCTCGCTTTGCTTCCATGTCACTGGTGCTGACTATAGTAACCAAACCACTAACCAAGCTAACTGGACTTGTAGAAGAAGTCAGACAACGGAAAGACTTGCTAATGTTAAATATTACATTTGCACTTACAGATTTGGTCTAAGAGGTGTGTAGTGCAGCACAGTGCATTTCCAGTCACTTAAAGGGATAATTCGATTTTTTTTATATGGAGTTATATGACAGAAAGAGTGAAGTCCGTCAACAGGGACTCATTCCCCACTTCGTGTCCTGAGCCGATCTCTGGTCAGTTTTCAGTGCTGAGGAAAGTAGTTCCAGCTAGTTGCTGGGGGCAGTTCAGCAAAGAGTTTGGCTTCTCAAAACAATATGGGGTCAAAAACATTTGCATCACAAAAATGCCTAATAGAAAAAAACAGACCTCACAAATCGCTCTGCATTATTTTCCCTGCCATCGTATCACTTTGCGTTCCCACCTGTCCATTGTTGTGCACGTGTTTCTCAGTCACTGCAATGCGAGAGCTACAGTAAACCTCGGATATATTGGATTCAATTGTTCCCACTGGTTTTGTCCGATATAAGCGAAATCCGTTATATGCGTATACCGGAAAATGTCCGTTTTACGCATATATCGGATTTATATCCTGTATATCCGTAAATCGGATTTTATCCGTTATAAAAATGCACTTCCTTGACTATGTTTCCAATGTACCTGGACTGGGCAATGAAAAGAGACGTAAGGTAATGAGAATTTAACTTTATTGGACTCTGAGCATAACAAATTGTTAATTAAGCTAGGCCCTGTTACGCCCGTCAGGCCTACGTTATTTCCAATAGTGAGGTTAAGATCTCATTCACTGCTGTGCTAGTATTATTGACGTCACTCACTTTTACATTTGTCCTAAATCTGGAGCCAGGAGAAAGACAATAGCCAGTGACATCAACAAGATTAGCATAACGATGCGGCCATCCGATATATGCGAGGGAAATTTAATGGAAATGCATTGGAACGGGACTGGAGATTTTGTCCGAAATGGGCGAAATCCGTTATAAAAAAATCCGATATATACAATGAATTTTTATTGGAAATGCATTACAGAAAAATTGGTTCTTTTTCATCTGTCCGTTGTAAGCAAATTTCCGATATATCCGAGTCCGATATATCCGAGATTTACTGTATATTGATTTTTTTTTTATATTGAAGTGGTACATACTTGTAAATATCCAGGCTGTGACAACAAGAAAGTGTCGCCCTATAAATTCCATTGTTTTCTGTTCAGACCTTGCTATTAGACAACTTTGGCTGCTTGCATTGGCTATAATGTGGGAACCATAGAGGCTACAGTGAAACAGCTTCATGTGTGCAGTATACACTTTTGCGAGGAGCATTATGTTCCTTCATGACCAGGACAGAGCATGAGATGTGTTTTGAAGAGTTCTGCTGTTCCAGTACCACAGGTAAGAACTCGCTAATTTGTGCCACCCATTCACGCCTTGTTGTTGTCACTGAAGTCCATGATGAAGTTAGCATACGTGCTAAAAGGAATGTCATCATCCGATGTTTCGTAGTCAGACTTGTTTACTTTCACTATCCCAGCAGTACATACTGTGAAACCGATATGATGGCAGAGAAAATAACGCTGAGGTCCGATTTTTTTCTAGTGGGCATTTTTGTGATGCAAATGTATTATGCTTTTGAACCCATATTGTTTTGAGAAGCCAAACTCTTTACTGAACTGTCCCCAGCAACTAGCTAGAACTACTTTCCTCTGCAACAAAATCTGACCAGAACTCCCCTTAGTACATGAAGTGTGGAGTGAGTTGCGGTTGACGGACTTCACTGCTTATGAGGGTGTCACAAAACTTCATGCAAAAAACTGAACTTCTCATCAAGCCTTGTTGACACATGCACTCACATAGCACAACTAGAGTTGCAGCCACTCACAGATAACCCATGGAAAAATACTTGGAGACACACATTTGATGCAATGTTGTCATTCACACACTCTCACTTCTACACAAACTGAAAGGAAGACTGCACTTTTGGGGGAATTTTGCCCATTATTCACAATCGTTATGTGAAACATGAACACATACTTTTTCCCTTTTCTGTGCATTCTAAGCAGAGAAAACTAATTAGTATGAGCTCACTAACAATGCACGTCATTGGGACCCACCTATTTTGATGCCAAAACCCAAACAAAAAAACAAAATACCAACAGTGTTCCATTTATGTACATAACTGACATGTATATTAACCAAGCTACAGCGCTATGGTTATTGTAGCAGCTAACACCAAAACTATATATACCTGGGTGAGTAACACGACGCCTCGCAAGCCGCTCGCCTCAGTGTTACTCACAAGACAGAACAGACGGAAGAGTGGATACCTCGCGCTCAATGTCACGATGAAGATGATCATATGCTGTCAGCATTTTTTTGTCTAAGAACTGAAGCACAAGAGCGGACATTGTAAGTGTTGATGTTTCTTTGTTGTTGTTGTTCTAGTAGCGTAGCGTAGACTCCTGAGCTAAATCGATATGCCTCGGAAAGAAGTTTTGGTAATGTTTTCAATCGTGAAAAGACAGCAAGCTACTGTAAGAATTAAATACTCAATACACCGTACAAATACAAATACATTCAACAGAAGACAAACCTGCCAGGAGACATCTTACCCCTCTACATTCCTCTGCATTTTAAATTAGGAGTTTCATTTTATTGGGGAGCCATTTTATACTCTTTTGCACTCATATTATTTTGAGAAGCCAATCTCTTTACTTAAGTGGCAGCAATTAATCGGAACTACGTTCCTCTTCACTGAAATCACAGGACCAAGTTGGGGGAGGGGGAGTCAAACCTCTTGGGGATGTCATACAAACTTGTGTCATAAAATCCAAACTCTCTAAGTACGGGTAAAGCTTATCCCCAATCCAGTTAAACTGCATATTTTGGAGTAATATTTTATTGTAGCTAATGTATACACACATATTCACACCGACACACCCACCCACCCTGACCCACAGCTTGAAAGTCCAGATCATAAGTCCACCCCAATAATGTCTGATCACTCAAGTCACAATAAGCCAAAGTTAGTATATATTAAAGCATAAAAACTGCACCACTGCGCATTTTGGAGTGGTCTTTTATTGTGGCCAGTCTGTAGAATAACCATGCAGTCTAATCAGCATCTTTGATGGGTGAATGGTGAATGCTCACTCAGATTTAGACAGATTAGGACCAAAAATATTTCACATCTCAACAGTTACAACAGCCACTGTACCTGATCAAGACAATTGCCAGTCATTCCTTTGGTCACTGCTGTTTGTTCAGTAGGCAGCCCTCACCAGCCCTTATGTAGCTGTACAAGCGAGGCAGATGGGGCCCCCAAAGACGTTAAGTCTGACAGGCACGGTAAATCAGTTGCATCAGGTCCTCCGCCTCAAGCACCATGCAGTGGCTTAATCCTGTGTGAATCAATGTGTCGAGGGTTGGGACGGTGTCACACCTCCAGCAGCACAGAGTACCATTAAGTCCCTGGCACTGGTTCTCTTGAGTTCCCACCCACCGGTGTTCCTGCAGACTTTGGCACTGGAGTCAGCACTGAGACAGGGTCTGAAGGACGAGAAGACAAACCACATGCATGAAATAATCTGACGTAAGAGGCTCAGAGAAAGTAGCAATGTTTCTTTGACATTACATATAGTTGATATCTATCGGGTAGATGTGTGCAAAATCTACAAACGCCAACAAGGATTGAATGATGTTGTCTAGTTGCAGAGCATACAAAAAAATGGGCACACCATGAAGTTATTTCAGGCATTTCATTTACGCACAATAGACCATAAGCACATAGTGATCCAAGGGAATGCATTTGCTATGACAGAAGCCATTCATCTGTTCAGTTTTACTTTTTATAGTTCACCTTGAAAGAAAGATTTCACTCTGGGTTGTGTTATACAAAATGCAATTTTATGATGCACTTATTAAAGCAGACTTTCAGAAATATGTGATGAAAAATCAGCTTGAACAGAATTTGCACTTGGTCACATTAAGTTTGCCCAGCAACTCATTGGCGGAGTCTTTGGGGTAATCCATAACAGTAGCCACGTTTACATGAGGAATGGAATGGAATCTTTGCAAATGACTTTTCCGAAAACAATGGTATCCGTGGAAAGGAATATTCCAATCTCCTGTCTACATGCGCCGCTATAATCAAACAGAATAGTCAAAGGGGCATTCGCAGTAAAGCGTAAACATCAAAATCACGTGATACCGGCTTCCCCGAGTTTTTCTTTCGCTTGTTGGATTAACTCCGTATTGCCAGTTTTTCGTTCATCCAGTCTTGAAATTTAGTTTGGATCAAAAACAAGCTTTTCACAGCAGTCCAGTGCTGTTTGCTCGCCTCCATTTTTAAAACTGAAGAACATCTCGAGCTGCGTGTTACGTCATATCTGAGCATGCACTGAAAGAACGCACTCAGGATAAATTTAAACAGGAAAAGATAAGTATATGCACACCGAAAGCTGCTTGCCAACCACCAATGAACAACGGAAGAAGAAGTACGCGCCCTGACAACTTTCTGTTTGAGCGGGTACAAGATACCTCAGTTGGATTGGGGAAAGGAATATTCCACCCCCGTTCATTCGGATTAGCACTTTTCTTTCAGAATGAGGTTCATACAAAGGTTAAATTATTTCCGCTTGAGCAAATAAACTGAATGCAATTGGAATATTTGGGTCCATGTATACATGGCTAATGTAATTTACAAATTTGGAAAAATGGCAATAAAACCATTAGCAGACCTAAGAAAGTCGAACATTTTACAATCACTACTGTGAATTATAAAAAAAAAAAACAGCACTGAAATGTCACAAAAATATTCACACCTACACCTTTTTGCACCCACAATGAATTAGAAGATCAGAGACTTGGGGTTGTGTTACTGTGTTAGTGAGAAAAAAAAATACTGTTAGGTACAGTATTATACAATCTAATAGCTCATAACTTTTCCAATAACTAATCTAATAACTTTTCATAGGGGCCTGCAGGACACACGCAACACACACACTCCATGATACACACTCTCACATAATACAAGCAAAGTTGTTTAACACATAGATATGACGTATGGAAAATTACTGGGAATACACAATAGATGAATTGTTCTCACTTTCCAGGCACACAAGCTTACATTTCACTTTCTAGAGGGTTGAGCTCTGTGTACTGATATTATGAGCTCTTCTTTCATCTTTCCAGCACTGTAACCAAATGTATTGTTCTCACTTCATTGACTTTTCCGATAGCAACTCGGCTCAAAGAACCAGGAAAAAAACAAGCTAAAAAAGAAATAGCCATAGTAACACGGGGGATAATGACTTCTGGTTCCTGGTTCCACGTGAACACAATAGTAATAGAGACATCCCATGACAAAAATACCTTCTGAACACAGTTGGACTCACAGAGTGTATGAATAACACACAAGATCCATAAAAGCTCCATATTGTACACTGAACAGGAAATGTACATGTTTGATGTTGCACTGCAATTTGAGGAAATATGATTTTTCTTATAAGATGGTGTACACAAAATGATTTTTAGGTGGTTTTATAGTAAAAAAAATACATGCAGGTGCTTTACAACTAGAAAACAATACTGTTTCTTGTGAAGTGTTCAATGATGGTATGTCATTTTGACAGCGATAACATAAATGTAGGCTTTTTGTTCTTCTTCAATCTGTCCGCCCTCTTGGCCTGTCTGTTCTGAAAGCTCATCCACAGGAAACTCTGATTCTATTAACACTTCCTGCCCTTGTTTCCCATCTAGTCCCAATAGTTGCCTCTGAGGCGCTGCTCAAAAGCTTCACTCTTTTATTGACCTTTCTGGCCATGTGTCAAAGAACCCCAAGATCCCAATGACCTCGACTTTATTTCCCTCGGTGTTTGAATGCCTTGTCTTGCCATTCCTCTCAGCCTTCAATAAGCATGGTTCTGTCGTTACGCTTCGTTTATAGCACCAATGTCATATACGTATAGGTGTCTCTATTAATTACAAACATGTCTTTTCGGAAGCGCTGTGAATGATTCTGCCTTTTTTTTAACCTATGCACAAAATGATTATGATCACAAAATTATCTTTATTATTTCATAATTCCTACCTTTATTGCAAATGTTGATCTGAAATCTGATAATCTGTCAACCACAAAGGTGGAGTCCTTTGGAATTCTACACAAGTCACACACGGGACAAAATGTAAACCAGGTAACCTATGACACAAGCTTTTTGAGTCGCTGGCGTGCTGGAGCCTATCCCAGCTGTCTTTGGGCTAGAGGCGGGGTACACCCTGGTCTGGTGGTCAGCCAATCACAGGGCACATATAGACAAACAACCATTCCCACCCACATTCATACCTATGGACAATTTGGAGTCACTAATTAACCTAGCATGTTTTTGGAATGGGGGAGGAAACTGGAGTACCCATAGAAAACCAAGATCACCTAGCTGTTAACCACTTGGTCACCGTGCAGCATGTTAATTCATTTAGATGTCAATGTGACTTACAACAGAACTTACATCACAGTCTAGGAATGGAACTCGTAACCATGTAACACCTGTAATAGATTGTAGTTACACTAAGATTATGCATTAAGACTTACACTTAAGGTTTGTAATTTACCTAAGTTTCTGTTAGTTCAATGTTGATCCAGTTCAATTTCTCTAAATCTCTTGACAAAGAATTTCCTTTACTGCTCATCTTGTCTTTGTACCTATGTACTTATGTATATGTGCACACTTTATTGCTGCCTGGTGCTCACATTTCTAAAACCTCTGTGATGGGCTTAGCGTCTATTCAAGGAATACCAGTTTATCCTCCTCTTGGACCACAGAGGGCACACTTCAACTTCAGTTATTAAGTGTTGCTATTCATTCAATGATATACAAAATTATATTGTTTTTTTTGGACTACTTCAGTGCTGTATGTTTGTACGCGAAGACGAGAAGTAGCGCTACCTCTCCAGCAAACAGTTGGACATTCCAGGGAACTACTCTTAAAGCGAGGGTTGTGAACTCAATCAGGCACGTGTTTATCCTTGTGGCATGGAAGTACCGTGGTTGTTTCTGATTGCCTCCGCTTTCAGCGGTGCAGCTAGATAGCAGGCCGACGGGGTCACAGCATTTTCTTTTTCCTTCAGCCCTGACCTCGCATAGACAGCACTATATGACCAAATAACTCAACATGCATGTTATCACGATACGTTTTGCACTTTTATTTCAGACAATTTCATTTCCTCAAAAGCTCAATTGTGCAATGACATAACACAAAACAGGCTGCAAAAGATTGCCGTTTTCTTCAAGGCAACAACGAAACATGATGCTGATTATATAATGGCTCATGAATGCTGAGAAATACCTGATAAACTGACTACAAAATCATTACAGTAATCTCTCCTTTATTGAGGATAATTGCTTCCACACCCAAAATCCTTCTAAGTGAATTTATGCATTTATAATTATTCTTTTTCCATAGAGCATAGAAAACATATTTACTAACTTTTAAAGATGGTTTTCAAGTGGCGAGGGATTACAGTAAATATCATTAAATAAACATTTCCTGGCGACACGGTGGTCTAGTGGTTAGCGCGCAGACCTCACAGCTAGGAGACCAGGGTTCAATACCACCCTCGGCTCATATTTATATATCCACTTCTTCCCAAGTTACAACGGATGTACGTCATACATATTACAATTTCCTGTTGTTTCTATTTCTTTTTTAGATTGGCTTGGGCCAATTTGGTGATTAGCTAGGAAGGGTGCACATCTTCTGACAACTAAAGAACTGCATTTATTCATTACTTTGTGATGAGACTTGGGGGAATTTCAGTTTGGACCAAGTAGAATAATAAAACTGCATGTGAGCTGCAGAAAATGTCTTAATTGAATTTGATAAATAAAATGAAATGAAAAGAATTCAAAACGTCACTACTTATTTCAGCCGCCCTGATTTGAATCACAATATGCAAATTTGGAGCTTTTATTTTTATTTTTTTTTATTTTTTTTTATTTTTTTTTTATTTATTTTTTTTTTTGTCCCGTCCAGCCATTGGGGCAGATAGTATTGTTGATCTAAATGCCCTTACATGCTAGACAGATTTGCTCTGTGTCAGGAAAGGTGTTGGCTACAACTTCCCTGTACCATGAAATTTTATTTGCCGTTATTTGATGTCTTTGTTATGCCATTTGGGACGACCGGACCGGAGCAAGAAGAAGAACAGAAAAGAAGAAGAGAGAAGAGAAAGGTGGGGTCGGGGGGGGGGCAGTAGAGGGAGAGACAAAAACAGCAGCAACAAGAATTCCCAAAACAACAACAGTGACAAACAGAACAGTTAAATGTCAATGATGGCTAAGGGTCACACTGGAGATGATATCAGTGGAATGAAACAGTCCAACTTACCAATAGCAATAGTAACAATGAGGACATGACCCATGATAGTAAACACAATTGCAACCATACAGTTACAGTAATTAAAATCTCATTGCTTGACATCATTATTACTGTAATAATAGCATACCAATACTATATAAACATCAGGGATAAGAGAGTAGATTGTATAGAGAAGCACCCATGTGCTGTGAGTGCCCATATGGAGGTGTGTTGTGTATGTGAATGCGAGTGTGTGAATGTGTAATTGTCACTGAGAATGACAAAAGGAGAGAGACTGCCTTCTACCACCCAGCAAACCCCGCCCCGCGCAGCCAGGTCAAGCCCCCACCGCCAGAGATCCTCCGGCCCCGTGGGTGTGGGCAAAGCCAGGGCCGACTCCCCAAGACCCGCCCCCGAAGCAACTCCCCGAAGAGACCAGCAAGAGGCCATGGAGGAGCAATCCCAACCGGCAACAGGGCGCCAGCAGGCCGGAGGAGAGCCGCACCCCCGAGACCAGCGGGAGACCATACCCTACTAGGGCAGAAGGGCATCGAAGGCCACACACCCGTGGGCACAGGGGCGCCCCTGCCGGCCGGAAGGGAGCCCGTCCACGGCCGGAGGCACCGCCTCCCGCCCCCCACACACCCCCAGGAAGCAGAACCCGGCCCGCCCCAGGTAACCCCAGGCCCGACCACCGACATAGGACCGCCCCGGCCAGGACAGAAGAGGCCCGGGCACACTGCCCCATGGAGGACCGGGCGGTTGAGATGGAACACCCTACGCCAGACCCCCGCAGAGCCCCCCCCCCCGTATATCTACATGGCCATATACCCACATACACATCCACACATATACATATATATATACATATATATATAATTATAATAAAACTAATCATTAATTATCTAAGTATTTAAAACAATAAATACATAAAATAAACTCAGACACATGCACACCCCATCCACTCAGTACACACACATGCTGTGGACGTCCCCGGGTGGGGCGTCCGGGGCATCACAGGGTGGGGGACCCAGGGGTCCCAGACCCACAACCAGGCCCCGAGCCCAGGGAGGTACGGACCGCCAAGGCATAGCACCCCCAGACTCCCCTCGACCACGGCATCAGGGCTACTGCAGTGTGGCAGACAAAGGAGCGGGCGAGGGGAGGAGGCCCGCACATGAGCAAGCGGAGGGGGCGAGCAGGCGAGTGGTGAGGCGCTCCACTGCGCCGGCCGACATCCACCGGGCAGCTCACCCCCGTGAGGGAGAGCCATAGCTCCAAGTCACGGGGAGGCCACGCACCAGAGCCGAGGAGTTAAGACCAGCGCAAGGCCCCCGAAGGACCCCACCATCCACCGGGAGGGCCAGCCCCCCCCCCGCCCCCAGAACCAGCAGCGCTCCGCCCACGTACCGGAGAACCATCCCCGACGAGCCCTAAGGCAAGACTGGGGATGGGCAAAGACAGGGACAGCGATGCGGCAGAGCATAGGACCAGTGGCAGCAGACACCCAAACGCCCGAAGAGCTTTTATAAGAGCCTCAAACTTGCTTTGAAAGTGAACCACTTGGTTATTTGAACTGTGTTATAAATGTATACGTATTAACAATAACAATATATATAACATTTGGTTAAAAATCTCTAATAATCACAGAATTTGCACATTTTCTGATCAAATACAGGACAAAGAGCTGACATGAGGATGCGGCAAATTGCCCTTCAGGTTAAGTGCACTTCACTGAGTGCACTGGATGGCAGACACCCATTTGTTTGTCAGTATGTCGCTAATGATATCTTGCTGCAGAAACATTTATTATACACCGACTTCCCACAGCCCTTTAACAAACAATAAAAACAAACAATAAGTCATATTCAAAGGCACTGCAGTACTCCACCTCACCATGAGGGGCACATAAGCTGGAAGGTGCTTGTTGCTGCCATCTTTGCATGGAACAAAATAAGACAAGAACAAGAACAAGATTTCGCCACAAGTCAAATGCATTAAAGATATTTTAAAGATTATATTGTATATTCAAGCTCACCAGAGGTTGATCACACAGCACAAAAATGTATTTGAACACAACTTTTTCAATGAAAATGCAACATACATACCAGCCACGTCACTATTTCCAAGCCCAAATGCATCACTAAGCTGACCTGATCACCTTCACTGGGCGCTTCTTTCACACAATAATGACTTCATCAAAGCTGTCCCTGAATGTGTCAAATTAACCCACGGCCAGAACATAACAAAAGGTGCAAAATGATGAGCTTTATTGGTGTGAACATGCATGATAAGAACAAGACCAGTCTCCCAGGAACGCTGTGTGAATTCTGCTGAGGTTGCTTAAGGTGAAAGGACATCTCTCGTCTACCTTGCCGTGAATGCTAATTGTTTAGTTTCAGGGAATGAATCACCTTAGAAGGAGGCAAGTGAAGCTAATGTGGACCCTGTTGAGAAGTTGCGGCAGAATGAGAGGACCGGAGCAAAGAGGATTTAGAACACAAACAGACAAAAGGCAAATGTCTCTCAAAATGATTCCACAAAGAGTCGATTGAGGGAGATGGAGAGCCTGAAAGAGAAACAAACCATTATGGTTAATCGGATTTGTTGTGTGTGGCTGTTCCACCTGGCCTCAGAACCCCCCCACCCCCCTTCATTAAAAAAGCCTATAATTAATGCAAAACTGGCTGTAATCCTGTAATGCTGTCCATTTTCATTTGAAAGCACCATCTTGTGGGACTGGGATATGCAGGTGAGCGTGTCTGAGTCCTGACTATAGAGGACACAAAGGGGATTGTTGCACTGTGAGGGAGCCATCACTGTGAACGAGGGGGTGGTGTGACAGCGTCAGGATTAATTTTGAGGGAGTCTGGTTGCTGAGACAAGCTGATAACACGGGTCAGTAGCCGCACAGGCACCTGGACCCCCAGTGTCCCTCTAAAAAGCAACTTTAATGTACTGAGACCCATGTGGATTTCTGTGAGTGTGGTCCCGGCGTTGCCTCATGTGCGTGATGTGTGTTTGAGTAAGATCGGCTAATTGATGACAGGTGAACAAAAGAGCAATCTAAACACGAGAGGAATTATGGTCCTGGCTCTGACGATAAGCAATGTGCATGTGAAGTCTGTTCTAAAAAATGATCCCGTGTGTTGAATTTGCTCCGGGGTGTGAACGTGAATGGTAATGGTTGTTTGCCTCCATGTGTCAGGTCTGTGATTGACTGCTGATCATTCCATGCCCAATGGTTCCCAATGTCAGATGGAGTAGACTCTAGTCCTAAAAAAAACAAATCCTTCACAGAATGAGCCAAATGTATAATGGATGTGAAATGATCAATTGAACAATAAACGATGATTTACTGATTTTCCAATGAATTGACAATTATTTTGCTACTCAATTAATTGTTTTTTTTCCTTTCATTCATTCATACATTCATTTTCAACGCTTATCTTTACGAGGATCGCAGGGGGTGCTGGAGCCTATCCCAGCTGTGTATGGGTGAGAGGCGGGGTACACCCTGGACTGGTGGCCAGCCAATCACAGGGCACATATAGACAAACAACCATTCAAACTCACATTCATACCTATGGACAATTTGGAGTGGCCAATTAACCTAGCATGTTTTTGGAATGTGGGAGGAAACCGGAGTACCCGGAGAAAACCCACGCATGCACGGGGAGAACATGCAAATTCCACACAGAGATGGCCGAGGGTGGAATTGAACTGGGGTCTCCTAGCTGTGAGGTCTGCGTGCTAACCACTCGTCAGCCATGCAGCCCTGTTTTTTCATATAAACGTAAATATCCTCTGATTTCAGCCTCTCAAATGTTGATGTTTTGAAATTTCCTACATCATCCATGCAAGCAGACCTAATATCTTTGTGTTTTAGATACAAACAAATACTCGATTAATTGAAACAAGCTCCAGATTAATCGACTACAGTTTGAGAGAACATACAGTATGTAACATAGAACGCTGTAACCTGAGGACCACCTTTGGCCATGAAAATGAACAATGTATCGTAGAATCCAATAATGTGCCTGTAAAGTAGATTGTAATGTTGTGGTTCCGATATCCATGCAGCTGTCATTGCATGTGGTCCCACTCAATATGCTGTGCATAATGGGCTTGCAGTTAACGGGCACTGGACCAGCGGTGCCTCTCAGTTCAACTGGTATAGACTCCAGACCCAGCTATGACTTAGAAAATACCATCGCGGTACAGAAATGGACTGTACCCCTCTTTCTGACAATGACAGAACTGTTCACAATGGAAGCTGCATATGCAAAACTGTTGAACATTTCAAGCAGGCTGAAGTGGGTGGTGAGGGACCACAAGAAGGCAAAATGCGGTGTCGATCCAAGCTCCTCTACATGGAATTCTCCCACAGTCCAACATGTCCAGTATGTTTGTAATGGAAGACTAAAATATGCCTGATTGTTCCTATGTATCAGTGCTATACAGCTGCTACAGTCCAGGGACATTTCTAAATTTCCAAACTCGTCTCACATTCTAGGTTTTTCAAAAACTAAGCTTAATAACATCTTCAATGAATTGTACATTTACTCTGACCAGCCAAGACATTACAGTCATCTATTGTTTATCATAGTTAATTGGTTCCATACCCGTGATATTGGATTCTTTAGTAAATTTACAAATGGAATTTTTTTTGTAATTGGGAGTATAGAAAACCTTTGGTCACAAAAAGTATGAACTTTGCATGTCACTTGGCAGGACGGAGACTCACCATAATTGCCCTGCTCCATATGAAAATGAACGGACTAGATGCCATTATACACAGACAGCAGGATGCCGCTGCTTTATGCATAGCAAGCTACGGCGCTAACTAGTATATAGTCAATATTTTTGTGCAACAGAATTTTTTTTTCTTCATTATTTTTATGCATCCCATTAAAGGAGACCTGTTATGCTTTTTCCACTTGTCTGATCTACAAATATAGTTAGAATGTTGTATTCTCTTGTTAAATGATGTCAAAGTTTCAGATAATGAGGTTTGCACATTTGGAAGTGAGCCCTGAAAGAAGTTTGGGATGGCTCAAAACACTTGGTTTCAGAGGGTGTTGCAAAACAGTTTTTTTGTGATGTCACAGAGGAGCAGGCAAGCAGTAAGTCAATTTATCAGTGTCCCATCTGTGTTTATTTTGTGTAAGTCATGGAACAAAAGTGGTTGTCTGTGTAGCATTATAGAGTGTGCATACAAAAGGAGGGGATGCTAATAACCACTTCCTTCCAAAATCAGTGAGTTTTTCTTTTTTTAAAAACCTGGTAGTCCCGAAAAAATCTTGTGATGACCACATTACACGTTACTGATGCTGTAGAAAACTTACTATTGACACGTGTCTTGAAGCAAACTATTTTCCTGAGAAAAAAGATAAATTGCAGTTTATTATCAACTGCTATAAAGATGGGCTCGGCAGCTAGCGGCAAAACACCGAAAGTCCTTTCAAGCCTTTGGAAGTGGGGCCAACCACAGCGGAGTGACCATGCCTGGAGGCAGGCCATGGGTGGAATAAATTAAAACCAACAGTTTTCATGGGAAGCACGACAAACTGGAATAGGTGCAGATTCTGGAAGATCTAGAAAGCTTTTGGTGCTGGTTATTGTGTGTAGCTGCTCAATAGGAGTCCACAACTCAATACAAAAGGCTGAAAAATGAGCATAATAGGTCCCCTTTAAAATGAATGAAGTTTTTTGTTGTCCATCAAGTTACAACAAACATTTCAGAATTTGGATTCATTGTAAATACTATGCTTATCTTTCCTATTCTCTTACTTCCAAATGTCAGAACATTGTGCTCACTTTGTTCATTGACCTTTTCTACATCATCAACACCGCCAGCAGCACTAATAACAGACATTCTATCACACACAGGGCTATCTCCGGATTCAAAACATGAGACAATTACTATGCAATGCTGCACTTATTTATATACTGGAACATAATGTGTGTGTGTGTGTGACAATGTCAGTTTAGGATTGGTGGTTGGATAAGTTGGGAGAGAGAAAGCTGAGGTCGCACAGAAAGACATTGGACATTTGGATTAGTGCAGCCATGGATGAGAAGCAAAGGGGAGATGACAAGAGGAGGCGTGTTCAGCTTTTTGTCACTGGAAATGATGCTTCCATAATGAGGAAAGGTACTCAAACGGGTGACTTACTTTATGGATTGATGGGTGTTTCAGGGATTAAACCCTAAATTTATATCGATCCAGTTCAGAGATGGGATGGACGATATAACTTTGCAATAGATTTGAATTTTATGTAGTTATTGTTGTAGTTGCGTATGAAATGGTACGACACATTTTTGTTTCCTGCGTGCATCCCATTTTTATTTCTATGGGCTTGAAAATCTGTCTGTGTCTCTTGCGATTTTCCTCATTTTCCATAGGAAAAGAAGTTGCAGACCAAATTTAGATGCATGATAACATGATAATATTTGTTGATTATATTCATTGTTAAATGGAAGCATTAACATGCTTGCATTCAGCAACGGAGTTCACTTTGTATGGATCATTGCATGGTTAGTGTAACCTACCTGGTTCAACCAGCCCCATGCTCTACCCTGGGCTCAAACCAGAGTCTGCAGAATGAGAGTCAAGAGTTTTAGCCGATGAGCTAAAATCCTTCAAAATGCATCATGGAGTGATGTTTACCAGAACACATCTGCCCACCACATTGGCTGACACCTGTTGAAATGAAAGCTAACAGTCAAGGTGAAGCACTCGCAATGTCAACTATTCATCACATTAATAATCATTATTGACATGGACCTGTCAGGGAGAGCCGTGGTCTGCTCACAAAAAGGAGCTTAACACAAAGATAGCTGATGTCACTCGCACATGTGGGTGCTGATGAGCTTGAAATGAATAAGATGGAATGCAATTTGGCACTCACTGGCAGGGTGTTTGTGTAAAGTGCTGTGTGACTGACACACACACACAAAAAGTGCCTACTTCAGCGTGTTATAAAAAGCAATATTTTGTCAGCTGTAATTTAAGGCAACATACAGCTTGCGTGCAGATGTCTCTAATGCTAATAGTCATCCTTTCGCATAAATGCAGTTATTTAGGAAGAAATGGGAAATTAATCAAAGTAAGTCCTCCCAGGCTTGCAATAATAATCATTCCGAGATCTATTTGAATCCATAACAAAATGGTTTTTCCTTGGGCCATGCCCAATACAATTTTATGTGACCATGCATGCAAACAATACAAGCTAAAGGGCATCTGGGCAGAGGTTTGGTGGTCAGTGTATGAACACAATTGAAGCTGTATCTATAATTTTGAAAATAAGTGAAATTACATTACGTACGTTGCTACTTATAATGAATAGCAACATGCTAACCCCAAACAATTGTCTTTAAATGTTTTGTTTTTAACAAAAAATGTTTTTAGTTAGCCTTTTTACAAAATAAAAATAAAAAATATCAATGACCTCTGGCCTGCACGGCGGTCGCGTGGTTAGCGCGCAGGCCTCACAGCAAGGAAACCAAAGTTCAATTCCACCCTTGACCATTTTTGTGTGGAGTTTGCATGTTCTCTCCGTGCATGCGTGGGTTTTCTCCGGTTTCCTCCCACATTCCAAAAACACGCTAGGTTAATTGGCGACTCCAAATTGTCCATAGGTATGAATGTGAGTGTGAATGGTTGTTTGTCTATATGTGCCCTGTGATTGGCTGGCCACCAGTCCAGGGTGTACCCCGCCTCTTGCCCCAATGAATGAACAACGACCTCCACATCCTTTTACTTTTCCATATACAGCCTCGCTGAAAAAACTTCCAGTTACCCGTTAATGGGTGCAGATACACCAACTCTAAATTTGTATGCTGCACTCATGTATTCCAAGGTGGATGATGTACTTCTATTACGAAGCTCTGAGGCTGGCATGGACTAACACTGGTTATTATCGCGTAGGGAGAGTTCTGTAAATTTAGTGGAAATCTACTACCTTCTATTTCTTTCCAGGGCACACAAAGTAAAAGTGAGCTGAGGATAAATGCTCATCGATTCCTTATCACTGAAATCACACTTTAAAAGTCACTTTTACTGACTGCCATGCTTAAAGGTTTTGGAGCTTCATCCTGCTGTTTCTCCTTGTGGATCTTGAAATTGTTGTACAACCTCACATACAAGTAATACTGTAAACTCTATGACAGTTGAGGTACTTTGCTGATATATGTACGTATATATGTCACTCAAATATGAATCTATACTAGGGCTGTCAAAAATAATGCATTAACGGCGCTAACTAATTTATTTAATTAATTACATAACCTTTTTAGGTTACATTTCTCGCGTACAAGAACGCGAGATGCATTCAAGGACACTCCAAACATCACAAAAACATGCATATATCAACATTAGAACAATGGTAAATTTCAGCAAAATATCAGTTCTCAACAAAAAATGCAGGCCGTTCGTGAAAAGATACAGTTCAAATATAACTTTGACACAAATTTCTCTATATATATTTAGCAAAAATGTTGAAACAATGATGTTACAACGTGAACAAAAAATGGTTGTTTTACATGTTTTTATTTACAAATATAACACAATTAATATTTACAATTGCCACATTTGCAACTGAAGTGTGTGTGAGCACGAGTGTGCATGTGTTGAAATTGCCCTTCAATCCGTAACCTCCTTCGAGCAACATGGCAAAATGCCTCTTCACTTCCTGGTTCTTATAAAATACACCTTTAGCTGTTTTTTCATCTTAAAACTGCATCACTGTGATTGGCTGGCGACCAGTCCAGGGTGTACCCCGCCTCTCGCCCGAAGACAGCTGGGATAGGCTCCAGCACCCCCGCGACCCTCGTGAGGAAAAAGCGGTAGAAAATGAATGAATGAATGAATGAAAACTGCATCAAACATGCTCCCTTCTATTGTAGAGTTGCATCATCATCTCGTGTGCAAAAATACACCTTTGGGAGTGAGCGGTCGGGATGAAAAAAAATTATAAATACGTCTTTGACAGCCTATGAATTAATCATGATTAATTTAAAAGTTGTGATTAATTTGATTACAATTTGTAATAATTGGATGAGCCAAATTTTTATTTATTTATTCAACTGCTTAGTATATTCATCTAAAACTAGTGACTTACTGCTATGTGAGTTAGATTTTATTTAGATTGTCCATTGACTGATGCTACTTTAGGGACCTATATTAGGTTTGTGCCTCCTTTATTAAAAGTTCCTCATCATTTTTGCTGGTTACCCCTCAGTGCACAGAACAATCTTCCCCCCCATTCCTCTTAAGCCTTGGTTTGAGACCAAATTAAATGGCTGAAGTTTATTCTGAAGTCATTAAAAGTGTTTCGGTTCTAAGAAAAAAGACTGATAAGGGAGCAGAACAGCACAGCCTGCTGACCAATCACTATTTAATGGTAGCCTTTATTTTACTAATGATTAGAGTGACTTTGGATTTATTCGCTATATTTACATGGACAGCAACAACCGGATTGATTTTTTTTTCATATATATATATAAGACTAGAATAATAGTGATTGCATTTTGTTGATTGTATACAATATTCTATTGATAACCCCATCTACAATACAGAACATATGCAGCATAATTTGCCAAACACCACTTAGTAAGAATCGGAGTTCTTGTTTACAAACCTGGGGTCAATGTCAATGTACCCCAACTCTAAGATGAAGAGAGCTGGCGTATCACAAAAGGTGATGCCTGTCATGAAGGAACCATTTTGTATATTGCATAATCTATGTTGGTTATACACTGCTTGACTCCTCTCAACTTGTCATGTTAACTAGTGTTCAGTATCATTAGCCACGTTAACATGAGGAGTTTTTCGTCTCTCCGAATGCAATCTTTGCG
Source organism: Doryrhamphus excisus (assembly GCF_030265055.1). Classification (NCBI taxonomy): domain Eukaryota; kingdom Metazoa; phylum Chordata; class Actinopteri; order Syngnathiformes; family Syngnathidae; genus Doryrhamphus; species Doryrhamphus excisus. The sequence goes on from NC_080474.1 coordinate 7,727,627, forward strand.
AATGACTTTTCCCAAAACAATGGTGTACATGGAAAGGGATATTCCAAACTCTGGTTTACATGCGGCGATATATTCAAAACAGAATAGTCAATGGGGCATGCGCAGTAAAACGTAAACATCAGCATCAAGTGATGCCGAAAGTTTTTCTTTCACTTGTTGGAATAACTCCAATACGAGTTTTTCGTCCGTGCAGTCTTGAAAAAGTTTGGATCATAAACAAACTTTGCGCTGATTGCTTGCCGCCATTTTTAAAACTGAGGAACGTCTTTAGCTGCGTGTTACAGCGCTGAAAGAACGCACCCTGACAACTTTCCGTTTGAGTGGGTGATACCTCAACCGGATTGGGGAAAGGAATATTCCACCATTCCATTATTCCACTATATGTTCCTTCAGATTGGCGCTTTTCTTTCGGAATGAGGTGTGTACAAAGGTTAAATTCTTTCAGTTTGAGCGAATAAACCGATTGCAACGGAATATTTGGGTCCATGTATACGTGGCTAGTGTCTTCACACATTGCCTGCATGCATAGTTTTCCAAAGAGGCCATGTTTACTTTCACTATCCCAGCAGTAAACACTGAAAACGGTGAAGCAAATGTGCACATAACAATGGACAGGCGGGAACTCAAAGTGCTACGTTGGCGTTTTTGTGATGCACATGTATTATGCCTTTGGACGCATATTGTTTGACTTAACTGTCCCCAGCAACTAGCTGGAACTACTTTCCTCAGCACCGAAATCCGACCAGAAGACAAAGTGGGAAGTGAGTCGCTGTTGACGGACTTCACTGCTTATGGGGGTGTCATACAACTCCATGTCACAAAATCTGAACTATCCCTTTAAATGATCAGAGTGGGGTGAAGGAATGAACTAGCAACTATCAGGCTGGGAAATGACCACTCTACCTCCCGAGTCATGTCTCCCTGTACAATAAGCAGAATGTTATAGTCATGTAAATTTATTTTCCAACTTCAGTCATCTGACAACCCGACTGTAAGTTGACAAAGCGCCACACCATATCGGCTAGCTACTAGCTTCACCACAAAATCACCTGTAATGCGTCAGCGTCACACCTCAGTCACTACCAAAGTTTAAGGCTACATATTCGAGATGCCGCCACTGCTGCTGTGTTTTTATTTCAGAGTTTGGAAAATTTAAGGCCATGTGCAGGCGTTCGTTTTTACGATGTTGCTAAGTCAAATCAATGAGCCAAGCAAAGAATTTCCGGTAAGGTTTAGAATGACCGTAAGTATTACATGTTATCGTGGATGTACCTCTTACTATACAGTCACGGTATGTATGAAAAAAACATAAAATGCTGTTGTAGGTGTTTTAATAGCAGGCTTAGGCGACATTGGTGTATCTTGTTACATGCACCACTGAGCTGTCGCTTTTTATTTGTTTTTAAATCTTTAAAACACACAAAAAAAGAGAAAAACATAGGTGCTCATATCTCATAAAGTATTGTGGTTAATTGTATAATAGTTTTCCTAATCTGTAAACAAATGCATGTTTACCCAGTGTATTAGCAACTGTCTTAACAATAAATCGCACTTCATAACAGCCTGGTCGCCGGAGAACAAGAAAGTCCACTTGGTCCTTGCTGCTGCTGTTGTGAAAAGAGGTCAACATTGGTTTAATGTCTTGATCCAGCGGGGATTACATCCTGGCAAATGTGTTGGTTTTGGCTTCAACATGTTTCAACTTTTTAACCATAATCAAAAGGAAAACTAAGCCAAATTATTTTTAGACGAGATGTATTCATTTCCATAAAACTTTCAACAGTGTCTTCTTCAAAGACACATTTTTCTGTGTGCCATTTTATTGCACCACCCCCCGGAGCAGGCAAGAGGATTTGTACCTCATTTGTATGAGATTTCTGCCATCAATCTGCTGCAGACATGAATGATATTTTTTTTTTTACCCCAAGGACAAACAGAAAAGACAGATGATTAAAGTGAAATGTATTATTTCTAATCTATTTATACCCATTATCTAAACTCTGATTGTCTCCAAACACAAAGAGGAGCACCAAATGACTCAGCCAGTCCTGGGTTATGTCATCTGAAGCCACCTCTTTGGAAAATAACATTCTTACATTGATAAATGTTAATTATATTTAAAAGGTCTTATTTAAAGACCAAGAAAATTGGTGTAGTTTTTTTCTGGCCATAACTTCCTCATCAAGATTCATTTTGTTTTTCCTAGAAAGAAGACAAAAGGTCAGTAGCACAAAAAAAAAACAAGTGGACATGTTCATCGACTATGTCAGAGTGGCACCCCAAGAAACAAAATACTTGGAAATGAAATGCTAGCCACGCAACAGCACAGCAAGCGACAGTCCTTGGATCATCACCTACATCCACAATCGACATCTCCTGTTTGACTCAGATTATCAACACACACCTTGCAACATGAATCTTTCACAAGGTGTGCTTCAAAAGGTCAACACAGGATTCAAAGACACTTTCAGAAGAGCAGCCCTTCATTGTGTGCTTTAGCAGTGAGATCAAATGGATACGCTAGCCAAATAATACCTCTGGAAAAAAAGGTACTAGAGTGGATTAGCAATCTGATTATCAAACTAATGATTAGTTTTTGGATGCAGGGAGTAATAAGTTATAGGTTTTATATTTTGTCACTGTAGAATGGTCCCAAAGTTGGTCATGCACTCTTCAAATTAGGCACATTCCAAGCCTATTCCGGCATTTTGCAAACCACTTTTCAAATAGAGACAATTTCAGGTGATGCCAAGCTTGAGTGATGCAGAGTACACATGGTAACAATTGATTTTTGTTACTCCATGCAGTATACAGCGTGGGCAAAAAGTAGGGTTCCAGTTAACACATGGGGCTCTAATTTTGTGGTGCAGCGCAGGGTGCCGTAGCCCACACAGTGGTAATTTGCTCCAGCGCACCACTGTGCGCAGCAATTTTGGTAGACTGAACTGTGCCAAGATGCGCAACGGAGGAGTCCACATTTTCAACTTGACACAGTGAAAAGCGTTGAAAGCTTGCCAGTTCGGGCCTGGCCAATTCTTGGCGCAGGCGAAGCGCAGTGGTAAAATGGTTGACGGGCGCACAGTGCAGACACGTCACCTAAAACCTCACAGGTTGATTGAGTGCAGAAAACACTACAGTATACACCATTTTAATGTAAGTGTCTGAACCAACATGTACATTTTAGTATTAATTTGCTCCAGCGCACCACTGTGCGCAGCCAATTTGGTAGACTGAACTGTGCCAAGATGCGCACCAGAGGAGGAGTCCATATTTTCAACTTGACGCGTGCCAATTTTGTGACAAAACAGTGCGCCAAAGATGCGCTGAAAGCTTGCTAGTTTGGGCCTGGTCAATTCTTGGCGCAGGTGAAGCGCAGTGGTAAAATGGTTGACAGGCGCACAGTGCAGATACGTCACCTAAACCTCACAGGTTGATTGAGTGCAGAAAACACTACAGTATCCAACATTTTAATGTAAGTGTCTGAACCAGCATGTACATTTTAGTATTAATTTGCTCCAGCGCACCACTGTGCGCAGCCAATTTGGTAGACTGAACTGTGCCAAGATGCGCACCAGAGGAGGAGTCCATATTTTCAACTTGACGCAGTGCCAATTTTGTGACAAAACAGCGCGCCAAAGATGCGCTGAAAGCTTGCTAGTTTGGGCCTGGTCAATTCTTGGCGCAGGTGAAGCGCAGTGGTAAAATGGTTGACAGGCGCACAGTGCAGACACGTCACCTAAACCTCACAGGTTGATTGAGTGCAGAAAACACTACAGTATCCACCATTTTAATGTAAGTGTCTGAACCAGCATGTACATTTTAGTATTAATTGTCCCATCACATCTGAGACGTCACACATAATCGGAACCTGATGGCAGCTGAAGGTATGAAGCCAACCGGGGTTGACTCTACACTGGGGTGCAAGGGGACAACGCCCCCTAAATAAATGCCTTGTGCCCCGAAATCAACATTTTAGAAGTGAAAACAAGACAACTCCACTCATCGCTCATTTTCGTGGCTGTGCTGGATGCATGCCAGATTGCCCCTCCCGCCCCACCCCTTAGTAACCATCTAATCACAAATGAGCCAATTAGTAGACAACTAATAATTAACAATTAAACAAGGATTAATTAAAGTTTGTTGTTAAAATGCTGGTGGAAAAAACAAGCAAGATATCTGAATTAGCCTGACGCTGTGTTTAATGGAACTGTCAGGAACAGATGATATGTCCCACGAGGGGGCGTACATGGTGAGAGGTGATGAGAGGCGTTCATTACACTCGGCTGTGTTAAACCCTCTCACAACTTCTCTCCTCCCTCTTTGCCACTTGTGCCGGTGGGAGGGATGGAGGTGTGGGTGTGCAGCGCTGCGCCAGATTGCACTGCTCGCAAAATTTGCAAAGTGTGCTGGCCACACCTTGTTGGCCTGGTCTACAAAGTTACAGCCCTTAGACATTTTACCAGTTCTATATTACATAAAGTTAGTTAAAATTAAAAAAAATTAAAAAAATAATAATATGTTTTTTAATTAAAAAATTAAAATTAAACAGCATAGAAAATTAATTCATGCATATATAAAACATTAAACAGATAATGAACTAATATATTAGGGTGACCATATTTTGAATACCAAAACCAGGACACACAAGCTGGCAATGAGATGCTCAAATGATAATCAACATTGACTCAAAGATGCCTTATAATTTCAACACATTTCAAATACGCCTCCGCTGTACAGATAGAACATTTTTATACAGTAATCCCTCATTTATCGCGGTTAAATGGTTCCAGATGTGATTGTGATCAGTGAATTTCCGCAGTAAGAATTAGGATTCATTGAATATTTGCATCCCAAATTAATTTCTTCCTGCAGGCTTTGTGTACTGTCAGGATGTAACTCCCTCTTATTATTAGTAAAAAAAAAATGCATATCTTAGCAAATGTTTTGGGCCAAAATTTAGCATTTTAAAGCATAAAAATGTTTTAGATAAAGTAAAACACAAGGTTTTAAGGTAATACAAGACGTTAATGATGTAGTCTACGCTGACCACGAGGTGTCAAGAGGAACACCCATATTTTGTAATAATTTATTTCCTAACAGGTACAATAATAACATAATAATGATAGTCATTACGGATAATGCATTCTTACGAGGTATGAGGATGAAATTAGTATACCCTCTATCACCCTCTAAAGTCGTAAAAACAAGGGTGCCGCTGTGCATGGCGGCCCAAATTTGAGACTCGGCAAGCATCAGAGGATTAACTAACTTCATGCATTTGTTTTGCTTTTTCTTTGGCTTTTTGGCAACACTCATTCAAAAAGTTGCCTACACTGCAGCCCCTCAGGGATTCCATCACTTGCACCACAGTGCCCCAATGTCACTCAGCATGTGAACATGGGCAATACCATGGGGAAACAGGACGTTTGGTCATCCTAGTAAATATATATTATTAATGGCCCATACATTATCATTGTAAAGACATCATTTGGAATTAATTTAGTGTGTCAGAGCTCATGAGATTGTGCAGGTGAAGGAAGCGAACTCAATTATTTCAGTACTAAGATGACATTCATCCAGCCGTCCTTTCTCACCAGTCAGTCACAGGATTGAATAGTAAGACAAAAATTCACGCCGACATTCACACTGATTGGAAATTTGATTGTTTATTTAACCTTGTACTGTGGGAAGCACTTGAAAAGAACCAACACAAGCACTCTGAGAACATTCAAACTTCACAGAATCAGGTGTGGTTCTATGATTTTTTTGTTCAATCCGATATCTGCTTCAATGTGTTGCCATGTCAATCTAATCTGTCCAGGGGCCTTCAGGATCATTTGTGCTGGCCTACAGTATGTCAGTTAAACTTGTATTATAAATGGGGTCTTTTCTTTGACCAATCAGATTTCAGATTCCCCTCACAATAACAGCATTTTTCATGCTCTGATTGGTTGATCGGAGCAAAACAAAGTCATCTTCTACAAGGTTTTGATATTTTTGTCAAGTTCGATAAATATTGATTTTGAACTGCTGTCCGTGAATTTGTAGTGTAGAGGTGTGTAGTTGATCATTGTTACATTTGGCAGAGCCAAAATGTAATATTGTGTTTTTGTATAAAAACAAAAATACCATCCACTACTGGTGTATAGTAATGATGGAGCCAGTCATATTCTTCGCAGAAAGGATAAAACCTCTGCTACAATACCACATTCTCAGTGGGTTGTGTTTAGCTTCTGACAGGGACTGTGCAATAGCAGAGAGCTGCATCTGACCTTCCCTGCCGATGAGCACATTACACTTCAATTAACGACAATAGCTTGCTGAGACCAGAAGTAACAGCTGCCGGGTCCACATGGTGGTAATTCAATGAACGTCTCAAACGGAGGGCTGTGTGAAAGGGGGATAACTTGATCCAGCAATTTAACACACCTATGCATAAGAGGATACATAGCCAGTTCAGTGTCAGGTTTGGCTATAATTTGGTTTTGTGTTACCCCGTGCTGTGGAGATACCAACGGAGCGGCTAGATAAAAAAAGTGTAGAGAGTTTAAGTAAGGTACAGAGGAATAATAGCGGAAGATAAAACAACCAAAACATAAAGATGGGCTAGGGAGTGTGCAAACCCACAAGAAACTCCTCCAATTTACACACTGTGTCCGCATCCTGTCAACACCCACTTCCTCATTCTCCACCAGTCACAGACATCGTAACTGGGACAATTAACATAAAACACAGGCTTTGTTCTATTATATACCGATACGATAAGCTCTCAACCAAACACACCACATAGTCGAAGATTTTTCATTCTGGCATTCAATGCATTTTTATAGGTTTAATCTTATATAAAGACGAAGCACTATCATGCTAGATGTTTGTATGCTAACTGTTAGCATGTGGGCCTGCTAAAAAAAATAACAAAACACATGTTTTGTTATGTTGCATAACAAAACACATCAAATATACTACATATGAAAGGGAAGGTGTAGCTTACATTTTTCCCTGGCAGAGCAAATCTATTTAGCATGTAAAGGCTAAAATTAACTTATGAACTTACATGATATCTAATTTGAAATCACTTGGGTTTTTTCATGTTAGGTGTTAGTATGGTACCTGTTAGCATGATAACACTGTTAATATGCTGCCATTTAAGCCATTTTGTTAGGTATAAATTTACATAAATACTAAGTGCAGCTATGCTAGGTGTTTGCATGCTAAGATGAATTTAGGTTTTTTGCTATTTTCAAAATGTATTTATATGAACAGTGTTTTCATTTCATGTGTTATCATGTTAACATTGCTAGCATGCTAACATTAGCATTTCATAGGTATAAACTGTGATAGGTAATTAATATTAGTAAATATCAAATGGAATAATGGGCACAAAACATTTTTGAAGTGCAATAACACACTATATTTTCCTGGGAAAGTAACTAGTAGCTATTTTTTTAATTTGACCAAGACACGTTGTGACTGCAGATAAAGCTGTATCAAGAGCAATCACAAATATATGCATGCAAGCATAAGAAACACAATGAACCGAAAACAAGCTGTAGCCTGAACTTTGAAGAGTTAACTAGTGCCATAATTTCTAATAGCACGCGGTGTGCCCAGCTGCTACACCTTACACAGGAACTGAAGGAAATACATGAAAATCTATATAAACCACAGAGTGAGAGCCAAGATCTGGACACTATGGGGCTTTCACAGTTTGCCTGAACAAGTTGCAAATTTTGTTGAACTTCGACATATGGGTAATTTGATTTCATGTGCAACAAAATCCAATTTAAGGCTCATTTTCTGCTTAATTGATACGCTTATTTTCAAATCACCTTAGGGACTTGTTTCAGTTTTAGTTGCACATTTTAACAATCACAAATGTGGCGCATGTTATTTCGGTTGCATTATTAATCCAGGGCAGCATGGTGGATTAGTGGTGAGGAGTGTACCCCGCTTCTCGCTCAAAGTCATTTGTGATGGGCTCCAGCTCAGCCGTATAAAAATGGTTTATTTAAAATAATATTCCAAGCATGGCGGACGAGTGGTTAGCCTCACAGCTAGGAGACCCGAGTTCAATTCCAGCCTCGGCTATCTCTGTGTGGAGTTTGCATGTTATCCCTGTGCATGCGTGAGTTTTCTCCGGGTACTCCGGTTTCCTCCCACATTCCAAAAACATGCTAGGTTAATTGGCCACTCCAAATTGTCCATCGGTATGAATGTGAGTGTGAATGGTTGTTTGTCCATATGTGCCCTGTGATTGGCTGGCCACCAGTCTAGGGTGTACCCCGCCTCTTGCCCGAAGACAGCTGGGATAGGCTCGAGCACCCCCGTGACCCTTGTGAGGATAAGCGGTAGAAAATGAATGAATAAATGAATTATAGCAAGTCTAAACCACAATAATAAACACAACCTGGACAGACGGACGGTTAACTAGTACAAATTGGGGAGAGGTGAAAAATACTATAAAACTATTATTACATATTTAGAGAATATACAACCAGAAAATACGATGGACCGAGCTATAACGCACAAATGCACCTAATGGAAAATCTCTAAAACAGATAATGGACATTGGAAAATGAACCTTTATAAGTAGAGATAGAGCAGATATGAAGTTATATGCAGAATATTTATTTAATAAATAAATTAAATTAAAATAAAATTAATTTTTTTAATAAATAAATTTAGTTTATTAAATCCATCACTAAACATTTTTATATTGTAATCACGGACAGGAAATAATTATAATGTGGAATATCGGTATTACAATATTATTTAATTATAGAAACATATTGTTTTGTTAAAGTGCGTGAATCAGAACTATATAATTATGTATTCCAAATCTAAAATCACAGGTGTGTATTAATAGATGTGTACACTATTTATATGATATCCAGTAGAGTGGAAAATGAAATGAAAGAAAGCTGATAATTAAAACACCGCAGTGTTTTTCCCACATAAATGACACCCATCTGTCACAGAATCCTTTTCACGCCATCCATATTGTGAAAAAAAAATAAGTCACCTTGAAAGTTCACAAATGTTATGCAACACCCACCCTTGACAACATAATTAACATGAAAAATGTGAAACAATATGTTTGTGCCAACAAGATTAAGGTGCTTAACAATGCCCAGACCTTATCTGTAAACTTTACCAGCAGGGTAATTACATGAGCATCCGCCAGCCTCCAACGGTGCTGCTGGCCTGATTGGATCTCACCTTGACATAACCCACTTGACCCCAGTGAGTGAAACAACCCACGACAAGAAACCATGCATTACTTAATGAACTGATAAAGTCCTGAGATAAAACGTCCTGATCCTATTAGACTTAGAAATAACTCGCTTTTATTGATACTGCTGCAAAGAATGTAGCTTCCTGTGGGACATGTTTATCATTTGCTGGGTAGAAAGTTCCTTCCAACAACGCAGCGAAACTTGTTGAAAGGGCAGACAAGGGAATTGAGGGCATTGGACCGTTACTTTTTGACAACTTCCGCTCAATTTTCATTGTTGCACTGACATGCGGTGAGCCATGAACGCCGGTTATGTTATTCGGGCCAAATGACAATTAACGACAATTTTTCTGCAGTTCACTTAATAAGAGTGATTGTGCAATCTGTTCTCTATTGAAAACATATGCTAGCCGGTGGTATTTTGGTCTATTTGCCAAGTATGTTAATTAGTTAGCAGTTTTTTTATATGGCTTTAAGTGAAGCAAAACTAAAAGAAAACTTGTTTTTTTTCCATTTCATAATCAAACAATGTTCACTATGCAGTAATCCCTCGTTTATCGTGCTTGGTAAGTATTGTGTTTTATTTTTGTTTGTTTTTTCCATTATTAGAGCCCTCTAGACATGGAATAAAGACCCCTGTAGGCACCTTTACACTCGTATTACCAAATGTAGTCGACATAACATAACAGAAAATAAATGCACTCATAAGTGTAACATTACTGACACCTAGTGACTACTAATACATATTGCATTTTTGCAATTTTTCTGAATGCCTTGTATTTTCTTTCATTTAGCCATTTTAGGCTTGACAATGCCTAATTTAGGCCATCAAAGTTGTGAGGGATGAATGTGACAATGGAATGGAATGGCCTTTATTGTCATTATACAAGATGTACAACGAGATTGGAGAGCTTCTGCAGTAGTCAAATTTTAAAAAAGTACACAAAAATAGAGTAAAAAAGACAATTTCACAAGATATATACAAGATATCCAAAATATACACATAGTATTGCACAGGAGCATATGCAGGAGCAGACATATTGCAGATATATTAATTTTAGTGCAATGATAAATGGGTCATAGTGCAAATAATGACTGGTGTATACAGATGAGTAAAGTCACATATGAGTGTATTGTATTGAGTTGTTAAATGAATAAATATGATTGAGGTAGTAACAGAGGCAGTGATGGAAATATTGCACATTTGCATTACGCTAATGACCAGGCACGTTGCATGTACAACTGTATATCAATTCCTTAAACAACACTTCTGATTGGTGTAAAAAGAACTTACCTGAAAAAGACATGCCTTATTAAATTCCCGTGAAAATAAGACTAAATAAGAGGCCTATTTTGAAGGTCTGACTGTTTCAGGATGTGTTATGCCGAAGTTTACCAAAGATTGCCAAGAAATTAGGAAAACAAAAGGACAAAATATGTGTTTCCCGGGGTGAACATGAATTGCTAAATTATACATCTATTAGCACTGTCAACAACATGTCAATAACATGTAACTAATTAATTTGATACATTTTTTCGTATGTGTAATAGATGCATACACACCAGAGTCAGCACGCACAGAAAAGAAAAACATGAATTGGATATTGTGATGTACAAAGTATGCTGGAAAATACCCTGAAAACAAGTATAATTACCTTAAATTACGTGATGTCGAACGCAACCCCTCATTGCTCATAACAACACAGTTTAAAGGGTGATTCAAATGCTCTGCCCCTATTAAAAGACTAGTGTGAGAGAAATAGATTTTTAAACTTGGGTATATTTTAGCTTGATTGACATATTCAGTTCATTTGGCACTGTTAATACATACAAATATATATAAATCCTGTCCTGCCGTTTATCTTTATGCTGCAAAAGTACGCAAAAAGTGTGGCTTATAAGAGTATAGCCTCTTCAGGTTGTGCTTATCTGTGCTTCTGTAGGAAAAACACATCCAGGTGAGTGAGATCTTGAGGAATGTGTAGGATCGACTCATCCAAATGTCAACAATCCAAATAATTGGATTTTGAGTATTCATGGGACCCTTTCTCTGATGTAACATTTAAATAATCATATTTGAATGAGCAAACAGATCAGCGCCTGCAAAACTAGGACTGGCATGCTGAATGTTAACATCTTCTGCACCAATGACCAGCAGGGTTGAGTCAAGACGGTCCAGTCTGAAGCCAATAATCATTGATGGGATGTTTTTTTTCTAAAACCTTCCAACTGATATGTTAACGGAATGTTCACTGTTTTTGTGGCCCAAGGCTATAACTGTAGGAACCAATTATTGGACCCCCGTGAGCTTTGTCTGGCCCGGTGTTACTCACCACCTGGAGCACTGGGTGGGTTACTTTTGACATTAGCACCCCGATGGCCTTCTTGAAGTTGCCTGGAGAACGGCTCGATGCTGTTCTCAAACTTTCCTTTGCACTTCTATGCCAATATGATTTTCTATTAGAAAATTGGACTTACCCCCAATTCACACCAGAAGTGTATCGCTTCTAATCACGTCTATTCCAACTCGCCCCAAGACAATTGGGATAGGCTCCAGCATGCTTGCGACCCTCGTGAGGATAAGCAGTATAGAAATGGATGGATGGTAATCAGCAGTGTGGAACATAGGTAAGTTTGAGGAGAATGTCAGTTCCCAACAAGAAATGGGACAAAAACAGGAAATGATCAGTGATGGGAATAACGGCGTTTAAATAAACAGCATTAGTAACACCATTACTTTTTTCAGTAACAGGTAATCTAACTAATTACTCTTACTGTCAGCATAACACCATTACCATTTTCGACACACTGTTACTGCACGTTGCTGAAGCCACCTAAAAATATATCACCGACTTCATAACTAATTTGCAGCACAGTGAGAGTGTGAGAGTGCTGCAGAGTGACGGGGATAGCCACATAAGCAATGAGGATTGTCTAAGGTTTAGTAAGATTGCGTCTTCAGCCAATCAGAGAACTGGGATGGGTGGGTGTTTGCCAAATGGAAGTACAGACACTACTTTAACCTCATTGAGGTCAAAGATAAAATGTACATTATGTCCCCCCCAAAAAATACTTTGTCCACATCTTGTGTGAGCAACTCAAACCTACAAAAATATCTGTCGACTGCTCACGCTTCCACAAAACTAGTCTCTGTTGGACAAAATACAGAGGAAAGGAGGCGTTGGTCCGCCAGGGGCGAGTAATGCAATAGTTACTTTTACTGATAACTAGTTACTTTTGTAGTGGAGTAACTCAGTTACTTATCTGGAGAAGTAACTAGTAACTATAACTAATTACTTTTTTTTTTTAAATAACATGCCCAACACTGGAAATGTTACACTTCAAGGATAACTTTGAGCATAACTTTCATTTTGATATGAATGTCTTGCTTTTGTGGCAGCACAAATATCCAAACAACTCTACCACAACATAAACAAACACAAAAAGGGTTGTTTTACATCAAAATAAGAATTTATAACAAATATAACCATGAACTAGTTACAATTTTCACATTTGGAACTCAATTGTGTGTGCATGCGTTAAAATGTGCCTGCACGCTACACTCCTCCATACTCTCTTGTGCTGCTTTCTATGGCTTAAATTTGCAGTAACAGTAACATCTATAAGTGTGTAGTTGTGTTATCACCTCTTATTGGCTCTTGCACATAAAAAAGAAAAAAAAGTATAAATCCGTCCATGGAATTCTTTATAAAAACGTATAAATACGTCTTTGATATGGAATGACTTAACTGCAGTATAAACTGTATACATGCCCTTGTCTCATTTAACTCATTCACCGCTGTTACCCCAAACTAAACTTTCCTTTTGCATCCTCCGTTTGCATCACAGATTGGACAAAACCAAACAATCACTCTCCCAGACCTCGACTTGCATCAAAGAAGACTGTAGAATTTCACTGAGACACAGGTTGATGAAGATACGAGTTGGACTGGGGTGCTTGGCGAAGACTCAAGTTTCACCGACCCACTGGTGCAATTTGTTCATGTGTGAGTTTTCAACCTCGAATTTCAATGACTTAAGGGGCTGTAGACGACGAACTTTTCTCTGACTCGAAATAGACTCAAGTTTCACCGACTCACCGGTGACACTTGATGCTCACGTGTGGTTTTCTGAGGAATGAATCACTTAAGTGATTCGTAAGAATTCCAATCAGTGAATGGTATCTTCTTTCCTCACTTATGGGTGCTCAATGAAGACTCCAGTTTCACTAACTCATGGGTGCTTAATTCAAGTACCCAATCCACTTCATTGAGTGAATGTTGTCCTACCAGAGCTTTATTTAGAGCACATTAAAACAAACTACCAATTGAAAAAACTCTCAAAAAACAAATTGAATATAAAACCCCAGTCTTGACCTTGGATAACGGTCCTGTTTGAATTGTGTTTGTTGTTTTTAGTGGCATGATTTATTCATTCATTCATTTTCTACTGCTTATCCTGTGCATTATTTATTCTACATACTGCTTGTCTCTAATGAATATTCAGTTTACTCTCTTAATGCTGCTTTAAATTAGTAAAATGTTATTTTTCTTTTAAGTTTTTTAGTGCATTTTATCTTTGGTTTTAGCTTTTTATAATTATCATTTTTATAATTTTTGAAAATGTATTGCAAAATAAACACTTCATTCATCATGCTGAAGGCCGCCACTCAATTGGAGTCACAACGGAGTGCAATTTTCCTCTCTGGTTTTATGTAAAGAGCTTTTGCATCAACACAGCAATTGTTGGTGTCACTGGTAAGGTTCTAAGAACATTCTTGAACATTCTCATCTGCACTGAGGTTGGCAGAGAGGAGCTATTCCCATCCACAACTCTTGGGGCATTATCGATTGATCCATGCACAATTAACACAGTAATGTACATTACCTATTGAACACAGTCCAATTAACCAGGACAAATAACATACGTGCAACCTTCACAGTAATAACCTTGGAAAATTGAGTTGCTTAGTGGAATTCAATGGCCGCTTCTACATGGCTTTGAATACAATAAAGAGGATGTTTCTTTTAAAGCATGTAAAATTTCTACCAATCATAACACAAATATTTGAAAGAAAAGCCATCACTGTATTCTGTAAAGAGCATGATCACAGCCATTTAGCAGGCTGACAAACAATCCAATATTGTCTGCCAGCTTGTTGATCGTAAATGAAAATCATTTTGGTCATTATTAAGATCTACAACTCAAACAGTCAAGCCATGCAGGTACGTTCCTATAAATTAGAACTAAATAATAAATCAGTCAGATGCATAGCTTGTTCATCACATTAAATGCCAGTTGTCTCTGCTGCCAATATGGAAGCTGACCCACAATCAATAGGCTGGCTAATCTACATCCTTATACCACCTGCAGCTTCTACACGCCTGTCTGAATGTTTCCTGGCCCGAGTAAGACTGTGATTAAAATCAGCCAATACTTAAAGGTAGTGACACAAAAAATAACGATTTCCTGCTGTACTTCTGTCAGACACTCACTGCAATTTGAAGATAAGAGCTATAAAAAATATTGCACTGCCCTTGATCTTTTTTTTTAATGACAACTGCATTTGTATGTTAGAAACTGATGGAATAGAAAATATTCAATCGGTCAAAGTTGGACAACACTTACATATGACTGATGGAAAAACACTGGAGACACACAGTAGATGCATTGTTCTCACTTACACAATCTTAACTTTCACTTCTACACAAGCTTAACTTTCACTACTACATAAGTTTAACTTTCACTTCTACATAAGCTTAACTTTCACTTCTACATAAGCTTAACTTTCACTTCTACACAAGCTAAACTTTCACTTCTACACAAGCTAAACTTTCACTACTACACAAGCTTAACTTTCACTTCTACACAAGCTAAACTTTCACTACTACACAAGCTTAACTTTCACTTCTACACAAGCTTAACTTTCACTACTACACAAGCTTAACTTTCACTACTAGACAAGCTTAAGTTTCAGTTTGTTGGACTGGACTAGATTTGTGCTGTATCTCCCTGGTGTCAAACTCTGATATGTCTGCCGCGCTCCTGTTGAAAGGAAAAGCAACCTTATCACATTGCTAACATGTGGTCCCCGTTGCAACAGTGGAAAAAAAACTGCTTTAAAAAAAATGCTGAAAACGATGGACTCGCCATGTCCAGTGAGGCTTTCAAACCACAATTATTTAGCATGACAAGCACTACCCTAAATGTACATCAGACAGACAGCTGCTAAGCCAAAATAAGGATATGCTTGTGTCTACCAAGTTTACCAAGAAAATACTACTGTTTCATTTAAAGTAGTTTTGGGCTGCTGACATTTTAAAATGTCCTCTTAAAGCAGGCACTCCTTCATATTTTGGTCTTTTGTTATTAGCTGAGGATTTGAGCACAGTCATAAAAAGATTATTGTGTATTATTTAAAAAAGAGAACGGCCCACTTTTTTATCAGCTATTAGATGAGATTTAGTTCATGTGCATTTACATTTTGTTGGGTATTTCTTTAATACAAGACACTCAAGAAGATGCATTCAAAGACGTTGTGATGATATGTAGTATTCTACATTGGTTACCAGATGTCACACAATGAAATGTTACGTTCCAGAGTCAGTGTGTTTTGCAAGTTTTTCATCTCAAATCTTAAGTCAAGTTTGAAATGAAGATGTAAGTTCAAGTCATTAGTTTAACCTGACTGGGTGTATAGGCAAATTATATGAGACAGATTAAAAGGGAAAACAAAAATGACAATATCAATCAGAGAATACCTTACTTTGTTGACTTTACTTTATTTTCAAAATGTCAAGTCAAGTCAGGTCTTGAGTTATTGATGTCAAAGGCCAAGTTGAGTCTTTACTGATAATATCAAGTCGAGTCAAAGCCATAAAACTTGTGGCTCGAGTCCAAGTCGCGTGGCTCAAGTCCACACCTCTGTTACTTTTCCAAAGTTGTCTAATGTACGTGAGGTGACATAGAGAACCAATAAACACAATGACCCGAGACTCAAAAATGTGTTAGTGTATGGAGTGATTCCAATTCCAAGGGTCTGGCTTTGAGCCAGGACATCCTCAGCTGCAGCACAAGCAGCCAGCCTGTGCCAACCATTATCCAATTGTCTGAAGCCAGACAGTCTGGCCTAATTGGATGCAAACAAGAACAGAAACTGTATGTAATGGCAGTGGAAATGAGGATGGAGAAAGAAGCCACCTACTGCTCCAGGTTAGAGTGTAATGAAATAATCGACTACCTTGGGATCCTCTCCTGTGGAGCGCGAGGCGAAGGCACACAAGTCGCCTGCATTTTCAAGCGGGCAACATTTCCAGGAAGCGAGGAATAAACACCAAAAAGATGGCATGCTGATTGTTGCAGGCCTGCTGTTAGGACAAACTAGTCTGCGAACATTTGACTTTACTGAGATTTCATGTGCCTTCACTGCTCATCACAACTGACAGGACAATGACTGATCTGGCATCCGTATCCAAACATGCCAGAATCTTTCATTGCACATAAAACATTGAAATATCTTCAATTTGAAAACTCCTAAGTAGCTGTGTCTGTTAGTTGTTCTTGCAGTGAAGGCAGGTTGCCAAGACTTTGTTCAAATAGTCTGTTCTTTCAAGACTGTTTTGAGCTGCTGAATTCAACTCATAAAAGCAAATCATCTTCCGCTCATTACCGCTGAATGGCTTCTGTGGGATCTTCTACTGCCTGATTAAATATACCGCTATTTTCAGCTTAAAAATGAAAAGTGATAAATCGAAAGTGCTGTTAAGTGAGACGGTCATGCACTAAACAGGCATCTTCTGGTACTTTCTTGAGTGGAAAACAGATAAAGAAAGTCTTCGGAAAAGAAAGCAGGAGAGCGGCACTTTCACGCATTGGTGTCAAAAAGTGTTTGCAACCTTCCTGTTTTTTTTTCCCATGCTTGTCACACTTAAATGTTCCAGACCATCAAACAAATTTAAATATTACAGCCACCCTCAGTGGCAACAACTGCGATCAAGTGTTTGCGACCAGCTCAAGCTGGTGTGTTTAGGATCATTGGTTCCATTTATCACAGCAACTATTCCTAGGTCCTGAAGCAGCAAAACAGCCCCATACTATCACACTACCACCACCATATTTTACTGTTGATATGATAAATGCAGTATCACTTTTATGCCAGATATAATGGGACACACACCCTCCAAAAGGTCTAATTTTGTCACAGACTATTTTCCCAAAGGTCTTGGGATCAACATTTCTGTCACAATTGAGACAAGCCTTAATGTTTACCAGTGCTTTTCGTCTTGGAACACTACCATGCAGGCCGTTTTTGCCTAGTGTGTTTCTTATGGTGGATTCATGAACGCTGGCCTTAACTGAAGCAAGAGAGGCCTGCAGTTCTTTGGATGTTTGGGGTCTTTTATGACCTCTTGGATGAATAGTCACTGCGCTCTTGAGGTCATTTTGGTTGGCCGGCTACTCCTGGGAAGGTTCACCACTTTCCATGTTTTCGCCATTTATGAATAACGACTCATCCTGCAGTTTAGGGAACTTGAACTTTGTGCGATAAGCCACAGTTATGTTTTAAATGGGGTGAGGGGCACAATCACTTTTTCACACAGGATATTTTTTTCTCCTTTCATAATAAAAGGTTAATTTTTTTCTTATGTCATTGACTGATATTTACACTTGTTTGACGAGCTGAAACATTTAAGTGTGATAAAGTGTGACAAAAATAAGAACTCAGGAAAGAGGGCAAACACTTTTTTCACACCACTGTATATGTTAATATGCTTAAGTCCACAATGACACACATTCCAGGTGTAGCAAAGCAAATGGCATGCTTCTGCACCTGCTTGCTTCAAGATAATGGAGGAGTCAGAGAACCAGGACAGGAATGTGTTATCCTGTTAAATTTAAACACCGTTTCTCCTATAAAGAAGAAAAGGAGATTGTCGTAAAACTGTGCAATACAACCTCTGCTTAGCAGCAACTAAGTGTTTTCAGTGTCCGAAGACTCCACCTTATGGTTAAAGATGTATAAAACACTTGCTGCAAATGTTGTCTGTTTGATATAAAAATTGAGGTTTGTCAAGATGGAAATTATTCTTATTTGTTACCTGAAACTTGTTTCTATTCACTTGTTTTTTCAACCCAAACGGCCAATCCTGAAAATGTATTCATATGTCTTGCATTTTTTGTGCAAGAGGCAAAAAGAGGTGATGATGTAAGTGCACAACAGAAGAGCTCATGTTTAGTGCAGTTTTAAGCCCTGAAAATGGCCACAGGGTGACAGAAGTGCATTTCATACGAGCTTGAGATGCATCTTTGTGATGTATTAAGGCACTTCCAGCAAGCAGGTAGTGAAAAGCATGGAGGAGTGTAGCGGGCAAAAGGTTGCGCATTAAAGAAAAATTTGCATGGTCTTCGAGTGTGTGTGGGTTTTCTCCGGGTACTCCGGTTTCTTCCCACATTCCAAAAACATGCTAGGTTAATTGGCCACTCCAAATTGTCCATAGGTATGAATGTGAGTGTGAATGGTTGTTTGTCTATATGTGCCCTGTGATTGGCTGGCGACCAGTCCAGGGTGTACCCCGCTTCTCGCCCGAAGACAGCTGGGATAGGCTCCAGCACCCCTGTGACCCTCGTGAGGAAAAAGCGGTAGAAAATGAATGAATTTTCTGTATTAACAAAACAGTAGAGTTCGAAAACCGAGGTTTGATTGTAAACCATTATTCTTTGTAGGCTATCTTCATGTGATGGATTCAAGTGCTTATGACACCAAAACAATGTTAATCCTGTTATTTTTGTGTGTGGAAGGCTTTTGCTGGACAAGATACGGTAAGCTTATTCACATGTCTAAATGGCGGCATTCGGCACTTGATTATATTCTCTTTTGTGCATTATTTACGGTTTCTGACTTGTATTTTGTACTTACTTCCTGCTTTGCCATGTGCATTTTCCTGTTTTTCGTTGTGGTTACACACACCTTCTAATTTCCCTCCTGATTATTTAGTAGAGCCTCTGGCGTGTTTCAGTTGCTGGTTCATTGCGCATTATTGGTGCCTGTTACACTGTCTGATGCTGGATCTCTGTATTTTTTAACCAGATCTCATTTCTGCATTCTGGGGTCGTCGCCACAACACAACTGCCGGTGTTCCGGCACATTTGATTTCATCCTAAACCTCAGATACAGGAACTGAATGACTATTACTAGAAAGTGTTCCTGCCATCAACTATCCTGACTGAGAAAACACAAACACTGACATGGACGGTCATAAACCCATAGGAAGTTTAACTAATTTCTACCAGTATTCTCTATTAATATTCTATGAATCTGGCAGTCTCAGAAATTGAATATATATATTTTTTTTTACTAGATATAGTCTATGAATCTTACACTAATATTATGGGTTTTCATGCCAGGGGTAGTTAAACATGGATGGTCACTGCTCACTGGTCTTTTATGTTGCATTAAACCATCAGTGTCAGTCACTTCCAGACAACATACTTGTTCTGGATGATTTTAACAACAACAAAATATCAGTGAATGTTATTGTTATTGGTGTTAATAACAATGTCACTTTCTTGGCTTTCTTGAAGAAAACAGCACCGATTCGAACCTAGGTCTTCCCGATCTCCTGACTGTGTGGCCAACATTCTAACCACTTGTGCACCATGCGGCCCATTTGAGACATAATATAGAAGCAGCCTTAGCATTTGGAAAGTTCGCTTTTTTGCTGGACAACGTACTTGCAGTTGGCTCGAGTCATACCACTATGACATGGCTGACACCTAGTGACCAGTGCAGAATACTAAATAGTTTAATTCGTCTTCTTGAATGTTTTTTGTTGAATTAGCAATTTTCATTCCTGAAAATATTTAAATTAAGGCAATAATACTTAGGATGTTATTAAATATGCATGTTTTAATACTAAGAATCAACATTTATTTATTTATTTTTGAAAAGTCGTGATAGTGAAGCTGCAAAATTCAAAACTGCAAAGTGGTCCCTAATCATGTCAACTGTGTAGATTTCCCGTTTTTATGACTTCCTGGTCTGACCTTGTGCTTGGCCTTCTGGGACATGCATGCATGCATTCGTACATATCATACTTGCCTGTAGAGAGGAGTTTATTACAGTCTCAAAAGAAAAAATCAACAATAATGATAATAATATAAAACCAGATAAGATTAGATTGGAAAACTGTCGATATTCTAACTTGGGAAAGTGCATTGTTGTAGAAGAACAGCATGTTAGACCATCAATCAGACCAACAATCTGGCATTTGTTGAGTTGCTACTGTAATAAATGATTAAGCTGAGGATATTACATTTTGCTTATTTCAACAACCATTCATGAGTCGTGATCCAATTATGAAGGCTGCCTTAATATCTGAGTTTCAAAGGTTTACTTTGATCACCTACGAGATTTTCCAGAAAAGAGATAGCGACTTTGGTATAAGTGGTCAGTATGTGAACAGAGCTTTAAAAAATCCCATTCCAAGCGCCTTATCACAGCAAGTCTGACAAGAACCAATCGTGGTGTTGAAAAGAAGACTTTTTTCCTTTTCGAATCAACTCTGCTGGGATCACATGGTCACGACTTGACTGAGTCAGACTGCATTTTCAAATTGAAGTAGTTGTTATTTATGAGATGTATTCATGTAAAATATTGTAACTTCCATTTGTATCTACACTTTTGTTTTTGCTCCCATCTAGTACACAAAAGGCTCTCTCTCAAATATTGCTCACAAATCTTTCCAAATCTGTGTTAAGCCTCGGTCACAACCGGTCATACAAGGTCCTTCATCTGCCTGTAGTCTATCCATGGACTGAGCACGGGTAATGTGCTGATTTTCGAGCTGTAGAAGCAGACCTGCACAGAGGTTCTTTGTCATCTCAAACAAACGCAGTTTTTAGTGTGTTTTGCTGGTGTCAGGTTTGGCCAAAATCTCTGGCTTTTCGTACATCATTATGTGGACTCCTATGTGTGTTGTGCGCCAAATGTGCACCCCAAATACGTAATAAGTGCAGCCAATGCAAGTTAAGACATTTCCCATGCATGTCAAGATCTTACTACTTTGTACTCACAACAACTAAGTTCTCCACAAGCCAAAAAAAAAGAAGCAGACATTTGGGGAACACAAAAATTGCATGGGCACACCCCCGAAACGATACGCACTTCTTCCTTGCTGAGATGATCCATCAACCTCGCAGGTGTGGCATGCAAACTAGATAATGATTATTGCACAGGTGTGCATTCGGCTGGCCACAATAAAAGGTCCCTTCAAAATGTGCTGTTTCATCAGTTTCATCAATCAGTGTTCAGCGAGCATGCAGTAGGCATGCAGCAAAGCTACATACGTATTATGATGGTGTAGTGGTAGGTTACCAGGACATAATTCACCCTGGAACTATCGATAAGGGAGGTGTTGCCACCCGGAGGCGTGGGCGCAAGGGACGGGGGTTTTCCGCTTCCTGTTGTGGTTGAGAGACGGGGCTTTCATGTCTTACGTAGCAAACAGTGCAAGTTAATGTTTGCAAGAAAAATAACGTTTTCTCCCAAATTCGACACTCAGACTCCAGTTCTTCGGTGCTTCAATGGCCTTTTATTGTGGCCAGCCTATGGCCCACTTGTTCAATAAACATTTGTATATGACAGATTTGTGAAGAATATTTGAGAGAGATGACCTTGTTCAGCTCCAGAAAGATGGAAGCAAAAACAAAAGTGTTGCGTTTATGTTTTTGTTAATTATGTATAACACAAACTGGGCTCTGGAATATCCAAGTGGCACGTCAACCAACCCCCCATTCCCGCCCCCGGACTGCAACCGCACATTTCCATTAGAGCAAAAGCGAGAACAGCATGTTTTCAACCAGAGGTCATGTGTTCTCTTCAGGTGAGCAACGCCTTTCCTTTCTCATTAGATGTAATTACCGTTGACACCTAAAAGACAGCAGGAGAATAACAAGGAAAATGTCAACTGAAAAAGGGGATCCGGGAGGGTAGGGGGTGGAGGGCGGTGGTGGAAAAAAAAGCCACCATCAGGAGAAAAGCGTAACACTAATTCGATTACTGGAGGGAAGATTTAGTGAATATAGCCAGTGATCCAGAGTTAATAGGGGTGATGGAAGCAGGAGATCTAAGCAAAAGGCCAGCGGGCTGACAATACTGTGCTAGGGATTTGTGACAGCCTCTTCAAGTGCCTCCCATCTGACTAACACCCAAAGAATAACCCATGTGGCCAGCTGGAAGGAGCTGCAGACAAATAAGGCAGCTACTTGACAAGGACCCCTGAGATAAGGCATGCTGAAGCCATACTTTTGTATTCTGAGTGAGGCGGGCTGGTTATTGTAATTGAAAACTGCTCGGGTGTTGGAGGTCAGCAAGACTTAGAAAAGTGTTTGTGTTCCAAAGAAGCGAAGCACCACCGTTATTTTGGATGGATATTCATTCTCCGATAATACGAGATGAAAACTTCTGAGTAGGTTGCACGGTGGTCTAGTGGTCAGCGCACAGACCTCACAGCTAGAAGACCAGGGTTCAATTCCACCCTCTGCCATCTCCCCGAGCATGCATGGGTTTTCTCCGGGTACTCTGGTTTCCTCCCACATTCCAAAAACATGCTAGGTTAATTGTCCATGATATAAGTGAGAAAAAAATTTCCTCCGATCCTGTGTGGAAGTGGTAGGTTTTTGCCTTCTTAAGTGAAAAAATAGGTTTTCTCCGGGTACTCCAGTTTCCGCCCACATTCCAAAAACATGCTAGGTTAATTGGCGACTCCAAATTGTCCATAGGTATGAATGTGAGTGTGAATGGTTGTTTGTCTATATGTGCCCTGTGATTGGCTGGCCACCAGTCCAGGGTGTACCCCGCCTCTCGCCTGAAGACAGCTTGGATAGGCTCCAGCACGCCCCGCGACCCTTGTGAGGAAAAGCGGTAGAAAATGAATGAATGAATGAATGAACTTCTGAGTAGGTTGCACGGTGGTCTAGTGGTTAGCGCACAGACCTCACAGCTAGGAGACCAGGGTTCAATTCCGCCCTCTGCCATCTCTGTGTGGAGTTTGCATGTTCTCCCCGAGCATCCGGGAACTCTGGTTTCCTCCCACATTCCAAAAACATGCTAGGTTAATTGTCCATAGGTATGAATGTGAGTGTGAATGGTTGTTTGTCTATATGTGCCCTGTGATTGGCTGGCGACCAGTCCAGGGTGTACCCCGCCTCTCGCTCGAAGACAGTTGGGATAGGCTCCAGCACCCCCTCCCCCGACAGGAAAAGTACTACTGGTAAAAGTAGTAGAAAATGAATGAATGAATGAACTGAGTACATAATGGCTGCTATTACAAAAGCTTTTTTTGTGGTCAAATTCAGTGGTTCGTTAATAATTAATCCCAAAATTCATAATACCCCATCAAATTCAGACATTTTGACAAAAATCTAATGTTTCTCTAGCACTGCTAGACGTCACCAGAATCCTTTCAAAAGGTGCAGTCTCACACTTAAATTCCCTTCAAGCCTGCCATTACACCTACACATAGTAACAGGAAAGAGAATTTGCAATAGGTCCCTCCCTTTGCAGTTACTGTATAAAAGCTTCTACTCTTCTGGGAATACGTTCTACAAGATTAGGGAGTGTGTCTCCGGGAGCTTCGGTTCATTCATCAGACGAATATCTGAGCAATCCGAAGTCACTCATGTTCGACAAGAGGTCCTGGCTCACTATCTATCTGTCTAATTCATTCCAAAGGATGGGATGGAGAAAAAAAGATGGGATGGATACTCCACACCACAGTCACCCAGTCCAAAATTCTTGGTAATATGAATAGTCATGATTCAGATGCTAACACAACCCGTTCATTATGAAGTGTTTATCAATTTAATGGATGAAATATGTGAGGACAAAACCGGCTAAAGTTGAAAATTGAACCTCACTCTTGCAAGTGTCTAGATAAAGGTCCTCATTGAGTGGTCTGACCTTCACCTGATCTTGATCTGGTGATTTAGTGCCCCGAACTAAGAGGTAATGAGATCATTAAATCTGTGTGTGCTCCTGCCACAGTAAACCACTTGAAAAGCACATAAGTGAAGAGAAATGGATCCCAGACTATAGCACAAACATAATGTCCAGCGACATCTTCATATTGCAGGAAAATGAAAAGTCATAGCTTATAAAACAACTTTTTCAGGATTTATATTAGAACTAATCTTAATGCATATAGCTTGGGATGCATGCTTGTCAAAAACACTGACATATTTTCCGCATGCACTATATTTACACAAGCTGGTTGCCAGCTTCTGTCAGAATATTTTTCTCTGTGGAAATGATACCCACCCACACTTCTGCCACTGGGCAAGGAGGAATATATCCTTTCACAATTAACCTTCCAAGGTACCTGCTGCAATATGAAAACAACTTACTAAATGCATGTTTTTTTTTTCAAGCTTGCAGATCATGACACCTTGCTATCAACAAGCAAGATAGGTTATATACAGTATAATTAATAAATTCATAAATAATCAAATGTATTAATGCTGGCAACTATACAATTTAAAAAGCTGCACATTTGTATGTGGCGCAAACATCCATCCGTACAAAGTGCGAAATAAGAAACTCTGGACAAATACAGTCACAAAAAATATAAACTCAGCTAATTCTGCACGCAGGAGCGAAACTAGAAATTAGACTAAATCAGGACGCCTTGCTCCCCCCAACACTTTCATTTCTACTTGCATAGTTACAATACAAAGGCCAAACTTGGAATAAAATTGCAAACTGCAGAAATACTGAGCAAGCAAATCAGTAGCAGATCACCCCTCACATGTTGATATCATCTTTGGACGAAAAACTGATACAGTAAACCTCGGATATATCGGACTCAGATATATCGGAAATTCGCTCACAACGGACACATATCGGATTTTTTTATAACGGATTTCGCCTATTTCGGACAAAATCTCCAGTCCCGTTCCAATGCATTTCCATTAAATTTCCCTCGCATATATCGGATGGCCGCATCGTGGTACATTGGAAACATAGTCAAGGAAGTGCCTTTTTATAACGGATAAAATCTGATTTACGCATATACCGGATATAAATCCGATATATGCGTAAAACGGACATTTTCCGGTATACGCATATAACGGATTTCGCTTATATCGGACAAAACCAGTGGGAACAATTGAATCCGATATATCCGAGGTTTACTGTACCAGTATGAACCGATATCAATTTTTTATGCCAATAGACGACATCCCTATTAAGTGTGTTTTCCAGAGTATTATCACACTTTTCATACTTTGGCCAATCCTGCGACATTATAGTCATGTGCGACGTTTGCATTTTTGGCCGCAATAATTCAATGAGTTGTTTACACATAAATTGAATGATACAGCGCAAAATACAGAATACTTTCTAAAACACTACCCTAGGAGACTATGTGTCTGTAAGTAATGCACAGCTCTAATTATATAATATCTATGTGGATTGAGAAATGCTGCATGAAGTGTTGTTTAATTGGGAGTCTAATTACAGTCATGGAAATTACTAGACCAAAATTTGTTCTGTTTCTGCTTGATTTTAATGCCTTGTACAACTAAAGGTACTCTTATTTGGACAATTAAAATGAAACAGCTTATTTTTGGCAGTACAATGTCGTAGCTATTGATTTAAGAACAGAAGTGATTTTGCTTATTATCAAGAAAACCATGGAAATAGTTAAAGCAGAGCTTGGGGGAGGGCAGTGAGTTTATACTATATAAGGAAGTCCGCCCCTCTGTGATGTCACAAAGGAACGGTTTTACCACGCCTTTTCAAATTGAGCATTTTGAGCATTGCAAAATTTCTTTTAGGGCTCACTTCCAAATGCGCAAACCTCATTATCGGAAATGTGGGTATTGTTTAACATGAGAAAAGTGGAAAAAGTACAATAGTTTTTAAAGTTCTTATGAGCTATTTTTGTCATCATTTTATTTGTCAGTTTAATTCATTTATGAATACAAAAATGAAGATTTGCTGTTAAAATCCGACCTTTTGATACATGCCTACACACTGGGATTAAAAGTGTCTTCTTTAAGAACATTGTGGCATTTATTAAACTGTCCTCTTCTTCTCTTGGGAATTTAATGTTGTTAGCTCCATCATAAATAGCGGTATTTACACAATTACAGAATTTACACAATGTAGCATTCCTTATTTATAAATCACATATTTTCATAGTCAGAGAATATAAAACCTTCAAATTAGTTCTAATTACAATTTGTAACATTATTAGAGCCCTCTAGACATGAACTAACACCACTATTGTAATTTTTTGACATTATTAATGCTCGTCTTTGTTGATATAAATATATTCCATAGGGGAGCAGAGTGAATGGCGAACAGGAAGTGATATAAGGGGTTCAAGGTTGAGTTTCAGCTTGCCGTGATACATTTGTGAGAACGTTGAAACCTGTTCAAACTTGTTCAAACCCGACGCTCAAGTCTGGTCCCTGACTGTCTTACCAAACTTTACAGTAACATTACTGACACCTAGTGACCGGTGTAGAATACAACGTCAACTTTTTCAAATGCCTTGTATATGTATTGTAGTTCATTAAGCCATTTTTATTCTTGAAAATGCTTAATTTAGACAAAGGAATGTGGCAGACTAAAGAATTTCAAGCGTGAAGTGGTGAGGGATGCATTTTTTTAATGATGCAGCTTCTTCTTCTTTTTCCTTGGGCTCGCCACAGCAAACCTATCTCCTCCATCCAACCCTGTCTTCTGCATTTGTCTCTCTCACACCAACTACCCTCATGTCCTCCTTCACTACATCCATAAACCTCCTCCTACTTGGCAGCATCCTTCTACCAATATATTCACTATCTCTCCTCTGGACATGTCCCAACCATCTCAGTCTGGCCTCTTTAGCTCCAAGGCCTCTAACATATAATGTTCCTCTCATGTACTCTTTCCTGATCCTATCCATCCTGGTCACTCCCAAGCATCCTCATCTCGGCTACCGCCAGTTCTTTTCCTCTAGGCCAAACAACATGGCTGATGCAACTTATACTCCGTAAAAAAAGTGTAACTACAATCCTCAAATCACTTAATGGCAGTTTCACTGAATGCACAAACATGAGAGACCATTTTGTGTTAAAAGAGAAGACAAAGGCAGCAGTCGCAGGTGATTCACGTTCCTAAAATGTTGGTTTTAAACCGCGTTTGTGTTTCAGTATTCTGGTCATGCCGGAGAGGAAAAAGATGTCACAACAAATCCACGCTGACACCACCAAAAAAAAAGAAACATTTTATGAAACCATCACAGAAAAGCTGCGGTGCAGTTTGTCTGTTCTCTTTATGCAGAGCATTTCATCTGTCAAATACATCTTAAAGGTTTGGAGTGGATGCAGAAGCTCACACTGCAGGTTCTCTTTCTGGACATTTGGATGGTGAATGAGAAAATATATCCAGGTGGAAAGGCATGACATGAATGCACCTCTTTTACAAAGACAGGTTTGGGATTGTGGTGCATATACTTTGATATTAAGACCATGTGTGTTTATAACCGCTAGTCAAAACATTTAAGTGTTAAAAGGCTAATATTCCGGAATTAATGTTACAGCACTATCACATAAGAAGTACTGTAATGCTTCAGTACAGAGCAGGTCTTTGTTTCTTTAGCACTGGGTCTGTTTTAATTCCCAAATATGAATATGAATTAGGAGCTCATATAACCACCACCTTAGGTGGGAAATGTAATTACCTGCACCACATGTGCACACACACACACACATACTCAAAGTCACGCTGCCTCCCTGAGCTCCATGCACACTGCAAGCACGTTGATATCAGTGGAGACCCCAGAAGGGAATAAGATATTAAATACCTTTTTCTCAGAAAGTTTATTTTTTTCTCCCTGCAAGGTAATCATTTTTCACCTCACTTTTTTTCAAGTGTTGTTTGTATCTATAAATTCATCATTTTAATTCAACATTGCCCACTTACAAAATATTACGACAGCTAATAGACCCGGTCATCCAGCATCAGTTTAGTAGCAGTCATGTATAGCTGTGGTTCCCGAACTTTTTACAGTCACGTACCCCCTCAGATAATTGACCTGGGGCCATGTACCCCCAACCACTGCACATTTAAAAAACATAAACCTTATTATAGTAATTAAGTTGAAATAATGGCTGCACGGTGCGCGAGTGGTTAGAGCGCAGGCCACACAACTAGGAGACCAGAGTTAGATTCCACCCTCGGCCATCTCTGTGTGGAGTTTGCATGTTCTCCCCGTGCATGTGGGTTTTCTCCGGGTACTCCGGTTTCCTCCCACATTCCAAAAACACGCTAGGTTAATTGGCCACTCCAAATTGTCCATAGGTATGAATGTGAGTGGGAATGGTTGTTTGTCTATATGTGCCCTGTGATTGGCTGGCCACCACTCCAAGGTGGACAACGCCTCTCGCCTGAAAGCTGGGATAGGCTCCAGCACCCCCGCGACCCTTGTGAGGATAAGCGGTAGAAAATGAATGAAAGAACTTGAAATATTGAACATAATTGATTGGTTCAATTCGAGATCAAAAATATGTATATTGCATGGTGATATTAGGACAAAATTTGAAATGAGCACAGATAAATAGATGAATTATCATCCTTGCCTTTCAACCCATTTCATTTGAATAGACTTAATTTTAGCTTCACTTTTTTTTATCCATTCTGCATATTCATTTCATACCAAATTGAAGGGTAAAATTTAACAATCATGATAAAGCAGCATCCGTCCAAAGATTTGTAAATCTCACCAAAATTTGGCTCGACTATGTGTGGGTGTGTTTGCTGTGACTTACAGGTGTCCCTGAATGCAGCGACAACTTGTGTCCCAGGAGTTATATGATGCACCTGAATGCACCCTTTTAGAAAAAGCTTGAACAGTACTGACAGGAAGTTGCTAGTTTTGATCCTGCTTGTCCATTCTCTGAAATCTTTCCATGGTGTCCCAACTCTAAAAGAACCACTACCCCCTTTAATAGTATCTGAAATACAAAAATACATAAAACCATCATTTATTCATTCATTCATTCATTTTCTACCGCTTTTTCCTGTGCTGGAGCCTATCCCAGCTGTCTTTGGACGAGAAGCGGGGTACACCCTGGACTGGTCGCCATTCACACTCACATTCATACCTATGGACAATTTGGAGTGGCCAATTGACCTAGCATGTTTTTGGAATGGGGGAGGAAACCGGAGTACCCGGAGAAAACCCACGCATGCACGGGGAGAACATGCAAACTCCACACAGAGATGGCCGAGGGTGGAATTGAAACCTGGTCTCCTAGCTGTGAGGTCTGCGCGCTAACCACTAGACCACCGTGCCGCCCATAAAACCATCAATCAAGCCTAATTTTGAAATCTATTTTGAACACTAATATAAGTGAAATCTACGAGATAAAACAGTCTTACAGCACAAAGCAATCTTTCAAACTTACTTGTTGATATGAATGCACACAGAGCATGGAACAACAACAACAATGTTCAGGCGCAATTGTAATTTTAAGTATTGGGCGCTAATCTTTTTTTTTTTTGTCTCAGAAAATGGGCAGAAAACACCCATCGAAAATAAGCCTGTAATAATGTGTGATATGCAGGTAAAATGTATAGTGTTATATGATATGTTTTTTTTGTCAAGTATTGCGATTTCATACTTTTTTCGGTAGTCCTTGATTGCACCATAGTTGTGTGCTAGTTAGTTTACCTAAGAAAGCACTATTGAGAGTCAATCCAAAACTTCAATGAGGTTACACGATTATTCACCACTGTGTCAGGGGATTTGTGGGGGGGGGGGGGGGGGGGGGGTTGAGTAAATTTAACTTGGAAATTGTTTTAAGTTGTTACAGGCAGGTGTTGTCTTAGCCCATTTCATGAATCTGTTTTAGTTACGTTGATTAATGTTCATGTTAAAGGTTAAATAACTGTTAATAGTTATCCCCCCTATACGTGTGGAAGTGGTAAGTTTTTGGCTATTTAAGTTTAAAGGAAATAACTTGAAGGCTACCGTTTAGGTCGCTAGCTCTCTAGTTTGCGAGTTAGCATGTGTCTCAAGACCCTGCAGTTGCGCAATATGTTGTAAATAAAAAAAGTATAAATGTGACTATAGTCGTGTTTTGTCATGTCTACAGGGCTCTAATAATGCTTTGTTAATTTTAATCTGAAAAAAATAATCACCAACTATATGTGGTTTCTTAAGTTTTTATTTTTTGCCGTTTTATTATTATTATTATATTTATTTATTACTGATTGATTGATTGATTTTCTTCATTCTTGATTTGTCTTATTTTGTGCAGAAAAATAAAAATGAAGATATTTGAGAACAGTGGAATGTTTTATCAGAGCTTTTATTGTAGAAAATCGGAACCAAAGCACTGAAAAAGTTTGTATATTTTTCTGTTTTTAATAAATGCGTTTTTTTTTTTTTTTGGAAAACCTGATGCGGCCTAGCCTTGCCCAGACCCTAGCTCCAGTGGCCCCCAGGTAAATTGAGTTTGAGACCCCTGGTCTATAGTGTCCCAACTCTAAAATAACCCCTATTCTTTACACTTACACAAATCTATTCTTTACACTGTTAGGAATGGAATATTTTCCACTTTTTTAATGTTACAGGCAGGTGTTGTCTTAGCCCATTTCATGAATCTGTTTTAGTCAAGGAATTATATACAGAATACTGGTGCCAGCATATAATACGGATAAATAATGTCGCATCGTCAATAGTATTTCAATTCCGGGCAACATGATAACAGTTTTGTCCCCTCGGGTCGTCATGACAAAAAATAACCGCAAACCACTGCAGTACTGGGATTCCAAGAGAGACACAAAGTTTGTGACACCTGTGTTTGGACACAAATAATTTCTCTGGCAGCAGCAGACACTCCAATGGATGATGGATGATTATGAATGCTGTGTACACCCCTCGGAGTCCTCCATGGGAAGCAACTAACTTGGATACCGTTAATTCAAGTCCTAGTCTGCAGTCGGAGTAATACACATATCTACAACCCTCATATTTCAATCAATAGTTGGGGTGGGATGCAATTAGTAACATTGAAGGGTTGTGAGATTCACGTCATAGAGATCAATCGAGCAGCGAGGCGAGCTACTCATTGGAGTGATTCACAACCCAACAGTTTGTCCCCCACTGAGCCCGAATCTATGCCGTCTATCTTCTTTATATGAAGCATTCAAGGTTGGAAATATGCATCTGTCAAATGTCCCCCATTACCCTGGCTGCCTGTCACACCTGGGGCAGCTCACAACCAGCCTGAAAAAAAAAGACAGAGTGGAGCTGTCAGCAAGAGAACCCTCAGCGGACTGAAAAGGCACCAGCTTTCCTCATCTCTCCAGCTCTAATTTCCTCAAAACTCTGATATTTTTCTGGGTCTCTGCCTGAGTGCCGGGTTAATGACAGAGAGACTGTGTCAGGCAAGTAGCTGAGGCAGCTTCATTTTCCTCAAAGAGCTCATTGTTTTATTTATTGTTTTACAGTATTTACTGCAATGAGCCACTTTCCAATATGTCGTCTGTCATCTGAGGAAGCTGCACTGAAAATTGTGACGTGGGTGGAATATTACTGGTGCAACCACGGATTTCGTCACCAAACATTAAAAAATAATTCCGTAGGAAATAATGTAAATCCAATGAATCTCTTCCAGATACCCAAAATATGAACACATTCTATAAAGGCAAATCATATGCAAAATACACATAAATGCAAAATGGAATGGATAAATGGACGTCTCTGGTGAACACAGAGATGAGTGGAGGGAGAAATGATTTAAGCTGTATAGTTGCTCACTTAAACTTTATCGTAAACCTCAGCAGCAGGTACAGTCATCATTGCACACACTGGCACACAGTCACCATATGTAGTGTGTCATCCTTAAACCGTTCCCCCTGCAACATGTATGAGCTCGTTAACTTGAATGACAATCATACTGTAGTAGATGCTACCTCCATACTTCAGTCTGAATTCTTTATTGCATTCAAAAGTTGTGGCGCTTGCGACTTTCTTTGACATCATATTGGGTCAGTTTGCAGCCGTAATTTAATAAAAAGCACACAGAACACAGAAATATGCAGTGCGCTTAAACAACTGATCAGCGCAGGTAACAAAATAAACCTCAAACACATATAATACACATGATGGAAGGATCCCCTGTATCTGTCTATAGCAGGGGTCTCAAACACGTGGCTCGCGGGCCAAATGTGGCCCACAGGACACTAGTTTGAGGCCCCCGCCTTGATATGAAAGTTTAATGTTAGTGTGGCCCGCGCAAGTTTGATATGGATGCTGTATGGTATCATGTACCCAGAATTTTTTTTTACGTTTGATTAATGTTCATGTTAAAGGTTAAATAACTGTTAATAGTTACCCTCCCTATCCGTGTGGAAGTGGTAAGTTTTTGGCTATTTAAGTTTAAAGGAAATAACTTGAAGGCTACCGTTTAGGTTGCTAGCTCTCTAGTTTGCGAGTTAGCATGTGTCTCAAGACCCTGCAGTTGCGCAATATGTTGTAAATAAAAAAAGTATAAATGTGACTATAGCCGTGTTTTGTCATGTCTACAGGGCTCTAATAATGCTTTGTTAATTTTAATCTGAAAAAAAATTTGTCTACCCACCAACTATATGTGGTTTCTTAAGTTTTTATTATTTGCCGTTTTATTATTATTATTATATTTATTTATTACTGATTGATTGATTTTCTTTATTCTTGATTTGTTTATTTATTTTTCATCTTATTTTGTGCAGAAAAATAGAAATGAAGATATTTGAGAACAGTGGAATGTTTTATCAGAGCTTTTATTGTAGAAAATCGGAACCAAAGCACTGAAAAAGTTTGTATATTTTTCTGTTTTTAATAAATGCGTTTTTTTTTTTTTTTTTGAAAACTTGATGCGGCCCAGCCTTGCCCAGACCCTAGCTCCAGTGGCCCCCAGGTAAATTGAGTTTGAGACCCTGGTCTATAGTGTCCCAACTCTAAAATAACCCCTATCTATTCTTTACAGTGTTAGGAATGGAATATTTTCTACTTTTTTTAATGAGTACGGCAACATGTTTGTGTTTATCTAACACAAAAGAGATAACACATTCACAAGACTTTTTAACTTGGAACAGGAACAGGCCCCCTGTGTTTTTATCATATCTAGATATGCAACCTTTTTATCTCAGTCTGAGGTGCCATTGGCTGTCCAGTCTAGAGTTGCTAGCACCTAATATTTCAACAGCTAAAAAACGTAATTTTACACCCATTCAACTCTGACTCTCTGACAGAAGTCATAAAAGAAAGCGGAACAGAGTTCCTCTTGAGAGATCGATTGGATGCTAAACCTTTGTTGGCAGCTAGTTGCTCTCTCCAGTGCTGGCACGGCCATTAGTTGAATCTACTCCTGTTGGAATTAAATTGTAAACTGTCCTTGAGACTCCGAGACTTATTTAACAGCTGTTCGAATAAAACCTGTAGTCCTGGAGGACTTTGGCTCTGTAAAAGGGCCACCAATGCAGGGATGCTTTGTCGTGGTGTAAATAGTGTAAATATTTGTGGCAATAGTTGGGGTGTTAGGGTGGAGTTGCACTGTATTCCTGGATTGTACAACAACAATAAAGCGGCACTGTCAGACTTTCCCTTTCTGGAAGTTATTGCTATGTGGATGGCCGCCTTTGACTAGAAATGGAATTGAATCTGAGGTCAAATATGCTGATGGGGGCATCCCTAGTTTGGTCAAAAGTTTGAGAGAGAGAAATAATCCCAGTCCGTGTGATCCATTGTGTAATATAACATGTACCGTAGTGCACAACACCACTACACAACTCTTTCATGAAACACGGCCATGAAGTTCTTTGTGCCTCATATCATCCTCCATGTGGGTTACCAACCCTGCGGCCGCTGAGGTGAGATTGTGTTTCAATGCCAAAGAGGCTTTAGCCCCACATCTTTCCATTGCCTGCATGTTCTCTCACCTCGACAACCAGTCTTTTCACATCACAAAGCTATTTCTCTCATTCCTCCCCACCGGACAAGAGAGCGCTGTAAAATCTGGTCATGAATGAAATATAAGAACAGCGTTGTATTACTTATGAGACTTAATGTAAGTTTGCTCTCAGCTATTTTCAGGTTTCGTTTTCAAGCATCCGTGTGATGACTCTTCTTTCATCGCAGCCAATGGAGCATTGGAACATTGTACAATACATGTTAATCATTATACAAAGAAACGTTTAACGGGGGTCCTCCAGGTAAACTGGAAACATTACAACCAGCAGACAAGCCCACCACGTCAAACTTTAAACATATTTTTCTTAAGAAAAGTGTTTTGGTGAATGCAGTAAATATCAATTAATAGCAATGTCACCTTTGTCATGGCTTAACCTTTTCCTGTGTCACATAACAGTGCATTGGAATCATATAATCATCATCTTCCTCAGACAGGAAGTTAATGTTCCATGCACACTGATTTACAATTACTGTCACTGTGTCTGCACACGTGTGTCTACCTGCACGCTGCTATTCCTTTGACCCTTTTTTTGTATTATTCCTTCAAGTGCTCCCTTGTGCAGTCCACAGTCAGGAAACTATCCCTTCCAATGCACACAGACATCTTGCACCATTCACGGTTGGCAGGATTTTCAATGCAAAGTCATATTCAATGAAGCAGCTTTTTTATCACCTGCTGATCAAGTACACCAACACCTGAGCTGAACTCCCAGCTTTGATCATCCTGATTTCCAGCCTATTTCTGTTCCTTCCTTGCTTCCTTGCTGCCGATTTCTCATGATCTAAACAATACAGCTGTGTTGTCATTGTCACACTTTATAAGCCGTACTTGGCCGCTTCACTAAGAGGCATAAAACAACTTACCTCGCACTGTCCCTCAGAGCTCCAAATCAAATTCATCATAGCAAAACAGTGCTGGGCAACACAGAGAAATCAATTTGTGCACATCAGCCGGTGAGCAATGAGCTTTCTAGTGTTGCGGCACCTCAGTGCAAAGTGAATAAATCACAAAAGGTCTTACCTGGGATCTTGGTGATGCTGCTGCTGATGCTGCTGTTGTTTGTAACAGATCATATCTCTGCCAGTGGGACAGAGTCCGAGAGGAGGAGGAGGATGGAGAGGATGCAAGGGAGGAGAGAGAGACGGGGGAGCAAGTGAAGAAAGTGTCGGTGGGCAACAAGACAGAAAGCGCAAGAGAGAGGAGAGTAGTGACAGCGGTGCTCTCACACAGCGCTGCGTTACACTGAGCGCTATGGGCTGGCTCTGGGAGGCGCCACTACTCAGCCAAATGACATCTGCGTCTCTCTAAAAAACCATTGGCTCAGAGGAATGATTTCCTAATAAGCCATCCTGGCTGTCTCCGAGTGAACACACCCCCTCTCGCTTTAATGCATACACATGCACACACAGTCTTTACGCAGCCGCCTCAAAGGATATCTCCGCCCCTCCCTTTTGTACACTCACTGCTGTTCTCTTAAACTCTATAATCTCAAGTAGTCCCCGGTGCGATCCACAGTCATTGACACAATTGTTGCAGGATGCATCGTTCTTGCATCCTTCTTCTTGCACCATAAAAAATGATTTCAGCTTACAGTTGCACTTTATTGCAAAGTTTATTTCCTGCCTTTTAGAACTGGCAGACAACAGTGAGCATTTGGCACCCCATCCTGGTTAATGAATAGCTCCAATTACTAAAAAAAACAGGACCAAAAAGGTACCAAGAGGGTACATTGTCTGCACGATGTACAAGTGGTTAGCGTGCAGGCCACACAGCTAGGAGAACTGGGTTCGATTTTCCGCTCGGGCATCTCGTGTGTGGAGTGCGTGGGTTTTCTCCGGGTACTCCGGTTTCCTCCCACATTCCAAAAACATGCTAGGTTAATTGGCCACTCCAAATTGTCCATAGGTATGAATGTGAGTGTGAATGGTTGTTTGTCTATATGTGCCCTGTGATTGGCTGGCCACCAGTCCAGAGTGTACCCCGCCTCTCACCCGAAGACAGCTGGGATAGGCTCCAGCACCCTCCGTGACCCTCGTGAGGATAAGCGGTAGAAAATGAATTAGCATCTTAGCATCTGCCTATATTGCCTCATGGGCCAAATGGCTGCGGTTGGACCCCATTAAAATACATTTATTAATGACGTATCCACACGTGTCTACCGAAAAACCACTGATGGCAGCACAGGCGTGTAGACGATGAAATATTGAACACGACTGATGGCTACATCAGCATCGTTACCGCCCATTGTTGTTCATGCAACAAAAACATGCTAGGTTAATTGGTGACTCCAAATTGTCCATAGGTATGAATGTGAGTGTGAATGGTTGTTTGTCTATATGTGCCCTGTGATTGGCTGGCCACCAGTCCAGGGTGTACCTGTTTGTGCAAGAGAGACTAGCTCACACTGCATCTGTTTACTATCTTCTCCACTCCGTACATTATCTTGGGTTATCTTTGAGTGTTGTGCAAGTCTTGTTGTGCTGTGTGAGTGTGTGTCACAAAGGTCTTCTATAAGAGCCTATCAGACTGAAAATGCACTGAGCTAATAAACTGAATCTAAAGATGTAATAATAATATCTAATACTACATCCACAAAAACAGATATTTAGAAAAACGCACATAGTCCCCACATTCACCAAAAGTCATGCACATTTTCTCCAATCAAAAGCCTGAAAACAGCCATAAGTGATTTGATTGACAGTTTTTCAGGACAATAATTCGTGCTTGGTTGAGTGGCCAAAAACCTATACAAAAGATTGCGTTTGTAAAATATCCGTGTTCAAGTGGACATGATCTGTGTTGCCGACTGTCAGATCAGATCAGATCGCCTCTCACCAATAAAGAAATAGATGTCAAACTCCCGCTACAGTATGTAGTGTGTTACAAGACCAGGATAGATGTTCTGGCCTCCTGTCTTCTGTTATTTTCCAAGTTTGTTTTGTTTTCTCTTTTATATATTGTACCCTCACCTTGTGTTTGACTTCATTTCCTGCCCTTCCGTGTTTTCCACCTCAGTGAGTCTTCGCTGTAACGACTGCAGGCTGACCTGTCAACAGTACACATTACTGATCAGTCAGAGGCCATGGTCGAAATTGTTCTTGTTGCTTGCTACTACATCCCCCACTAGTGAGTGGGTAGGAATTTCTGCAGTGAAAGGGTTTCAAGAGAAGGAAATGTCACATGCTTTTTTTCCCTGTTCATTGTATCAGAGATTAATTGAATATAATGGCGCGTGGAGTCATCACATACTGATGATGAGTACGATCAGAAGACAGAATGAGAAGAACTACTGACAGTTTACACGAGCATAATACATGCATACAATTGTAACAGTTGTGAGGAATAGAGCTGATGAGTATCTGAATGATATAATGGATATCTCCTATATCGATAATAATCGTCCGTAAATCTTTAGATGAATCAATAGTGGAGACATGCACCAGGTATCTTGGGCAGCAATCAGATGAGAGTGTCTTATAACGCCAGAGAACCGTAGTGCATGCTCCATAACTGGAGATGAGAATGCTAACCCCGGGCTAGCTATTTAGCAACTAGCTCAACTAACCTGTCTGATGGCGGTATTTAATCCCGCTGAAGTTTGGAATGTTTTTGGATGAATTTCAAGAAGTGGGGCAAACTTGACCAACTAGACCAACAGAAGTGAGTATGGTAACTTTTCTGCTTTGTACACTATGCTCCATCTAAAATGTTGGACGATTACCATGGTTATGACATTTTTACCAGTTAAAACAGCATTTTCATTGCATCCATGAGACTGAAAAACCAGCATAGACCAGTAAAGACAAGCACTGACCAGCATAATTTCCATGCTGGTGTAACACATTTAAAATGTCTTTTTATTTCACAAAATCATTTAAACCATTATTTTTTTCTACTTTGTATGTGTAAATAGGATATGTACAGTTGTTCTATGGTGCGAGTGTTGCGGTGACGTCCTCGTCCACTCACGCCGCAGACATAGACAAGGTAAGACACGATTTTTTATCTCTCTGTAAAATTGCGTGGAACGATTATTGAGCTGTGTCTATGTTGTATTGTGTGTGTGGTATTAAGTTTAGTGAAAGTTTCCGCCTGTGCTTGTTTCTGTCTCTAAAGTTAGAGAAGTTAGCTCTGTTAGCAAGGGTCGGCTAGCGGCCTGTTGATTCGCGTCAGACATCCTATTTAGCGGGTTCTCCTTCCGGTTCCAGGAGAGGCGGGAGCTCGCGCAGGGCCGCACACCTTATTTTTTTGTTGCTCTACGCAGATGTGGACAAAAAAAATAATAAAAACCCTGTGAAAACCTTTGAAGACTCCCTCCTTACACAACGCAGAAAGAAAGGAAAAGGACGGGTTACACTGGTCTATGCTGTTTTTTTCAGCAGGGATATACTTTGTGCTTGGTAGAGATGTGTCATTATTTAAGGGTTTTATCTATTTATTATGTATTAGACACTGAACTGAAGGTTAACTTTTTTCATTGTTATATTTTTACAGATAGAGAGATTTATTGGCATTGCACACGGCATACAGCAAAACGTAGTTGAGTGGCTTCATGTAAAAACTTAACTATTCCAAATCCAAAGGTATAAAAACATAAACATAATATATAGAATGTCAAATATTGATCCCATCAAAGAAATAGATGTTCATTCAAGTCTTTTTTTGTTCTGTCTATACAATATACCGTATTTTCTGGACTATAAGTCGCTCCGGAGTATAAGTCGCAAAAGGCCCAAAATGCATCATTCATTCATTCATTCATTTTCTACCGCTTTTTCCTCACGAGGGTCGCGGGGGGTGCTGGAGCCTATCCCAGCTGTCTTCGGGCGTAAGGCGGGGTACACCCTGGACTGGTCGCCAGCCAATCACAGGGCACATATAGACAAACAACCATTCACACTCACATTCATACCTATGGACAATTTGGAGTGGCCAATTAACCTAGCATGTTTTTGGAATGTGGGAGGAAACCGGAGTACCCGGAGAAAACCCACGCATGCACGGGGAGAAAATGCATCATTAGGTAGAAAAAAACATACATAAGTCACACTGGAGTATAAGTCACATTTTTTGCGGGTAATTTATTTTACAAACTACTTGACCAAAACAGACATTACGTCCTCTTGGAAGGCAAGTTCTATGCTAACACATTATTCAGCTACACAAAAAATAAACATGAACAGAAAAGGTGTCCAGTGTTTATGTAACATAAACAGTTTTTTTTTTCATTTGTAAGTCACTCTGGAGTATAAGTCGCAGGAACAGCCAACCTATGAAAAACAGTGTGACTTATAGTCCGGAAAATACGGTATATGTTTCACATGCTATTCTGTTTACTTTATTTTTGCCAGTGCCTTACAGCATGCTTGAGGATATGATGTGTAAATTACTGTAAGAATGACACTTTCATATAATTGGCATCTAGAATATTGTTTTTGAATCGCATGGTTACCTGTGTGTCTCGATTCGAATCGAATTGTCTATCATAAAGACATTTACATCAACCTATCAACCTATGTTTCCACCCTTACTTTTGGTCATTTAATTATTCACAGATTACGTGTCTCGCAAGGTGGTCCACATGGAGATGCTCATTGTGGCCTCTGATGAGCCAGTAGTTCTGTGGACCCTGAATATTTAAAGACAATGAGAGGCATTCACTTGATTGGTTAAGATAACACTCAGCTGTGTTAAACCCTCTCACGCGTTTTCTCCTCCCTTTTTACCATTTGCACCGATGGGATCAATAGAGGTGTGGGTGTGCCACGCTGCGCCGGACTGCACCATTCACAAAAATTGCAAAGTACGGTCTCAACTGGTCTAGGAACACCTCGGAATCCGCTGAGAAGAGCTGGATGAAGTAGCCAGAGAGAGGGAAATCTGGACTTCCCTGATTAGGCTGCTGCTTTTGAGACGCGGCCTCAGCTCAGCGAGTCAATAGCACCACATTAGAGCTGTGTTTATGCTTATAGAAAGAAATGTGTCAAGTGAGGACATGACTGGGCAGCTTTTGTGAGTTTCTGTATGTGCAGCATCTTTTCTAAACAAAAATGTTTTCTGCTTCTATTTCAATTAGCTGAAATGTAGCAAAAAGCTTCTCAGAGTGATGTTCCATGCCGCACAGATGGAGACGTGGCACTTCTGATGCATTTTCTCTCATTTATTTGTAACTGTACCCTTCCTTGTGATTTTAATGCGGGTCGGTATATCTGTGCCATCCACACAAATTCATTTCTGTTATGTCCTTGAGTTTGGGTTTTCTTATTGCTATGTTTGGGGGGGAGTTTTTTGTTCTTTTTCTCCAGCTTTATTTCTATTTTCAGATCATTCGAGAGGTTGGGGAGGAGGAGGCATAGCCATGTCGGCAATTATCTGTTCGGGCCTTCTTAAGCCTTCCTTTAGTTTGCTTTGTTGTGGGTTCGTTTCGGCGCAGTTCGCATGTCCTGTACTTTTTTCTGAGCCACCAATTACCAGTCCATGTTAGCTCAGCTCTTTTTTTCACTTCCTAGTGACCTTGCCTCTGCCACCTTCGTCGTGAGTAGAAATAAGTATTTTTGTTTGCTTTTTGGTGTGTACTTTTTCAGGCTTTCCGCCTCGCCATTATTTTTTATTGCCTGTTCAGTTCTGTTGTGTTGCCCTGTTTTTGTTTCACTTTGGTGACTTCTTGTCCCTTTGATGGGGTGACATCCTAAGAGGGCCGTGTCACAAGACGCACCTGTAGCCACTTAGCCATTAGGGGTATTTAGCCACCCGGCTACAGGAGGAGGACGTGGGATGGTGGGATTGTACTGCTTCTGGTCCCAGTCCCGTCCTAGCGGTGTATTTTGTAGACCTGTTCCCCGTCCTTCTGGCGCTTGTCACATAGGAATTTCCCCACCTTAATATCTGGTGTTTTGGACCAGTTACAGAGTTTGATTGACAATCCTGAATTCACTTCACAAGCCCAAATGAACTCCACCAGAGTGGGTGAGCCGTATCAAATATTACAATGCTTAAATTTACCGAACACCAGGTAACTACACATCAGTACATAGACAACAACTGCTTCCCAACTTGTACTCCTAATGACGAGAAGTGTCAATGCTATGAGTATAAACACTCAAGAGAGTGTAATCAGAGAATTAAGAGTAATCAAGAGAAATAAAATGCTGACTAAAAGCAGTGTTAAAAAAAAAAGAAAGGAAGCCGTATGGCGTTGAAACAATGTGATAATTAGAAAATTAATTGTTACAGTTATGTCGGCACTCGTGAACAGCCGTGAGAGGAGAGAATTAATTGACTTGTTTATATTAAGTGCATGATGGTACTGTCTTATTGCGTGAACCAATGTGTATTTTTTTATTATTTTTATTTATCACCAGGTAAGACCACCAAGAAAGTCCCCCATCTGTTGTACTTTTGGGAAATCCGATGAATACCAACAGAAAGACAATTAGAAGTGTTGTGGAAAAAAATGACCTACATTTTGCAGACATAAGGTACCCTTTGTTCCCATAGTTTGGCTGGTCCTGCGACTTACAGTCATGGAAAAAATTAATACACCACCCTTGTTTCTTCAGTTGATTTATTCTATTTTAATGGCTGGTACAACTAAAGGTACATTTGTTTGTACAAATATAATGATGAGAAGAAAATTGGCTCATACAAATTTCATTGAAGAGC
Organism: Doryrhamphus excisus; assembly: GCF_030265055.1. NCBI lineage: Eukaryota > Metazoa > Chordata > Actinopteri > Syngnathiformes > Syngnathidae > Doryrhamphus > Doryrhamphus excisus. The sequence continues at coordinate 7,769,532 of NC_080474.1, forward strand.
TGTTATCTAGCATCTTCCATGGTTTTCTTCATAATAACCGAAATCACTTAAGTTCTTATATGAATAACGATAGCATTGTACTGCCAAAAAATTCTGTTTTTTAAAGAAAGGCACCTTTAGTTGTACCAAAATGAAGAAGAAACTGAAGAAGAATAAGAAGAAAAACCACTGATGGCAGCACAGGCGTGTAGACGATGAAATATTGAACACGGCTGATGGCTACATCAGCATCGTTACCGCCCATTGTTGTTCATGCAATTAACCCTTGTATTATGTTGAAAAAAAATTACATTGATTATGTTGCGGGTCATTTTGACCCATACTGTGTAAATCCACTCATAACAGTCGAAAAATCAGGTGAACCAATAACAACTTTATTTTAGATGATATAAGCATTTAGAAAAGAGACATGCAATACCTTTTTAATACCAACACTATGTTTAAGAACTATTTAGTTAAAGTTTTCCCTCTTCACAAACACTTTTTTTCCATTTAACTTGCCTCATTTTCTCAGATTTTCAATGTTCAACAGTTTCAGTGTTCTCCACATGATGGACAGAATGTAACTCTATGCTTTCTGCAGCTGTAATTCTTGCATTTCACACAAGAGGTACTTGTTTTACTGTCCTCTCGGAAGGGACAGACCTGGCATCTTTTCCGTTTCTTTACACCTATATGCACTGAATCCTGACCTTTTCAATGACAGCTGCAGCTGCTGGGGATTGAGGTGGCCTGGCTCGCCTCTGGATCTTGGGAGTGACGAGTGCTTTGCCGAGTTCTTGCAGGAAAAGTCGTCGTGGGTACAATTTGCCGGCATTCCACTGCTGGTTGATTTCTGTCCACAGGACATAGGCATTGTAAGCAGACACGTTCACAATGTTGTAGAAAATCACCAAGGGCCAACAAGCAGTCTTGCACCGGCAACTGTATGTTGCTGTGACTTTGTCCAGATTGTCAACTCCTCCTTTGGTGGAGTTGTAGTCCAGGGTCATTTGTGGCTTCATGTCTTCTCTTGTGCTCAGAGATGCATCTGTGTGCATTGTGCTCATGACAAGAACATTCTTGTTTCTCTTTGGGCAGTATGAAGCAACTGTTGCTTTCTCTGCATTTCTCAAATATTGAGAAATGCAGAGGTCTGCCCTGCATCTTCAGATTTTCACTGGGAAGTTCCGGCTTATTTCTTCTGACTGTTCCCAACATAGTCAGCTTTCTCTTTAGAAGTTCATCTTCGAGGTGGTAGGATGTAAAGAAGTTGTCATATGTGATGTTATGTCCTTGCAGCTCTTCAGCACCACATGCATCTTCTGATTCTTCTCAGATGCTCCTCCAGGTAGCTTTTCTGTGTATACTTGCATATTCCATGCATAGCTAGATTTTGTACAATCTGGATCATCAATAACATTGTCCTCTGTCTCTGAAATCTCTTCCTCTGCATCACTATCACAGTTCAATATCTGTGATAAAGTTTCTTCAGTTGTAAAACTTCTGGAGCTCATTTTTGGTGTTGGTCTCAAAGAGATGACATGAGAACAGTGACAAGGACAAGGGAGAGAAAGTTCCTCCTCTACACACACCTGGGTCTGAATGGCTCTTCAAAGGCAATCAAAATAAAAATAATTGGGCAGTCAATCAAAGAGACATGTTTATTCTGGATCTGAACAGCTGTATACCCACATTAAAGTGTCCGGGTCAAAATGACCCGCAAAATCATCTTTGTATACAAACTCAGCACAGACACAGACAGACACACAGGCACTACCACGACCCATCAAAGTGTCCAAATTTTACACACCAGTTCATGACCCTAGCTGAGGAAAAGTCACAAAATTTCACGAAGGAAAAGAAATGATAACCAGTACTTTGGTCAACACAAAAACTGAAATGGGTCAAATTGACCCGTAACATAATACAAGGGTTAACTATCAGAATTGGTCACCTCTGACCTGCAGTGTAAATCAAGACAAGCAACATCAAGAAGTTTTTCACTTGCGTTATCCAAATTCAGGACGAGAAAATATGACAGGCCCCTGTCACAGATCATTTTCTTGTGTTTACATTTTGCATCGTACCTCTTTGAAACGTCCTCTCTTGCAGCTTCACTTCATGCGATGTGAAGCTTGCTGTCTCTGCAGTTCATTTATGCAGATTGGTTAAAAATCCAGTTCAATCCTTAAGAATCTTTCATTCAATATAGACATTTAACAGAATGCATTGGAAAAATTGAAACTGAAGTAAATCTCATATATTAATAGTTGAACCGCTTTTAAAGAATTCATGTCAGGATAGTCACAACCATGTTAAAATGCTCATGCTTAAATAGCTTCCATGGAAGAAGCTGTGCTCTATAATTGCATTTTTGATTGACTCCTTTTGTTTGATCCATTTTTTTCCTTTCCTATTGTAGTCTAATTGGCTGGACTGATATCTTTTCGTCTCCCTCTGTTGACATCCCTCTGCCAAGCCACACTGTGATCTTTTATTTTTAAAAGAAATATAACTAAGCACTACTTGCTTTGGTCCATATGCCCAGTTACTGCAAACACTGCCTCCTGACTTTGAAAGTCAAATCAAAGTGTCATTTCTTGCTTTTCTTCTAGTGCTATTTCTTTGTTAAGATTTTCATGCCGGTTCTTTGGATCATGTTCCTATCGGAGAAATAGTACATTTCACTCAATTTTCATAACAGCAATATATTTAGGTACATGTGGACTCTTTCATCAATTAGGACCGTCAAGAAAGAGCCCAGAATGAAAGTATGCAGAGTCTATTTTGCATGTTCCTATTATGACGCCATACCGATAGATCAGATAACATCAAAAATAGCTTTGATAACTGATTTTTAATAAACTCAAATCATTCGAGCTTATCCGTGCTGCGCTGTAGGTGTGTTAGCATGTGCAAATCAAGCTCCTAACTTGCCCTGAGTCCATTTGTAAACAAACATGGCATCAATCGAGTGGGACTTCCTCACTGTTTCAGAGGAAGAAGCAGCATCGCTTTGACTCCCAGGGCCCAGGCGCTTGTTCCTATCGCCGCGGCGTTTAAATACAGTACTGCAGTAAGGTTTACTGGAGATGACCCGTGGGTGGAAGATCATGGATGGATGGCGATCCATCATAGCGATGGATGACCAGCACTTTATTGCTGAAAATACCAGCTTACCATAGCAAATACCATAGCAAACAGCCGCTGCGTATCAAGAGCCTACCGGATCTACTCTGACCCCACACACCCCCAGCATGGACTGTTTTCTCGACTGGCGTCGGAAGAAGGCTCTGCAGTATCCGCTGTAGAACAACCAGGTTTAGAGACAGCTACTTCCCCCTTGGCCATCAGACTGCTCAATGCCAAATAAGCCCCTGTACCTGCCCACACGCATGCATAAAACGTTAAATTATTATTATTTATTCTAAATTATTTAAATTATTTGTACAAATTACTGTTTACGCTGTACATTGTTGTTCATATTTGTTGTCATCTATTCTCCACATTGTTATTATTATTATTCATTATTATACGGGAGCCATGCAACGACATTTTGTTGGCAATTTCACTGCTGTGATATTGTTCAATGACAATAAAGAAAGTCCATCTTTTGTCAGCTAGCAAGCCCCTTGGAAACATGGTTTGTACTATTTGTTTGCATGTTTTGCTTATTGTAGTGATGTCATGATATTTTTAGGATAAAGGATAAAGCTACAGGTACAATTTCTCAAATATAACTTTATGCGAGTCCTTCTCACATCCAAGTGTGGACAAACTACAGTCCATCCATCCATTTTCTGTACCGCTTATACTCACGAGGGTCACGGGCATGCTGGAGCCTATCCCAGCTGTCTTTGGGTGAGAGGCGGGGCACACCCTGGACTGGTTGACAAACTACAGTTACATCTAAAATATAAAAATAAGATATACTATCAAAATCAATATCAGACCTGGGAAGTATAAGGTTATTGGTATCGGCTTGAAAAATATATATTGTGCATCCCTAATGTACGTGTTGCTCAACTCTGATTGTGCTATGCGAGTGTGTCAAGGCCTTTCTGTGAGAATGTATTAGACTAAATAGGCATAATAGTAAGAAATATTCACTATACTGTATTACTGTATATTCTAGTAATAATATAACACTGACAAAGAGGAGTCACAAACTAAAACAGCATTGCCCAAATCAAAAAGTAGATGAGATGGCAACAATCTAACAAATTCACCTGATAATGAGGCGGTTAATAGTTCATCAGAACAGCTCCACCGGTGGATGCTCTTTAACATTCATCATTCAAGCCATCACTGCTGCTTCCCGGCTGTTTGCTATCTGATTATGCGTTTTATTTGAAACTGTCCTTCCCGAGCCCTAATCAAAGCTTTTCATCGGTTTGCCTTTTTATTTGCTTTTGAAGCAATTAACCTCGTCCATCAGTGTCAGCCAGGCACAAGCCCTCAGTGGGATGGCTTTAAATGGTTGCAGTCAAATTCTCATATTAACCTACCACGGAAAGCCATTATTTTCTAAAAAGAATGAATGTTTTGTAAATCATAATTCAGCATCTTATAAAATATATTTGCTACCGTCTGACATTGACATCAGCCATCAAACTGGGCACCCATGAAATTGTCATCTCCCTGAGTTCATTGAACTGTGTGTGGACTCAAACTAAATGAACATTTACATGTAATTATGATTTTCACACTATGAAATGCAATTATTTTTCTTATCACATTGCCATTTGTACATTTATTTATAGGCTCTATTGGAATAATTAAACACAGTGGCAATGTTGGTGGCCGGTTAAAACTTTGTAAGGTTTTTGAAGTAATTTTCCCTATAAGAAATAACAAAACACCTCTAAGGTAGTCCTTTTTCTCTTTGGTTTGCCATTGTTGTTATCATATATGGCAAGCGTTATGTTAATACATACAGGATAACTCACTTTTTGTAAAATAATTACATTTTCTAATTCTTATTTTAGAAACTCAAAAACATTGGTTTACTTTTTATTTGTATATAAAGTATATGTGCCCCCATTCCCCAGGAAAGGTTCTGCTACTTTTTGGCTTTGCCTCTCTATGGAAAGACAGCAGTGATAAGCACCTTTGAGCTCAAATACACACCCGCCCCTTGATGGTGAAGTGGAGTACTTGCAGTGTCTCAGCATATGACATTTCTCTGTCTTTCTTTTGTCCAAATATCAAGACTATTGGTGCCACACTTGCATTACTGTTACTTACATTACAAACAAACTTGGTGTAGTGCACTCAGACGGTAGCCTTGAAACGCACGCAAAGCCAAGAAGAGACGCTCATGGAAGCCTCATGTCACATTTCTGCCCTGGATTTGATCAGGAAAGGTGCATATTCAGTGATTTTTTTTATTTTAAAAATTTGAAATTGATAGAATCATGTTGAGCAGGGGCAGGGAACCTATGGCATGAGTGCCATGTGTGGCTCTTTCTATGAAGAAAGAGCCACACATCTGGTGCTGAGACATTTTTTAACACCATTAATTGTGACTTTTTTGAAATTTTGACAGCGGAAATCATTCTAGAAATCACAGTCTTAAAAATAGCACTCAAACTATGACATTTTTCTCCATCCATTTGCTAACACAGTGCAATAATGTGGTCTACTGGGGTCTTTTCTCCTTTTAATCAAATAGTCTAACTAATTCTGCAGAGAAAACCCTTTTGATGAAGAACATGCCAAAATGAAAAAAAGATCATGTAGAATGTGGAGTACAGTACATAGTACCAGAAATCGCATTAATGGTAAGAACTATTTCATTTATTATTGGTTTGCTTCAGTATAACAACATTATTAAAAAGACAAGCAAATTGTTCAGTGCATCTGTGCTTGTTAAATTGTGTGACCTTAGCTATAAGCACAGCAAAGCATCTTTCATAATGTATCAAGCCTACACAGGGCGCTCATTAAAGATTTTCTATGGACTGATACTCTGTACAGTGATTAGTCTCGCCACTATACATACTGCAGATACCACCAATGATGAAAAACCTTGAACTTTGCTTTTTGCAGCTGCAGAAATCTGCCCGTTGTATCGCCAGCCATGACTTGACCTCAGCAATAAGAGTTTGAAGTCTGAGAGGCGCGATTAAGGGGGGTGAGAATTTCATATCCACAAGATTGTGCTGCCATCTGAGCAACGTGCTAGTTGAGAAGCAGTGCGTTGTGCTGCAAGAAGCAGACCACTCGTATTACCCAATATAGTTGACATAGAAACAGCAAGTAAAACATAAATGAGTCATAACATAAACTCGCACATTAGCATTGGGAAACAGCATACTTCCTGCATTGACTATTGTGCGATCATTGTACCATTGTGACATCTAGTGACCAGTGTAGAATATTATGTATTATATTTTGAATGCATCTTCTGAATGCCTTATACTCATATTTTACCAACTGGCAAGGGATGACTGTACAGTTAAAGTGCATATTTCGGAGTGGATTATCTTGGCTGAGTAAAACAGACAAATTTGTGAACAATATTTTGAGACGGACATGTTTACATTAAAAAATAAATAAAAATGCAGTGGTGCATGTTGCGTTTATATTTTCTGTTAATAATACATCGTACATTACATGCCTTCAGAAGTGGGCCAAGTAAAATCTTAAAGGGGACTGATCATGCAAATTTTTCAACCCTTTTATATTGCGTTGTGGACTCCTACAGAGCAGCTACACAGAATAACCAACGCAGAAAACTTTCTAGATCTTCCAGAATCTGTATAAATCCAAGGAAATATAACTGTATATCCTTGGATTCGTGCTTCCCGCCAAAACTTTAATTTATTCCACCCACGGCACGCCCACTCCACTGTGATTTGTCAGACTCCCAAACTACTTCCTGATTACTGTGAACAACACTTGGAGAGCTAAAAGTGTTTAGGAGCTACTGGGCGCTGGAGACCCTTGACTTACTGTGGTGCTTCTCTAACCTCGCCTGCCCAAGGAGGAGCAGTCATTGTCGGACACACTTTGTCAGAGGCACCGCTGGTGTCGTGGAGCTCAGAAGACGAGTTGAGGGCGTCGCGGTTACTAACTGCAGAAAATCTTTACACAACACCGGTAGCGGAAATGTGGTCATTTTACTTTTTTGTGGGACTACCGTGTTCCAGACAGTGAGCCCTGTGATTCTCTCCACCTGCGTGGACGCACAGCGACATTAATCCACCTTGAAGCGAGCTGTGTCTGGCTTCAGGAACAGTTTGGCGGGTACTTCACATTCATGGTCACAAAAACAGTCCCGTGTGAAATGCCAGTGGCCGATTAAAATATTTTTCTCTTGCCCCAATAAGCTTGCCTCATAAACATAGGAGCACAGCTTGGGGGAGGGCACCTACAGCCATGCCCATAAGGAACCCCGCCCGTTTACAGTTTTGCAACGCCCTCTGAAACCCAGCGTTCAGAGCCATCCCAAACTTCTTTCAGGGCTCACTTTCAAATGCGCAAACCTCATTATCTGAAACACCAGAATAAAGCATTCTAACTAAATATAGGTCAGAAAAGTGGAAAAAGTATAATAACAGCACCGCTCGTATGGTTATGTAAAGAAATTGTCAAGTTTGTGTTAAAATGTACGCATTAACCAGAGGCATGAATATGCCAATCACATCAAGTGCTGTCTCATATTATAGTAGATTGCTTCACATCATTTTCCCTTGTTTTTGCACACAAAAATGTTATCCATCACACCCAAAGCCCATCAATCATAATGTGCTCATCTCCCCAACATAGCAGCAATAATACAGTAGTCAAGACAAATATCGCTAAACAGGTTGGCTCTTCAAGTGGGTCATCATATCATCAACACAAATACCACACATTTCAATTCTCTCCCCATTTTTTTCCCAGGGGGCGTGATGAAAATGTAGCTGCGGATAGACAGTGAGTAATTGCAGGCTTGGAAGTGTTATCCATTACAGCTGAGAGCACTCAGAGGAGGGCACTCCCACCCAGGAAATTCGCTTCCTTTTCACTTTTAAGTAAGCACTTCCTTAATGTCAAAATCCCTTCACCTCTCACATTGGTTGAGAGTCTTTAAATCAGATGTTGACCAGCAAAGTCATGTGACTGATGTGGCTGGGATGTTTAGAAAAGTGTTATATAACACATTAGTGCAGACGACTCACTAAGGAGGTCATATACCAACATCATTAAATGCAGCTTTGCAATCATACCGCTGTGTAAATGAATTCTATCCATCATTGCAAATAGCCTGTTTTACATTTTTTCCGAGTAAGATTTGGAAAGGTCATTCATAATCATCAGCTGCAATCACATCAAAATGATATTTTTTCCTGCAGGATGTATGAAAAAAGGCTTGCTTTATGTCAAACCTATGGAGAGAAAAGAATAGTCATTAATTCAATGTTGTTGTTTTTTTGCTGATGCTTATTTAGAATCCAGTCATAGGTCAGTTTTTGAACGCCTCGAGTTTGGTATGATATGTGATTATCTCGGTTATCTCAGTCACCTGCCTCCAGGTCGGTTAAACTTGTTGGCCTCCAGGACTACTGTTGGCATTACTTCTATTCTTCGTCCTACTAGCTTGCCCTATTTTTAGGACGTACTGCATCCCTTAACGACAAAACCTGTTAGTGCATGCCTTCTTGACCTGCTTCCTAGAAAACACGTTAAAGAGCTGTTCCCAATTTGAGGTCCTTCAATCTTAAATATGATAAATTCGTCGCTTTCCTCCGGTACTGTGCCTGCCGCTTTCAAAACTGCAGTGATACGACCTCTACTCAAAAACACAAACCTCAACCTTGAGAGTAATTATAGGCTAGTGTCTACAGCCTGCAGCAATTTATTTGAACCTCTTCAATCTGGTTTTAGGGTGAACCACTCTACTGAATCAGCCCTTGCAAAAGTGACAAACGGTCTTCTTTTATCTTCGGATCGTGACACCTCCTCAATATTATTATTACTAGATCTCAGTGTTGTCTTCTATCCCGTCCATCACACTATCTTACTGAAACACCTTAAAACATGTGAGTGCTTTATTGGCTTAGATTTTATCTTGTGGATCGGACACATTCTGTAGCTCAATATGACCTCTGAGTACTGTGGAGTCCCACAAGGATCAGTGCTTGGCCCTCTTCTGTTCAAAATGTAAATGCTGCCACCTGGCGACATCATTTGCAAACCTAACATTAGCTTTCACTGTTATGCCAACGACACTGAGTCTCATTGATATCAAACAATGGCTGTACTGTAACTTTTTACTCTTAAAACTGAGAGGTTGATTATGGGCCCAGCTAAACAGAGCTGCCTGTTTAGGGACACCATCCTGAGTTTTAATAAAAGCGTCATTACTCAAAGTGACTCTCGATTCTACTCTGTCCTTTCAAAAGCACATTAAAAACATCATCCAAAAACAACACAGCACCCCAAGCATTGTGACTAACTTTTGGACTTTAACGCTGCTTTTGATATTATTGATCATGAATTACTACTATTAAACTTATAAATAGTTAGACAGCAATGTGTAATGTTTAATGGTAGCCTTTCAGATGTGGTGTTCCACAAGGGAGTTGCCTAGGTCCCTTGCTCTATTCTATATTTGTAAATTATTTACCGCATGGACTTAAAAGTGCACGTATAGACTACTACACTACTGTGTATGTCTCCACAGAAAATGTAGGTTGTATTAATAAGTTGTTGCAAGATGAGTTGTTGTTGGTCTCTAACTGGGTTACTGAAAACAGGTTCAAGTTGAATGTTGTTCAAACAAAGAGTATCATCATGGGTTCAAGATATATGCTAAGATCTAATCCTGAAATAAGTCTTGTTTTGCAGGATGCCGCTATTGAGCGGGTCAGAAAAGCCAAGTTTTTGGGTGTGATCATTGATGAAACACTTTCTTGGTCTTCACATATCAATAAAATTGTATCCAAAATGAGTAGTAACATTTCAATGATTAGAAGAGGAGCTCACCTGTTGGCTCCATCAACAGTAAAATTGTTTTACAAATTTAAAACACTTAAATTGGCAATTAAACAAGCAAGGAAGAGAAAGGAGAAGTTAAATAACAGCAATCAATGATATAAGTATGAGATGAAACTGCCACCTAATGACTCATGATTCACTCGTTTTTATTATTTAAGATACCCTTCGAGTTCTGTTTGGTTTTATCCACTTTATGCGAGCAATATGTAAGGAGCCATCATCACCCCTTAATGACAAGTGCCAAGACCTAAGGCCTCAAATTTCTCATTTCATTCTCTGGTCTTCACATATCAATAAAATTGTATCTAAAATGAGTAGTAACATTTCAATGATTAAAAGAGGAGCTCACCTGTTGGCTCCCTCAACAGTAAAATTGGCACTGCAATCTTTAGTCCTATCCAGTCGCGATTACTGCCCAACAATATGGTCCAGTGCTACAAAGAAAGATTTAGATCAACTCCAGCTCACACAGAACGGGGTGGCACGCCTCGCTCTCCGCTGCTCTGGGAAGACTAGTGTGGAGTGGATGCATATCGCATTGTCCTGGTAAAAGTTGACCAAAGGCTGGCATGTAGCCTGCTGACATTTTTGTTTAACATCTGGCATATTGGGAAAGTTAACAATGTATTACATCTAAAACCCATCAATACTCGACACAACTATGAAACCAGGTATGCTTCAGGTGGTCACTTTACTCTGCCTTTGTCAAGAACTAATGCATTAAAGAGGACTAAAATGTACAGAGCAGTAACATATTGGAATAAGCTTACACTTGTTGGTTGATTTATTCTGAAATTATGTAAATTGGAATAATTTTTGTTCTGGTTCTGCTTGGTTTCAATAATTTAAGGGTTGAATTCCATTACATCTGAGATCATTTTTGTTTAGATTTAGTTATATTTAATTGTAATGATTTATTTTTTATTGTATTATGTTTGAAGTTTGAAATGTACATTTTTGGACCCCAGGAATAATAGTCTTCACTGCAGTGAGGACTAATGGGGATCTGAAATAAACAATAAATAAACAAACTGTGCGTTTTTTTAAATTTAATACAACTGCTGAATAACCTGCCGTTAGACCAAAGAAAGTTGTGAGTGTAGGAGGGCGTCATCGGCAATGATTTTGCATTGTTTTCTGTATTTAAAACTGTAATTATTTATTATGAAATGTATTTTTTGGGTCATATTTATGCACTCCTGAAACAGATTAATTGGATTTAGGAAAAATTGTTATGTTATGTTATGTTTTCTTTCTTGTGGAGCAAAATAATAACAGAAATACAAATTTCTGCTCTATAATGAAATGCAGGAAAGTCAAAAATGTGTTGCATTATGTCATCAGAGGCACAAATTATAACACCGAAGGACACCACGTTAGAAGTCATAGCAACAGAAGTAAATGCTGCTCCAAAAGCCTTTTTGTAGTACTTTGACGACTAACCTTGATCGAGTTGGGCTTCTGACCAAAGCGCAACGGCTGCATGTTTTGTTCCTAACTCGAACCCACTCTATATACAAGTCAATACCATACCTCTGTATAAAAATGAAAACATGAGTTTCCCTATTTATGTCACTGGTGGCCATGTCACAATAACGTTCCCCTCATATCTTTTTCATTTGTATTCTTTCTGTAGTATATGTATACATTCAATTGCAATGCCAGCGTTGGGGAGAGCCACCAGCCAACAACCGAAGTCCGAAGAGTCACAATGATTAGTAAACTTGCCATAAACTGACTATTGTTGTATTGGTCTGATCTGGGTTCAACCAGCTTTGGCTAGGTGGCTGATCATCTCAGGCAGCAATGAAACTACATGTGTCTATGAGATAACTATAAACAGGGTATGCCTGTTCCTCCCCAAAATAGCCTTGTGTTCTGTGTCATATCTCAGCGTATTTACAGCAGGGAACATATTCCAATCCTAACAATAGGTTGTAAGTGAATATGGGGGGAATCTTACAATGATCGACGTGATGAATAGATAGAAATAGAATAGAGCTAATAAATGGACAGATATATGTATATACAGACTATAACAGGCTATGACTATAATACAGTGTGGATATATACAGGGTATAAATGACTATAGTATGGCTATTGCAGATTATACAGATTATAAACAGTATGCACAGTATGGATGTGACAAGATATAATAACAGTAATATGTACAGTAGAGCAATGAAATAGTGAAATGAAGTAATTGGGGGGCAGAGTTCAGCAGGGGGTGTGAGTAGTGGAGGGGGGCAATGGGAGGCAGAGTTCAACAAGAAGACAGCTGTTGGGAAAAAGCTGTTCCTGAACCCGGTGGTTCTTGTTCGTAAACTTCTATAGCGCCTCCCTGAGGGTAGGAGGGCAAACAGTCTGTGTGCTGGGTGGTAGGAGTACTTAGCAATTTGTGATGCCCTCCTGAGACAATGCTTCCTGTAGATGTCCCCGATGGCAGGAAGTGAGGCTCCGGCAATGCGTTGGGCAGATTTCCCTACTCTTTGCAATGCCTTCCGGTTCGCGACAGAGCACTTCCCATACCAGGCTGTGATGCAACTGGTTAGGATGCTCTCGATAGTGCATCTGTAGAAGTTCACCAGGATGTCTGAAGAAAAGTGGTTCTTCTTCAGGGTCCTCAGGAAGAAGAGGCGCTGGTGAGCCTTCTTGACCAGGCTGGAGCAGTTGGTAGTCCAGGAGAGGTCCTGTGAGATGTGGATCCCCAAGAATTTGTAGCTGGCCACACGCTCCACTATCTCACCATTGATGTAGATTGGTGGATGAATGGCAGCATTCTCCCTGAAGTCCAAAATGAGTTCTTTTGTTTTTGTTGTGTTGAATAGCAAGTTGTTGTCCTCGCACCACGCAGCCAGGCAGTCCACCTCCTCCCTTAAGGCCGACTCATCGTTGTTGTTGATGAGGCCAATCACTGTACTTAATGATGGCGTTGGAGCCATGTTTGGGTTTGCAGTCGTGGGTGAAGAGAGAGTAGAAGAATGGACTTTACACACAGCCTTGTGGTACTCCGGTGTTTATGGTGAGGGTGGAGGAGCAGTGGTGGTCCAGCCGAACATGTTTCGGCCTGTTGGTCAGGAAGTCCAGTAACCAGTTGCAGACAGGAGCTGTGATGCCCACGTCTGTGAGTTTTGCTACTAGCTTGGAGGGGATGACTGTATTGAATGCTGAGCTGAAGTCTATGAAAAGCATTCTGGCATATGTGTCCATATTGTCAAAGTGTGAGAGGACAGAGTGCAGTGCTGTGGAGACTGCCTCTTTGTATTCCTGTTCTTACAGGAGGCAAATTGATGGGGGTCCAGGGTGGGGGGTAGGCAGGATTTGAGATGTACCAGGACGAGCTTCTCCAAGCATTTGGAGATGATGGGGGTGAGCGCCATTCAGGCACGTTGGGGCGGTGTGTTTTGGTACTGGCACGATGGTAGTGGATTTGAAGCAGGTTTGGACAATGCCCTGGGCCAAGGAAAGGTTGAATAAGTCCGTCAGGACCTCCGCCAGCTCACCAACACATGCTCTGAGAACACGACCAGGGATGCCATCAGGTCCTGCAGCTTTGTGTCCGTTATCTTGCGCAACACTGCTTCAACGTCAGTAGTGGAGAGTGTTAGTGGTTGGTGATCAGCTGTCCATTTTGCCTTTATTGCAGATGTGTGGTTGTCCTTCTCAAAGGGAGCTCATTTAGGAAGGATGTGTCAGAGGGAGGCGGGGGGAGGGATTGGTGGGTTTGTAGTCTGTGACGACTCGGATGCCTTGCCACATGCGTTGGGTAGTAGAGTTGCAGAAGTGCTCCTCAACCCTCAGCTTGTAGCAATGCTTCGCCTGCTTGATGCCCCGTTTCAGGTTAGCCCTTGCTGTACTGTAGGCTTGTGCGTCTCCAGATCTGAAGGCGGTGTTGCGGGCCTTCAGCAGTAGACGGACATCCCTGTTCATCTAGAGCCGCTGATTGGAGTACATGGTGATCCGTTTCTCTGTGGTGACACCATCAATGGTGGCAGAGATATGTTCCATTGCAGAGGAAGCGTAGCGCTCGATGTCAGTATGGGAGTGAGTGGTCGCTGAGGTTGCAAACATATTCCAGTCTGTGTGCTTGAACTGGTCCTGTAGCACAGAGTCTGTTCCCATAGGCCACACTTTTATTGTCCTCACTGTGGGTTTCACACGTTGGATGAGTGGTAAGTACTCAGGGGAAAGAAAAAGCGAGAGGTGATCGACTGTCCTGTGTGGGTGAGGGGTGTCGCCATGTAGACTCCAGGTATGTTTGAATAAACATCATCCAATGTCTTGTCTCCTCTGGTGAATAAAAGCAAGACTTGAAGACAAAGTTTTATTGAAAATGTTTGGCTATCTAATTTTCACTCTGTGCGGTGCCTGTCAAGTCTCCATCAATATTTATACCCCACTGAGAATGCTGAATGAGGACGTATGCAGACTACTTCAAAGTCAAGATTAATTCAGACTTTCCTTTTGATAATGGCTGAGGATGATCGGCTGCCCTGTTCAAGCTGAAAATCTCACGTCTGCTTCCAAACCTTCTGAAAACACAAAGCATGGTCATCCTGTTTATGAGTTAGCTCCACTGCCTCGCTGTTTCTGAAAAGACAAAACAACTAAATGTTGTTTCTTGGTGACCATTTGGTGCATTATTTCATCTCTGATACAGTACTACCCTGTTTCAGTCACGTTGCTCTCCAGCAGGAGTGTTAAACTCATTTTTATCCACGGCCACATCAGCACTTTGTCTAGAGGCCCTTAGAGGAAACGACACTGTCTTCTCATCATATTACATAATTGCCACAGCATTTAATTAGTATTGATGATTGAGAGTAATTATTAAACAAGCAAGGAAGAGAAAGGAGAAGTTAAATAACAGCAAGCAGTGATATAAGTATGAGATGAAAGTGCCACATAATGACTCACGATTCACTCGTTTTTATTATTTAAGATACCCTTCCAGTTCTGTTTGGTTTTATCCACTTTATGCGAGCAATATGTAAGGAGCCATCATCACCTCTTAATGACAAGCGCTAAGACCTAAGGCCTCAAATTTCTCATATACTATTTTTATACATCAATGAGGTGTTTACATGTATATCTATGGGGGTCTCTGTGTGAAGGTTTTTTGCCCATGCACACTATGACATCCGAGTACTTAATTCACTGAGTGACTCATAAAAACTCAAGTCAATAAAAGGAATTGAGTTTCTCATCAGGATTATAAAACTTTAATATTAACTAGATTTTTCTTGGACAAATAATATATGGCTGCATCGCGGACAATGGGTTAGTGCGCAGGCTTCACAGCTAAGAGACCCAAGTTCAATTCCACCCTCGTTTGCACCTCAAGTTTGCATGTTCTCCCCGTGCATGCGTGGGTTTTCTCCAGGTATTCCGAAATCCACCCCCATTCCAAAAACACGCTAGGTTAATTGGCGACTCCAAATTGTCCATAGGTATGAATGTGAGTGTGAATGGTTGTTTGTCTATATGTGCCCTGTGATTGGCTGGCCAACAGTCCAGGGTGTACCCCGCCTCTCGCCTGGAGACAGCTGGAATAGGCTCCAGCACCCCCGCAACCCTCGTGAGGATAAGCGGTAGAAAATGAATGAATGAATGAATAATAATGATACCAGTGCTTGAAAATGTAAATAGTCCATGGTGTTATTTTTGTAAATATATAAGGCTACATTTGTGTCAAAGTGAAAGTCATGCTTGACATGTATCTTTCCACAAGGAGCCTGTTTTCGCCCCCCTTTTTTTTGTTGAGAACTGATATTTTGATGAAACTTACCTATGTTACCTATGTAGATATGAATGTGGGTGTGAATGGTTGTTTGTCTGTATGAGCCCAGGGTGTACCCCGCCTCTCACCCGAAGACAGCTGGGATAGGCTCCACCCTCCGTGACACTCGTGAGGATAAGCGGTAGAAAATGAATGAATGAATGAAATGTAATATACCTGAGTAACTGAAGAGGCCTTGTTGCTCCCTTTATGTATGTATAGTCATGATCACTAAAAGCAGCATAGAACTCACAGTATTGTAAAATCATCTTATCCCTTTCACTAGCCACATAAAATGGTGATGCTACACTGACTTGCCTTCAGGTTTCCAGTGTGCTCTCCAGAGCTTCACCCTCACAATTTCACCTTTTTTCGCACCAACCGTGTTGGGACAGGTGCACCAACAGCATCAATATGTGGGATCCAGAAAGTGACAAGTGAAGGAGAAAATAACCTGATGTCACAAGGTGCAATAATATGACAGAACACACAGCCTGGAAAAACACGCAGTGGATTAATGTCAAGATTGACATCTAACTCACACAGACACCCTAATGGAACGAATGGAATGAATGGAATGGCGCTATAGCTGTCCAGAAAGCTGTATAATTATGTGAAGGATAGATGAAATACCGCCGATTAATATTTTTATGGCCTGTCATTCCTGGAGGCAGGCCGACATATGGAAACACGTGCACGTGCATTGTACCACTTAACCTGCTGTATATTCCCGTTCACATCCATCACGCTCAGTCTCCTTTTCAAGCCATGTTGCCGGTTTATCACACCTTGTGGGGGACACGTTCCACCATGTGTAATTCACCATTAGCATTAACAGATGAACAATTGCAAGAGCCCGCAGTTAAGTCAACGCAACCCACTCCTACAAAACAAATGTGGCATTCCGTGACTTAAATTCATGAAATGCCCTCCTCGTGCTTCTTCACTCTGCAGAGGCAATTTCCTGAGGAAACGGATGGTAGTAAATATAGTTAATGTGCTGAGGCAGCGTTAATACAGCCACATGCTGTTAAAAGACGACATGAGATACTGGAGTGATTCTTCCCACAATTGAGGTGAGACTTCCGGAGCTATAAACTAGTCTTGGACTGGACTCACAAAAAAAAAAATGTGGAAAAGCATGACTTTCACTTTGACACAAATGTAGCCATATATATTTACAAATATAACACCATGGACTATTTACAATTTCAAGCACTGGTATCATTATTATTCATTCATTCATTCATTCATTGATTTTCTGCTGCTTATCCTCACGAGGGTCGCGGGGATGCTGGAGTCTATCCCAGCTGTCTCGAGGCGAGAGGCGGGGTACACCCTGGACTGGTGGCCAGCCAATCACAGGGCACATATAGACAAACAACCATTCCCACCCACATTCATACCTATGGACAATTTGGAGTTGCCAATTAACCTAGCATGTTTTTGGAATGTGGGAGGAAACCGGAGTACCCGGAGAAAACCCACGCATGCACGGGGGAGAACATGCAAACTCCACATAGAGATGGCCGCGGGTGGAACTGAACTCAGGTCTCCGCATGAGGTCTGTGCGCTAACCAGTATCATTATTAATAATTAATAATTATGAGTTAACTGGGCCTGGCTGGCGACCAGTCCAGGGTGTACCCTGCCTCTCGCCTGAAGTCAGCTGGGATAGGCTCCAGCATACCTCTGTGACCCTGATGAGGATAAGCGTCATAGAAAGTGGATGGCTGGATTAACGCTGGATTATTAGTTAACGCTTTATCTTGGAATACATTGTCAACGATTAATTTATGCTAGTAACTTTGAGCATGAGTAACTTCCATCGGTGATAGGTGGCGCTTAGGAATTTGGCACTCTGCAAAATGGAACAAATGTAATTAGAAAGGCTGGGTGATAAAGGATTCAGCAAAACCAAATCAGCAGTTCAGAATCAATATTTTGCTAATAACATGACAAAAACATCAAACTCACCAGAGTTTTTCCTCTTCACTCAGCCATTGTTGGCAGAACTTGGCCTTGTCAAACTGTTTTTCTATCAACATACAGTATAATCAGTAGACAGAAAATGCTGATATTGCTGACATTGTGGGCCAGCTAGCTATCCATCACGTATTATTGTTACATGTGACATGGGCCAGCACTCCTGATTCTGAAGGCCTTGGGCTGATTACTGGAAGCAGTGCAGCCAAGACACAGGCGATGAAATGAAGATGATACTGTTGAGACTAAATGAACACAATTACATACCAGAAGTGAAGAAGTAAATGTAGGTCAGTGATTCTGATAGAGTTTGTAATAGAAACTGTGTGGCCTACATGCTAACCACTCGTCCACCATGCGACCCAATACAATAATATGAAAGCTGAATATTTTCTTGAAAAACAATGGCGGTTAAAACTTAATTCAGATGTACAATTTGCTACATTTGCTACAAGTATGCTGGAAATTACAGTGAAAAAATGTTCTACTACTAAAAAAGAGATGAGTGTTAGGCAAATAGGGCTGCAAGTGGTTAGCGTGCAGGCCTCACAGCTAGGAGACCCGAGTTCAATTCCACCTTCAGCCATCTCTGTGTGGAGTTTGCATGTTCTCCCCATGCATGCATGGGTTTTCTACAGGTACTCTGGCTTCCTCCCCCATTCCAAAAACATGCTAGGTTAATTGGCCACTCCAAATTGTCCATAGGTATGAATGTGAGTGTGAATGGTTGTTTGTCTATATGTGCCCTGTGATTGGCTGGCCACCAGTACAGGGTGTACCCCGCCTTTCTATTCATATTTCTATTCAATAAATATCGTAAAAATTGGCATATTTCAGACATGGTTCCTAATGGTGATTAATCTCGATTAATTAGTTAAAAACCTGTGATTAATCTTAATTCAACTTTCTACTAATTTTTTTTTTTTTTTTATGCATCGTAACTCCGCTCCAAATTCTTGCACTTTTGTTTGTTTGTTTCTTTCAGCTTTTTCCTTATGGAGTCACCACGCACAACACACATTAAAAGAGAAAAGAGAAGCTTTTCATTCATCATGCAAACTGTCTAATCCTCAGAGAGGAATTCCAGTGTGGTACTGCATCGGTACTGCCCCGTACTAAATATTCCACAGTCAACAGTCAGTGGTATTAAACCAAGAAGAAGCAATTTAAAGCGACAGCAACTCGTAAAATGATAGACCAGGGTCAGCAGATGCTGAGGGGAAAACAAGACATGTTTGCCAAAATATTTGAAATTGTTTTTTTTGGTATTGTTTTTGTTTTGGTGGTTGTAATGTCCGTATAATTAGTTACCCACGCTAACATTTCTGTCAGACAAATAATATGCAGGAGTGGTTCCGGTTCTGAATTTCAAATTCAACAACGATAAGAATGTGTCTTGTGTTATCAAGGTCAACCTTTGTGGTGTGACATTTGCCACGCATTCAATCTGACAATGTTTGCTTTATGACATAAAATACACAATAATGAGTTATGACAGTGTTCCACAAGCACGTTCATGGGTTTTGCTTATTGTATTTCTTTTAGTTTGACGGTAGTAGTGACTAGTGCAACCTCAAAAGCAGGGCGTCTCAAATGATCTCATATTGTCATGAAGTAGCGACCCACTTTTAAGTCATTTTTATTTCATTTCTTATTTTTTATCCTTTTATTTAAGTCATTTCTGTCATTATTTTATTTACATTTTTAAAGTTTTTGTAAAATATTGTCATTTATTTATTCCCTCAATATTTTATTTCAATTTTTTGTCCTTTTATTTAAGTCAAACCAAGCTAATGTATTTCTTTTTTAAAATAGCTTGTCATCTTTTGAATGAATAGCACACATAATTACATGTCCAAATTGCATTTCAGAGAAACTTTCTCAGTCAGGTGGGACGTGACGAAGGCCACTCGCGCTCGCTCCCAGCGAAAGGCTGCTGCCTGCAGTTCAAAATGTAGTTCGCACTGCCTCTCAAGTGCCTTCATGCGAGCGTCTTGTTGGTCGGCCAGGCTCTTAACACAGGAGCGTAAGGCGTTGAGCTGCTCCTCCTGTTTACCCAGGCGTTGTGCCTGATGGCGTAGAGCCAACTTAATCGGCTCCGGCTCTGCGGGGTCCATATCTTGGCTGGTTCCTTCCTTAAATGAGGAAGAACATGATATCTGCATGAACACAAAAGATGCATGAATTGAAAATTAATCTTATAATTTAACTAAATAAGACCACCAAATATGCTATTTAACAACTTTACTAACTACTAAATATTGTGACATTTACTTCAAAATCATCTGCAAATTCACTCAGAATGGATCCACATCCAGTTTTGGGTCCCGACCCACCAGGTGAGATCCACTGCTCTAAGGTACATCCTTAAGTGTGATTCAGAATTGGTTTAAAACCTCAAAACAGACAACGATAAAACATTGTCATGCATGATACCGTGCCAGAGCATATTTATCTACACCCAACTAGCACAGTTGAGATTTATCTTGCTTTTTATTTGGCTTTCTTCAACATGCTTTGCTAAAAAAGGACCAGCCTCAACAAGGAATGACAGTGAATGACTGAGCACTGCGCATGGCAAGGTTTAAGTGTGTACTCATCTGCCATGCTGCAGATTACTACAGTATGAGCCCCATTTGTAGCTATACGGAGTTGGTAGCATCGCTTATTAACAGACATTTTGCACTTCATTATGTCTTCCAAACATAAAGCAGCCTCTTCTGGTAGAAGTACACCTTCGGTAAGCGTTGAATTTGTTTTCATGTTTCGGTTCTAAGCGGCATGCTTGGGAATTTGGATTAATAACGAAACTCAACGTACCAGTGTGACTAGAAGTATATTGTTTCACATTTAGGTGCTTCCGGCTATAATAAGATGAGCATGTCGAGGCTGAGTGGAAGAAAGAACAATGCTCTCCTCCTCTTCCTCTGCGCCTGGTTGGGCCAGCTGACGTTAACAGTGTACTTTGCATCTCCTTGACAGGAGACAGATGGTATTTGGCAGAGGTCACCAATGCTACACAATAATGAGTCTTCTCCCGCCGTGGCAGTTCTCAACCCGTCCACCTATTCATAACTAACGTAGCCGCTGGAAAATATAAAATTGCCATGCATTGTTACCAATAGAAGCTTAAAAATGACTTAGTTGGAATACAATACATTAAATACACTTTCTGGTTACTATACAATGTGGTGTATTTGTGTTATTAAAACACTGCATGAGTAAAACTGTGTTCTTAATGCATTATTATCAGAGATCTTTGTATGCAGCTTTGCAATTTGTACAATTTGGTCAACATTTTTTGCTGGCTTGTGTAGATAGGATATTATTATTATGTACATTATATACATTACATTTTATACAAACTCGTTCGTTTGCCGTGTACTGTATCATTCCGCAGAATCGAGTACCCCGACAAAACACCCTACAAATTGGTGACTCACTGTGCATATTTTTTTTTTAATTGGGTAAGCCTGCTAAATAGCCTGGCATTTGATAAACAATGTGAGAAACATGATTGAATTAAAAAAAAAACTCCTCTAGCTCGCCATCTTCAACAACTACAATCTTCATCCATCCATCCATTTTCTATATGCAAGGGTCGTGGGTATGCTGGAGCCTATCCCAGCTGTCTTCAGGCGAGAGGTGGGGTACACCCTGGACTGGTGGCCAGCCCTCCACTAGACAAACAACCCACTCAATTTGAAGTGGCCAATTAACCAAGCATGTTTTTGGAATGGGGGAGGAAACCAGAGTACCCGGAGAAAACCCACGCATGCTCAGGGAGAACATGCTGTCTTGGGGTGAGAGGCAGGGTACACCCTGGACTGGTGGCCAGCCAATCACAGGGCACATATAGACAAACAACCATTCACACTCACATTCATACCTATGGACTCATTAACCTAGCATGTTTTTGGAATGTGGGAGGAAACCGGAGTACCCGGAGAAAACCCACGCATGCACGGGGAGAACATGCAAACTCCACACAGAGATGACCGAGGGTGGAATCGAACTCGGGTCTCCTAGCTAGGAGGTCTGCGTGCTAACCACTAGACCGCCGTGCAGCCCTGTCAAATTTAAATGTGTAATTTATTCATTTAATTTTACAATGTTTCCTGCATGTAAATCTATGTTAAATGTTATGCTAAATGTTTAGGTTTAGGTTGTCTGGAACAGATTAATTGGATTGACATTATTCCAATGGGAAAAATTGCTTTGGTTTTTGTATGTTTCGGTTTTTTTGCCTGACCTTTAGGGATGAATTAATAAGGAAAACCAAGGTACCGGTATACCTAATGTCACGGACAGTGAGTGTACATCGGGTAGCAGAAGTTGAACATACACAGTATAATGAAAAGTGACAGCCACAATGCAGCATCCATTTACTCCCATCTGCACCTGCATCGACTTGCACAACATTCCTTCAGTGTCACAGATATTTATGATTAAACATCGCAAAGCCTCAGATCCTGAGTGAGAATCACATTATGGAGGTCTAACCATTTAACCGGAGTACCGAGGAGATAATCACTTCCGTGTTGGGAACTTCCTCTCCAAGGGAAATAGTTGCTGACCAAGATGCAAGCGTGATATATTTGTGACGCGCCACTCAATCATTAGTCAAGATAAAGCCCATCCTCTGTCCAGTTTTATTTATTTATTTCCAAATGACACAGGACAGATGCGTTTATCCATTATTTCCTCCGAGCACCTTCTGATTGGGGACCATAAAGAGCTTAAACACTTGTTTTGTTCATGTCCTTTTTTACAATAATGGGGAAAGACAGCAGCTGACTCTGGATCTGATAACAGCTTGTGCAGCTGCTAAAGGGAATAAATTAGAGAATGGGACGTACCAGCTTAAAACTACTCCAAGACATTTAAGAGTTGGGCCGATATAGAAGGGGACGAAGACAAAGGCAGACCTTTTGTCCCGACAGTCACCACGGCAAGGGCAGTTCCATTCTATCCCAGTCTGAGGCCTTTTCAATCCATCCCACTGAGAGATGAAGGAAAAACCGATTAGAAAGCAATCTGATGAACAGTAACCCTTGGCAGATCCCCCAGTGCAGAAAGAGACAGACGCTCTCACATCAGGAACAATGTCCACTACTACGATAAAAAAAAAAAAAAATTGATGTGTTCAGCCAAGCAGGGATGTAAGACAACGTTTAAATATTTAATTATTTTGACACAAGTATATTCATCTGTCATTTTGTCAGTAGAGGAAAAATAAGAAAGAATGCATGCTGATGAGCCTTGTGATCTCTTTGCTCTCCCCTCCAGTTTTCTGTTTCACTTTTATATTCTGTTTAATTTGCCCCACCCCCATGAAAAAGACTGTTAGTATCTTTACATGCAGATGTCAGCCCAGTTCCACCAGCTATTTTTACCTCATTTAACAGTTCTTTAGGTTGCTCATATGTACATGTCAACAGCAATAGTGGAGCCCAAATTTCTGTAGTTTTTGTCTAAACGCTGAAAACAGTGGTCATTTAAAACCATGTGTGAATATTAAGTAGTTGGTCAGCACATCAGTACAAGGACATCAAACAGCTTTGGATGAAACAGATTACCAGTAAAACATTTCAGCAGTGATGTGCAGTCAGGACTCGTTAGGAGGTGTGGATAACGAGAAAACAGTGAGAATAATTTACTCTTGGTCTCATTTGTTTACTTTTGCATGAACTGAAACACATTTGTAGTCTTACTTTGATCTGCATATGGTATGAAGTACTGCTCCAGGAAAAGTTTGGATGCTTTCTTGTAAAAATCTGATCAGCTTCCGGTGATCCATCTTGAATCATCAAATTTATCCAGTTGCTGAATTCAAGTCTCTTGACAGGATGAGAGTGACAA
Source organism: Doryrhamphus excisus (assembly GCF_030265055.1). Lineage (NCBI taxonomy): Eukaryota > Metazoa > Chordata > Actinopteri > Syngnathiformes > Syngnathidae > Doryrhamphus > Doryrhamphus excisus. The sequence continues at coordinate 7,793,128 of NC_080474.1, forward strand.
GCACCATCCGGCTTCCACTTCAGGATGAGGTGAGTACTGCAGCATCTTCACATATGAAGAGTATCCCGAGATCTTTCAGAATCTGCACCTATTCAGCCGTATTTCTTTGGATTTTGTGCTTCCCGCAAATGTATTCTACCCACTGCGCTGTGGTTGGTCACACTCCCAAGTGCATTGAAGGACTACTGGTTTGTCCCGCTAACTTTAAATGAGTTGATAAACGGTATAGAAGTAGATAACAAACAGCGATTTATCTTTTTAAAATGTCCGCTTTTAGCATACAGCCATATGTGTTGAATCCCAGTAGAGACTCGTCAGTCCAAAGTTTCACAAGAAAAGAGGTTACTTCAAGACGTCTCTCAATGGTAACTAGCTTTAGCATTTAGCATCAATAACATCTAATGTGTTTTGGAGGACTACCAGTGTGCAAACAACACTAATTGTGGTGGGAAATGACATGGCTAACACAAAATAAAGACAGTTAGGATACTGATGAAATGTTACTGACTGCTTGCTCTTCTGTCTCTTCCACACGACCAAGTAACGTTGGAAGGGTGTCAGGCTTTGTGGGCTAGTCCAGTTGCATAGTGGCCCGTGTTCACCAAACAGTCCAGTGTGAAATGCCATTGACAGATTAAAATGCATTTCTTTTGCTGGTAGGGAATCTGGAACTCCAACCACTTATGCGTGATGGTGGCGTCCTCAGGAATTGGAAACAAATGTGACTTTCCCTTACCAGCCATTGCTAGCAACATAAACAGAGGAGAGCTTGGGGAAGGGCAAAGGAAGCACAGCTTGGGGGAGGGCAGAGAGCTTATCTGGCTGACAGCCACACCCATATAAGGAAGCCTGCTCCTCTGTGACATCACAAGGGGGCAGTTTTACCATGCCTTCTGAAACCGAGCATTTTCAGCTATCTCAAACTTCTTTCCAAATGCGAAAACCTCATTATCTGAAACTTTGGTATCCTTTAACACGAGAATACAAGATTCCAGCTACATTTATAGGTCACAAATGTGGAAAAAACATAACAGGTCCCTTTAATAACATTTTTAGATAATCTAAATCAGGGGTCTCAAACACGCGGCCTGTGGGCCAAATGTGGCCCGCAGGACACTAGTTTGAGGCCCCCGCCTTGATATGAAAGTTTAATGTTAGTGCGGCCCGCACAAGTTTGATATGGATGCTGTATGGTATCATGTACCCAGAAAAAATTATTACGTTTGATTAATGTTCATGTTAAAGGTTAAACAACTGTTAATATTTATCCTCCCTATCCGTGTGGAAGTGGTAAGTATTTGGCTATTTAAGGTTAAAGGAAATAACTTGAACGCTACCGTTTAGGTCGCTAACTCTCTAGTTTGCGAGTTAGCATGTGTCTCAAGACCCTGCAGTTGCGCAATATGCTGTAAATAAAAAAAGTATAATTGTGACTATAGTCGTGTTTTGTCATGTCTACAGGGCTCTAAGCTCTAATAATGCTTTGTTAATTTTAATCTGAAAAAAATAATTTGTCTACCCACCAACTATATGTGGTTTCTTAAGTTTTTATTATTTGCCGTTTTATTATTATTATTATATTTATTTATTACTGATTGATTGATTTTCTTTATTATTGATTTGTTTATTTATTTTTCATCTTATTTTGTGCAGAAAAATAAAAATTAAGATATTTGAGAACAGTGGAATGTTTTATCAGAGCTTTTATTGTAGAAAATCGGAACCAAAGCACTGAAAAAGTTTGTATATTTTTCTTATATATTTCTTATATATATCTTATATATTTCTTTCTTGTATATTTTTTTTAAATGTGTTTTTTTTTTTTTTTTTGAAAACCTGATGCGGCCCAGCCTTGCCCAGACCCTAGCTCCAGTGGCCCCCAGGTAAATTGAGTTTGAGACCCCCTGATATAAATCATATCGAAAACTTTTGTAGAGAACTTTTATAGAGAACTTTTGTTGTCAGCGGTTTAGACTTTAATGGCAATGTGTTGAGTTATGCTGACATGACAGTAAATGTGTACTGTATACCCAAGTTGTACACTACTTTACATCGTATCAAAGTATACTTTTCCACGGCTGTACAATGAAAAGCCAAAAATGTGAGGGGAGTACTCGCTGTGGACAAACATTTAACTTGAATTCTTCCCTGTCTCCATAGAATATTTTATGGATGTGAGCCCCTTGACTTGATTTGTAATAAATTTGATTGATTGGACAGGATTTGGAAAGGTATACAGGTTTCGGTCTAAGGCCTCCCAGCTGACAAAGTATATCATAGCAAAAAACAAGCCATGAGTCAAAGAAACTGCCCATAGGGCTCAGAGACAGGTTTGTGGCAAGGCACAAATCTGGGCAAGGCTACTGAAAAGGTGTTGCACTTCCTGTTCCCAAGAGCAAAGGAGCCTTTATCATTCTTAAATAGCAGACTTAAAAATTGGTTCATCACCAATTCCTCTGAGCATCATGCATCAGCCCGTGGCTTTGAAACAACATCCAAAAGTCCTGTGTTGCCATTTTTGGCCAGTGAATAAGATTCTTTACTGACCCTTAATAAAACTTTAATTCTGGTATTTTTTTTGGTTCTGTGCACCCCACAGCCCCCTTTTAAAAATCATTGAAAATGTCATTACCATACACTATTTTTAACCACAGTGGCTTTGATCGGTTTGTACCTGACATTTGCCTTTTGCAACAGGACAAGAACATGGATAAGTTGAACTCCACTCCAATAACCAGCAGCCACACTTCTTACAAAGATTGAAGTCACCTGACTATTTATTTTGGGCAGCATTATTAGAGTGTATAAGCTGAAAAACTTCTCAAAAGAAAATTAACAGAGGTTAGCATCCACTTAACATTCAAGAGGACAAAGCCCTGACAAAGCAACTAATGCAGTTCTGAAAGGATCAAGCAAGAAAACCAGCACAGCGTTTTTATTGTGATGTGTGCTGATTTGTCTTTGGGCTCCCGACGGCTGTGTGCTGTGACGGTGAGATGAAGCCGCGTGCTAATATAAAGCGTCTCCCGAGCTGCATGGCTGTCCTTTCATCATGTTGACGTTTAGCAGACGTATTAAGACCCTTGCATACGCACAAAGTAATTCCTCATTGATGACAGTTAATTGGTTCTAGAACCGATTGTGAAGTAGGATTCCATATTCATAAATCATAAACATTCATGACCTTCTAAATACATGTATTAACATTATTAGAGCCCTCTAGACATTAAATAACACAAAATAAAACCCCACTTTACACTCATATTACCCAATATAGTAGACACAGTTAGTGTCTGACACTACACTGACACTTAGTGACCAGTGTAGAATACTATACATATCATCACAATGTCTTTGATTTGTATGCTTGAAAATGTTCATTTTAGGCCAAAAAAAATCATCCAATTTGGTTAAATATTTATATTTTAGGACTGTTAATAATCAATATTCAATCACCAAACAGCAATTTATTAAGTAATATATTCAGTCATTCATCTATTTTCTATACCTCTTATCCTAACGAGGGTCGCAGGCATGCTGGAGCCTATCCCAGCTGTCTTCAGGTGAGAGGAGGGGTACAGGGCACATATAGACAAACAACCATTCCCTACTTTTGGAATGGGGGAGGAAACCCACGCATGCACGGGGAGAACATGCAAACTCCACACAGAGATGGCCGAGCGTGGCATTAAGTAATATATTCATTCATTCATTTTCTACCGCTTTTTCCTCATGAGTGTCGCGGGGGTGCTGGAGCCTATCCCAGCTGTCTTTGGGCGAGAGGCGGGGTACACCCTGAACTGGTGGCCAGCCAATCACAGGGCACATATAGACAAACAACCATTCACACTCACATTCATACCTATGGACAATTTGGAGTGGCCAATTAACCTAGCATGTTTTTGGAATGTGGGAGGAAACCGGAGTACCCGGAGAAAACCCACGCATGCACGGGGAGAACATGCAAACTCCACACAGAGATGGCTGAGGGTGGAATTGAACCCTGGTCTCCTAGCTGTGAGGTCTGCGCGCAAAAAAAAAGCTGAAGTGAAATTGTGTAATTGGATAAATACATCATGGCAACTGTATATACAACCATAAGGAAAAAACTGCTGATATACAAAGCCAGCAAGGTTTTGCTGTGTGAAGCAAAAGCATCAGGTCACTGATATGAACCGTTGTCATTTTTATGCCAATTTCAACCAAATACACTAAGTATCTTTGCACACTGTTGGGCAAATTAAATCAAATCAAATTCTTTGTGGCAGTTGTGTGCATGATGTGTTGGGTGCATCAAAAAACACAATTATTGAATTTTGATATGGCTGGGTACTAAAAGTGTTCCAATATATGTAGAAACAACACATATAAAATATTTTTCCAATACATGATTATTTAGGGGTGCCACCATCCATCTGTTTTTGTGACCATTATGTACAGTTCAATGGTCGCCATGGAGATTTGAGGTCAGCAAAGACTGCAGCTCAAGAACTCTTAGGTGATTTTTATGTTTTTGTTGGTATTTATACTCCTATTACATATTACTAGCAAATTCGTGGTTTTGTCTTCGTAATTTGAATGATTTGTAGTCATATTTATGGGTATTTAGTGCTCATTGCCTCTACGGTAGCTAACATTAGCTAGCTACAGTTTGCTAATGACAGTTAGCTAATAGCTGAGCAAGCATAACATCAACAACAGTAATATAGAGTAGACAGTATTACTGATGCTTCATATTTATTGAGAGTAGTACTGTAGTCCTACATAATCTGATATACACTTGTCCATTTATTATTTTAGGCACTGTGCAACACAACCCGCCAGCTCTCCTAAGATGCTGCCCTCAACAACTAGTTCCTTTCAGACTAGCAGTCGCAGCTTGGTCTTTGGTCTGGGCCCCCTTTGATAACCCTATAGAAAATCATGCTGTATAGAAGTTCATTGTACTCAACATTTCTAGGTCAACGTTTTGGCAATTAGACAAGAAAGTGCACATTTTCCGAAATTTTACAAAAGTTTATGTGTGAGGTGGCACTCCTAAATCTCGAATGGAATGGCATGGAATGGCCTTTATTGTCATTATACAAGATGTACGAGATTGGAGAGCGTCTCCTTTCAGTGCAGTAGTCAAGTTTAAAAAAAAAAAGTATAGAAAAGTAGAGTAAAAAAGACAATTTAACAAGATATATACAAGATATACACATAAAATATACACATAGTATTGCACAGGAGCATATGCATGATCAGATATATTAATTTTAGTGCAATGATAAATGGGTTATAGTGCAAATAATGACTGTTGTATACAGTAAAGTCACATATGAGTGTATTGTAATGGGTTGTTAAATAAATAAATATGATTGAGGTAGTAACAGAGGCAGTGATGGAAATATTGCACATTTGCATTATGCTAATGACCGGGTACATTGTATGTCTGAGTTCAGGGTGGTGATGGCTCTTGGGAAGAAGCTGTTTCTCAGTCTGCTTGTTTTTGCCTTGATGCACCTGTAGCGTCTGCCAGAGGGCAGCAGGTCAAACAGCTGAATCTCAATGGATTTCCTCAAAAACTTTGCAAAAGACATTTTTATGTTCATTAGAAAAAAATGGAATGCCACCCAAATTGATATTATGAATTTAAAATTTCCCATTCAAATTTGATGCACCCTAATAAAGATGAAATAGAAAACAAGACGATCGAACTGCAGTGAAAGCGTGTCTTCTGCATCGGACATAATGAAGGTAGCAGATGGAAATGCAGATGGAAGTGACTATCTTTGCTGGAGTCAAAGTGAGTGGCACTTTGTGGCATTCTGGGCTGGATCATATTTGCTACCTGACTGTATCGCTGTGTTAGAACACCAGTTAATTCTAGAAATATTTGTTTTAATAGGGGAAGGTCTGTGTTCTCTCATAGTCTAATGTCAATGATGAGAGCTTCTATAGGACCGATGAGACAATTATGTCCTACTTTCGTGAACTTTTTGGACATTTTTAATGTATATTTAGGTTGTTGTCATCAGTCAAACTTGAACTATTTCATACTCGATGGGAGAGAGGGCATCTGCAGTTGTTCCTTTCTCATGGACTGTCTTCATCAAAACCTTTTCCAAAATCCCTGTTTGAACCCTACATACGAGAAGACTGCATATAAAGCAGCATTCGGATGCATGAATGTTTGAGCCATTGCTGAAACCACCTGGACAATATAAATTGTTTTGTTTTTCTAATTGTCACCTCTTTGCATATGTACGGACAAGCACAATGAATGTATGAAAGTAAAAGTATTGATTGTTCCCTGTGTTTTTCTGTTTAGAAAAACATCAATAAATGAGTACAATGCTGAGGGCAACTGGGTGTTTTATGTTTATCTCAACCGTGCACACTCAATTTCACTTGGTAGAGAAGGTCAGGTTTATTCATCAGTTGAACGAAACTGTTGTTTGTTAGTTCAAACAGTAGCAACAAACAACAAAATTATCCTCATCCTCTGAGACGCAACCTTACATGTGAAGCATAAATTAACGCAATTATTACAGTGTCTGTTGTATTTTTAATTTTACATGCTGTGTTTACAGAGAGAAATACAATTTCACCCCCCCCCCCCCAGTTTGAACAAAGGGACTTTGTTTATCAATTGCTAAAACTGCAACAAATACATATAGGAAGTATTCTCTGCAGCCCACACAAGTCGAACCCAGACACCAGACAGGGATCTTCTGGAAGTCTGGTTGGCGAGAGTAAACCTCCAGTCAGTGCATGAATAATGTATTAAGGATCTAGGGACATCACTTAGAGATGCTGCCAATATCTGCTGGGGGGCCCTGCCCACCCCCGTGCTGCTGATCTTTAGCACGACCTTTGAGTTTCAGACTCCCTTAATACCTTGATTTCCAAAACAGTAAGATAAGATGGAAATCTGGTTGTGGTGGGGCTCCGTGTTTCTACATCACAACAAAAAATGAATTCTTTTTTGAATATTTAGCTTGCTTTTCTCACATTTAACTCATTTTGTCATACTTGAGACAGAAATTATATGGTAAATCCAAATGGTAAATCTAAATCTATCTGTTAAAATGTTTAAAATGTAATCATACAGTATACGGTCAAGTGGTTAGCGCGCAGACCTCACAGCTAGGAGACTAGGGTTCAATTCCACCCTCGGCCATCTCTGCGTGAAGTTTGAATGTTTGCATGGGTTTTCTCCGGGGTTCCTCCCCCATTCCAAAAACATGCTAGGTTAATTGGCCACGCCAAATTGTCCATAGGTATGAATGTGAGTGTGAATGGTTGTTTGTCTATATGTGCCCTGTGATTGGCTGGCCACCAGTCAGGGTGTACCCCACCTCTCGCCCGACAGCTGGGATAGGCTCCAGCACCCCCGCGACCCTCGTGAGGAAAAGCGGTAAAAAAATGAATGAATGAATACAAATAATACAAATAAATATATCTAAATGTAAATATCAGATGCTGCTTTAAACAACTGTTTTTTGTATTGTATGACCTGAGACAAAGAAAGGCTTAATGTATTATTTTATTTCCTTACCTGTACTCTGTGGATTAGTGAGAGGAAGGAGAAAAAATAAACAATATTCAGACCTCTGCGCTGTGTTATGTTTTTGTTTTTTTTAGGTTTTTCCATAATAAACTTTAGTGACTTGATTTTCTCGCCTTGTGTGTTCTCACTAAATCATATGTTATGTTCCCTTGGGTCTTAACACGCTACTTAGTTATCACTGTCACTTTCATGGGAGCATAGCCTTTAACATGCCGAAGTATACTGTTGTTATTCTTAACAATGGTTGTGATATTTGAGTGTTTAGTAGCAAAAGTGCTCCCAATTATGGTGGGTGTTTCTCCTCTCTCAGAGCTTTTATGTTCATTTTCAGTTCCATTGTGATTGGAATGCATAACCAACGTAACCACAAAATACTCAAACTCAGCCTTAAACTGGGCACCTCCTGGAGTTAATAGTCGTCTATCCCAGTGTCAGTGATAGCAGCAACCACAAAACAATTCATGATTAATGACAATAACCTACATCACTGGTCAATGGTCAACTTTTTTGAGCCCAAGATCCCTAGTCTCAGCCGTGAACTACATATATGTATACGATCTATGTTACATCTGGTGTAAAAGTAATGCCGCATTTCAGAAAAAGGACATCATACCAGGAGTCAAATATGGTGGTGGTAGTGTATTGTTCTGGGGCTGTTTCACTGCTTCAGGACCCGGAAGATTTGCAGTGATAAATGGAACCATAAATTCTGCATTTTGTGTTCATAAAAGTGGTAGAAAATGAATGATTTAATGAATGAATGAAAATTTGTTGATGATCTGAAACATTTATGTGTGACAAAAGTGCAAAAAAATAAATAAATCAGGATGGGGGTAAACACTTTTTCACACCACTGTACATGTATGGATTTGCATGACCTTCCATATTATCCATTATGTAAATACAATATGAAAATGTTAAAAGCTTTGGCTATTGACTGTCGCATTGGTCAATGCATTCAAAGTGCAAGTGTACTCAGCATGGTCTGAATATGGTTTGTTACATTATTATTGTTTGAATCATCCTGCAATGTTAAAATATTTATTATGTATTCAGCTCATCAACTCTATCTAGGATTTTCCTCTTTTGCTATTCTGTGAAACAACAGAAAATGGCTAACTGACTGACTGACTCCAGTTGATGTTTCATAACCTCTTGGAGAATAATCATCATTTGGTTCAGTACCAGATATGAAATGCTAATGCCGCCATGAAGGTCATGTGTCCTGAAGGGAAGAAACTCTTGTTTGTTTATGTCTAATAAAACCGCCAAGAGGCTGTCTATTTCAGATTCACCAACTTAGATTTACAGTATTTTACAGTATAACTGATTTAACATCTTGTACCTTCTCGGGAAGGTACAGGATGTCGGTCACATGATAGCTTTAGCAATACACTCACTGTATTCTTTTATTCATTTTTTTCCCCACAAATCAATCAAAGTCCTTATCTTCTGTATCTGAATTGAACGGCTGGGCAATTTCTGTCACGATTTAAGAGTTAGTCTCCGTGACAGCTTGTTTCGTTCCTTTTATGCCTTAGTTCCTGTTTCCATGCCCTTATTTTGTAGCCACTTCCTTTGTTGTTCCTTCACTTCCAAATGCGCAAACGTCATTATCTAAAACTTTGGTATCGTTTAACACAAGAATACAAAATTCTAACTACATTTAATAATAAATGTCGATAGATGGATGGATGGATGGATGGATGGATAGATATATACGTAGATAGATACGTAGATAGATACGTAGATAGATACGTAGATAGATACATAGATAGACACATAGATAGACACATGGATAGACAGACTTTTTTTTATTGTCATTGCACAATAACACAGCGGTGAAATTGCCAATGAAATGTTGTTGCTCCCGTATAATAATAAATAATAAATAATAGTATGGAGAATAAATAGATGACATCAGATATGAACAATGTACATTATTTGAACAAATAATTTAAATACTTTAGAATAAATAATAATAATTTAAAGTTTTGCGTGGGGGCGGCACGGCAGTTGAGTGGTTAGCGCGCAGACCTCACAGCTAGGAGACCAGGGTTCAATTCCACCCTCTGTGTGGAGTTTACATGTTCTCCCCATGCATGCGTGAGTTTTCTCCGGGTACTCCGGTTTCCTCCCCCATTCCAAAAACATGCTAGGTTAATTGGCCACTCCAAATTGCCCATAGGTATGAATGTGAGTGTGAATGGTCGTTTGTCTGTATGTGCCCTGTGATTGGCTGGCGACCAGTCCAGGGTGTACTCCGCCTCTCTCAGGGGGAATGTGCATCCTGAACTTGAGTGGATTGGTCTGTGTTGGATACATTCAACTTTACATTGACTCTTTTTCAGTCACCTTTTTAAATAAAACAACGTGTCTTTTCAGTTTGAACAATTTCCTGTGAGCGTGCCACTACCGATGAGCAGAGTGAGATGCCTATATTACATCCCCACCTTTTGCCATCAGGAAAATGATGTGGCTTAATCCTTTGATGAGTACCATTTTTGCAGACATGGCAGATAAATCCATTACTTGTGATGTGTATTTTTTTTTTTCAATCTCCATCTCAGTAAGCTGGTATGGACCTCTCCGTCTAAATCTGCTGAATCGTGATCTTGTTACAGTTACATCTGCACAGGAGACTCTTTTAGATCATCGTGTTACTTTGCCGCGCTCTGACATCAGACTTGTCAAAAAGTCGTGTGTTCAGCATTGTTCATGAAGCCGCTGCCAGACTTGGTGACATGGTGCATAAATGTACCAACCGCCCCCCAAAACTTAATAAAGCTGATGATATAATGTCTTTTGACAGTTAATCAGGTTATCATTAACTGTATACAATGTATGAGTTTTGTGCAGCATAGTTGATTTTCAATATGGCTGCCATGCAACGCCACATGTTAGCATCATTAATTCGTTAGTAAATGTGACTCTAATCAATTATAGTTTATGTCGTTATAGCATATATACATATAAATGATGAATGAAAGGGGAAAATGAACATTTAAGGTTACTTTTAGCTGGATTTGACTTGATTCTTAACCTGAAAGTGGTGGTGGTTGATCTCGCTGCTACATTGTGCCTTTGAGAACAGTCATTTCTTCATTCATTCATTCATTCATTCATTCATTCATTCATTTTCTACCGCTTTTCCTCACGAGGGTTGCGAGGGTGCTGGAGCCTATCCCAGCTGTCTACGGGCGAGGTACACCCTGGACTGGTGGCCAGCCAATCACAGGGCACATATAGACAAACAACCATTCCCACCCACATTCATACCTATGGACAATTTGGAGTCGCTAATTAACCTAGCATGTTTTTTGGAATGTGGGAGGAAACCGGAGTACCCGGAGAAAGTCATGTCTTCAATAAAGGTAAAAGTAACTTTTTTTATACATTCAACTTGTTTTAAGCATGTAAAACTACTGTTTTGTGGTCACATTTTTGAGTCAACTGCTGATGATGTCACAGATGGGGCGACGTAATGGTCACTTCCTGTTCTGGTTGTCACTCCAAACCGCATACTTACCTACTACTCATACTAACTATTTGAGTATGCAGTGTTTCTACACTGGCAATTTTGAGACACTCAAATTACCCAAGATGAAACGCGACGTGACATCAAGGCGAAAAAAAAACATTGGCTGAACACTGAGCAGCAGGATGGCCCAAACAGCGGTGTCAAGCAGGATATATAGTGAGTTGTTTCGCTTTTTGTTGTCAACGTAAAAGCAGTGATTTATCACTATGGTTTTTTGTATGAGAAAAGTAAGGGGGTGTTTTATTTTGTGAAAATAACCGAAGTGCGTTGCTCACTTCGGCTAGCTTAAATTTTGCCGAATTCGTCCGAATGAAATTGTAAACGGTCGGTATTTAGATAAATAAATGGCACACTCTGGATCTAGACGGCCACTTTCTCGTCTGATAAAAAAAACATCTCAATAAAGTGATGTATTTAAAGAGTTTAGAGCTGAAGTGAAATTAGCTTCAGCCTGTCGATTTCGGCTCGGGTAGGAGCGCAATGCATTGTGGGTTATCATATAGTACGCTGTAGTGTAAACGCTTTGAATAAAGTCTGGTGGATTGGGTATGCAGTATGGAGTGTAGCTAGTATGGTATGGAAGTATGTAGTAGTTTGTATGCGGTTTCGAACACAGCCTTGGTTTAGCTAGCTAATAGGATGCTAACAAGGAAGGATGTTTTGTGATTAAAACTAATGTACATTATACACAGTTGGACTGACGCAGTGTATCAACAGCATGACTGGGCGCTAACTGGAGCACATAAACTGAAGCAAAATTATGGTGTCCAATTTCGTCCACTTTTGTCACCAACATAGAAAATATACAGCATATACCTATTGTATTCCATGTGTTCATGGAGATTTATCATTATTAATTTTCCTAGTAATTTTAATAATTATTATTTATTTTCCGTAACTTCTTAGATAGAAATGCAACACAAAAAATGTCGTACAAGATGCTTGGTGTTGTTGCCTGGTGAAGAAAGTACTTAACTTCCCCCAACCAAAAAAGACGCCAAGCCTTTTCTCTGGGTTGTTGACAAGCAAATCAGCATTATCAGTTCACCAGTAATGAGGCAGCCTGGCTCAGTAATTCTGAGTGAAGTGCAGAGTGGCACTCATTTTTCTGTCTTGGAGAAAACAAGCATGCACTCATCAAGGAGAGTTGGGGCACTTGTGCTTTTTGTAGCTCTGCGAGAAACTCCTGCGTTACTGTGTGTTCAGCCCCGGGCTGATTTTAATACCTTGTGAAGATTTTGCTTGAATTTTTAAAATCATGGTTTCTTCCTCTTTGTCTCCTGAGAGGACTCCTTCATTGATGAGGAATTATAGCAGTAGCTTTAAAATGTCTTTGAATTCTGGCAAACAGTTGGATACTACAGTCATCTCTCGTTTATCATGTTTTATTGGTTCCAGACCCGACCAGACTGAAGAGAATTCCCGTGAAGTAGGATTCCTTATATATATATTTAATACTTTTGTAATTAAAGCATAGAAAACATGTTTACAGCCTTTTAAATACAGTTTTTAACATAACAACAACATAATTAGAGCCCTCTAAACTTGAAGTAACACCCCTATAATCACCTTTAACACTTGTATTGCCCAAAATAGTAGACATAATAGCAGAAAATAAGACATAAATAAGACTAATACTCCTGTTTGTTGCTGGAAATGTACTCTGGTTCTAGGAGATCTGTTTCAGTGAGTTTTTACTAAAACTGTCTCTCTGTGATGTCATAGAGTGCCTGGATTCCTTATATGGGCGTCAACTGTAGGCCAGATACGCTCTCTGCCCTCCCACAACATCTGCTTCTCTGTTTACAATGTTAGCAATGTTTCACAGGAAGTGTTTCTTTGGGTGTAAGGGGAAGCTAAATTTGTTCACAAGTCCTAACATCAGGCAGAAGTGGTTGGAGTTCCTGATTCCCAACCAAAATCTGCTGTGTTACTCTGGTAAGCGCTCCGTTTGATTGACTGTCGGACCATTTCCTGCTGACACAGGGACGTAGTAATACGCTGGCAGCACTAAACCAATCAGAGAAAATCACCTAATACGTACAGTACGTACACTTCTGCCACACCTCCAGTAGGTATACTACTGGCATGCAGCAAAACAACACTGTGCCCATCTCTTCGCGACTGTGAAAAACCATGTCAAGCAAATGAATTTGGAGCTTGCCATCATTGCAGGAAGCTGAACAAAAGAACTCCAACCTTGGGTGAAGGTATCTGCTGTAACTGTTGCCCGAGCTTGAGCGAAAGCCAGCATCATTGCTGAACAGCTACCTGACAACAAGACTGATTCTGACAGTGACGTTTAGGAAGGCTTTGAATGCTCGGTTTCAGTGAGTTTTTTATTAAAACTGTCTTTATTCATTTGTGACATCATAGAGTGCCTGGATTCCTTATATGGGCATGAACTGTAGGCCAGATACGCTCTCTGCCCTCCCACAACATCTGCTTCTCTGTTTACAATGTTAGCAATGTTTCACAGGAAGTGTTTCTTTGGGTTTAAGGGGAAGCTAAATTTGTTCACAAGTCCTAACATCAGGCAGAAGTGGTTGGAGTTCCTGATTCCAAACCAGCAAAAGAAAAATATTTTAATCTGTCAATGCCATTTCACACTGAAATGTTTTGTGAACATGGGTCAGAAAATGGTAAAATGCTAAAGCTACTTACCATTCAGAGATGTCTTCAAGTAACCCATTTTCTTGTGAAAATTCAGACTGTCCAGTCTGCCAACATTTAAAAAAAAGATAAATCGCGGTTTACTATTAACTCCTATAAAGTCGGGTTTGGCGGCTATCCAGAAGTCCTCCTGAGCACTTGGTATGGACAGTATGCCCAACCACAGTGGAGTGGGTGTGCCTGGAGGCGGCCATTGGGTGGAATAAATTAAAACATAACATTTTCTAGGGAAGCACAAAATCCAGAGAAATCCAGCTGCAATAGGTGCAGATTCTGGAAGATCTACAAGATGCTGGTTGTCATGTTTATCTGCTCTTTCGGAGTCCACAACTCAATACAAAGGGCCAAAAAATTAGCATAATAGAACCTCTTTAAGGTTTTTCAAAGAACTAGCCAATACAAATGCAATGAGGATTCTAATTGTATGTGTACGCATCTTACCGCTGAGTTATTTTATTCGGAATTTGGATAATAAAGATGAAAGATGCAGTTTTACAAGCCACTTCAAAAGGCGTCCGCCGCCAGCCACAAAAGGAGGCGCTGATTGCTTCCGCCTGAGGGGATTTCAACCAATCAAACGGGACTTTCATGTCCACTGAGCGATGTGATGTTTGTGACTAGGGTTACAGTATAGTTCTGATTCGTGGTAGGATGGAACGGTTCTATGCAGATCCCCTGTCATTAGTTTCATTAGTACCTCGCCTCTCACCCAAAGACAGCTGGGATAGGCTCCAGCATGCTCGCAAGTCTCATGAGGATAAGCAGCATAGAAAATTAATTAATGGATGGATAGGTTCAAATTTCGCAATGCCACACTATTAAGGTTTTTCAAAAATATGTTAATTAATAAATCATCATGGTTTCATGGTTGAATACAATCAAAAATATCCACATTCAAGCTAATTTTCTGTATTGTTTGCAGAAATTAAGCATTTTAAGCTATTTAAAATGGCAAAATGAAGACATTAAAATTTAAGGCATTCGGAAGACGCATTCGAATACGCTGCAATCTACAGTCGTAATCCACAGTGGTCACTAGGTGTAAGAATGTTACCGTAATGTTTGGTGAGACACACACACATACACACAGACTTGATCGCCGGAACAATGGACTTTTATTCCATGTTTGGATTAGCTCAGGAACAGCAATAAATTTTCGCTAAGCTAAGTATTACATCTTCAATGGCATATTTTTGTAACAATGACTATAAGGGTGTTATTTCATATCTAGAGGGCTCTAATAATATAAAAAATATAGAGGTATAAAAAGATTTTCTATGCTCCAACAATGAAAATATTAGATTTATAGAGAGGGAACCTGAAAGCAATTAACTGAGACCAATGATGGATTGCTGTGATGTAATAAAAGTTATGATGCAACATTTATTTCAACCAGGCTTTAGAGAGAAAGTACAAGGAAAGCTCATGCACATTGGTCAAGATATTTTTTTTCTGGTCGCAGCAGAGTGATACAGAATCTATAAATAGACTGGATGAATTCAATTGGGGTTTGAATTGGATTAGGGCACCTCATGTGGATATTTGCTCACTATGACTTTCACTGTATGGATGCCCCTCTTCCACTGTGGACACATAATGAGAAAAACTGTGCCATCTAGTGGTTGGCTGCAAGGCAACACTTTAATATCACCAAGTAAAGCACCAATGACTTAAATCACATATGCTGATTTTCTAACATGAAGACTGGCAAAGCAAGCAGGAAATGTGCAATAACAAGAAAATCCTCCTTCGTACTTTTCCTCTGACAGGAAACTTCAAACATACTGCATTTGCAGGCCCAAAAAATAGATTGCGAATCTATTCGTGCAATTAGTAATTCATGCAAAGCTTCAGCCCCTGACAAATGGAAATATAGATAAGATCCCACGGACAAATTGGAAGTACAATATAATAAGGACTGACTGATGGAGACCAGAAGATGCTATCAAACAGACATGCTGACTCGGCTGGCTTCTGCTGACCAAGCTTTATCCGCATTCTTCATCCACGGCGTATAAAGACACAGAGGTAATGTTTCAATACAGAATACAGACCAAAAATATATAATAAATGACACTCGCAACAGCTCTCAGACTTGGTAGATTGGGCTTTATAGGGTTTCCAATTTGGTGTCTTCAAATAAAAAGGCCCTGTCAGTGGGGAATCTATTCATATTTTTCCTTCACAGAAGAGTGATCAGACAGGGTACAGTCTCAGGGAGTCAGCTCTTTCCCGTTAAAATGAATTCAAGCCACTTTGCCGGTAAAGTGCAGAGCAAACTTTGCGTCTCTTGTCTCGGGGAGGCATGCATTTTTCATGTTAATGTCTTTCTAACTGCATCAATAAGCAGCGACTGGAGAGCTGCAGGTGGCTTGTTGTAGGAAGTGTGACTACAAAGCAGAGTGTAGACGTTCACAGAGCAACCTCCTGGAAAATGCTGGACATGACTCTGCATGCAGAGACAGATTTGTCCTTCCAGAATGAGAGAATATTAATAAGGGAGCGCAGATTTAAGCTGCAGCAATCTAAATGATTGTCCCCATCTTCAGTGACATATCTACCGGCTCGCTGTTCATTCCTTCAAGCATCTTCACCCTCATCACTCCCCACCCGCCTGTCAGTCTCAACCTCAGACTTGGATGTTGGAGTATCTGTCCTCTCCAAATGATCCAATTTCCCTGCAGACCTCCATCTTCAATCAGACTACCTACAGAATACAGTACATAACTTCTCCAAAATACTCTGGGGTGTAAGGCTTGCAGACGGAGTTGACTGCTTTGATACATACGAGTGCGTATTACATAATCATCAGCCTCGCTGCATATAATTACACAACATCACAGGGAGCTCGCAGCCGAAGAGAAAAATATCTAGCAGCTTTTCATTTACCCATGTCTGAGCTGCATTCAAATCTTCTCAAAGACTCTTTGTTGCCAAGCAACACGAACCTGAGATACTTCATAGCCCTCCAGTTATGGCGTTTTCCCCTCAGGCATTTGACAATTTACATCCGAGACATACACTGGAATTCCTTTCCTTGGACAGCAACAAAGTGGCATTTCCAAATCAAACTGTTGCTGTGTGATGTAGCAGGGTATTCCTACAATCCTATTGGCGAAGGAATAGTTTGACTTTCTCTCTAATTGTGTGACACTCTATGGAAAAAAGAAGTACACAATGAGGTTGAACTGTAAAAACACAAACATTAGTGGAAATGAAACTTCTGATACTAAAATCCATGTAGCTAACTGGAGGATGAACATGGATGAACACTCAACTCAGCTCAACTGTGACAGCTGCTTCATTCATGTCTCTATTTCCAAGGGACCAAAAGAGGTTGAAGTCCAGAGAAGAAGATAAAAGAGCAAGAAGGAGACAAAACCTAGAAACAAAGGATGGGCACGGACAGTGTGGGCGACGGAATCACTGACGAAAAGACGTTGTTTCAGGCATTATGATCGCGAACACAACAGAAATTCACAAGGAAGATCCAAGAGGCTACAGGAATATCTTCTAAGGCAGGGGTCTCAAACTGAATTTACTTGGGGGCCACTGGAGCTAGGGTCCAGCTAGGGGAGACTGGGCCGCATCAGGTTTTCAAAAAAAAAAAAACCAACGCATTTATTAACAACAGAAAAATGAATAAACTTTGCTTTGGTTTCGATTTTCTACAAGAAAAGCTCTGATAAAACATTCCACTGTTCTCAAATATCTTAATTTTTATTTTTCTACACAAAATAAGATGAAAAATAAATAAACAAATCAAGAATAAAGAAAATCAATCAATCAATCAGTAATAAATAAATAAATATAATAATAATACAACTGCAAATAATAAAAACTTAAGAATCCACATATAGTTGGTGGGTAGACAAATTATTTTTTTCAGATTTTTTCAAAATTAACAAAGCATTATTAGAGCCCTGTAGACATGACAAAACACGACTATAGTCACATTTATACTCTTTTTATTTACAACATATTGCGCAACTGCAGGGTCTTGAGACACATGCTAACTCGCAAACTAGAGAGCTAGCGACCTAAACGGTAGCCTTCAAGTTATTTCCTTTAAACTTAAATAGCCAAAAACCTACCACTTCCACACGGATAGGGAGGATAACTATTAACAGTTATTTAACCTTTAACATGAACATTAATCAAACGTAATAATTTTTTCTGGGTACATGATACCATACAGCATCCATATCAACATTAAACTTTCATATCAAGGCGGGGGCCTCAAACTAGTGTCCTGCGGGCCACATTTGGCCCGTGGGCCGAGTGTTTGAGACCCCTGTTCTAAGGCGTAAGAAAAGTTAACCCATTCATTTGAATGACACATGCTTTGATATACCACCTGGATTGTTTTGGCCACTCTGATTGGCCATAAACTGTGTCCTTTCCAAAATGCCCAATGGCACTTTTGCTTCTTTCAGCCCGGGTAAAAGTTTGGCTTTTCCAGATGACCTGTTCCTTCACATATAAACAAACCATTTTGGCCAGCATTGCTGCACTCACCTATTAGAAGCCCTTGCAAATTCCCAAATTCCTTGTTGTTTTAGCATTGCTTTTAGCGTGGGACCTGGCAACCGTGTCTTGATGGCAAATGTGCACCAGAAAGAATTCTACAAGCTGTATTATATTATTAGTGATTATGCAAAACCAAAGAACCTGCTAGCAGTGTCAGTTGAGGTTTGAATGACGCCCTGGGCGGATCGACTAACAATGCCCTCCTTTTTATTTCACATTTTAGAAGTGAAGTTTAAGGCTCTAGGTGTGCAATATAATTAATGTGTTATAATATTAAGTATTAAATGTGTTACTTATTTACTTAATTACTGTTGTAAGTTGCTGCACGGTCATTAGTTTCAAATTAGGGCAGCACAGACCGAGTGGTTAGAACGTAGGCCACACAGTCAGGAGATCGGGAAGACCAAGGTTCGAATCTCCGCTTGGGCATCTCTGTGTGGAGTTTGCATGTTCTCCCCGTGCATGCATGGGTTTTTTCCGGGTACTACCCCCATTCCAAAAACATGCTAGGGAAATTGGTGACTCCAAATTGTCCATAGGTATGAATGTTGGTGGGAATGGTTGTTTGTCTATATGTGCCCTGTGATTGGCTGGCCACCACTCCAGGGTGTACCCCGCTTCTCTCCTGAAGACAGCTGGGATAGGCTCCATCATACCACTGCAACCCTAATGAGGATAAGTTGCATAGAAAATGGATGGATAGACTTCAGAATGTCCACAGTATCTGTCTTCAGACTCATTATTAAAAAAACTACCCTGACATTAGCTACATTATTGAATCTGCCAGATAATTGAAGTTAGCATGAACGTCCGTTCTCACACTCCTGATATGAGAAATGAGCGCTTCAAATCGTTGGATGCGGTCCAGTTTAATTAGGGGAAATCTGAGAATACAGAGCGCCGACAAGAGAAAATCTATCTTGGGATCTTCAGGGGCCACAGGGAGACAGTTGATATCATTTTGCAGCCGACCCGAATGTGTAAACAACATTGATCAATATGGCATAGCGTTTACAAATGGTTATTGTATGGAAAAATGACAGGTCATTAAAAATAAAGGCACAGGGCCAGAGCGGTTGCTAATATAGATAATGGCCTGAGGATAAACTGCATCATTGATTTCTGTTGCAACAAGAGAACGCCTTTTAGATAAGCCACCGCAATGGAGAATATCTGGTTGGAAGTCGTTGACACAGTGGATGAAAATATAACAAGTGGGACAAAGGCGTTGTGATTAAAACAAAACTACACCACAACTTGGCTTTCTCTTTACAAGCTCAGTGCCAACATCAGAGCCCACCGTGCCTTTGCAACATTTGCCTCTCTGCATATCAACGCCCAATCTTTGAACGTGATATCGTTACACTGCACTAACTCCTATCACCGTCTGCACACTACAAAGTCTCTATCTTTGTCGTCTATTCTCTGCTTGAGAGAGATCATGTGGGTTTTTTTTCATTTAGACTTTGATTCTGCACTTAAATACGACAATAGGCAACATATATGGATAGAATCAAATAAAACAATATGTAAAAGAGCTTTTTTTCCAGCCTTCCGCTGAACTAAAGTGCTTTGAGAAGTAGGGCAAAGCAGTTTCTCTTTCATGCAGCCAAACGAACAGTAATTGCCGGGGGAGCTGGAACTCAGACTCAAGGGTACAGAAAGGAAAGCGAAGCTCATTCAAAGCAGTGATCAGCCATGTCGACTGGCAGGTCAATGGCAACATTCAAAAGCACACAATGCTTGCACAAAAGAGCCTTATTGCTCGATGGGAACATCGCCAAAGGAGCTGGAACCCACCAGTGACAAATCATGTCACCACGGAGGAGTAACCTCCAAATGAAATTCTAAGGAAAAAAATTACGATATTTGAATGTTGTTGTTATGGGTGACAATGGAGAACATCAGAGATCTTGACAAGAATCTTCTATTCTATGGACTGTATTTTCCACACCGTAAGGTGCACCTAATCATAAGGTGCAGCCTCAACTTTATTGTTCATCATAAACTCACAGTGCAGCCACCCATCGCCCACTTTTCTGAGGTGGGGTCACGGGGCAGCAGCCTAAACAGGGAAGCCAATCTTCACTCTCCCTGGCTATTTGGTCCAGCTCCTCCTGGTGGATCCTGAGGCATTCCCAGGCCAGTTGAGAGACAGACAGTGTCTCTCCAACGTGTCCTGGATCTTCCTCGAGGCCTCCTACTGGAGTCCTGAACACCTCCCCAGGGAGACGTCCCGGGGGCATCCTGACCAGATGCCTAAGCCATCTCATCTGGTTCCTCTCAATGCGGAGGAGCACTCCAAGGTTCTCACGAATGGTGGCGACCAGGACTACTTCTTCTTTCTCTTTGGGGTTTTCCCTTCAGAGGTCACCACAGCAAACCAATCTCCTCCATCCAACCCCGTCTTCTGCATCTGTCTCTCTCACACCAACTACCCTCATGTCCTCCTTCACTACATCCATAAACCTCCTCTTTGGTCTTCCTCTACGACTCCTACCTGGCAGCATCCTTCTACCAATATATTCACTATCTCTCCTCTGGACATGTCCCAACCATCTCAGTCTGGCCGATAACTGACTTTATCTCCAAGGCCTCTAACATGTAATGTCCCTCTGATGTACTCCTTCCTGATCCTATCCATCTTGGTCACTCCCAATGAGAACCTCAGCATCCTCATCTCTGCTACTAGTGGAAACCAGGACTAACATTCTAAATAATCTCGGGTTGTTATTTTTTTTTTACCATTTTGATGCCTACTTTCAGTGATCGACCAGAAAAAAATGTCCGCATAACACTAACGAAGAAGAAGCCTGCGAATACCAATGAAGAAGAAACAGCAGGAAGCATTTGAGTTTCAATAATGGACAGTGTGCAATGGCGCTCGTTTGGCTGAAATTCTACAAGGAAATTAATGGTCGGTAGAGTGCAACATTTGGCACGCCATCATATCATGCAAAAGAGGGTGCACCTTTAACATGATTAAACACCTCCGCATTCACGATGTACAGTAGGGGTGGGGAAATTTCATGAGTTTACAAAAAAGACACAAGACGGGCTTGATGTGGCCCGTGTACTGACCTTCAGATCAACCTGGAATTTTGGTGAGTGCCATCAATTCAAACCATCCAAACTTGTATGTATGTATTCGGAAAAATCGGAAGAGGTATCGCTCAATTTTCAAACAATACCCAACTCTACTCATGACCATAGGTGGGGGTAGGAACGTAGATTAAGAGCTTTGCCTCCTCACCAATGCAGATACCGCATTACTGCAGATGCGTTCCACTCTTCCCTCACACATGAAGGAACATCATAGTACTTAATGTCCTCCACTTGGGACACGATCTCATCCCATCCATCTTGGAGGTGGCAGTCCCTACTATTCTCATCTCACTCTTTTTTGGATGATTTTATTCCGGACACAAAAACCTGTCAAAAATACCATGGCTGTATTGTGTGGCTCTGATATAAACCGTATTTGCATCCTGTAAATGGATTTACGGTAGAAGTCATTATCGATGTGCTGTTTGCTAAATGTTCACATCATTTCTGCTACACAAATATTGACGAAGAACAGCAACTTTGGAATATAGTAATCATCACCATACATGTCCTCCGCCATTATGTGTGCTAATTAGCTTGGGAAGCGCCTTGAAAGCCTTCTGTTTGTTTGCAATACACACTAAAAGCAAGGCAAGAAGCCAGGCTATAGGGCTGCGGCCAAATTAGTCCATCTGCATGAGACATTATTAAGTTAATTATGCATTGAAAAGTGTATCAAAACATCATATTGCAACCAATCATCACAATTGTTGTCACTGACTTGAATGAAGGTTGCATTTGCCAGTGTTTTTCATAAGCTTCACATTGTACGGTTATCTTTTTTAGTATTGTTTATGATGTGTCAACAATTGGAAAAAAAATTAATTGTGAGTGAACTTCAACTTCAGCATGTTCAGAGAATGTATCATATACTGAAGATTATGGACTGTTGATTTTTTTTTTTTTTTTATTGGGGAAAATAGTCCCTTTTCAAAACCTCTCATGGGCACCAGGAACTATTCAGCAAAATAGGTTTTTACTACTTTTTGGCTACCTCAAGCTGCATATATTCCCCATAAGTTTGTAATAATTTGTATAGCATTTGGCTGTCACTGCTCATTCTGTAATTGTGACTTATGGAGTCAACAACAAAAATAAGAGCACAGATAAGATGGTGCATGTTTTGTCAAATGTGTGCATGGGTTCAGAGGTAGAAGAGTTACTTCATAAGAGTCCTATTTTATTCCACATGATTGGATATCCCCACAATACTATAGCTTCACTTTCACTTCATTTGTTTGCCAGGCTGCATAACATGCTTTTATTATTCTTATTTCTCAGACATCCATAATGCCCAACTATATGCAATTCTAACCATTTGTTGGTATTTGTCTATTTATAGCTCTATAGAGTTGGCAGGGAGAAAATGAATCATCACATACAAACACCTTATTAGTTAGCTTGAGTTTCTGCACTTCACACAGTATAATTTGCCTTAACAACATAAAAATAGACATTTTCAATTGTTTCCCTCCACCTGTGAGTCAAACCTGCTTTAAAATGAAATGAAAAGGGGAATTCCTACATAAATATGCAATGATTTTTCCAGCCATTACTTGTGTGTCTGCACTAAGACATATAATATCTGTTTGACTTTGTGATGAGATTCATATGCAATGCAGAATGTTGACAACTTCAAGTAAGTGTTTCTCATTAAAACAGTAGTTCAGTACACCCCCTCCCCCAACACAAGATTCAGTTAAAAAGAAAAAGTACACTCATTCAATTCTGCAGAGCAGAGGTACATTTTTCCTCCAGCACCCACTCATTGTCCAGAAGTAAGTTTACTGTTCCCCCCTTTAAGCGTTAGCGACAGCAATACTGATGGACAATGCCTTGCCCTGATTTGGTGTTCCTGGGCGGAGCCACTCGTCCACACCTGCTGGCACTTGTCAATTAGACATTCATCAACCTTGCTACCATGCCAGTTAGATGGTAGACTGTTTGCGTGTGCCATTCTGCATGCTTACCTGCTAGATATTGTTCTGTACCATTCTAGTCTGGTGTTGACGTACACTGCATGTGCACCCAAAACCACCTACTGGCCAGGTGTATAATTACAGCCTGCAGGGAGCTGTATTGACTTTGTCTCTGTTGTGGCATTCCGGAATGGCTATTGGTTGGTCCGGGCCTTTTACCAGGGCAGGGATCATTTGGGGTTATTTTTATGGATTTATGAAACTGGAAGTAACGACCTGAGTCAAATAGTAAATGTAACAATTGAATAATATTACATATTATATTGTGAATATAAGCAATTGGAGAGAGGGCTGAGCGGTCGCTAAAGTGAAATTGAATTCCTCTTCCTCATATGTACATAATGTGCCCAAACCCAACCTGTGTATATATGTACATATATACACAGGTATATATGTATATATGTGTGTGTGTGTGTGTGTGTATATATGTATATATATATATATATATATATATATATATATATATATATATATATATACGTATATATATATATATATATATATATATATATATATATATACACGTATATATTTTATATATATAATTATATCATATATATAATATTATATAATATAATATATATTATATTATATTATATTTCTCAGTAATCCCATTACTGCCATATGATAGTTATATAGTCTTGTGGGGGCAGGGGCTATATATATGTATGTATACATAGATATATTTATATGTATGTGTGTGTATATATATATACTATATATATATGTGCAATTCTTTCCCAGTGTGCCTCGCCATAGTTCAAGATGTCCTTCGGAATGGTTTTTGCCAGACCCTCCCTCACATTCCCATCTTCTCGAACATAAATTGGCTGCCAGACAGCTGGTCTGGATCACTTTGGGTCCAAATGAAGAGTGAGGAAGAGAAGACGGCCTTGACAGTTTGTTCCCAATATCCGTGCAAAGAGGGCTTCTCACCTGTCCACTTCAGACCACCGACAGGAACATCTCAATCCTTGCAGGAAGACATCACAACTTCTCGCTTTGGTATGTGAAAATGAATTCCCTGATGTTTCATGTAAAATTACGTTGTTTATTAAATGGTAAGATGGTTGACTTTGGCTCCGCTTAGTTGGAGACTTCCCATTTCTTAAAGTTGAATGTTCCTATTCGCCCCCCAGCAGCCTGTCTTCATCACTTTGGGTTCTCTCTTCTGACATTTTGTAGCAGTTTAGTGAATGGAGGTAGCAAATAGACAGACAGGGTTTAGGACAGGAGAAATGAGTGTCGTTTCACCGACTAACAGAAACACTGGCAGTGTAATTTTAAAGCCTGTATTAACCTTAACGAAACAGTTTAGTAAGACAACCCGCCCCCCAAATTGCTTTGCCGACGTGTGGAAAACCTGCATTTGCCTTGATTTGTGTAAGCTCATCTACCAGTCGCCGAGGGAGATTGATGAGTTAATCTAAACCATTCTCTTGTCTTCTTTGTGGAAAGTAAAGAGTGGCAAATTGGTTGTCATTATTTGCATTAAGTCCTTCTATGTGCAACAGAAATGTGTGTTTATCTCAATCATGGCTTATATATGTAATAGTTTGCATAAACAAGGAAAAGTACTGAAATGAACGAGGACTAGTGTATCAATGCTCCACTTACAATAAAAGCCCCGCGTATTGTTTTATCTTCATGCATTCCTTAAGATTGTCCGCTGTCTTTTCGTCTCAACACCCTACTTTGCTATACATATAGTATGTGAGTCAAAAGAGACTTTCCTTTGCTCTATGAATGCTGGAAAATAATAACCACAATGAGCTGCTTAGAGCGTTTCCATTAAAAAAAAAATCTGCATTATCATCCCCATACAGACATTGTGCCCTAGTTATTACACAGCACGATTCAGAACCCACAGTCTGAAATTTCAATAGAAGCATTTTTTCCTTTCCACTGTGAATCATCCAGTGAAATACAGCACAATGATTGGTACGGTACAGTGCGGAACGGTAGGGTGACCATATTTTGATGACCCAAAAAATTGACACTCAGCCTGCAAAATGGATATTTAAATGATATTTAAATACATTTGATCCGATGTGTTGTTATATCATTGTTATATTCCATAATATGGTAATCCCTCGTTCAACGTGATTAATCAGTTCCAGACCTGACCTTGATTATTGAATTTCCGCGAAGTATGATTCCTTCTCATATATATATATATATATATATATATGGTATATATATATATATATATATATATATATGGTATATATGGTAGACATAACGGAAAATAAAACATTTAAGACAGAAACAAGGCTCGTGTGCGTTGCTCTAAATGTATTCTAGTGCTGGGGGATCGGAGTGAGGGGGCGGAGAGGAAGTGACATCGGGGCTTCACTTTATGGGGGTTACAGCCGCAAAGTGCCTTTTGTGAGATGATTTAAAACTGCCAAAAAAAACCTGCTCCTGCTCACAAGTCTGGTGCTTGTGTGTCTCATCGAACATTACAGTAACATTACTGACACTTCTTGGCCAGTGTAGAATACTATATAATCTCGTTTCTATGCTTGAAAATGCTTAATTTGGGCAAAATATTTAACATTTGCAATATGCATATTTTCGGATGAATAATGCTACGTTCACACCGACGCCGAATCGATGGCGAATTAAATCGGCGAGCAAAGCGGCGGCAAAGCGTAACAAATGAAAGCGTAAAGACCGTAATACAGCGTTAGAAAGGTTTGAGCAATTCGGGACATTCGGCAAGAGCGCCAAAAATTTTTAAACTGTTTAAAAATTTGAGGCGATCTGTCACGAATTGCGTAAAGCGGGGAGAGCGTATTAAAGCTTATCAAAGCGTCACAAAGCTTATCAAAGTTTTGCTCAAAGCGTAGGAAAGCTTAACAGAGCTTGGTTCAAAGGATCAATGGATCTGCTGCATCTTTATTATGCTCTGGATCAGAGGCGGGATGCAGTCGGGATCTCGAAATTTTCCATTGCGTAACAGAGCTTAACAGAGCCTATCAATGCATAAGAGAGCTTGATAATCATATCAGAGCGTTATTTAAAGCGTGATAAGCGCACCAAAGCTTATCAATGAGTATTAAAGCGTATCAAAGCGTGATTTAAAGCGTAACAAATCCTGATCAATCGGCATCAAAGCGTGAGTAGCCGTAGCGATTCGGGAAATAATTTGTCACCTAAAGCGGGAACGAATTTCGTATCAGAGCGTATCAGAGCTTATCAGAGCAAAAACATATCTGAGGAGATCGTGAGATTTTTTGAAAAATGATGCCAAATTCGTCGCCGATTCAAAGCGCGACATTCGGCATCGGTGTGAACGTAGCATAATAGACCATATTCAACCACAGCCAAACAACATGATTTATTAATGTAGTTTTTAAAAGGTATAGATAGACATAGACTTTCGTTATTGTCATTGCATAATATCACAGCAGTGAAATAGCCAACGAAATGTCGTTGCCTGGCTCCCGTATAATAATAAATAATAATAATAACAATGTGGAGAATAAATAGATGACATCAAATATGAACAACAATGTACAGCATAAACAGTAATTTGTACAAATAATTTAAATAATGAAAAATAAATAATAATAATTTAAAGTTTTACGTGGCTTTATTTGGCTTTGGTATGCTAGAGTGAAGCCGCAAAACTGAAAGAGAGAAATGGTGAGAGACGATGGTAATAAAAATACATGACAAAAAATTACAATCAATCATTTTTGGTGAAATATAAATGAACAGAATAAAAAAAATGGGGGGACTGGGATGGAACCCACATAGTCTGCCTTACAAAGTAGCAGCTGTACAATTACACAAACAAAACTGACAGGTAAAAAGCAGCTCTCCCTCTGGATGAGCGTTGGCGTATTTGCAGGCCGGCTCCTTCACACCGACATGGAGGACACGGATGCATCCCAGACACTTCCCTGATGAGGTGTTCTAGGCATGCCCAGCCGGGAGAAGGCCCCGGGGCAGCTCCAGGACACACTGGAAGGGTTGTGTCTCACAGCTGGCCTGGGAACGAACACCTTGGTGTCCTCCTGGTGGAGCTGGAGAAACGGGAAGTCTGGGCTTCTGTACTGAGACTGCTGCCCCGGCGACCTTTGACATTTGGCACATTCCACACGTTTGTGTAAGCACTATAACTGTTCATAAAAAGGCCAGTCTTTTTAAAAAATGAATATTTGATATCCAGCTAGTGGGTGAAATTATTTTGGGGGAGAAAAAAAAATGATCAGACTCAAATATCCATTTCTTTGGAAACGCACACACATACACACAGTCCCTTTGTTAGTTTCCATGGCAACCCCACAGGAACGAAATCACAATTTCACAAAAAGTAGCTGCAATAATCATATCAAGTATAATGTAAGAATAGAGTTTTAATAATGAATACAACTTGTCAAAAGAAAGCTTTTAGAGGCTTCAACTGATGCTGTAATAGCATGATGGCTGAACATTACACTCCTGTACAAAATCTCAAGACCAGGGGAAACTAACAAAAAGTATTAAGATATTAAGATTGGAATAGAGTTGATTTCACCCATTTCGTGTTTCGATATTTATATATGCATGGCCAAGCCAATATAATCTCACTTAAGATACTATATTATATTTCAACTTTCAGTGCAGACGTTACTTCTTCTACGGCACACATGTGCTGCATCCCAAAAGTGTGCAAAGTGTGTCGTAAAGCAACTGATCCAAGGCACATCTTTGCACACATTGATGCCAACAAATGTTTGGCTGGTGTATGCAGCGGGGGGCGGAATATTGCTGGCAAACAAGTAGAAATACAATGACCGATAACGACTGAGCCAAGTCATTCATTCCTCATAAAGCTTTGAGCAGGTTTGTTTTTACACAAACACTCATCACCATCCTTAAGTATGGTTGGATTGCTGGACATGGAATTTATAAATGTGGTGGGTGTTTTACTTTAAAGCTCTTGGCTGGATGAGGCCGAAGGGATATATATCTCTATATATTTTTTTTTATTCATCTCTTTTGATAAACACTTATATGCTAGGACTACGTTAAAAAGCCATAGCATTTCAGTATGTGGAATCAAACTATGGAATGGATTGCGTAAGGAAATCAAACAATGCGATAAACAAACGATGAGCCAATTCAAGAAACAATACAAGCAGTTGATGTTTGCTAAATACAAGGATGAAGAGTCTTGAATCAGTCATGATGTGCTATATATATCACTATATTGACACTTACTATGGTACCCATTTACTATGGTACTTCGGTACGAGGTGCATTATTAAAAAAAACAAAAAAAAAACCTAAACTGTATTATGGAAAGCAGGAAGTGAACAAATGTAACAGTTACTGATTGTAAAAGTACCAGATGGAGGGGTAGGATTTAATAAGCTTTGCTTCTTCCTACTCCTTTTGGACATGTGGAACTGTGAACTGATTATGTGATGCACTCAATTGTAATCTGATGCATGTTCAAATGAAATAAAACTATTACCATTACCATAATCAGCTGATTGTATGGTGCCAGCAACTCATACAGGGGTTTGTACAGTACATCTTAATATATGAATATAAATAATCCATCCATTCTTTTTCTATGCCGCTTATCCTCACGAGGGTCGCGGGGATGCTGGAGCCTATCCCAGCTGTCTTGGGGCGAGAGGCGGGGTACACCCCCGACTGGTCGCCAGCCAATCACAGGGCACATATAGACAAACAACCATTCACACTCACATTCATACCTATGGACAATTTGGAGTGGCCAATTAACCTAGCATGTTTTTGGAATGTGGGAGGAAACCGGAGTACCCAGAGAAAACCCACGCACGCACGGGGAGAACATGTAAACTCCACACAGAGATGCCCAAGCAGAGATTCAAACCCAGGTCTTCCTGACTGTGTAGCTAACCACTCATCCACCATACGGCCAATATATACGTATCTTTTGCCACTTAAAGAAAAGAAAATCCTAATGGTAAGTCATAAATAAATAAAAAGTTGAAATTATGAGATAAAATTAAGGTTTCTTAGCTGAACAGTTCTTAGTAGAGGTGGCATTTTTGGCTCTTTGAGGGGAGCCGGATCTTAGTGAGCCATTCCTTTCAAAGAACTGTTCAAAAAAACGGCTCATTTGGCTCATTTTTATATTTATTAAGTTTTAAGAAGCCAGCCTTTTCTTAACTCGTTTTATCTTGGAAATAATAATCACTGGGAGAAATGAATTTAGATATCTCAACAATATGAGTTTGAATTATTCTGAAATACTGATACTGATAACCTTTTAAAGTCTGATCTGGATTATGATTCTCAGCTGCGACTCGTTTCCCATCATTCATGTTAATGAGTCGTTAAAAAGAACCGGTTCATTCGTCAATGTCACAACACAAGTTCCAAGTCCAGCTCTCGTTGTCGTCTTTTGTGTTGTATTGTGAGGTCATTGAATGGAGATAAATGGGCTACTAATTCCAATACTTCTTGTTGAGCAGGCCCTAACAACATGGTAGTGATATCAAATGTCAAACATTATTGAATGTCATCTTCCAACTGCATCGTTCTTTCTTTGTGGGTTGTATCCTTTCCTTTTTGTTATTACCTTGTAGTACCTTGTTGTCATTTTTGGTGCCTCGGTATCCTTGCACAGTTCAAAATTATGTGATAAGAAGTCATCATCTTGGGATAAAAGTCAAAATTATGCCATAAAACTCATTATGAGATGAAATGTTGAAATTTTTAGATAAAAAAATCATAATCATGGGATACAAATTATGAGATACAAACTGCGCATATGCCTTCGTCACATCATAAGTTGGACTTTTTATCTCATTACTTTGAACTTTTATATCAGAATTATGACTTTTTATCTCAAAAATATGACTGATTGTGATATTTTTTTCTTTTAATGGCCAAAACTGTTTTCCATAGGTTGTCAATAGTATATGCAGGCATGTATACATTGTGTATAAATACACAGAGGGGGCATACTAGAAAATAATCGAGTAATACTACTTTAACAGCATGCAACCTAACCCTATAATACCACTTCAAAACCACTTTGAAACAAACTAAACTTGTGTCAAGGCACGCTTGTCCCCACTAGATGGCGCCCAATCTAGATGCACCACCTCCTCGGGAGCCTCATTAGGACTCTTTCTAATAGATCCCAACTCCAGAGGGGACAGACAAGCATTTAGCATTAACATGTCTTTTGTGGTTGGCCTGTGACCCAACGTCCAAAAGCTCCATTGTCACACGAATGGCCTCAACAGATTTATTCAAAAAAACATTTTATTTCTTGTAGTCGACACTTGGGGTTATTTGAGACAGTTAGGATCTGGCAGGAGGCTTTGGACTCTGAATGAAAGTCAACCAAAAAGTGTGTTGCCTCATATTTGTGCTTGTTCATTTGTTAGATAGGCTGTGTCGTACCCATCCATCCATCCATCCATTTTTTATGCCGCTTATCCTCACTAGGGTCATGGCGGTATGCTGGAGGCCATCCCAGCTGACTTTGGGCGAGAGTCAGTGTGCACCTTGGACTGATCGCTGGGTTGTACCATTAAAAATAAAAATTAAATTATTATTTATTTAATTTATTTTTTCATTTATTTATTTAATTATAAAATTATTTAATTTAATATATTTTTTTTAATTATTAATAAATTTATTTAATTATAAAAAAGAAATGATTGTATCTCTTATCTTTCTTTTTTTAATATTCATGGTTTTGGCACCATGGTGGGTTATGTAGAAGTCGCACTTGCTAAAAATGCATGGGCAGTGAGTTGGCAACATTTTCTTTGGATACTTGGTTTTGCAGAATGATACAGGCTAAATGGACTAGTTTGTTATATGCAAAAACCCAGACGGTTCACAAAAACTGAGGTAAAAGTTTGTCTTGGGCAAACATTTTCAATAAAATTGTGCCTTGGTTTCTGTACAATATGTACAATAAAAAAAACAGTCAGTTTATTTTCAGTTTTTTTATATTTTATATTATTATATATTATATATATTTTATATTTTGTTTTATTATATTTGATATTTGAGTTAAATAATTTTTTTATTTAAAATATAAACCTCATTTTTCGAATGTCTTTCAACCCAGTGTATATATATTACATTTTTGAATATATTTTTTTTTACATTTTATATATTCTTATATTTTTTAAATATTTTTTTCACATTTTAAATATTCTTTATTTTTTGAAAAAAAGTTTGACATATATTTAATTACATTGTTGCTTTAATTTTTTTTAGTATCAACATTTCAGCTTCTCTGGCTCATTACATTTTTCTTTCCATTTTTGCTGTTTTTTTGTGCTATTTTATTTCTATATTTTAAAGTACCAAATAGCCCCCAGGCTGTACTTTGGACTTAGGTCAACATACTGTATCCTAAACTATCTCTAGAAAACATACTGGTGATATAGGTGCCAAAACAATTCCAAAAACATTAATAATGTGTAATAATAAACACATCTAAAAGGGAACTTCGGACACCCCTGGTTTAGGAAGCCAAAAATAGCCCCCCTCATTGAGAACAACAAGTGTTATGCAGAGTACAGTTTGTTCTACTCATTTGAGGAAGTTGTTTGCTCAGCAGGCTGTGTCTCGTGCAATCAGCATGAACGCCTTATATTGAAGTGGGGTCTCATCGCCGCCTGCATCAAAATAGCCGCCTGGTGCCTAAATGAAGAACGGGATGTGTAGCAGCTGACAAAATCTTGACTCTGAAACGAGGAAAAGTGTCTTTGCAGGATGTGAAACGTCAGCCACAATCTCATGTCGAACATAAATTGCTCTCTCCCCGCAATGATGGATTTCCGTCCCAAGGCCTCTCATAAACATCTCCAGAGTAGGACAGCTTTTCTCCTCACTCAAGTCAGCCTGTGGGCTTTCAGTCACAACGTTACAAGGTTTCTTTTGTTTCTGCTGGCAGCATGTACACCCCCGGATCTATCCACACTGGCCCACATGGGGATACGCGGTGTTAGAGGACCGCTGGTCTTAATGTCGCTCCCAGGCACAAGTTGAGCCGTACTGGTTGGAGCTGCAACCATTTTTCTTGGTGATTTATTGGCCTGGGATAATGATAACACAACATGGAGCCCCAAAAGGAAACTAAAGAAAGCTGATGAGTCCGAGGAGGTGGTTAAGTCGAGGTGTTTTGTCCAGAGAGTCAAAAAGTCAGCGACCGCAGGGCAGGGCGTCTGTGCAGGTGGTGCGTGTAGGCTGTCCTGGGTCGATTTACCTCTCCGTCCCCGCACGCTGACCTTTTTAATACGGGCTATACCTCCTCTCCTTTCAGGCTTGCTTTTATGGCCCCGTGTAAATCTCTCTCCGGTAACACAAGCCTGTCAGCACTACTCGAGCCTCTTTCTTTTCAACACATTTATCCTCATCGAGAATTCAAAGAGGTCTTGTGGTAGGGAGGCGCTGTGTGGCTCGACTCGGGTTAAAGTACAATGGGAAAGACTGAGACATGATCAAAAAAGAGAAAGTCCGCAGCGAAACCCGAGACATGGGAACGGCTGGACAATCCAGTGGGTTAAAAAAAAAAAGAAAGCAAAGAAAAGGCTCTCTCAGATGAAAGGCAGTCGTGCATCAATAAGTCATTAAAGCAGAGTTCTATAAATAAAAACGAACACTGACAATTATGGAACGATGTCTCTCTAGCGCGCACAGGCTCTAAAGATGAAGCGCGGTGGCTGGAACGGAAACACTCAATAAAAACTGAAAAATCTGTGACATGAGAAAGTGATGAGAGGCGCTCGTGTGTTTGCTTTATTGCCTCAACTCTCAACTTTTTACTCTGGAAAAGGAGATACACGCTTCGAGCGTATTTGTGAACAAGCTCTGTTGGTGCAGGGCGGTCATTTACTGCTCAGACAGGACTCACTTTTACAACATGATGTTGGGCAATAAAATACCACCCAGAAAAGGCAGGTCTTCAAGGCGGTTGGCGCTCTATTTATAGAAGGAGAGACGACACACACACACACATGCAAACTGACTGTATGGTCCATCTGCTTTTTGTGTGTGTTTTTCATCTTAATTAGTAAAAAAGTAAGTAAAAATTAGTTTAAAAAAAAAAATAGTAATGGCGATATGTTTAAGTCAGAATGCACATTAATTTGTGTTGACACATTGTGAAAACAGGAAGCTTCTGGGGGGTGGGGGGGGGGGGGGAGCTTATAAATAAATTTACCGGGGAGTACATTCAACGGCTTTAACG
This sequence comes from Doryrhamphus excisus, assembly GCF_030265055.1. NCBI lineage: Eukaryota > Metazoa > Chordata > Actinopteri > Syngnathiformes > Syngnathidae > Doryrhamphus > Doryrhamphus excisus. Next base: position 7,826,721 of record NC_080474.1, read on the forward strand.
GTTATATTGACATGGCAATGTTGACTTGCCAAAAAGGAAAAACTGCTTCTTTACATCTGATTGCTTTGCATTTCCTGAAGCCATTTTTTGACAGTAAAGCAGAACCTTGGTTTTAATTATATGTTATTTTATTTTATTCATTATTATTTCAATAAATTATGTTATAAATTCACGCAAAAGGTCAGGTGCAAGCAATTTATTCTGTCCTAGACACCCAAGAACACAGTGGAACCTGGGCTAGCATCATGAATCCGTCCCAGGGGGTACGACTCAAACCAAAACATACTCTAACCAAAGTACTCTAACAAATAATGCAAATCCAATTAATCCGTCCAAGAAAGCCAAAAATGTTAATACAATAATATAAGGGGATAAGTGAACATTTAAGGTAAAAATATTTGAAAACCCAGGCATTGTGAATTTCTCTTGAAGATAAATAAAGTATCTATCTATCTATCTCATAATTTAGGAGTAAATTTTAGACATTAACTGTAACTGGGGCGTCCGAGATTAGGTATTGATGGATTTATATACAGAAAAAAAGTACAAATAATAAAAAAATGATGAATGAAAGGGATAAATGAACACTTAAACTGGGCCTACTATGCTCATTTTCAGCACTTTGTATTGAGTTGTGGACTCCTATAGAGCAGCTACACTCAATAACCTGCGCAGAAAGCTTTCTAGAGCTTCCTGCTTCTGCACCTCTTTCTGCAGTTTTTCCTTGACTTCCATGACTCCCTGCTTCCAACCCAAACAGCCTGTTTAATTTACTTCCTCCCCTAGGAATGCCTACCCGGCTGTGATTGGTCACCATCTCAAGTGCTCCCGAGGACTTCCAGATACATACTCTAGAGCTGTGTTTCTTAAGTGCATGCAACCTGTAGCCCATGTAAGGAAGCCCGCATCACTTGACGTCAGTAGAACTCTGTCAGAAAAAAGTCTGTCCCCTTTAACATGGCTTTTGCCTTTTTGGATTCTTGTGGGCGAAGACGGCGCCAGATTCTCAACATCTTCCGTTGTTTGGGATCTGTGTTCTGTTAACACTTATAGTTCTTTCACAACATTACCTTTGTTGATTTCTTCTTTGTTCATCAGGATAGAACTTATGTACAGATTAATCAGTACGTGGCTGTAGCCAACCAAAAGGTCCGTACCGATCACCCACTCGGTATTCCAAACGAAGGGCAGGAAGCATACATTCCAGGAAGTGTGAATCAAAACTGACTTCATTTTCGACTATATTTTTAATTTTGTACTGGGATTTTTTTAAATCTGGGAATTTCCTTCATTTTGTTTTTTTAGTGTACCAAAAATGAACGAAACCGTGGCTTTGATACCAGGGTTTAGCTTGGTTATGGTAGCAACAGTCGCTTATGTCAAGGATTTTTGTCTCACCCAATGTTACAGGAACATTACTGACACCTAGTGACCAGTGTAGAATACCATATATCATCACTTTTATATTTATATTGAAGTTGGTAATGGTAATGGCTTCATTTTATTTGAACATGCATCAGGTTACAATTGAGTACATCCCATAAAAGGAGTAGGAAGAAGCAAAGCTTATTAAATCCTACCCCTCTATCTGGTACTTTTACAATCTGGTACATTTGTTCATTTCCTGCCTTCCTGATACTATTATTATTTTTTTTATTTTTTTTTACACATACACATGAAGTATAGATGTAACCATATTCATTATCAAATAACCAAGTTCATTTTCAATTTTTATGTCTGAAATTCACAAAATTCACTTAAATATGCAGTTTATTACTTTAAACTACAAAACAGCAACTATTAATTTTTATTTTTTTAGCCCCCCCCCCCCCCCCCCCAAAGTGGCAATAGACTACTGTATTGAGTAAACTAAGTATCACAAGATTTGTTTTTTGGTGAATAAAAAAGTAATCCACAAGCGTTAACATAGCAAATACAACAGTTTTTTTACACGCAATATTGCACGATAACCGGGGCAAAATTTCCGACTAGTCAGGAACCGAGGCATACAAAGTCCGGGCTGTTCACAAACCAAGGTTTGACTGCAGGTGATATCCACCGTCGGATCATTTTAATAGTGTTGCAGCTGCTGAGCGTTGTTCATATTACTTTCCCAAATTGCTTTGTGTTTCTGCTGTGTCTCTGCTGTAAGGAATCGCGGATCACTTTGAAATGACCAAGAAATAACTCCACTCAGGAAACGCGTGTACAGAATCCTAATCATTCGATGGCTCCGTCTCGGAGCTGATGGAATAGCTTTGTTGCACTGATTGCATAGAACACAGAGGGCCAAACAAAGTCATTGTACAAATGTCACTCCCATTCAGTCATTAGTTGCGGGACACTAACTACTTACTTTCAGGTCTTTCATGATGGTGGGCTTGTTAGGACTTTAATGACTTGAAATTCCCTGAACAAACACAGCGTCTGGAAAGAGGTCACACGGCTCTCCTTTCACTCTTTTGCACCGGGATTGCTTTTGTTTGTTTATGTGGAGGCGTTTTACCAAACCGACACAAAAACACAGTGTCCTAACTCTGGATTAGAAGCCCCAGTTAACACAAATGTCCCAAAATGCATTTCCATTAACCCCTAACAGTTTGAAATGCTGGCCCTATATTGTATTTAAAGGGAAATGGAGAACAATGGATGCCAGTTAGGACAACACAATTTAATCAGCTGCATTGTATGGATTCATTAGGCTGAAGTGAAGGTAACTAGATAAAGATTAGACTTATTTAAGCCCTTGGACACTGACCTTTCACCCCTGCTTCAGGAAGGACCAAAAAGGCTGTTTGGCCATTTGGGTTGAGCACATCTTCTTGAAGTGTCTCCACTCACTCCACGCACAGTTTGTGCAGTCAACTGTCAATCATCCTTCAATGTAGAATAATATCAAAGTCGTTAGCGACACCTCCTTTATGGAAAAAAAAATCATGACGCTTTATCATTGATAGTGCTGAGTTTTGATTGGAAGGTATTGGTTTCACATCACAGTGGATCCTGTTTTTGTTATTAATTGCTTCCAAAGACTTTTGACAAAAATCAACAAAAATGTGCAAAAATCTAAGCAGTTTTTCCCATAGGAAATCATTTTAAATCCAGTTACAAGGTCCCTTCCAGAAGGTCCAGATGTTCTCTGAATGGAACGACAATTAATTTGTTCATAACACCCGTGTTAACACTCTATGTCTTATTTCTTCATTTCAATAGTTTTTGTCATCTTTTTTTGACTTGACTTGACTTGACTTGACTTGTCTTGACTGCTTGACTGTATGTTGGTGGTATAATCGCTAATGTGCTATGGATGTGGATTGTGCAATGGTACCTAAATGCTGTACTCATAACCAACATGACTTAAGTAACTTTTGTGAGGGTCAAAGGTTTGCTGAGGACCACAAATGTATAAACAGATGCTAGAAAAGACTGTCGAGGTGCCCTTAACTCACCTGATCTGCTTGATGCCTGTGTTCATAGAATCCATTTCTACATGCATGGTTTGTATCTGTGTAAAGCACGCTAAAAAATATCAGGGTACGGAGAATGTCTCCTTGTGGAATTATTAAATCTGAATAAATAATGTAAAATCCAAAATAAAAGCCATATTTTCTGGAGTATAAGTCAGCTCAGTCAAAAAAAATGTGTCACAAAGTGGAAAACAGATACAGCTTTAACGGTTATATTGACATGGCAATGTTGGCTTGCCAAGAAGGAAAAACTGTTGCTTTACATCTGATTGCTTTGCATTTCCTGAAGCCATTTTTAACAGTATAGCAGAACCTTGGTTTTAATTATTTGTATTATTTTATTATTTGTATTATTTATATTCATTATTATTTCAATAAATTATTTTATTAATTCACGCCAAAAGGTCAGGTGTCCTGGACACCTAAGATATTAACAAAAAATTGATTTTACCTGGGAACCTGGGCTAGCATCATGAATCCGTCCCAGAGGGTACGACTCATACCAAAACATACTCTAACCAAAGTACTCTAACAAATAATGTAAATCCCATTAATCCGTCCAAGAAATCCAAAAATATTCACACAATAATATGAACATTTGAGGTGTGTCACGTGACACATTTAAGGTAAAAATATCTGCAAACCCAGGCAAAATTTAGCAGTAAATTTTAAACATGAACTGTAACTGGGGTGTCCGCAAACCGAGGTTAGGTATTGATAGATTTATATGCAGAAAACAAGTACAAATAATAATAAATGATAAATGAAAGGAATAAATGAACACTTAAAGGAGACCTACTATGCTCATTTTTGGCACTAGTGTACTCCTATAGAGCAGCTACACACAATAACTCGCACAGAAAGCTTTCTAGAGCTTCCTGCTTCTGCACCTCTTTCTGCAGTTTTTCCTTGGCTTTTCCTTGGCTTCCATGACTCCCTGCTTCCTGGACGTTTGATAAAATAATCCAGAATAAATCTACACACAGACTCTATTACAGTAGCCACACCCCTCTAGAAAGTGAAAGTTAGGTTTCTAATATTTTCCACATGTACAATAACTCTAATTGTGCTATATCAGTGTGTGTTATTAGCCTTGATCTGTCCGGTATGTTAACAAAACAGTTATTTAGCTGCACAACAACATAAAGAACATACTGAAGTTCACCAAGCTCACAATCTTTTTCAACATCACTGAACGGCTAAAGTTCACTCCTTGGTTCATATCAGTCAGCGTGAATTGACATTTACGACCATGTTAAATTGGATATATATTTTGATAAAGAAATTGTGATTTAGAGTCTGGAAAATCCCATAGTCTGAAAGTAAACACTTCTCATTCGCAGCCAAGCGATGCCATTTTTAATGATGACAACCGAGTGAAAATGCAATGTGTTGAGAAAGAATTGTCACCTTGAATTTATTCCCTCCTGTTGTGGATGAAAGCGCTGTTGTGCTGCTGCGGATATGAGACTGGGATGAGCTGAGCGAGGCGTCATGAATGATTGGCGGCAGGACAGCGTGTTGGTCTTTTCCTGCCTAGTGAGCAGCTAATGGTGCACAGCGCATACAGCGAGGGGGGGCGGGGGGGGGGGGGGGATAAACACGGTGGCCCTGCTATGACGCCAGATGGGCTGTCAGCTATATATTGTTGCTTGTAACAAAGCTGATGTACCAGGCTCAGGACTGACATTCTCAAATGATATACACTTCATTCAAGTTTTTACTGCTGGTGTCAGGCGCTTACAAACACTCATTTATTCACACAATCACCAGCCAGCCATGTTTTCCACAACTCTTGGTGCAGCCTCTCTAGAATTTGTCATGCAGGTCAATCAGTTTGTTCCAACAGATAGTTTCTTATTAAAGTCATGTCAATAATGCTTTTGTTAGGCTTGCAAAAAAATTATGAATAAATGATTGCTGTTATGGGCAGTTAGCGCGCAGACCTCACAGCTAGGAGACCAGGGTTCAATTCCACCCTCGGCCATCTCTGTGTGGAGTTTGCATGTTCTCCCCGTGCATGCGTGGGTTTTCTCCGGGTACTCCGGTTTCCTCCCACATTCCAAAAACATGCTAGGTTAATTGGTGCCTCCAAATTGTCCATAGGTATGAATGTGAGTGTGAATGGTTGTTTGTCTAAATTGTGCCCTGTGATTGGCTGGCCACCAGTCCAGGGTGTACCCCGCCTCATGCCCGAAGACAGCTGGGATAGGCTCCAGCACCCCCGCGACCCTTGTGAGGAAAAGCGGTAGAAAATGAATGAATGAATGAATGATTGCTGTTATGTGGTTGAATATGGTCTATTATTAGTCCATTAGGAATGAATTCAACATTTCATGACTAAAAATGGCTAAATGAACTAATCACAAATGTAAGGCATTCGAGAGATGCTTTTAAAAATGTGATGATATGCAGTACCTCACACTGGTCACTAGGTGTCAGTAGATAAATGTACTGAATTGTGTACTTCGGAACTGCTACACACACTTAGTAGTAACGTTCTGCATGGCAGATTATAACTACCTTTTAGGAAATAAGTCCGTAGAAGAAGAGAACTTGGAAGTGTTGAACTGTTCATGCTGTGGTTTGAGCATCTGCCTATAAGATATGGCGCCTCGTGGCGATTTCAAATAAAAAGACTAATTTACGGCCATCCTGGCATCATCACTCAGCTACTATCACATTACATCTATGAGCCAATAGCCACTATAAGAAGTACACTGTCCAGAAAAAAACAAGTCTACGTGAGTCTACGTTTTCTTATTTATGCATCATTTGACTTATTTTCTGGTTTTATGTCGACTATATTGGATAATACGAGTGTAATGGTGACTATAGGGGTGTTATTTCATGTCTGGAGGGCTCTAATAATGTTAAAAACTATACTTAGAAAGTTGTAAACAGCTTTTCTGTACTGTAACTATGAAAATATTTCATTTATAAATAATGAATCATACTTTAAGGTCGGGTCTGGAACCAATTCATCCCAATACACAAGGGATTACTATATTACAGTCATTTCAAAGTAGTATTCTGGCGCAAATACTTTCCTCGGGTGACTATATTTTGATTATCAAAAAAAAAACAGGACACTCGGCAATGAGGTTCTCAAAAGATACACAATGTTTACTAAAAGATACTGTATCATTTCAGCCCATTTATAGTATGCCTCCTCCGAATGGACAGAAAATTGTTATATTACAGAACACTACTGACGTTTCCAACAAAGTTCACCAAAATTATTTTTACAAAAAACGACTTACATTTTGGAATGTCAACCAATAATTTCAGGAAAAATGTGTCGTTTGCGCATGACATGCCCAATTTTATTTGCTTTCAATTCAGCAAGCATCAGAAGAAGATGAACTCTTTTTGATTTTTGGCAACACTAATTCAAGGGATTATGTCCACTCATGCCGGTCCATTTAATGGCCTAATGAAAAACAATAAATACCAGGACAATTTCATGGTAAATGGTCTTTCACTTGTATCACGCTTTTCCACATACAAGGTACTCAAAGCACTTTAACACTGTTACACATTTATCTACGGTGACGCAGCATCAGGAGGACCTGGGGGTTCCGTATGTTGCCCAGGGATACTTCGATATGATCATAATCCAATGGAGAATTGACTTTTTCCATTTTGCTATTGCTTTTTTATGTGTGTAATTTTCCAACTATTTCAACTTTCTTCTTGGAATTAGGACTTTATTCCCATGATATTTTGACCTGATTGTTGTCGTATTATTACCAATAAAATTTAGCAATAAAACATTATTTTTTCTCATAACATTTTGTTGTTCATTCATTCATTCATTTTCTACCGCTTTTTCCTCACAAGGGTCGCAGGGGTGCTGGAGCCTATCCCACCTGTCTTTGGGCAAGAGGCAGGGTACACCCTGGACTGGTGGCCAGCCAATCACAGGGCACATATAGACAAACAACCATTCACACTCACATTCATACCTATGGACAATTTGGAGTCACCAATTAACCTAGCATGTTTTTGGAATGTGGGAGGAAACCGGAGTACCCGGAGAAAACCCACGCATGCACGGGGAGAACATGCAAACTCCACACAGAGATGGCCGAGGCAATTAACCGAGCATGTTTTTGGAAAACCGGACATTGACATGTTGTTATGCTTGTAAAAATATGACTTTTTTTCTGTTAATATTCTGACTTTATTCTTGTAAAATTACTGCTTAATTTTAATTTTTTGCTGTTTTTTTTTAGTTTTCATAAATTATTTATTAATTTAAAATAGAATATTAAATAAATGATAATTATTATTATTTTTTTAAAACAGCCTCTGGTCACACTTTGGACACCACTGCCTTGACACAAAACAAACACACACCTCCTCCATCACTCAGGGTGGGGCGGCCATCTGCCTTGAGGAGCATTAAGACAATCACCAAGTCTGAAGACTTTTCTGATGCTAAAAACTTGCCCGACCTTTTGTTGTTAAACATCTGGAGAGTTTTTTTACCCCCCCCCCCCCCCCCCCCCCAAGAAAAAAAAAAACCTGGGTTCATCTGAGGCGGACTCAATTTCAAAAACTCAACTATTGTGGCTTTTTTACCCAACATTCCGTAGAAGTCAAATTGCTAAACTGTATGTCGCCGAATGTTGCATAAGAATACCGTGACAAAACACACATGCTGTGTCAACAAGTGCGAGCTGGAGTTTTGTCACAGTCCAACGGCAGCAAGGCAAAGGAGCCTCGTTGTCGTAGTCCACAGTTCATCTTTTCTGAGCTCACGCTATGTGAAATGAGGGAAGTGGAACCGGGGGGACATGACGGCTGCCATGTAGCATCTTGTGATTCATGTCTTGCATGGGGGGGGTGGAGGTGTGAGGGGTTATCGGTGTCACTGTGGACATCTGTGGCATCTATCAGTGGGGCTTGTCGTTCGTCAGAGAGGGGAAGTGGGGTGGTTTTATGTGCGTGCGTGTGATGAGACAGTCAGACAACAACAGCACGACAAACAGGTTCACTGGGAGTTCAACGCGTTCTCCCGCACCACCAACTTTGTTTTGGTTGATTTGTCTTGCATTTTCGCCTGGTTTCTTCTTCTCTTTAGACGCTTACTGTACTTAACGACATGTGTTGCTGTCCTCCTTCAAACTTTTTGTAATTGCTGAAAAATTTAGGGACACGCCGCTAAAGCAGGGCTTGGGATAACTGACGTTCATCTGTCAAAAAAGTATCAGAAAGGTCACCGACAATTTATATTCATGTTGTTGTTACTAAATACTGAAAAATGAAAGGATGAAATATCTTCGTAAATTTTTCATCATTTTATATTCCAGGTATTCCTCAAAAAACATGTTTTTGCTATCATACCATTCACATTTTTAACTTACCTTTTATAAATTTTAAGAAATTTTAGTTTTTGTGTTACTACCCCAACCTTCCATAAGTGGGTCAAAAGTGACCCGGTCAGGTTGTTTTCTTGAAATATCTTCATAATGAAAATTTTTCATCATTTCATATTCCAGGTATTCCTAAAAAAAAAAATAGTGTTTTTAATGTCATGCCATTCACATTTTTAACTTACCTTTTATAAATTTTAAGAAATTTTAGTTTTTGTGTTACTACCCCAACTTTCCATAAGTGGGTCAAAAATGATCCGGTCAGGTTGTTTTCTTGAAATATCTTCGTAATGAAAATTTTTCATCATTTCATATTCCAGGTATTCCTAAAAAAACAATCTGTTTTTAATGTCATGCCATTCACATTTTTAACTTACCTTTTGTAAATTTTAAGAAATTTTAGTTTTTGTGTTACTACCCCAGCCTTCCATAAGTGGGTCAAAAATGACCCGGTCAGGTTGTTTTCTTGAAATATCTTCAAAATGAATTTTTTTTATCATTTCATATTCCAATTTATATTCATGTTGTTGTTACTAAATACTGAAAAATGAAAGGATGAAATATCTTCGTAATGAAAAATTTTCATCATTTTATATTCCAGGTATTCCTCAAAAAAACATGTTTTTGCTATCATACCATTCACATTTTTAACTTACCTTTTATAAATTTTAAGAAATTTTAGTTTTTGTGTTACTACCCCAACCTTCCATAAGTGGGTCAAAAATGACCCCGTCAGGTTGTTTTCTTGAAATATCTTCGTAATGAAAAATTTTCATCATTTCATATTCCAGGTATTCCTTAAAAAATGTGTTTTCAATGTCATGCCATTCACATTTTTGACTTACCTTTTATCAATTTTAATAAATTTTAGTTTTTGTGGTACTACCCCAACCTTCCAAAAGTGGGTGAAAAATGACCCGGTCAGGTTGTTTTCTTGGAATATCTTTGTAATGAAATTTTTTCATCATTTCATATTCCAGGTATTCCTCAAAAAACATGTTTTTGCTATCATACCATTCACATTTTTAACTTACCTTTTATAAATTTTAAGAAATTTTAGTTTTTGTGTTACTACCCCAACCTTCCATAAGTGGGTCAAAAATGACCCGGTCAGGTTGTTTTCTTGAAATATCTTCGTAATGAAAATTTTTCATCATTTCATATTCCAGGTATTCCTAAAAAAACATTCATTCATTCATTTTCTACCGCTTTTCCTCATGAGGGTCGCGGGGGATGCTGGAGCCTATCCCAGCTGTCTTCGGGCGAGAGGCGGGGTACACCCTGGACTGGTCGCCAGCCAATCACAGTCCTAAAAAAACAATGTGTTTTTAATGTCATGCCATTCACATTTTTAACTTACCTTTTGTAAATTTTAAGAAATTTTAGTTTTTGTGTTACTACCCCAACCTTCCATAAGTGGGTCAAAAATGACCCGGTCAGGTTGTTTTCTTGAAATATCTTCATAGTGAAATTTTTTTATCATTTCATATTCCAATTTATATTCATGTTGTTGTTACTAAATACTGAAAAATGAAAGGATGAAATATCTTCGTAATGAAAATTTTTCATCATTTTATATTCCAGGTATTCCTCAAAAAACATGTTTTTGCTATCATACCATTCACATTTTTAACTTACCTTTTATAAATTTTAAGAAATTTTAGTTTTTGTGTTACTACCCCAACCTTCCATAAGTGGGTGAAAAATGACCCGGTTAAAAATACTGAAAAATGAGGGTGACATTGATATGTATTTTGCAGAGCAACACATCGTTGTATGTGTGGAAAGGTGTTTCCCTCCCGTCCTGATATCTTATTTTTTACATGTTTGTCACACTTAAATATTTCAGGTCATCAAAAAAATGACTTTTTTATTATTAATAATGGAGAATAAAGTTCCAAACCTACATGGCCCTGTGTGGAAAAAGTGATTCCCCCCTTAAACTACGCAACTTGTTGGTCCACCCTTAGCAGCACCAACATCAAACATTTACGATAACTTGCAACCAGTCTCTTACAGTGCTGTGGAGGAATTATGTCCCACTCGTCTTTGCAGAATTGTTGTCATTCAGCCACATTGGGTGTATTTTAAACACAGCTGTCAGCTTGTTTAGGGTCAGGGATAGGTTCCCAAAGTAGCCCACTATAAGTGAAATCATTCATTCATTCATTTTCTCCCGCTTGTCCTCACAAGGGAGTCGCCAGCTAATGACAGGGCACATATAGACAAACAACCATTCACACTCACATTCATACCTATGGACAATTTGGAGTCGCCAATTAACCTAGCATGTTTTTGGAATGTGGGAGGAAACCGGAGTACCCGGAGAAAACCCACGCATGCACGGGGAGAACATGCAAACTCCACACAGAGATGGCCGAGGGTGGAATTGAACCCTCGTCTCCTAGCTGTGAGGTCTGCGCACTAACCACTCGTCCACTCAACTATATTTTGTACAATTATGATACAGTATATGTGGGTTCACTTCCCCACTCAGCCATCTCTGTGTGGAGTTTGCATATGTTCTCCTCGTGCCCTGTGATTGGCTGGCCACCAGTCCAGAGTGTACCCTGCCTCTCTCCTGAAGACAGCTGGGATAGGCTCCAGCATACAGGAGGATACAGGTGAGGATAAGCTGCTTGAGCTGTTTTGACATTTTAAAAACATTCTAATCCCCAATAATCCACACAATAAAAGAGATAAGTGGTGCATCTGTTGAAAATGAACTTCCGCGGTCCACTTATTATCTTTGCAAGCAAAATATGGCAACCAACACTTTACTGTAAATACTTTACCTTTACTCTGTGCATGTTTATATGAGGTGTTTTAAAGATGGAAATATAACACATCTATGACACCACAGCCTATTATTAAAGAAAAGAACGGCGACAGCTTGGCGATGGATTGAAGTGCTTGTAGGAGAAATGACTCCTATAACGGCAAGCAAAGGGATTTTTTTTTAACTTGATTTATGACATCTGCTGCTTCTGTGGCACAAACCCAGGTGCTGTCATTATGTAAGAAAAAGAAATATAAAAGCCCTCCAGATGATTCAGAAACTTGATGATGGAAGAAACGATCTTTCTCTGCCTATTATGATGGCAGCCAACCCCCGGGCTTCCCAAACCTGAAAATCTAATGAATCACGGGGGATGTGACAAGGATAACATAAGAAATGGTATGTGTGCATGATGCGGGGATGATAAAAAGATGGGTAAAAAAGTTTTAAAAGCAGTTGGTGTTGAGTGAGTCATCATTGCTGGAGCCTTGTCAGTGGCGCCAGACAATGTAAGACGAGGACGACTGATAAAAAGACAACGCAACAGAAAGGTGATTGAGATCGGGTTACTGGTACAAGAGAAATGATTGAAATTCTAGTGTTTGATTCATGAAAATGTATTCATTTATTCCCAACAGTCATTTTGTAGCCTGTGTCTTGGCCATACTGTTTCCAGTTACATTTTTTTGTCCAATCAAATTTCAGCTTCTATGTGTTGCCATGTCAATCAAATCTGCCCAGAGCCCTCAGAATCAGGCGTGCGGTTTCAGGTCACTTAAACACTATGGGCAACTGGGCTGTTTTTAACCAATCAGATATGAGATTGACCTCAATTGGCCAGCTCACTGGCCTACGGTAACAGCAGCATTTTCCTGTCCTTTGATTGGTTCAGCAGAGCAAAACAAGCCCAGTTTGAACACATTTCAAGGCAACTTTGGACTTGGTCCAACCCCGAAGTGTCTTGGTCAACACTTCAGGACCAGTGCTTACAAGCGGTACAACTGGCAACCAGCCTCAAAGGAGCACAGTTTGCTATGTTTTGGTGTAAGTTATTATTCATTCATTCATTCAGGTATATTACATTTCATTCATTTTCTACTGCTTATCCTCACGAGGGTGGAGCCTATCCCAGCTGTCTTCGGGTGAGTGGCGGGGTACACCTTGGGCTCATACAGACAAACAACCATTCACACCCACATTCATATCTACATAGGTAACATAGGTAAGTTTCATCAAAATATCAGTTCTCAACAACAAAAAAAAGGGGGCGAAGACAGGCTCCTTGTGGAAAGATACACGTCAAGCATGACTTTCACTTTGACACAAATGTAGCCATATATATTTACAAATATAACACCATGGACTATTTATAATTTCAAGCGCTGGTATCATTATTATTCATTCATTCATTCATTTTCTACAGCTTATCCTCACAAGGTTTGCGGGGGTGCTGGAGCCTATCCCAGCTGTCTTCGGGTGAGAGGCGGGGTACACCCTGGACTGGTGGCCAGCCAATCACAGGGCACATATAGACAAACAACCATTCACACCCACATTCATACCTATGGACAATTTGGAGTGGCCAATTAACCTAGCATGTTTTTGGAATGTGGGAGGAAACCGGAGTACCCGGAGAAAACCCACGCATGCACGGGGAGAACATGCAAACTCCACACAGAGATGGCCGAGGGTGGAATTGAACCCTGGTCTTCTAGCTGTGAGGTCTGCGCGCTAACCACTCGACCACCGTGTAAGTTATATCTTAAATTAATTAACAGGATCTACCATATTTTCTGGAGTATAAGTCTGGTATGTTTTGATGTTTTTGTCAAGTTATTAGATAAATATTGATTTTAAACTGCTCCAGATGATGCTGTAGTGTAAAGGTCGGAAGTTGATGCTTGTTACATTTGGCCCAAGGAAGTATGCTTGAAATGTGCTCCGAGATTGGCTGGCGACCAGTCCGAGGTGTACCCCACCTCTCACCCGAAGTCAGCTGGGATAGGCTCCAGCATACACGAAAATCCCAAAAATGGATGGATGTTACTAGCAGAAATATATTAGTCAGGCATTTGAAGATAAAAGGCTAATTGGGTTTTATGCTTTCATAATAATAAAATATCTCTTTCTGTATGCCATTGATGGGTTCCACAATAGCAACATGACAGTGGTGGTATTAACCCTTAGATGCAAAAGTGGGTCAAAAATGACCCGGTCAGGTTGTTTTCTTGAAATATCTTCATAATGAAATTTTTTTCATCATTTCATATTCCAGGTAGTCCTAAAAAAAAACGTGTTTTTGCTATCATACCATTGACGTTTTTAACTTACCTTTTAGAAATTTTAAGAAATTTTAGTTTTTGTGTTACTACCCCAACCTTCCATAAGTGGGTCGAAAATGACCCGGTCAGGTTGTTTTCTTGAAATATCTTCGTAATGAAAATTTTTTATCATTTCATATTCCAGGTATTCCTAAAAAAAACATGTTTTTAATATCATGCCATTCACATTTTAACTTACCTTTCATAAATGTTAAGAAATTTTAGTTTTTGTGTTACTACCCTAACCTTCCATAAGTGGGTCAAAAATGACCCGCATGTATTTTCTATGGATTCTAGTATAGTATAGGTCATTTTTGACCCACTTATGGAAGAGTGTAGGGTCCAGTCACTCGTGCATCTAAGGGTTAAGAAGTGGATTAAGACTTTTAAGTTGCCACTGAGCATTACTGTACAAAGCAAAGCTTTCTGTGTGTGCAAATGGAGGATGCTTCAACTTTATGTCATGAAACTGTGACCGGGTGCTTATATTCACATGGGAAATCTATACCGTAGCTGAATAACATCCTGTTCAAACATGACAAAGTATGATTGAATGTCATGTTAACTCCTGCCACGTTTCTTTCTGCGCACTTAGACAAGGAAATTCTCTACGCTATGGTAAGAAGGATCAGAACAAGTTATTTTCATGTTGTGGAGGACACTTTTTATTAACCTCTGTAAAAACGAGTAGACGGTTATGTCAGTTTAATAGTGACAGAAGCAGTGTAGGCGTAAGGATGGACTCTCTATTAAATGTCTAAACATCTTTGGACACGTTCATCATATTTTTAAGAGGCGCTTCAGAGACTTTTGGAGGGTTCAAATATCAGAAATAATGAACATTAAAAATAACGTGTTAATGGCGGCCAATTAACCTAGCATGTTTTTGGAATGTGGGAGGAAACCGGAGTACCCGGAAAAAACCCACGCATGCACAGGGAGAACATGCAAACTCCACACAGAAATGCCCAAGGGTGGAATCAAACTCAGGTCTCCTAGCTGTGTGGCCTGCGCGCTAACCACTCATCCACCGTATAGCCCCTAGTTATGACTTATTATTATTTTGTATTATTTTGCCTAAGAGATTCCTTTGTTGACACACACACTCACATAGCACAACTAGAGTTGCGCAACACTTAGTCGTAGAAAAATACCATTGAAAAGAAAAGAGCCAATTTAATCATGGAGGATGAAATGTGGTATCTTAGTTTTGCTAGTCTCAGTGTACTGCATTTGAAAATTGTGGTACTGCCTAGCTTAGAGGAATAGCAGAGAGAGATACAAAACACATTGCAATTTCAGTTTTTTAATACATTGTTAAAAATTTGTGCATTTAATGCATCGTTCTGTTAATAAAATGCTGCAAAAATGGGCACATTTCAGTCGTAGTTGTAAATGATGATTAATCATGATTAATTCATTCATACAGTGGGATTAATGTGATTAAAAATGGTAACCATTTGATAGCCCTAGTTAATAAATTAGGACATTTTGTGATCAATCTTTCTTCACCTCATCAGCTGCCATAAAAAGTTAAAAATAGAGATTAAGATTTGGGACTTTCTTTGCTATCTCTGTTAGCCAAGAAAACATAAAGATACCCTTTTATGATAGAGGAGGTATTGCCTTCTCAAATGACTCCAGCAATCAACAGCCCCATAAACCCCTTTGGCATTTTCACTTAAATGGTGTGCTTAGGCATAGGAAGAAACCCCAAAATGAAATAACATTAAACATCAACAGAGAATGCTCAATAATAAGTGATTGGTGTTGAAATAGGAATCAAAGAAATATAGCCTGACTGCAAGCCGTTCTGTTCCATGACTGCATGGTGTCACATGGCACCTCATCTCATGACTTTCTCTACTGAGGCCATGGAAAAGTGACCAGGCGGAGGAAAAAGGGAACAAATCCTTTTGTTGATTTGGGCCAAATTTCAGAGATGGGTGTGGCTGACCTGCAAGTGTCGTACCATGCACGGCAATAAACAACTGACTGTCACATGAGTACTGCTCTGCATGCAAACAAGATCATCTCTGAAGGTCATTCAGTCACTCTTTCTTAACGGTGCTTTCAAGGAAACCCAAATGGGTCTATGTTCAGATATTTCAAAGAATATAAAGTGAACAATAACAACTGATTCTCAATTGCTCATAGGAACAGTTTGTTCTTATACAGTCGAACCTTGATTTGGTATGTCCTGTTTTACGTAGTGTTCAGTTTTTACTGAAAGTTATTGCCACAAATATTTGCTTTTATTATTTTTTTGTCAATGGATTAAAATATTTGATCGTGATTAATCATATTTTTGTCCACATTAATTCAGAATTAATCCCATTTAATCGCAGATAGAAATATGTTTTTAGCTATAATAAGTAGGGCAAATGTCTTTGTGGTAAATGATTCAATGTGCAACTACAACGATAATTGCATAAAATTTTATGTAAAAGGATATCAATTTCAAAACTATGGGCCATTATTTAAAACAATACAGTCAGCAAGTATATTTGTGTATTGCTGTTTTTTCTTTATTATGAGCATATTAGCTCTTAAACTCACCCATGAACATTCAAAATGTGAGCGAGTGAGACCTCATATACAGACAAAACATGTTTTTTTTGACAGTGTCAGCTCAAAATAAGATTTGTTTATTTTTGATACTGGTTTCAAATTTTAAATGTTAAAAATGCCTATTTATTATGGAGGACCAAAACTGCCAAAATAATAAATAAATAAAAGTGGAAATAAAAACAAAAATGAAAAAAATCAAAAACTTAAATACAGAAAATTAATATAAATGGAAATAAAAACAAAAATAAAAAAATATATACATAAATAAATAAATAAAAGCAAAACTAAATACAAAAATAAAAAACAAGATTCAAAAATTAAAAATAAATACAAAAATAAATATATAAATAGAATTACATATCAATAAATAAATAAAAGCACTCTGCTCTCATATGTATTTATTTAATGCAGCAGACAATGTCAGCTTGAAATGCAGAAGGAAAAACTATTCAAATGAGGGGGCGGTCCTAAGTGTGTCTTGGGTTGAACTGTTCGCCTATTGGTTGATCGACATGTGAGTGCGAAAATCGACTAGGTATGCCTGCAAACGGCCACAGCAAGAGGAAGTATACAGGGAGAAAAGTATACATTTACCGGGACAATAATGGCGGGGTCCACCAGGAAGTCGGTGTCCGAGCTGGAGATTGCAGCCATATTTACCGCCATTGAGAGTGGTGTGGTGACTTCCTCTTGCTGTGGCTGTTTGCAGGCATACCTAGTCGATTTTCGCACTCACATGTCGATCAACCAATAGGCGAACTGTTCAACCCAAGACACACTTAGGACCGCCCCCTCATTTGAATAGTTTTTCCTTCTGCATTTCAAGCTGACATTGTCTGCAGCATGAAATAAATACATATGAGAGCAGAGTGCTTTTATTTATTTATTGATATGTAATTCTATTTATATATTTATTTTTGTATTTATTTCTACATTTATTTTTGTATTTATTTTAAATTTTTGAATCTTGTTTTTATTTTTGTATTTATTTTTGCTTTTATATTTTATATATTTATTTATTTATTATTTTGGCAGTTTTGGTCCTCCATAATTTATGAACATTCAGAAATTATTATTATTATTAAAGATTTGCCTCAATGCACCTTTCCTTCATGAAATCATCACATCTAGTCATTAGACATTTCATCACAATTCAATTTTCATTTATCTTTTAAAACACATTGAAATACATAGAAATTTATCATAATATTGCAGTAAATATTATTTTATTACAACACTCCAACTATTTCCACAGTTTTTGAATGTTTAATGCGATTTGTCCTACTTTTTCGACGGTCATTGAACGCACCGATGCACCGTTCTCCGATGCAAAGAGGGCTGTATGGATGTATTTTCCCCCTTTTTCTTTCACCTCATACTTGCTCCCGAATGCTGATACTATGTGGGAATGCATAAAGGTAAGATTTGATGACTTTGAGCGCTATTGTGCATCATTGTGGTAGTTCCATGCTAAATGGCTAACGCTAGCAAAACACTGGACATCACATTGACAACACGTCAATAGCAGCTGGAAAACCAATTTAGCTGGCAGTTCAATGCCAAAATCATCAGATAGATGTAAAAATGTGAAAAGTACTGGTTAGTTGGGACACTCTTATGCCAAGGTAGCACTGTATATGACAATAAAAACAATACCTGCACTGCTCCAGTCTCTGGCAGGCCATGGAGTCCGTGATAAGTCAAACAGCGACAGTAGATACAAATAGCTTTGGTCTGGCTACAAGAGCCATCTGCCAGGGCTTTGAAGCTAACTTTAAATATAAATACTCTTTTCTTTCTCCATTTCCTATCAATATTTGTTCCAGTTGCAGTCAAACAGGAGGTGCGCACGTTAATCACGCGTCCAAAAAATATACTATATACCAGGGGTGCTCACACTTTTTCAGCATGCGAGCTACTTTTAAAATGACCGAGTCAAAATGATCTACCCACTACAAAAATGCTAAACATCTACTAATTTTCAAATGTTCAAATGTTTCAAATGTTATTATTAATTATTTGTACGTACAATGTATGTTGATGTACCTTACATAACCAAATGAGCCAATATTGCAAAACACACATAATTAACAATTCACATTTTTTGTAATTACCTCCACATTACTCCACATTTCCCTTCTTTGGTACTGCAATGGTAGAGGCAAACGCACTTCGAAAAAGCCATTGTGAAAAAAAAGTCCACCTCCCATTCCGTATGGAAGTGATATGTTTTTGCCTTTTTACTTGGTCCAGCTCCTTCACTCATTTTAGTGACCATAAACTTTAGCGAGGGCTTAAAATCTGACGCAATTCGCCGACTAGCTTAGCACTTTGCATCGCTGTTTACGCATGAGCGGTGACTTAAAGGTCAAAATTCAGTTGTCATCTGACTGGTTGTCCTGTATGTCAATCAAGTAACGGGGATGGATGATAGGCTGACATCGTAAGTTCTGCTGCACTTAGAGACGTTGTTTGATTTGATTGGTCATCCGAAGGGCAACATTCAGTTGTCATCTGAATGGCTGCCCTGTATATCAATCAAGTGACGGCATTGATGCTAGGATGATATTTTTTTAATGTCACGCCGCGATCGACCAGCGATCGACCAGTACCACCTCTGCGATCGACCGGTAGATCGCGATCGACTTAATGAGCACCCCTGCTATATACTGTATACTATATATATAGTATATACTATACTATATACACCCTGGACTGGTCGCCAGCAAATCACAGGGCAAATTAATATTTATAATGAATCATATTTAAATCAGTTTGAGGATCTGAAACATTTAAGTGTGACAAACATGCAAAAAAATAAGAACTCAAGAAAGGGACAAACGCTTTTACAGCACTGCACATGCAAAACGGAATTATAGCAGGACTTGAACGTGCCACCTTCAATCCACACAAAGTGCTCTCCAACCCCCATCCACTCAGAAGGTCTGAATCTTATCACATCTTCACTCCTGCTGGCCAAAGACACTTAGGGTACTCCAAACAGCCAGCCAGCCATGACCATAGCATCCTGCCTCAACATCTGCTAATGTATATGTCAAAGCGTCTTACATTTGTCAGATGACTTATAAAAGCAGATGGAAAGCTCCCAGGGGGCCCCCCTATAATTCAATTAGTGTGTGCACACACGCTCACTCACACAAACACACACATATATTAGCGGAAGACATAAGTAGCCATTGGGTCCAACAGACAGCAGTCCTTACGAGTCCAAAACTGCCCGCAGGCAAGAGGCCCATGATGGATCAGGCATTGATTTGATTTGAAGTGAGTGTGAAAGCTTCCGTCCGTGCCCTCTGCCAGAGAGGTGAAGCGGGATTGAGCAATGACTGTCTGGAGGCTTGGCTCAGGAAACTGTAAATGGACAAGCTGGACCTGCTGTGAACAATCAGCTTTTTGTACAAATTGTCTGGAAATGAATTGTTGCTTGAAAGTGAGTCCAAAATAAGCCCCAGATGGTGTTTCTTCAATACATACACACAGAGAAAATACATTTATTCAGAATATAGTGTTTCTGTTGGCAAAAGCATTTGACTTTATGGAAGGGTACCCCAGTGATGCTACATAACATTGTTCAGTTTACCCTTTATAATCACATCCAGTGGGGACATCCAGGTCATTTATTGAACTAAATGCAACTCTTTGGTATCAACAATATTTTCTTCAATGGATCCAATTCATATACCAGATATAAAACTACATTTTTTTGTGCTGTTTTCCTCATTTTTTCTGTTGCTCAACATTCCATTTTGTATTTGCTCTTTGCACATTGATTATAGATGATTATTGATCATAAAGCTGTCCGATGACCATCTGGATGCATGCATGTGGAATACATTCAATTCCTTTCAGTCTATTTAGTCATCTATTATTCATAAATAAACCCATTGTGACACCTAAAAGTACATTATGTGAGGCATTATTGTCATATTATATATATATATATAATATATATTATTCATTCATTCATTCATTTTCTACTGCTTTTTCCTCACGAGGGTCGCGGGGGTGCTGGAGCCTATCCCAGCTGTCTTTGGGCGAGAGGCGGGGTACACCCTGGACTGGTCGCCAGCCAATCACAGGGCACATATAGACAAACAACCATTCACACTCACATTCATACCTATGGACAATTTGGAGTGGCCAATTAACCTAGCATGTTTTTGGAATGGGGGAGGAAACCGGAATACCCGGAGAAAACCCACGCATGCACGGGGAGAACATGCAAACTCCACACAGAGATGGCAGAAGGGTGGAATTGAACCCTGGTGTCCTAGCCGTGAGGTCTTCGCACTAACCACTCGACCACCAAGTCTCAGATATTACGTATATGTAGTTATTTCATTCATATAATCTGTTATCATGTTACTTAACTATTTTAAAGGTAATGGCCTTAATGATTGACTATATTGTTTTTATATCACAAATACACAGACACGTTAAAAAATAATCATGAATGAGAACCAAAATGTGACTGCACGGTGTTCCAGCGGTTAGCATCTTTGCCACACAGTCATGAGATCAAGGGTTGAAACCTACATTTTATGCATCACCATGTACTGTAGAGTTGCTATCCTGCATTGGTATCCTACCCTGTATCCTGGAGAGTTAGGCAGCTGTTAAATCGCTGTCCAGCGCATCAGGGAGTGAGGTTTACCAACTATACTTACTTTTGCACAGCCACACCAGCACAAAGTCACTAATGGGGACAAACAGAACAGACAATAGATGGATGGTAGAACCAAAACACTGTATGTACATAGAACTATATACCATACAAGAAATATCTATTCATGGTACTGCTTACACAAAGCAAAGGTGTTTTCGAAGGTTACCGGTGGACAAGGAATAAACACGTAAATACACACGTTTTTATCTCGGTACAAGACCAAAATAAACAGTGAGTGACAGCATGAAGCCAACTGAAGCACACACACAGTGCTCTCACTGTCATACTGATGTTATTGATGATAACCCAGCTTTGTTGACTCTGCTGATAATGACTCTTTCTGTCAGATATACCTTAGAGGTTCCCCTTTTGGCTGCTGCGGCTCAAAGCAAATATCCAAGTGTCTCACTGCGTGACAGATAATAATCAGTCTGAAATAAGGTAAGTTCATAGTGGTTTACTCACACTTGAGGCCAGAAAATGCTCTTTATCTATAAAGTTCAACACCTAAGACACTCACTCCTCCCTACAAAGAACACCCAGAATCTGACACCAGGCTCAGTAGAATGACAGAATAAAATTCCAGAATTTACCTGCTCACATATGATTGGTGGTGTAATGGTACAGCTGCTGCTCTTAAAGGCATTGAGTCAGAGTTCGGTCTCAGCTCCATACTCTTTAAAAATTCTGTTTATTGTTAATATGTACTGAAAACTATTTATTGAACAATCGAGCATGTATTTGTATTAAAAAAATGCGTAGATTGGGGCGAGTGGTTAGCGCACAGGCCTCACAGCTTGGAGACCCGAGTTCGATTCCCCCTTTGGCCATCTCTGTGTGGAGTTTGTATGTTCTCCTCGTGCATGTGTGGGTTTTCTCCGGGTACTCCGGTTTCCTCCCACATTCCAAAAACATGCTAGGTTAATTGGCCACTCCAAATTGTCCATAGGTATGAATGTGAGTGTGAATGGTTGTTTGTCTATATGTGCTCTGTGATTGGCTGGCCACCAGTCCAGGGTGTACCCCGCCTCTCGCCTGGGATAGGCTCCAGCATACCCGCGACTCTCGTGAGGATAAGCGGTATAGAAAATGGATGGATGAATTCTTAGTTTATACCCCAATTTGGCCAGGGCCATCCCTGTGAATGACACGTAGACTACAGTCGAATTTTTGATATTCAAACTTGGTGATGTCGCAAAAGTCGAGCGACGTAAAGCAAGCATGCAACCAGGTATTTTTGCACATGTCGAGTTTCTCTTTTCACTTTCTTTGAAAAATCAGATGAGTCTGCATCATGCTATGGAGACATCTTGAAGACAAACGTTAACTTGATAGACCAGAAAGTCATGTAAGTAATTCTCTTTTTCTTTTTATATGGTATTAGTCATTTCTGGAAGTGCATTTTCACCACTAAACATTGTATTTCTGCTCCTGAAAATGTGTTTTCCCCACATTGCTGGCTAGAAAAACAGCAGCGCAGAAGCACCTGCCATATACTGATCAATAGTTTTCCTGTGGGAACACGGCCAACTACAGTGCCGACAGAGCAGCCAGCTCTCATGTCAACAACCTGAAGGCATGGAGTGTCCTAAATAATCCAAAAGTTAGAAGACCGGATGTTGGTCCTTGCCCTGTAAATCCGCATGCATTATTGACTCCACATCTTTGTTTACACAAAAACACAATAATCCTAGCAGATTTGAAGCGGCGGGGTTCTGTGAGGGCAACACTGTATCAGCAACCCTGATCTGTGAGTCTTTGCGTAGAATTGAGTTGCTCTAGGAAAATAAACCCAGAGGCATGAGCACAAAGGAGTCTGTTTAGGATTTGACCAGTTTGACTTGAGGAGGATGTTGGATGGTGGAGAAACACTGCTTGCTGCTTTGCTTTTTTGTTCTTAAAATTGATACGCAAGGGGAACCTCCCACAACAAACATCAGCTGCTATACAATAAGACAGGGGTGTCCAAATCTTTTCCAGGGCCACTTTTTGAGCGCCACATACTGAAAAATTTTATTTTGTAAAGAAACAATTTTGTAGATATGCTAGGAAGTTATATTTATTTCAATAAAAAAAACATGTATTAGAATGATTAAAACTAGTATTAGTATGGTATTGGCTCTTTTTCCCCGTTTTGCTGTTTTTTGGTATTTTCCAAATATCTTTTCGTACATAATCATAATAAATATTCTGAATTTATTTCCATTATATTTTTACTTTAATCCCATAGTATTTGTATTATTTTCCAGCAATGACACCTTTGTTGTTTGTGTAATATTACAGTATTTGAAACACAACATAGTTTTCTTAAAGGGGACCTATTTTGCTTATTTTTTGACACTTTGTATTAAATTGCAGACTCCTATAGAGCAGCTACACACAATCACCCACACAGAAAACCTTTTTAGATTTAGCAGAATCTGCACCTATTCCAGCTGTATTTCTTTTGATTTGTGCTTCCTGACAAAATGTTTACTTTATTTTTTTCGTGATGTTACAATGTATTGTCGTAAAGTCATGACATTTTCTCCTTAGATTACAACTTTATCCTTGTAAAATTATTGCAGATTTTTTTTTATTTTTGCTTGTTTTTCCTTGTCAAGTTCTATTTTTAGCATGTGCTACAGGTTAATAAAAATTTGGACACCCGGCAGGATCCTATCCAACCCGGCACACTCAAAAAATAAACATTTAGCCTCAACAAAAAAAATCAACGCAACAGTTTCCATTAGTCTTTCTTAGTTATGACAACTTAATTTGAAATTGCTTTGAACCAACAAACAATATTGCATTGCACAAATTAGCTTTTCCTCTTCACCCAAAGCTTATTTTAAGTAATGCTTACTGAATAATTGTTGTCATAGGGACAAGTTTTTAAGTTCGTAACTCAAAGAAATATGTTAAGTCAACTGACTTAATCATTTTATTCAAAGTAGTTTAATTTGTTGTCTACTTAATTATAATAACAATGCACACTTTTTAAGTAGCAGTAACTTAATAAATATATATACTATATATATGTTTGTGTGTGTGTATATATTATGTTACCAAGCTAATTTTATTAAGTCATGGCAACTTGAATTTTGTTTTAAGCTTACCAACAATAAAATTTGAGTGTATATGACATTCTAAATTAAGTTCATGTAATAGCCAACATTATTATTTGAACATAACTTTAAAAATAAAGTTAGCAACTTAGAAAGTTTATCTAAATCAATTAATTACATTTTTTCATTGCATTCATGTATAAAATCAAGTGGTGTCAAGAGATACTCTAAATTACTTTTTCGAGTGCAGGATCCTATCCAATAGGATAAAAAAAACCCTGAAAAACAAGAATGCACCTGCACTTCCATTGGCATAATCACAAGTGATGAATATAATGACTATGCAAAGTCACTGTGAGTCACCCAATTAAAGTGAGCATGTGAACTGACTAAAGACAAACATTTGAACGCCACATCAATGGCAGGTTTTACTGCCCACAGCCTCTTCCTGAAGACTGTAGGAAGTAGCAAATAAAAAGTTCTGTGCTGGCTGGAGGCAGTTGACGAAGACGGTGTCATCTTTCAGACAAGGAGGCACCGCAGGAGCAGTGAAACCTCCCTTTGGCACAGGCTGATAGATGGTCCTCCCTTTGGCACTTTGTTCTGGTCTGGTGGTGAACATTCATCCCCTGACCATGTCATCACTTTATGACCCTTCTCTTCATTGACAAACATGCTCATATGTAAACATCTACGTCGTTACTTTTCCATCATGGTGTTTTAATAATGAATGAAGCGTACCCTTTTGCGCTAAGTGGCGCTATAAATCAGTGCTAACAAAAACAAATGACTTGAAAGTAGATTTTTTGGAGGACTTAGGAGGGGTGCATGGTGCTCCTCCAGTGAAAGAGTTTTGTGTAACATACAGTAGTATCCCGTGACACACTTGCATGTCTGATTCTTACATTGGTACTCAGCAGTACAACTTAACAAAGTACAAATGCAGTGGAAGGTACAACTCAAACTGAAACATAACCAAATCCATTGTTCCCAGAAGAAATTAATCCGTTCAGGACACCCAAAAATGTACTATAGTTTTACAATATAGCAAACAATTAAAACTGCATATAAATAGGTATAAATAAACATTTAACATCACTTGAAAACTTGATTTCTGAGTTCAATAGTGGTTCTCGCAGGCGGCACGGTGGTCTAGTGGTTAGCACGCAGACCTCACAGCTAGGAGACCAGGGTTCAATTCCACCCTCGGCCATCTCTGTGTGTGGAGTTTGCATGTTCTCCCCGTGCATGCGTGGGTTTTCTCCAGGTACTCCAATTTCCTCCCACATTCCAAAAACATGCTAGGTTAATTGACGACTCTAAATTGTCCATAGGTATGAATGTGAGTGTGAATGGTTGTTTGTCTATATGTGCCGTGTGATTGGCTGGCCACCAGTCCAGGGTGTATCCCGCCTCTTGCCCAAAGACGGCTGGGATAGGCTCCAGCACCCCCGCGACCCTCGTGAGGAAAAGCGGCAGAAAATGAATGAATGAATAGTGGTTCTCGCCTTCTTTGTCAATGATTTGGCCCCATTGTGGGTTGTTTCATAGCCGGGATCAACAAGAAAAACAGAGACTTGTGGCGGAACTGTATTGGTTGGCAAAGAAGCACAGAATCAACCATTGATTACCTAGCAAATAGATGCGCACATGAGACAAAACTTTGGTGTAAATTTTCAACGCCAATCGAAAAACACGCTAATTGAGGTTACATTGTAATGTTCTCATGGAGTCCTGACTACAAGGGCATTTTGTAAGTTTTCTAAGAAAGAGTAGCACGCAAGTCACAGGCCACAGAGCTAGGAGACCTCGGTTTGATTCCCCGATCAGGCATCTCTATGTAGAGTTTAAATGTTCTTCCCGTGCATGCATGGGTTTTCTCCGGGTACTCCGGTTTCCTCCCACATTCCAAAAACATGCTAGGTTAATTGGCCACTCCAAATTGTCCATAGGCATGAATGTGGGTGGGAATGGTTGTTTGTCTATATGTGCCCTGTGATTGGCTGGCCACCAGTCCAGGGTGTACCTGGATAGGTGGTGCCTGGTATAGGCTCCAGCATACCCGTGTGTACCAGTGCTGTGTCGCTTTTGTTTATCCTACTTCACAGTACATGTAAGAGTACTTAGTGACAGGATTAAACACATGACAGCGAACGTGAACAAACTTTCACCTCAAGCAGTGGGCGGGTGGCTGCGACAGTTTCACAAGATTACCCTCTGTTTTGAAAGATTACACGCACCTTTCTTCCTGGCCTCTCACCTCTAGTTGAAAAAGAGCAAATTGGAGTGTCAGTGCTGTCTGGGAAATGTGCACGTCAGACCTGACCCACTCATCACCCCGAGGATGCTTTTTAGTGTTTGTTACATGAGAACATTTTGCAGGCTAGTCCAAAAGGACAAGGTGACAAGATGACTACGGTTATGAATCTTTTTCCAGGTACACGTCTATAGCCGGTTGTGATAGATTCCTCCAACAAAACATAAGACTGAATAACAGAACATGAAACTATAAAGGCTATTTCTCGTCTCTTCTTTTCTTCAAGGCTATCAAATTGCATTAAAAAATAAGACCGATATATTTGGTTACAACTCTAGACTCTAACATCAACAAGATAGTTGAACGAAAGTACACAGAGTCAGTTTCCATGAGAAAGTGAAAGTTAAGTTGGTGTGATAGAGTGACAACCATGCATCTCCTGTTTGTCTGCCTCTTACAGTACTTTTCCATCAGTCATCCATTTTCTATGCCATATACTGGAGCCTATCCCAGCTAACTCCGGGCGAGAGGAGGGGTGCACCCTGGACTGGTGGCCAGCCAATCACAGGGCACACTCACACTCATACCTATGGACAATTTGGAGTGGCCAATTAACCTAGCATGTTTTTGGAATGTGGTAGGAAACCGGACTACCCGGAGAAAACCCACGCATGCACGGGGAGAACATGCAAGCCAAGCAGATATTCTTCCCCATCTCCTGACTGCATGGCCAACACCTCCATCAGTCATATGTAACTGTAATATACAACTCTGATCGTGCTATGTGAGAGTGTGTGTGTCAGGAAGGCCTTCTATAAGAAGCTATCAGACTGAAAATGTGCTCAGCTAATAGACTGCATCTAAAGGTGTAATTTTTTATTTCTAACAAAAGTAAATAATTTTGCCTCATCTGCCACCTCCAAACAGGCAGGAAGGAAGTTCACTGTGCGTTGGTTTGAGCACTTTGGCATGAATGGAGTGAGCACTTTTGTCAGTCATACAGTCTGTTTCTCTCTATGGGTGGAGGCGGGGCCGGCATCATACACACAGAGTGCAGAAGAGTGTAACATAGTAGAAATTGTAGCAATGGTTTAAATTATTTCAAACATGCGGTTTTCTGGGGCTGCACGGCGGTCTAGTGGTTAGCGCGCAGACTTACAGCTAGGAGACCAGGGTTCAATTCCACCCTCGGCCATCTCTGTGTGGAGCTTGCATGTTCTCCATGTGCATGCGTGGGTTTTCTCCGGGTACTCCGGTTTCCTCCCACATTCCAAAAACATGCTAGGTTAATTGGCGACTCCAAATTGTCCATATGTAGGTATGAATGTGAGTGTGAATGGTTGTTTGTCTATATGTGCCCTGTGATTGGCTGGCGACCAGTCCAGGGTGTACCCCGCCTCTCGCCGGAAGACAGCTGGGATAGGCTCCAGCACCCCCGGGACCCTCGTGAGGAAAAAGCGGTAGAAAATGAATGAATGAATGCGGTTTTATGTTGCAGCCACATGTGATGAGTTAAATGTGTCATTCCGTACAAGTTGATACTGAGCAGAAGGGTAAGGGAGGGGTTAGACACACACTAGACAGTCATGATCACACTAACAGAAGGGAAAGAGGGGTCCCTTAAAAGACCGGAACTTCCCATCACTGATGCAAAGTGTAGTTAGTTTCACCTTGGCCTGTATCTCACGCCTCCACAATGTTTTGCTGAAGTTGCACAATGCAAAAAGCTGAAATCCAAGCCAGAATAGTATGATATTTTCTTTACTCAGTCAAGTATCGCCCCCCCTTTGGCCAACAATGCCAAAGGCAAGTGGATTCCTCCCTATACAGGCATAGGGGCTAATGTAATACAACTGCCAAACAACTGAAGCTGATAAAGTCATAACTGTCGTTTAGTGATGTGTCAGAAGCAAACAAAACCGAGAGAGTCGGCTCTTTGAAGTGAACAAGCCGGGCAACAGCAGTTGAGGTCTTAAACCAGCGAATCAACCAGTGTTATTTTCTATTTAAATGTGCACAAGCACTTGAAATGTTCTCCCGTAGGAGTTAATGATATATGTCAGTATGGCAGCTGGTTGATTCCCTTTTTCTCCTTGGTCACCCGACGCTGGAAAGCTTATCTGCCGTCATCTGGCCCATTGTTTCTGTTATCTGAGGTGATCAAGGCTGAGCTGAGCCCCTGTTCATGGCCCCTCTGCCGTCTTTGCAGGCCAGATGGAGGACCTCCACCTGCAGGGAGTCTGAAAGAACACTTGCTGGGATCTTAAGACGCATACAAAAGCAGCAGAAGGATCTTGTTGAAACTTACACAAGCCATTCACAATGAAGTTCTTCCTGCGACATATGTAGGAAAAACCTAAAAAGAGCAAGTAATTCATTAAACCTGCAAATGTGTCAATCATTGCATATTAACAGGAAAGTTTATGTGAAATGATATGTGTGAGGCAAAACCACAATGGAGACGTTGGTGAAAAAGGAAAGGGAACCCCGATTGCATTTAACATGGAGTCATACTGTATAAAAAACACCCTTCCTACACGTTGGATTTCTCAACCATTCTTGTGGCTTTATTTGCATCTAAGCAGCATGTAGAGTTACATTTATAGGCGGGGCCCCGTGACCCCCAGGGGGGACTGGAAAAATCAACGAAAAAATGTCACATACAATTTAATTATATCAAAACTAGTTATTACTATGAACTCTTTAACATAGACATTGTAATTGCAAATTGTCCCATTATGTGGTTATGTTAGTTATATGAATTTACAAATGTATTTATGATGTGTTACTATTATGAATTATTCCTTTATTTATCGGATATTTGTTTGTTTAATTTATTAACATTATTAATTATTGTCTTATTTATGGGATTATTATTATTATTATTATTATTGTTGTTGTTGTTATTATTATTATTACCTTATTTGATTGCTACTTGTGGTGGCTGTTGTAGATATAATTTATTATTATTATCATCATCATCATCATCATTATTATTATTATTTACCTTATTTACAGGATTTGTATTTTCTGGTCAGGGTATTGCATTTGGTATTTTTTTCTATTATTATTTATTTCCTTGAATTAATAAATAATATTGTATACTTATTGAATACAATCTTGAATACAGAATTGAATACTGAATATTTATTAATACTATTATTTTTTTCTTAATTACATAATTATTACATTTTTATTTACTGGTAAGGGTACTGTATTTATAATTTCCTGAATATTATTATTTATTTTCTTATTTACATGTTTTTTGTGGTAATTATTTATTGCTTTATTTGTGGGGCTTTATTTTGTGGCAAAGGTAGTGTATATTGTATTTAAAAAAAACTTGTATAACTTTTAAGCAGGTAAATTGGGTGACACATTGTGTTACAAATTAAAGACTTAAATGCATTTAAAAAATGCATTCAATTTCTTTTGTAAGCACATGTAAATTGGAGGCGGTGAAGGCGGGGGTTGGGGGGGTCATATAAAATCTTGCCTAGGGCGCCACTTTGCCTAAGGGAGTGCCACTTATTGGTTTTTGGCCTGTTTCTGAAATATACTCCATGGCAGCAGGGGAATTGTGGGCAGCCAGCATGAAAAGATTACGCGCTTCCACCTGTGCATGCCAACATTGTCGAGTGCCAAGAAATTACCTTGTTAGTATTCCAACGTGTGAAAAATGAAAATAAATCCTCTGGGTCAACCACTACAACTGAAGAGGCGGGACATTTGTTTATGTGTTTTTGTTGATGTCTCGCTGTGACCCTGAAATAGTTTG
The DNA here is from genome assembly GCF_030265055.1 of Doryrhamphus excisus. NCBI lineage: Eukaryota > Metazoa > Chordata > Actinopteri > Syngnathiformes > Syngnathidae > Doryrhamphus > Doryrhamphus excisus. Next base: position 7,857,009 of record NC_080474.1, read on the forward strand.
GTCATGCACAGTTGCTACAAATGTAGGAAAGTATGAATACATTTCATCCCGGAATATGGACCCTGAGAAAGATTTTGTATTCTGGGTGAATATCTTTCTGTGCTGCCCTTGCAGTGCATTCTGATTTTAGTTGAGTATGCTGACCTTGATGGAGGTCAAGGAAAGTGCTTTAAAGGGCTAACAACTCATGAAACCTTGGTGAAAAGTAGGAAGAGTGTGCCTTCCAGAGATAAGAAGTGAGCTTTTAAAGAGGCTCTATTGTTCAAGCTTTCTCTTTAAATACAAACTTACATGCAAGCAAACAGGATGCTTTTACAAATATTTCCCATTGTGTGGAAATATACAGTAATCCTTCATATTTGTTTCCGCCAAAACTGAGGTATTTCCACTCGCATTCAACTTTTGGTGAGAAACGATTGAGATATTTTGTCTGTGCGCATCCCCTGGTGAGGCAATTTGATGGGTCTGTTATTGACAGACAAAAATAAACAAAAAGCCAGGTGGCATTAAATATGTTCTTGGGTGAGCCTTGCATGATTCATAGATAAAGACGTTTTGCATTCCAGGGTGGAATAGTGCGCATTATGTTGGTGCATAAGCATGCAAGGACATTCATGTCAAAATAAGACAACACACTTTACATGACGCTACATAACAGAGGCCACATTCTCTTATTGGAAGAATAAAATGAACTAAATTGAGAGATGGATCGATATTCAGTAAACCTCGGATATATCGGATTCAATTGTTCCCACTGGTTTTGTCCGATATAAGCGAAATCCGTTATATGCGTATACCGGAAAATGTCCGTTTGTCGGATTGTATCCGTTATAAAAAGGCACTTCCTTGACTATGTTTCCAATGTACCTGGACTGGACAATGAAAAGAGACGTAAGGTAATGAGAATTTAACTTTATTGGACTCTGAGCATAACAAATTGTTAATTAAGCTAGGCCCTGTTACGCCCGTCAGGCCTACGTTATTTCCAATAGTGAGGTTAAGATCTCATTCACTGCTGAGCTAGTATTATTGACGTCACTCACTTTTATATTTGTCCTAAATCTGAAGCCAGGAGAAAGACAATAGCCAGTGACATCAACAAGATTAGCATAACGATGCGGCCATCCGATATATGCGAGGGAAATTTAATGGAAATGCATTGGAACGGGACGGGAGATTTTGTCCAAAATAGGCGAAATCCGTTATAAAAAATCCGATATATGCAATGAATTTTTATTGGAAATGCATTACAGAAAAATCGGTTCTTTTTTATCTGTCCGTTGTGAGCAAATTTCCGATATATCCGAGTCTGATATATCCGAGGTTTACTGTACTTGGAAAGAAAGCATTGGGTTTGCCTTTCAGGTCTGCTCCCTTTTCACCACAACGGACCGATGCAGAGTCAGCATCACTGCAGACACTGCAACAATCCGCCCGCCAATCTGTATTTTGTTGGGCACTGTGTTTGGTTATACGATAACCAAGACATATTTTGGCAGTAATTTTCTTAACAAAATGAAAACCAATGTACTACTGTTTGTTTGTTTCTTTCGGCTTTTTTCCTTATGGAGTCGCCATATCGGATCTTTTTTTGATTTTTGGCTTGAGCCTTTTATATTCCTGATGCCCTTCCTGACGAATACCGATGTAGGAATAAGTAAGTCTTCAGTTCCTTTAGTCCGTTCTATAATGTCCAAGTCAAACTGAAACACGTGATTTTTCCCATAAGAAATAACATAAATTTTACAATTATAGTTTTATATCAGGAAAACTATTTAAAATGCAAATGAAAGGAATAAATGAACATTTAACATCACTTTCATCGTGATTGGAGACTTGATTGTTGACGAGGATGGCTACGCCTTTGTGTTTGCTAAAAGTTATTTCTTGAATTAAAGTTAAACACTTGTAACTTTTTTTGGCCCCATAATGGGTTATTTTGCATACAAACCGAGGAAACATTTTTGCATACATTTTTAACATCAACTGAAAAATACGCTAACCACTGGTTCCACTGTAGTTTGCTAAGCACAATATTCCATCATACAGTACAATAAACTAGACATATTTTTGCAATGCCTTTTATCAAAACACAAATTGTACAAAAACTCACACTGTAATAAATAGTAGCATCAATCATTCATTCCTAAAGGTCCGACTTAAACCAAAACATACGCTAACCAAATCAGTTTTTCCCATGAAAAATAACCCAATTAATCTGTTCCGGACACCCAAAAAAACAGTAAAAAATAGTAATAAATAGTAGTAGCAGTAATCATAAATAGTAGTCATAGTGTTTCTCACTGTCAAAATGCTTGCATTTGCAACTGTGACCGATGACAATAACAAAAGCAGAGATTTGTGGTGAAGAACTACACAATCAACTGCTGATTCCATTTTGTTAGCATGCTAATAAGCTGCTGAAAGGGACACTTTGTGATACAAAAAATAAGTTACAAACACAGTTGTCCTCAAGCAGGATATTAATAACACAACAACATAATAGCACCATATTGTACGCTAACCAGAAATTGTACACAAACCAAGACATTTGGACTGAAAAACTGGGACTAGATAAGTCTTGACTTCTTCCCATTCCCTTTCGAACATGTGTACGTTTATATATACATAGGTATTTTTATTTGTGTTGATTTATGTTTGGTTTGTTGTGTTTTAGATGATGTTTGAAATAAATAAGGAAAAAAAAAACTATGCCAGTTCGCGTACGCTAACTGAGGTTCCGTTGTAATGTATAGTTTGAAAGGTCTCCTGACATGAGAGAGTATTTTTAAAGTTTTCTAATAAAGGGTGCATATGTAGGGAGGAAACTTTCATTTCCTACAAAGCGTGTGAAAAAGTGAAGGTGATATTTAACCAGAGGTACGATTACGACAAATGATCCTGCGCAGGGATGAGTTGCAACTGGAGAGCTGCCGTCAACTGAACGCTGCTGCTCTTTCTTTCCTTTATCTTACTGGCATTCTTCTGTCTCATTTCAATAGCCATTCTTCAGCCAGGAGCCTCCGCCACTGCCGTTCACACTTGAGGTGATTTGTATTCTAAATAGCTCACAGATCTTTTGTATTCCGAGGCCGATAGCAATCTGAATCCTCATGCTGACAGTGGAGACAGCAGCTATCCTGCCACAACTGGAAGGGAGGGGCGTGTTGTTTATTTTAAGGAAGGGAATCTCTTGAGCTCAAATCATACAAGGCAATAATCTCCATGTACATATTGACTCCATGGCGGCGCATTGAGTGTACTGATTAAACGTATTAGAATTGCTAAAAAGATGCTCCATTTTTTTGCTGCGATTAAAGCATTAAAGTCAATGAAAAATGACTGAATATGACTTTAAAGAGATAGAAGTAGAATTTTGATGATTTCTCACCATCCAGCAGATCATTTTGGAGCTTAACTGTGATTTTTTCTTTTTTGGCAGTTACTATCATGGCTCTTGTGAAAAACCTTGACATCGCACTGCCTTTGGAAGACACCATTTTGCATAGAATTTTCTTTTCCTGAGACTCTCAATGAACAGATTTTTAACAAACATTAATATAAGGTGACAGTATTTGGATTACCGAGAACCAGAATGGCCTGATAATGAAATACTCAAACAATACTGAAAGTTTACTCAAAGATACTTCAATACATTTGAAGTATGTTTCCTTTGTGTGGATGGAAGATTGTTCACATGTGATAAAAAAAAATGTATGATTAAAGACGCAAATTCAGATTGGTTTCTCAGAAGTTACTTAACATGTTTTATTATGCCTAAAATAACTTTAGAATCTCTGGAATTAAATACATTGGAATGTTAACCTGCAACAATAAATTGTTTACATTAACCAAAAAACATGCTAACCAGGGCGGACGCTAACCGAGGTTCCACTGTTATAATAGAAAATAGTATTTCTTGTGTAAAAATTGTAAAAATTGTCCTATAAGAAAACAACTTAGCTGTATTAGCACATCCACCCCTAGTGCCAGTCATTTTAATGATCCAAAAGAAAACAGAACATTTTTTGCCACTGTCAAATAAAAAAAACACATGACAGTTAAAACAACGTGTAATAATAGAACATTTCCTGGAAAGGAAGGCATGCACTGGGAAAATGGGACATTTGGTACCTCAGGTTTTGTTCCAAAAACAAAAACCCAAATGCATGAAAGCCAAGGTAATTTGCCTTGATTGAAGACTTTCTTTAGCCCCATGGTGGGTGATTTAGCAGTCACACTCAATAAAAGTGATTGGACGGTGGTTTGACAATGCATAAGGGGCTTTGTTTGGGCAATTGGTTCCAAGGAATGATACAACACAGGACAAATGGACTCGTTGGTTACGTGCAATACTGTATGAAAATCAGGACAATGTACGAATCATGCAGTAGTAGTACATATTTACAGTACTACTAGTAGTCCTTTTGAAAAACGATGTTTGATTGTATTTTGTAGTTTAGTTTAATACAATATATTATATAACTCAATTCAAATATGGGTTTGAATCTTTATTTAGGCACTTCTGTGTGGCGTTTGCATGTTGTCACACACATTCCAAAAGCATACGGTAGGTTAATAGGTGACTCTAAATTGTCCATAGGTATGAATGTGAGTATGAATAGCTGGCAACCAGTCCACGGTGTTCTCTGCCTTTTGCCCAAAGTCAGCTGGGATAGGCTCCAGCCTAGTGAGGACGAGCAACATCGAAAATGGATGGATAAAAGTCAATTTCCAGTCTGACAGCAAGGACTGATCCATCTATGTGAAGGTACAATCACAGGCAGCACAGTGCTGAATATACACAGTCCATCACATAGAGAAATTGAACAGTCCTAAGTTAAAGGAGTATCTGGAAATCTGGGGTAAATACAAGTCAGGTCTTCACAGCACATAGATACAGTCATATGCTCTAAACTGCTGAGAGTCAGGCCAAGATATTTAATTTGTCTTTGCCAGTCAGGAGGTCATCACAGATACAAGTGCACTGGCAATAAAAATACATTCTTTTCACAACTTCTATAAAATCAGACTTCTTTGCAACCTGTGGGATCTGAGTGCAGGTTCTCACTAATAATACTCACTAATAATAGTACTAATAATAGTACACTAATAATTTACACTCATGATCTGGGGTGCTTTTTCATTTAGTGGAACACTGCAACTTCAGGTGGTGCAGGATCGTCAAACGGTTGGGTTTTTCAACTGGACAATGCTGCAGTTCACAATGCTCGCTTCAGCAAGGACATCTTCAGGCAGAATAGCGTCCCTCTTGCATGTTCCCCTGATTTAAATCCCGTAGAGCACATTTGGGGATGGATGGCAAGGGGAGTTTATAAAAATGGCCATCACTTCCAGACAGTTGATGCCCTTGGTGAAGCCATCGTCACCACTTGGAGCAATGTTCCCAGTTGCCATGGAAACACTGGCATCAAGCATGCCTAAAACAATATTTGAAGTGATTAATAAGATCGGTGGAGGTCATTACTGAGTCTGACTGAGAATTTTTTTTTTCTTCTGGTTTGGATTTTTTTTTGTAATTTTTTGAGTAATATTTGGGGTTTCTGGAATGATTTAATTGGATTTATATTTTTTCCTCCTCTACATTTTTGTTTTTTGTCTGAACATTTGAAGAATTTGAGGGCACTCATCCAAAACCTAAAAGTAAGAGCGGCATGCGGAGTGTAAAAGATAAAATAGTGTGAATAACCAAGCCTACAGATGAAATCCAGGAGCTTCCAGACTGATAACGTAAATAATGTCTGCATGTGGATAGCGTTGATAACAGCTGCATGCCAATACAAAGGCCTTTCTCTGAGCTGCAGATTCTCCCTGTTCTGCTCCTCAGGAGTCCAACTGAGGACACCAAACACAAAAGATTAGTCCAAATCCACTTTGATAAGCCTCTGAAAAAGCATTTTATTATTTTTATTGTGAGTTACAATGGAGTGTTTTATTTTCATTTTGTCGACTTCATGTCCACAGTCATAATTGTATATAAGGTTTTTCCCAAGTTGAGTTTTCTTATATTATAAACAAACAAATCAAAGGGTATCTCCTCAAAGCAGGGGATGTTTTTAAACATGCAAAAATATGCTTTTTTAAATAATAATAACAATACATTTTATTTTTATAGTGCTTTTCAGAGTACTCAAAGATGCGTTACAGTGAAGAAAAAAGAAATAAAAAATAGAGTTGAGTGAAAAACAGAGTAAACGATGCATTGAAATACAATATCCATACATTCATTCAGAGCTAAAAACAAGGCAAAATTATCTCCTTTTTTTAGAGCAGGTGTGTCAAACTCAATTGCAAAGGGGGCCAAAATTCAAAGCCTACTTTAGGTTGTGGGCCAAACTGGATATTGCCCCCCCACCCCACCCCACCCACATCCACCACCTTTTTGTCATTCTCTCAATGTCCAGTAAAAGCTACAGTATTTTATATCAACACAAAAAACTGCAAGAGTTTGCATCTGTGGAATGGGCAGATTACACATTTCCCAGCATGCTTTGCTATAGTTAGAACGATCACTATTGATTGTCTTGTGCCTTTTTAAATTGATCAATCCTCATTTTAAACAATGTGTCTCCTCACATCAGGGGATTTTTTTAACCACGCAAAAGAAAGCAGGCGGCGAGTAGTGGCACAAGGCTCCATCACTTTTTTTGTTGAATAATAAAACATGAAATAAAAGAACACCAGTCAGGGATGTTTAAGCCTCTGGACATCGCATCACACAGCAACCCACCACAAAAAATGCCTTTTTGATAATGGTTGGAGTTGTTATTATTCAGGCATGACTGCAGTGTGTGCAACAGCTTCCCTCCCACAGTTGCGTAACACCTCACTGCTGTTGTTTTGAAACACAGCTGTAAATTGTGGTGAGGTTTTAGATGAAGTGTAATTGAATGTTAGAAAAAAAGAGTTGTTAGAAATACACTGTACTGTAGCATTCTGATGCTTTTTTAAAAAAAAAAAAAAGATCTACCTTACAAGCAAAATAAAATCAATGACACACATCAATTTATAAAATCTATCACTGCTCTCATATTTCAAAGACACGAGGTCGGCCCTTGCATGTCTTAGTGTGGAAGATTAAGTTTCAGACACTCGCCAGCCTGCTCCGCGAAGGGAGGTGCGTTTGGTGAGGGCCCGGGACCTGTCATCACAAACTTAAGTGAAATCAGAGAGGATTGGCAAAGCCTTGAGAGAGTAAGAGTGGTACTCCCCAAGGCTGCGGGCTCTTTGATTGAAATCCCTCATTATGGCATGTAAGGTACTTTAAAGATCCTCTGGTGGTTATTAAGCTGTGCCATTTTAACACGACTTGAGGAGAGCATGAAGGAGTAAGACTGACTTCCTACTCACAAGATAGAGATTTGTCCACGGAAATGCAATGCCTCATTCTGCATTATGAAGGATAAGGAGGGAGGCAACAATTTATTCATGTAGGACAATACTGGATACCTTGGTTGATACCAAGCTTGGTATTAGTATCGGTGCAAAACTAGCCCGATGGAATCGCTACTATCCAGTTCTCTTCTATGTTTATCCCTTACGAAAAGAAAATATATTTATCAATATATTACTTTAAATATATTGTATTATATTATAATATATTATTTTTCTATTATATTTTCCAATACATTATATATTATAAATACATGGAATAATATATTTTTGTACATATATTATACAATACTATATTATATATTCATGTAATATATGGCAATATATTGCAGAATATATAAATGATTGCCGCTTTCAATATATTGAAATATATTAAATCCAAATATATAATATATAAGTTTATATATCCCAAATTATATGCAATTTTATATATGTAAAAATATAGTCCTTTTTTGGTCTTGATCGCAAGATATTTTTTATATGTATCAATATATACACATATATGATCTATGCTTATATTGCAATATATTGGAAAATATAAACATAAGATCCCATATATGGAAATATATTTCCTAATACATTGCATTATATTTGCCAATATACTGCAATATATTTTTTTCCATAAGGGATTATCAAAAATAGAGTGTTTTGTTGTCTTCTTCATATTCTTGTATTTTGTTTACCAACTCAGGGAATAGGTTAGAGGCAAATAGCAAAAATGATTTGAATGAGAATCAGTAGTAGTTTTTGCTTTATTTCATGAAAACAATACAAACAGGAGTCTCAGTACAAAATCCCAGACTTCCCGGTCCCCGGCCACCTCCTCCAGCTCCACCGAAAAGACACCAAGGCGTTCCCAGGCAAGTTGCGAGACATAATCCCTCCAGCGTGTTCTAGGTCTGCCCCCTGGTCCTCCCCTGCATGGCTGGGAACTCCCAGAACACCTCACCAGAGACAGGGAGGTGTCGGCGAGGCATCTGGACTAGATGGGCGAACCACAGGGGTATCAATCAGGCTCTTCTCGAAACCGTGTCTACATAATCCACATTGCTTGCCTGTTGTAATTCCAGTCATGACTTACTATAATATATTACCATAAATTCACCTTGTTGCAAGTTTTGAGGCCAATTTGTTGTGTATGTTTGACTTTTGCATCTCACAACAACTATGGTGCATTCAAGGACTGCCGAACAAAGTGCAAAATCTCAATCATTGACAAAAATGATATGCCTTTATGAAGCATAAACATGCAAAAATTGTGTCCTTTTTACCAGCAGTACTTGACATGTATTAGGTATATTTTATTTTCACCTGCAAATTTGAATGCTGAGTCGCAATATATTCTTACAATGTCTTACAGTCGTCCCTCTCACGTTTTGTCAAAAAAAAAAATGAATAAGTCATGCAGTTTTGTGGTTGTTGCAGTCACAAAATATGCACAACTATTCAAATTGTATGTATTTTTTGGCCCAAATTAAGCACTTTCAAGCTTAAAAATTGGCAAATGAACTAAAATAGAAATATAAGGTTACTATCAATTTTTGCGGCCAATTTGTTGTATATGTTTCACTTTTGCATCTCACAATAACTATGGTGCATTCAAGGACTGCCAAACAAAATGCAAAATCTCAATTATTGACAAAAATGATATGCATTTATGAAGCATAAAGTCATATAAACATGTAAAAATTGTGTATGACATGTATTAGGTATATTTTATTTTCACCTGCAAATTTGAATGCGGAGTCGCAATATATGTCTTACAGTCGTCCCTCTCACGTTCTGTCGAAAAAATATGAATAAGTCATGTAGTTTTGTGGTTGTTGCAGTCACAAAATATGCACAATTATTCAAATTTTATGTATTTATTGGCTCAAATTAAGCACTTTCAAGCTTAAAAATTGGCAAATGAATTAAAATAGAAATATAGGGTTACTATGTGGCCGTAATGTTACTGCTCGGGAGATGCTCGGGCATTGTTGTGGGCTATTGTTGCAGCCATAATCGACTCCAAACTAAAACAAGTCAAATTCATGTCATGGCTTAATGTCTCTTATTATGTCTACTATGTTGGGTAATAAGACAGTGAAGGTGACTATAGGGGTGTTATTTCATGTCCAAAGGGCAAAAACACAACTGTGTTTATTGTGATTATCATCATGATGACGGAAAATCAAATTCAATCATCTTTCTAGCAAAACTACAAGATATATGGTATGAGATCAATACCAACATCTTCAGTCTGTTCCCTCTTCTTGTAACTTCTTCTTTAATTTTAACTTTTGCATGTTTTACAAGTATGCTCAGTGCCTTCACCTTCACTTGAGACAGAAGTTGCACTTTATAAAGTCCACCCATTTTGGGAACAGGAAGCCCCTCCTCCTCCGGGGGTGGGGTCTCCGAGGGAGACCTAGAGCATTTATTGAGGTGCTTGGAGCAACCACTCACAACACGCTCTTCAGATGCACGCATGCCAGTGCTAACATTTCATTATCTTCTTTCCTTTTCTTCAAGGTGAGTTTTTCCCATCCATTATGTAAAGTGTTCAACACTGTGTTTCTCCCTGGTGTTTATATCTCGGCTTAAATCTTTTAAATGGCGGGTTTAATGAATAAAGAATCAGGAGTAAATGATTTACTTTATTTTTCCACATATTTAATAAAAAACTGTTTTTGATATCAAGTATTTTGCATGCTTGTGTAGAGTGTTGCATGTAAAACTTTGTTTTTGGCTTTTTAGGTGAATATGGCCTTTTACATATTTGACAACAGTTCTGACAACATCTCAGAGGAGTCTGGGGACTTCGACTTGGACATTCAGGAGCCGTGTGGCCGAGCGCTCAGTAACGACTTCAAGAAGATTTTCCTCCCAACAGTGTATGGAATAATCATTGTTCTCGGCATCATCGGCAATGGATTAGTAGTCATTGTGATGGGCTACCAAAGGAAGGTCAAAACAATGACAGATAAGTACCGGCTTCATCTCTCCGTGGCTGACCTCCTGTTTGTCCTCACGCTGCCCTTCTGGGCCGTGGATGCGGCCAGGAACTGGTACTTTGGTAGTTTCATGTGTGTGTTTGTGCACATGATCTACACTGTCAATCTATACAGCAGCGTGCTCATCCTGGCCTTCATCAGCTTGGATAGATACCTAGCTGTCGTGAGGGCCACCAACAGCCAAGCCACGCGCAAGCTTCTGGCCAGCAAAGTCATCTACGTGGGCGTGTGGCTGCCAGCGACCGTTCTGACCGTACCCGACCTTGTGTTCGCCAGGATACAAGACACGGGTTCCTCCAACTTTCTTTTCTTGAATGATGAGAGCATGGAGACAGCCGACTCCAGGATCATTTGCCAGCGCATTTACCCTCAGGAAAGCAGCCTGATATGGACGGTGGTGTTTCGCTTCCAGCACATCCTCGTGGGCTTTGTGCTGCCCGGCTTGGTCATTCTTATTTGCTACTGCATCATCATCGCTAAGCTGTCCCGAGGCGCCAAGGGCCAGGTGCTGAAGAAGAAAGCCCTCAAAACCACGGTCATCCTCATTTTGTGCTTCTTCTCCTGCTGGCTGCCGTACTGCTTGGGTAACTTCCTGGACACCCTCATGATGCTGGACGTGGTCAGCCCTTCTTGTGAACTGGAACAAGCGGTGGAGAAGTGGATCTCCGTCACAGAAGCCTTGGCGTATTTCCACTGCTGCCTCAACCCCATCCTCTACGCGTTCCTGGGAGTCAAATTCAAAAAGTCCGCCAGGAGCGCGTTGACTGTGAATAGCCGATCCAGTCAGAAAGCGACTCTCATGACGAAAAAGCGCGGGCCCATTTCATCCGTGTCGACCGAGTCAGAATCCTCCAGTGTTTTGTCGAGTTAACAAGACTTCAAAATGTGAGACTTGGAACAACTGTAAGCTTTAATTATCCAGACAATACTACAATTTGTACAGTAATGTACAAATGTGAAATAAAAGGACATTCATTTGATTGCATTGTAATTATGTACACTATGGGGTGTTTTTTTATACTACATATCCTTGTGTTTTAGTCAGTTTTGTCTTTGCAAAAACTGTGATGTTGTCATGTGGGTCAGGTCTTTACTGTGAGGGATAGTAGCTGCTCCTTGGGACTGTAAATAGTTTAAAAGAGTTGTTTGTGTGTTCGCACTTACGTTGAAAGCTTTTATTTATTGTTGTCGTTCACACTGGAAGTTTTGTAATAGAAACAAATTGCATGCTGCTTTTTCAACCTTTTATACGCTTGTTTTTTTTTTTAAATGTGAAAATAAACAAATTCAGTGCTTCTTATATTGATTGTGTGTGTTTTCACTCAAGCCTGCTTGTCGCCCCGGGGGTTGGGGGATGGGGCATGTGTGTGTTGATGGGTGGAGACTAGGGGTCTCCAAACACAAATGTCCCCACCTGATCTGACTAGAAAGCAGAAGGAGGTCTGCCCAGACCCTGTAATTGCAAGAACATCTGTGCGCTTTTACATCTTAAGCAGTCATGCCACAAATGTTAAGAATTGGTCCCATTCAGGGTGGAACCTTTCTTAGCGTCATTCATCTGTCCCAGAAGGTATGACTCCAACTGAAACAGATGCTAATAGACACTAAGAAATCATGTAAATCCAATTCTTCTGTTCCAGAAAGCCAAAAATGTGAACACAAAACAAGTTTATAGTTTACAATTATAGTTTTACATGCATATAAAACAAGAAATGAAAAGAATGAATGAACATTTTACGGTACTTTCACCTTCACTGAGTATGTGACTCTAGATTATGAGTGTTCCCAAAGACATTGGACACCATCTTTCTTGAATTCAACAGTGTTTCACACCTCAATAATCTAATATGGAGTTTCAAGTTTCAGCACCATAACAAAAAATGCCATTAATTTGAACTCAATTTAAGAAATAACTCACAAAACTGGAAGGTGACGTTTGTTTTGTGTCTTGCTGCCATATTGTGCTCACATCAATAATCACAGGGACAGAGGTGGGGACATATAGACAAACAACCATCCCCACCCACATTCATACGTATGGACAATACGGTACAATACGGTACAATACGGTAAACCGGAGTTCCCAGAAAAAAAAACAGGGAGAACATGTAAACTCCAAACAGAGATGCACAAGCAGAGAATTGAACCCATGTCTTCCCCATCTCCAGACTGTGTGGCCAGTATGCTAACCACTCACCCACCACGCAGTAGCTATTTGCACTTTCTACTTTTACTTTCTGGTCTTTCTATCTTCTTGATGGAAGGACAGCAGTGACAAGCATTCCAGCTCACCACTCCCCCATCCCTTCAGGATGATGCGCATATTGCTGCATCTCCATTATATGAAATTTTACACAACATTTATTTTATATGACAATTTAAATTGACAATTTCGGCTCAGATTAGCATTTACATTGAATATGACACAGGCTGCAGAAGACATGCTAACAAACAACTCAGTGCACTCACTCTAGGGAGGGTTTGCACACAAAACCGAGAAGAGACGCTCCCGGCAGCCTTATCTTTTTGTTTCTGCCCTGTGTTTTATCAGGAAATTTGCAAATTCCGAACATTTTTACTTGGCAAAGTGTCAAAAATAATAATAATAATAATAATGAATTGAATGAATTGAAAATGAATTGAATCGTACAATAATAATAATACATAATACAGTTATTTTATGTTATCATTATTCAAGTTTTTTTATTCTGTGTAAGGTTTGACTTTGACACGTTTCATTTTAAAGTGAATATGCACCTTTCTTGACATTGTAAACAAGCGTTTTACCATTTGATTCATAGGAAGGGTCAACGCGTAATTTCATTTATTCCCTCAACACCTTGAGAGGATGCAAAATGGGTGGATAAATTCTTTGTTCACTTGGCACGCTGTTATGTGCAATAAATTGCACAGAAATTGCTCAGTGTGGAGACAAAACCAAATTGACACACAAATTAGCACGTCTGCAGGCTCCTTTTGGACTGGTGACAAGAGTGATGTTCAAGTTGGAGACTAAAGGAAGCTGACAACAAAAGACTTGAAGAAGAATGGAGCCGTCAAATGGGCTGCTGTGCAATGCAGAGTTGTCTGCCCTTTCAGCCATCCAATGGAGGTGCATTTCCATATCTTTACATGTAAAAAAAAATAGTGTGAAGTGCCTCCATCGAGTCAGATGGTTAATGGAACAGGATAAAACCAGAGGAGGTTCTTCAGTTGGAAATGATCCCAAATGGTTTGGGATTAGCATAAGACCTTGACTGCCTTGCAGCGTAGGAAGAGAGCTCAGGTGAAGGCTTCACTTTGTTCAGCCGAAGCCTTTTCATCTGTTTAGCATCTGATTGAAAAATCATTTGATTTAATATATATGTGCACAAAATGCTATATGCTTGATTGTAGTGGTCTCTGATAATATCGGCCGACCGATTTTATAATATTATATAACCGATTTTTATTCTGGCAATAATGACAATGCTTGCTATCTTATTTTTTATCCTATTTTAAACTTTGCATCGTTCTTATATGGATGTTTGTGCAGCATATAAATGTGCAGCTTTGCCGACCAATTTTATAAATCATATATCGGTATGGGTTTTTCTGGCAATAATGACAAAGCTTGCTATCTTATTTTTTATCCTATTTTAAACTTTGCATCGTTCTTATATGGATGTTTGTGCAACATATAAATGTGCAGCTTTTCAAGTTGCATCATCGCAAGCTTTATTTAATTGGATTCATATTTGTGATTTTTTTTGAAGACTAACAGGATTGTAGTAGTCCAGAGTTTTGTACTTTGCACTTTACTTTGTTCTTATATGGATATTAGTGCCACATAGAATTGTGCAGCATTTCAAATTGTGTCGTCACTCGCATTATTTAACTGGATTTTTATTTGTAGCTTAATTGACATTAATTGGATTGTAGTAGTCTGGAGTTTCATATTTTAAACTTTGCATTGTTCATATATGGATGTTTGTGCAACATATAAATGTGCAGCTTTTCAAGTTGTGTTATCGCAAGCTTTATTTAATTGGATTCATATTTGTGATTTTTTTTTAAGACTAACAGGATTGTAGTAGTCCAGAGTTTTGTACTTTGCACTTTACTTTGTTCTTATATGGATATTAGTTCCACATAGAATTGTGCAGCATTTCAAATTGTGTCATCACTCGCATTATTTAACTGGATTTTTATTTGTAACTTAATTGACATTAATTGGATTGTAGTAGTCTGGAGTTTGGTATTTTAAACTTTGCATTGTTCTTATATGGATGTTTGTGCAACATAGAAATGTGAAACTCTCCAAATTGTGTTGGCTTATTGAATTGGATTTTTACTTGTGAATTTGTTTTTAAAATAAAAACCTGACTTATAATGTTGATAGCAGGAGAATGTGTTAGTTGAGTTCAGTGATTCTCAAGTGGTGGGTTGTGAATCCACAGCGAGTCAAGAATGACATTGAAACACGTAATATACCACTGATGTCTGTCTAGGTATTTGTTATTAAAAATGACTACAATTAAGCATTACAGTTATAAGTGCAAATATATTATTTGTGAGCTTATTTAGTACAGTTTTTATGTGCTGGACGATATGGAACAGCTCTTGCTGTCATGCATTACATTCGTAAAACCTATCATAACCGCAACCGTTTGCATAACTTTAAAGTGGCAATGAAAAAAAGCACATATTGACAACACTTACATGCAAATGACGTCAGCTGCCTGCTGTGCACACATTTAAAATCCTCAAAGGCCCTCAACCCTTGGGCCACATGTGTGCCCACTCATGCATAATTGAGCAGATGTGTATAATGTGTATACATGTTATAGAAACATTTCAATTTACTGGGTGAAAGGCCAAAGTTGTTGAAATGAGATCATTTGGACCACCAGTGTGAATCCATGAGTTGAGTTTCATGTCTCGGGTGTTTTGCAGTGATGCTGTACCACAGAAAAATCCAGAAACGGCGCAAAATCCACATGAGGCCGAGTGTGATTATTTGAAAGGGGTCTTACAAGTGCAGGATGAAAGGAACATAAATACCACTAGTTCCTTTTGGGCAGCGACCCGCTTCAGAGTAAGCAGCAGGAAGACCGCTTCCTGCAGCAATATCTCATGTAGCCATTGTGAAAAGCTTTGATGACCCCCTACTGTATTCAAACTACCATCACTTACACAGAAAGCCAACCCTGCGAAGCACACTTGAGCAAAGGCAAAAAAAATAATTGACACTTAAATGTAATGATAAAATTGCTCCCATGTGGTCAATACATGTTATTAGTATACATTACTGCAGGTCATGAATCATGTTATAATTGATGAAATATAAATTGATTTCAAGTACCAAAAAAACTCTCATGTTTATGTTGTTCAATGTTTTATAGTTAATCATTGAAATTACATAAATTAAATCCTGTACTGTATATTCTAGGTGCATTATTGAAAAAACCCCAGTGAAATTCAACTTATTTATTCACATTTTTTTAGTTGGTCTGTCATAATACTGAGGTATATGCAAAACAACTGTTGAAATATGAACCTGAAAAAATGAAAAAAATAACCTGCCTTTTATATGTCACAGTTAGCCTCTGACCAAATTTTAGTTTAATTATCTACAAGAAAAACCTCACACAAAAACATAACAAAGGTACATGAGAAAGATTTTTTTGTGGGGTAAACATTTTCATCCACTTTTAAAAAGACACGTATTTGCTTTGCTTTTGCGATGAACATCTCCGTTAGTCCATTGATTCTACATTTGAATTCACACACCATATTTGTATTCAGTACAGATACATTTACGCCTGAAATAGAGAGATAATACAGAGGATTTGCGATCTAACGCCACACATCAAGAGTCACTGACAATGAGCGTGTTCCATGGTTTTATTATTACTCTTCCATGTTTTAAATATAATATAATATTAAAAGATTGCGTGGGAACTTATCCCCATTGTTGTTTCTAATCGGAACAGAAAGCAGTCGGGATTTGGTGTTCCCACAAAACAAGTCCGCACTTCCGGTTCCTGCGCATGCTGTAACAGCTGACGCGGTGCACGCCTGTCTCCTGCAGTGAAAAACTTTCTCCGCGACTATAATTCGTCATGATTAAAGAGGAAGCTAAAGGGTAAGAAGCGCCTCTAAATAAATCACACAGCCACGCTGGCAAAAAAAAAAATACAAAAGTGTAAAGTGTTTCCAGGAACGCTAGTTAGCTTTAGCTGGCTCTTGCCTCCACATGCATCAGATTGCATCATCTGTCACTTGAAGACAACAAATCCGTTGCCACCCCAAATCTTATGTGGTAGTCATCAGTAATTTAATAACTGACCATTGGGGTGCATTTAAAAGTTTAGGCTAACTTACATGTTCTCACGCACGTTTAACCGCATATAAACCTAATCTAATAGCATATCAGCAACCTCTTGTTACTTCAAGAAACAGTTTCTGTCATGTTTGGAGATATTTGCCCAAGAATGTCGCTGTTGTTGGCAATACATCCTCATTCTTGTTTAAAGCTCACATCAAGAGTGTGTTAGTGCAAGTAAGCTGCACCACCCACTCATTCTGTTTATTAAATAACCATCATAAAACCACAGTTGATACCAAGTCAAACAAGCTTTTAAAACCAGGCCTAAATTTTCATTTGATACATGACCAAAGTGCCCAATCTTTGCTATTGCAGGTGAAGTTTTGCATTTGATGCACACATATGTTTATCTTATTCATAGCTAACTGATAGTTTAACTTGGCTTTTTGAAGTCGCCCTGCAAAGCCACGTTTGTGATCATCCACATTCCTCAGCTGTTGTAAGCCTAGAACGAACTTACCCTCAGGTCATCCTCCTTGCTGTAGTAGCTCTGCATGCTGCTTAGAAATACAATACAGCATCATTCAATCATGGACAACAAAACTGTAATAAACGTTAAAAAAAAAAGTATTACAGTGATCCCTTGTTGATCACTGTTGTTTCCAGACCCGACCCTCAGTGTTAAGTCAATTTCCGCAAAATAGGAGTCATTATTAATAAATAAAACATTTTCTGGACTATCAGTGTTTTAAAAACTCTTGTAGACCACTGGTTGTGATGGGAAATGGCTGTTAGCAACCTTGCTCCCTGTATGCACACTATTGTAATGCTACACGGACAACACTGACAAATTGTTACTTATTGCTTGCTCTTATCACCTGGAAATATTTTTTTTGCTGGTAGGGAATCAGGAACTCCAACCACTTCTGCCTGATGTTTGCCTCATTATGAATTGTAAACAAGTTTAGCTTTCCTTTGCACCCAAAGAAACACTTTCTGAGAAACATTGCCAAGACAGAGCGGTAGAGTTTGGGGGAGGGCAGAGACCGTATCTGGCCTACACCACATGCCCAAATAAGGAAGCCTGGCCATCTGTGACGTCACAGAGGGCCAGCGTTAGAATAAAACTCTCTGAAACAGAGTGTTCAGAGTCATCCCAAACTTCTTTCAGGGCACACTTCCAAACCTGATTATCTGAAACTTTGGTATCGGTTAACACGAGAATACAACTTTCTGACTACATTTATAGGTCAGAAAAGTGGAAAAAGCATAATAGATCCCCTTTAAATGTTCTTACCAGCAAATGTCTTGCAATTATAAGATTACAATCATGTTGTATTGAGTTGCTGAGGAATTTGGTCTTGTAACATACTGTTTGTTCTCTAGTTGTCTGTATGCATTGTACTTTAAAGATTGGGTGTGTTATGGGGCTATGGGGTGCAGCTTCTCCACACAGTAATTACTAATTGTCTCATGAGGTTGTTATTCCGGTTTAACTAAGTCAACTTGTGTTGCAAACATTTTGAGAAATCTAATTCGATGTTGCTGATTGATACACTTGCCTGCTGCTCGGATACATTGCTGTCATTTAAAACCCGACCGTGGCCAGCTTAATTTTATAAAACCATTCTAGACCAGTTTTGGAAGAGAAATTATAAAGGTTACCCAGTTAGATGTTTGCTCTCTGAAGGACATTGTGGTGTATATGTATATTTTTTTTATGACTTTAGCTTCTAGTTGAGGCTTGATTGCTATTTATAGTGGGACTTTGATCCTTGTTATTTCCTATGACTAAAGAGGCACTGTTACCAAATGGCTTGTAAGCTTCCTTTATGTCAGGACACCTGGACTGGGCGTCATTCATGCACATAATAAAAGTCATTTCACAAAGTACAATGTTCAATGTTTTTATGACATCTGATTAGAGCTGCAACTAGCAATTGTTCTCTTGGTCGATTAATTGGAGGCTTTTTGTTTTGACTAATCGGTTAGACCAGAGATGAACCAAATCGATGCAATTCAAAGACAAAGAATTAATGGTTTGGTCCGCAATGCAACTGAAAATAGGCAAACATGTAGACGATTGTTTTCCAAAGTGAAAGCTGATGTGCCAGTGTGTGTGTGTGTGTGTGTATGTCTCGTTTTCATGGATGATGAAGGAAATTTAAATTTGAGTGACTGAAATCAGAGGATACACGTGCAAAAACATGACAAATTCTCAATCGTTAGTGCCATACTGATCTGTGGCAGTTAAAAAATAAATTTATGGGAATGGGAAACACTGCAACTCCAGCTCTTTGAAACACTTTGGCCACTTTTTTTTCAGCCACGGACGTGACCACACTTTCCTCTTCTTTGTGCAGTCATGCTGTCACAGAAACCTTTCAGAGCCTTTCTGTTACTAGAAGTAGTTTTATGAGGATATACAATACATATTACAATAATAGAGAAAAAAATAGCATAAAGTCTAAAATTGTTAGGAAACAATTTGAATTGAGAAACAAAGAATGAAGTTGTAATTTTTGGAAAAGGAGGTAAAAAGTTCCATTAGGATTATAAAGTCAATATATTATGAGTTAGTATAATGAGGAAAAAGTCAATTTTTTACAAGATAAAATGTAAATAAAAATGTATTGGCATACTCTGAAATATAATTAAACAAGGCAAAAAAAATGTCAAAAAAGGTGGGGGGCAGTAATTTTACAAGAATAAAGACTAAATATTAGGAGAATAAAGTCATCATATTAAGTGGAAAAAAATAGCATAAAGTTGTAATGTGAGAAGTTACAATTTCTGGAAACTTAGATTGGTAAAAAGTTTTAGTACTACAATAATAAAGATGATGAATGAATCCATATTATTATGAGAAATAAATGCTGAAATGTTAGTAAAAAAGAATGAACAGACTTTGTTGTATGGAGCAGTCTGTAGAGAAACTTTGGACACCCTTGTCTCAACCCAGCCATATGGAATTGTGTATGTCAGCAAATGGAAAGGTGGACAAAAGCCAGACTGGCGAGACGTGCGTTTGAATCAGCCCGTCATCTTTCATCACCGATTGAACATATATAACAATGGGATTAAAGGCCAGAAGTTGGACATGACGACTGCCCAGAGAGTGTTGTTCCCGGGTGGTCAACAACTTCCTGTGGCATACAGGAGAAATAGAAGGTGGAAGTTGACTTCAGTGTTTATGTTGTGTGTTTCTTCCTGTCTCAGGGTGGCGGAGGAGGAACAGCAGGCCCAGTCAAAGAAAGCCCAGAAGAAACAGCAGAAGGAAGCAGAGAAAGCTGCAAAGAAGGCTGAGAAACAGGCAAAGCAGGTCAGTAGTGTATTTTTTTGGTGTGTGTGTGTGTATTTTTCACATCCGTTGCCTCCTCACAGCTGGTTAGATGTCGTGCCGTATTGCTGGGCATTGTGGGTCCACCAAGGTTGTTAGTCAGCGGGGGAGGGCAAGACTATCCATTGTTAAAGTATTCCTGCCATTTTAGCTTTGTTTACGTCTGCTCAAACAAAGTGTTATTTTCCTCTGCACTGAGAGAATGACACGTTAGCCCACTATCAACACGCACATATCTTACTCTGGTAGCTCTAGACAATAACTCCTATCCCAGTATCCTGTAAGTACTTATTATCACCACCAAAATGTAGATGCATTTACACAGAGTACACAAAGGACGTATAAAACAGTAATAAACAAATTAAACACAATAATTAAATGAAACAGTAAAAAAGTTATTACTGTCGATTTTGTGGGAGCAGATACTGTCAAATCTTTGGTGGCTTCCTTGGGGTAGGTTGCCTTGCATAGCCATTAAGGCCTCAGTCACAATCCACAGTGCATATTTTGAGTCTGTACATTCTTGGGGAGGGGTGACAGAAGAGTTTCAGCTAAAAGGAAAGGTATACAAAACTGTTGGAGACCAGCCATGTTGTTTGGTCTAGAGACAGTGCCACTGAGGAAAAGACAGGAAGTAGAACTGGAGGTAGCAGAGATAAGGATGCTGAGGTTCTCATTGGGAGTGACCAGGATGGATAGGATCATGAAGGAGTACATCAGAGGGACATTACATGTTAGAGGTCTTGGAGATAAAGTCAGAGAGGCCAGACTGAGATGGTTGGGACATGTCCAGAGGAGAGATAGTGAATATATTGGTAGAAGGATGCTGCCAGGTAGGAGGCGTAGAGGAAGACCAAAGAGGAGGTTTATGGATGTAGTGGAGGAGGACATGAGGGTAGTTGGTGTGAGAGAGACAGATGCAGAAGACGGGGTTGGATGGATGAGATTGATTTGCTGTGGGACCCCTGAAGGGAAAAGCCCAAAGAGAAAGAAGACATTTTTGGGGAGGCAACGGTCGCCACATTTCTCTGAAAACGGGGAGGGAGTGGCAAGAACGGGCAGGGGGTACCTCAATGCACGTCACTCACATAGTACTGCCCCATATGCCACGTACTTAGACTTACACGTGCTGGTCACGTAGGTTGTCCTTACTCACTCACAAGTACGTTGCGAGTATGTGCAAGTGCGGTGAACTTGAGTTTTTCCAACCGTCCGAGGTTCTCCACAAGTCTCTGCTGCCTTAAGATGCCAATTAAACAACAGAGACCCTGGTTTCCGAAGCTGCAACAGCTTCAAGTGACACCATCTGACTCTTCTTCGATCCTCCTCTCATCTTCCATGGCCCATCTTCTTCTGAGGCAGCTCAGATGGCTGTGGCAGTCTTCTGTATCCCTGGCATCCTGTAGACCAAATGTCCATCAATTTGGCCCCAATGCAGAAATCAGTGCATAGTTGCAAGCGCAGAGCACGCACTCACTCAGCACGGGTCATTGGACAGACGAACTGGGGAAGTGCCTAGACGGATGGTGCACGCTCACATAGTCAGCACACTGCGCACGAGGTACAACAGTCTGTAGAACTATTCAGAATGGCTGGAAATAATCCACAAAATTAATACTTGAAAGCAGCAAGGCACCTTTTCTTTTTACAGGTTGACCCAGTCATGTAACCTACTGTTACATGTATGCATGGACTTGGGGGAGAACATTATTCTGATGGTTCATCTGAGAGCATACTTTTTTTTGTCAACTACCATTGTACAGGTTGCTTCAGCAAGGTTATATTGAGCCGATGCCCTAATATCATCCATCATGCGATTGGATTATAATATCATCCATCATGCGATTGGATTATAATATCAAGGACAGGTGATTCCAATTCAGTCGAGCAGCATCAGGCAGTTCCATACACCCATGCTCATTTGCATAGGAAATGAAAGTGTACATTCACCCCGACGCCATCTCTCCACACACACTGAGGCACATTTGCCTTCCTGTCAAGATGTCGCAGATGTGGAGAATATATGAATATGTTCCTATTACAAAGCAATATCTCCAGCTGCCATTCCTCATTGACTATTTGGTGGCGCAATAAGTACGTAGAAGATCCAAACTGTACTTTAAAACCCTCCTGGCTTATTCGTATGTAAATTCACTTGAGCTCACACCACCACGTCTTTTGTGTTTCAGGCTGGCGATCAGAAAACTGTGGAGGAAGATGTAAGTGCCCTCCAAAGTTGACATACAGCTTCTCTGACTCACCTGTTGATTCACACCTTTCCTGCACTTCTCGTCTTAACGCCCGCATGCACCCCACCTGTCACTTCTCTGTAGATGACCTTCATTATCTGTTATCTTGCATGTACTTGCCACACTGACGTGAAAGCAGAGTGGAAGCTTGTTTTGGTGAAAAGCGATGGATATGACAATTAACCTTTTGGATGTCTCTGCTTCAAATGTTTCAGGACTTCGCCAAGGATCGTTATGGCGTGACAGCAATGGTGCAGTCTCAAGAAAAACTGGGTCAGTAACCAGTCAATATCTGGTGTGACCACAATTTGCCTCAAGCACCATTAACTCAAACTTTTTCACTTCCTATCTGTTACCAATATCCATCTGATCCGATATCAGCACAATTTTGTATTAATTATTTTGTTGTTTGGTATGGTAGAAAAGGTGATATTACTGTAAAGTGATGTTACTCATCAAACAAACAGCAATAGTCGTCCATTTTTAAGGATGTCCTGATCCTATGTTAATACTTGTCACCGGGTTGATATCAGCAAAAAAAACAAAACAAAACAGTATCTGATTGTATTGGCCTGCATCTCAAGCTCCGATATTTGCACTCTGGTGACAAGCATTCGATTCCAGACTCCGCCCCAACACGTCTATGATATCCACAAACATTGTTTGCTAGCTTTCATCATGTGGCAGTACAAAGACGTTGCAGCTGAATGCAATACTTGTCGGTGGCACAGAACTGGGAAGTGGAAACCAACATCATCATGAATATGAAGCAGCATCACACAGGAAACTCCCATGAGCGGGCAAAAAGTCATAAGCCATAAACAGAAGAGAGGAAGCCCTGTTGGTGGTGCATTGAGCACCTTAAACCATTGCATAGTGTGCCTAGCTGGGACAAAAACAATTGCGAACCATTTATCAAGATTCTCACAGTTTAGTTGGTTTACTAATTAATAGGGCTCAAACTGACTACTATTAAAAAAAAAAGGTTCTCTGCATGCTGATACTAAACTCATACAAAGCTAACAGTCAGACCTGTCCAATGCCAACCATGCATCTGTTCAGCTGTCACCAAAGTGGGTTCTTGCTGACCTGCGTGCTGACCCTGGCCATGTCCATGTAGACGGTGGCCGGCAGGGAGGCTTTCATTTGGTTTGACACATACTTCTCAGCTGCTGTATTTTTTTCCTGTGGTGCAGTCTCTCTGTCTGCTACGTGCTGATAATAAGGACACAACATGCCTTTCAGTGACACACGTGAATCCAATTTGTCATAAACGTCTCAGTGGAGGGCTGTCAGGCAGCTTCTGAGCAAACCTACCCGGCACATCTTACTTATTAGGCAACTCTGTAATTTTGAAAATGTTATTTTCAATTATACACAAGCTTAAGGATGGATATCCATTTTTTTCCTTTAATGTGAGGTCATGCAGGGGTTGGGTAAAATTCTGCACTCTTGAGGAGGGAAAATGGATTATGATGACATGTTTTGAAGTAATTCTTTGTGTGTGTGTGTGTCTGCCTTTGTGAGTCAGACAGGGCTCTGGTGCTGGTCAAAGACATGACTCCTGAGAAGGCTGACAAGTTGATTTGGTTGCGTGCCCGTGTACACACCAGCAGGGCCAAAGGTGAGATCATCCTTCACATTTCCCCCACCGCACCTTAAACAGCCTTTCCTTAGCGAGACAAAGACAAAAGCCATGGTCAATTACCTCTGATAATCTTTAGATAGACAATTGGTTTGTAAATGTAGGCCCTCTCTGCCAATCCTTCGAGCGGAATGGATTTAGTCCTTTGTTTCCTTCTTGGCACTCGCTTCAGTTTGAGAAACACTAAAAGGTCTAAAAGAAATATTATTATGCCGGCTAAGGAAGTTACATTGTTATTAATGTTTTATTTGATCTGTTTTCAATTCATCACCTTAGATTTATTTTGGGATGCTAGGTATTTTCCCAACATCTGATTTTAATTTAAAGACTATTTAAGTTTATATCACGTCAAAGTAGGGCTGGCCGATTTATTGATATTAGCTCTATGCACGATATCAAAATCACCCGTATTGGTGATTTAGACTGGATTTGAGCTGTATCTCCCTCATGCCTGCACGATAGAGGGACTAGGGGCGGAGCAGAAGCTAACCGGCAACCGCGTTTGCAGTGGAAGAAGTAGAAGAATAAGCAGTAACTCGGTAATATGTAGGTATTTCGAACCCAGAGCATTAAAACATCATTTTCACCACCTTAAAATGTGTCAATGGGTAACACAAAATACTGGGAAATGAAAGACTTGTAAGCCATGGGAGGAAACCCTACATTATTATTCTAAGATTCATAAAAAAAATACCTACCGAAACTGACAGGCCAACCGCAAGAGGCTGGAGAGACAAGGGACTGAGAGCAATTCAGGTCACTTATGGGTGGCATCGACAACCAGGTGCAAACAAGCAGTCATGAATGCACACAAAGAAAGTGACATATTCACAACAGTAGCATATACCACAAATATTGTGTTGTGAGACATACATGTTTTACTGGCGCGTCAGTAATAGCATGTCAGTTAGGACTCATGTAGTAGGTTAGGACTGTTAAGAGGTGCTTTGGTGTCATGAGTAGTTCTGGGCGATAAACTGAAATTTACCACGATAACCGACGTAATTTTGCCCAAATTGGTAAATTCTCTTTTTTAAACAAAAGCAAAAGTCTTGGACTGTGTGTGCTGGTATGGTATGTTTGTGTGTGTGTGTCATTCCTCTTTAAGACAAGGTACAGTACAGTACAGCCTCTGTAGTCACATGACTCCAACCATCCAGTCTGAACAAAAAGGGAAACCGACGATGAGGAAACAGCTGGTGGTTCAAATGAAAAAGCGGCTATACAGTGCCAGTATTTCACTTGCATATGCGCCTACAAATAGATTGTGCAAGTAGAAAAAATAAAAAGGGAGCACACAGTGGACGAGTGGTTAGCATGTACATAGGCCAGAAAATCAGGAGATCGGGAAGACCTTAATTTGATTCATGTTCTCCCGTGCATTTGTGGGTTTTCTCCGGGTACTACGGTGTCCTCTCCCATTCCAAAAACATGCTAGGTTAATTGGCCACTCCAAATTCTCCATAGGTCTATATGTGCTCTGTGATTGGCTGGCCACCAGTCCAGGGTGTAGCCTGCCTCTCGCCTAGGATAGGCCCCAGTATACCCACGACACTCGTGAGAATAAGCGGTATGAAAAATGGATGGATGGCAATTGATAATTAAAGAGCAAGATAATAAAACATTATAAAAGCATCTCTATGGGAAACCATGGTAGCACTTTTTAAGGATTCTATGCTTTATTTGGGTTGCACGGCGACCAAATGGTTAGCATGCAGGCCTCACAGCTAGGAGACCGGAGTTAATTTCCACCCTCGGCCATGTCTGTGTGAAGTTTGCATGTTCTCCCTGTGCATGCATGGGTTTTCTCCGGGTACTCCGGTTTGCTCCCACATTCCAAAAACATGCTTAATCAACAGGTTAATTGGCCACTCCAAATTGTCCATAGGTATGAATGTGGGTGGGAATGGTTGTTTGTCTATATGTGCCCTGTGATTGGCTGTCGACCAGCCCAGGGTGTACCCCACCTCTCGCCTGAAGACAGCTGGGATAGGCTCCAGCACCCCTGCGACCCTTGTGAGGATAGGCGGTAGAAAATGAATGAATGAATGAATGAGTCTTTTCATTGATCTTTTTTTTTTTTTGACTAAATGATAATTTTGATGCTGGTTATCTATCCAGTTTCTAAAGCCAACATGGCACACACAAATAACATGCCAATGGAATGTCTGTCATTGAATAGAAATAAGGAAGTCGTTATATTTATAAATGGTATTATTATTATTATTGTTGTAAAATATTAACTGACTTGGTTGTGGTAGTTTGGGTTGATATCAACGCCATTCTTTTTGTGTAGTTGTGTGTATTGCTAAGTCATAAGTGGTGTGATAATTCGGGTTCCCAAAAGATGATGTTGAGCAAAATGCGAAATGCAAAGTGACTATGATAAGCACATTAAGTCAATGGAGCGTTGTTGTCACTTTTTGGATTTTTTTTTTCAGAAGACTTTATCGGTGGAATAGGTGCATCCCATTACGTGTGTTATATTTCAATGAAAGTAATGTGTGGCAGTTGGTCAATAAATCAACAAAAGCAGTTAATTTAAATTTTCTGCAATTATTTTCATATGGCAAAGGTGTATAGTGGCCGGGATTTAACATGTATTTCTCATTATCAAGGTAAAACTGCCCAATTCATCGTCTGTCGTCATCGTCTATCGTCCAGACCTCATCATGAGCACTTTAAATCTCATCGGATCAGGGTGCATTCAGAAATGCTTGCGTGTGTTTTTTGTTGTCAAAAAAAGTCAAGTTTGATTCTGTGTCCGTCATCATATAGCCAAACAAAGCACCCATGCGTTGATGAAAAATAGCTAGTCGTTCTTTTAGAGTTGATACACTATAGGCAGATGCCGACCAGGGAATCCTTTAATCATGTTTGTCATGTGAGTGGGTAGTTTGTTTGTTTGGACACACTCTTATCATCATTATAATATTTAGGGATAATTGTTTTAGTAAAGTTTAATAATAAACAGGTTAATACATGAGTCATTCAAAAAGCTAGTTAGCCAGCTGCTGATCTGGGCTGGCAGGCTGTTAACAATCCATAATGTCAAAAAATGACATCTCAATGATGACCTCTTAGGCATATCCTCTCAAGATAACTTCCAAAGTCAAGGGTCTCTTCCCAAAAGTCATGTCCCCTTTCTTTCTCATCATTGTAAGGATGTCCGTGCGAACAGAATAACATCCTGATTCAGTCTAGGATGAGGTGCATCTGCTGTGGTGGGATTATGGCATTGCTATTATCCCAAGCACACGTCCTCCTCAGAGGGAACAAACATCAAAGTACCTGGGTGGTCTGACTGTCTCCTACCACAGGATTTGTTGGCTACAGTGTTTGCTCTCCTGCTAGGTGTCTGTTTGTTAGGAAGGTAACAATCACCCATTCTTCACTCATTACCCTTCAAAGAGAATTTTGCCTTCACAAATGTTTGACACTTTACCTGTTGAGGATGAGGACGACTCTCCCACCTGGTGAGGGAGTCAGTACTCCTCAAGCCACACCTTCGGTCAGGTTAAAACCTGCATTGTTTAAGAACGAACGCAGCACCTGCATAATCGCCATAAATGTTTGCATTCCAGCTTTATCACTTGGTTTTGTTTTCAGGGAAGCAGTGTTTCTTGGTGCTGCGCCAGCAGCAGTTTAACGTGCAGGCACTGGTTGCAGTGGGTGATCGTGCCAGCAAGCAGATGGTCAAGTTTGCTGCAAAGTAAGTACATAGACCGTACTTCCTGTCAGAGAAGGGGAAAACAATGGTGGGAAAATCCTGAATCCTAATTGTCCGGCGCTCCATTTTCACACATTCTAAGAGAGGCGTGGGCTGAGGAAATCAATCATTTTTTCACTTAACACAAAAGCTGCCTTTTAACAGGGTGGGGATACGGCAGCGTTTTAATGGAGTGGTTCCTGTCGAGATGGCAGATACAGCAACGCCATACCAGAAATGCACAAGTGCCAAACGCCATTTGTCTTGTTAGCAGTTACTTTGCTTACAGGAGGTCTCATTCATGAATTTCTCGAAACTGTACAAAGCCACACACACACCTTTTTCACATATTGTGCTTAAAATGTCCAGTTGTTTAAATAAATGATGGGTTGTTGTTTCAAAAGGGATAAATAATCATATACAAATGCAAAACTGCCTTTAATCTGCGAGATCAAAATCTGCTCGATCATTTATTATATCCTCAACTCCCGATTTTAAATACTATTGACGATCTGCAATAATTATTTTTCAGTCCAAACCATTGTTTGAGTTGCTGGCACCAGCATTGTACAAACATGAAAAAAGACACTAACAGGAAATTTTATTGTATAGACAGCCCGCCTCTCACTCCCCCGACACCTGACAGTGCCCCCTCGGGGCTCAGATGAAAACTGTGCAGTCTCGTTTGTCAAAATCATTGAAACGGTGCATGAAAAGCAGTGACAATGGTCACATTTAGGTTGCAGACTGTTGTGATCACCAGGTAAGCCTCTCTGCATTACATGGGGCTGAACAATGTCCACTCACAATGGTTACCTTTTGTGTCCACATTAATAAAATGTTACTAAGTTGGTATTTAAAAATAATGTGGTATCCGCATCCTCATAATTGTTATCATTGACATGTTTTATGAGTGGAATGGAATGGTATTTGCCGCTGTTTTTTATTAACTTAATATTACCATAATATAATAATATATGTACCATGTTCGGTTTTAGCCAGCAGTTTCGGAGAACGTGTTAAGTTGTCTGAGCACAGTGACCTGCGTATGTTTGTGTCAGACTCCCCTGACCTTGCGATTGATAGTTCCTCTCACTTACTTGACCCACTCCATGCAATCATTATAAAACAGCTCCACTTTCTATTCATACACCGATGATCGAAGAAGAAAACATGTTGTGTGCTCCTTTCTCCGATGTATGATGGACAAACAGCCTTTGGACAGCCTGTAATAAATTAATCCAGCTATTGGGAAGTAAACTAGATCGCCTTTAGACTCGCCTTAATTACCCATCCACCTTGATTGTTCATCTTTTGACAGGTTGCCTTTCCAATTTTGAAAACACAGATTGGAAGACAGACCCTCTCATAATGCCTTCATAATCAGTAATAACTGCTCGGTTCCCTCATATTTCCTTTCATCAGACTTTCCTTGTGTACACTGTATAATCAGTTATAGCTGCTAGCCGCCCCCTCCTCCAATACAGTTGTCAATATTTGTACAAAACATTCTTTAAAGTACTTCCTCTATCTGGTTGTGCAACATTGTGGTTGGTCAGTTAGGTTGTTTTGCAAAACATACCATGATTGAAAGTTAGGACAAAGTTGCAACTCACCAAAGCCAGTCACCTCGAGCCATGGCAATCCAAATGTTAATCACATGATATAAACACAGTACAAAATGTAAGGAAATGTGTGTTTGCTCAGTTATGTCTTTGTCGTAACAGTGCTTCTTGGCAATAAATTGTACACTGTCGAGAGCCTGTTTATTACCCTTTTAGATGGTGCTGCTTTCGTAAGGCATCCAGTACGCATTTGTGAGATGAGCAGTGACTTGCACCCATTAAAAATGTGTCAAATCATCTCTGTTAGGGCCAAACATCTTCTATTGCTGTTGCTCTTGGCTCTTGTTTTGAGCTTCTGGTACCCTGAGCTGCTGGCAGTCAGGTATGTCCATCCTACAGTCGGTGTCTGCTTCAAGAACTGGCATGCCACGTTTGACTGACCTTGGTTAGGGAGATTTGAAGCTGGCGTTCCGCTGAGCCAAAATTGCGGCAATGTTTGGAGTGCCATGTCCAAAGGGAAGTTCCAGAAAATGGGTGGATGTCGGTGACAGACCGCGCTTCTTCACCCTGTCAGAACTCATGTACCGTTGGGTGTCTTCTACAGATTTGCAGTCAAGGCCTCCAAGACAATCCAATCAACAAGCCAGTCTCTGGTCTCATATGGTTTCCAGGAGGCGTGACGTGTTTGCACTTAAGGGAACAGACATGAAGTTTCATGTCATCCCCATCAGCAGTATAGGGCATCGGCGGTGACTTACCCCTCACTTTGTCTCGCGAGCAATGAAGAGTAACGTAGTTCTGGGCAGTTGGTGTGTGCTATTGAAGTCAAGAGTTTGACTTCTTAAAACAATATGTGTAAAAAAAGAGACTCTCTCAATGGGAGGGAAAGTAATGCAGAGTGATTGTGAGGTCTGATTTTTTTTGGAAAAGCCGTTTCTATGATATGCTTTTTATTTAAGAGGCCTCACCAACTAACCAGAACAATGTTCCTCATCACCAAAATCCAACCGGAACTCGTCTAAGTCACTGTTGATGCACTACACTGTTGATGGGGATGTCGGACAACTTCATGTCAAAAAATCCCAAACTATCCCTTTAACCGTCAGGCTCGTTTGCGCAGTAGAGGAACGTTAGGTTCAGAGATGAGTACAGATTCTGCCACTGGCAGTTGGATCAAAGTGTGGTGTCAATGCAGAGAATGCTATGCCGATGGTGGAGATAGCGTGATGGTGTAGTGTGGAATTTCCCTTCCTGTCTCAATGTATAGAGAGATCCAAATGCAACCATTGGCAAACCCATTTCTATCCTCGAGCACAGGGGTCGCCAACCCATCAATCACAATCAACCAGACCATCTTTGGGACTTTGCCAGTTAATTCTGGGAAATATTAGGAAAAATGAATGTCCTTCCATCCCCTCTCGGAGAGTGACCAACAGACATATCACCTGGCACACTGAATACAGCCGTAGACACAGCCTCGTCACTCTCCAGACATGCACTTAGTCCTGAGCCCACCCCCCAAAACCTTGGAGGTGCCAGTGCACGCAACACAATCAAGCAGAAAGTATTACGTATGTGCACCTTCAAAACGTTCAGAAAATTGAAACCATCAGAGATGACCTCCAGAATTTGTGAATGTAGAGAATGGAATGACCTGCCAGCAGTCCTGACCTCAATGCCATTAAACACTTGTGGGATCAGCTGAGGGCCACGTGGGCCGACTTGCAACAAATGCTGGTTGAAGAATGGGATCCCATCCCACAGCAGTATGAGGCCGGGCCGGTGCCCAGCAGAAGGAGGAGCTGCCAGGCTGTTGTGGCTGTGTATGGTTCTTCCGCACGCTACTAAGGCTCCTGCTTGTTAGATGAATAAATTGTTAAATTGCCAATAAGGCTTTTTTCTTCAAACTGCAATCATCCAATCCATCAAGCAGCAAACAAGAGTCAATAGCATAATAATCTGTTTGGCTTTGGCAGAGAATATTTGGCACATTTTTCATGGGCGCTACCCACTCACTCGGCTCAGCAGCTCATCCCACATATGCATGGTTCTTACAAATGTGGCGGCATTTGAAAGCGTAATAAAAAGGCTTTCCAGTGGTATGATTTATTGCCAAGAAGCACTGTTACAACAAAGACTTAATTGTTAAACACAAATTTCCTTCCTTTTTGTGCTTTATCTAGATCTTAAAACAGGTGTGGCTATCACTCCTCCGGGCTTTCGTGTCATGTCCAACTTTGCAAACTTTCGTTTGATGATTGACAAGCTAATACTCAGGATTACAACTAAATCCTCACTGTTGAAGGCGGTGATTATATTACTGGGCAAATCTTCTTTTGTCGATTGAATGTCTCCTCTTCTCACATGCAGTTTAATTAGATGATCGTCACACGCTGCAGGCTCAGTTTCGTTCAAGCTCTTAAGCAGTGGTCAATGCCACTTCTAAGTCTAAAGAAATCAAACATATGTTCTATGGTCAGGATATTTTCCAGCTGCCAGGCCTGTGTTAATCAGTGTTTACCTCCATATGTCCGCAATTGTCTTCTACCTCAGGGCCTTTCAGTGGAAGTCATTAATATTGGATGTATTTATCTAACTTGACTAACAGAGGGAAAAGGATTATTGTAGCAGCTGTTTTGGGGCCAAACGAGACCCCAATATATGAACTCATTCATGACCAGATATTTTTCAAAAGACACCCCCTCCAGTACCCGGCCATTTTAGACTATTTTAGATCTTTCAAGGCACATATAATGTTGTGTTCTAGGGCTATATAAACATGGAATATGGATAGAGTAGTTTTAGGACAATATCAGTTCCCAACAAAAAGAGAGAAAAACAGCTTTTTGTGAAAAGATACACTTCATTCATTCATTTTCTATGCCATTTACCCTCTAGGTGAGGCGAGAGGCGGGGTACACCCTGGAATGGTGGCCAGCCAATCACAGGGCACATATAGACAAACAACCATTCACACTCACATTCATACCTATGGACAATTTGTAGTGGCCAATTAACCTAGCATGTTTTTGGAATGGGGGAGGAAACCGGAGTAACCGGAGAACTCCACATGTCTAAGCAGAGATTCGAACCCATATCTTCCCGATCTCCTGGCTGTGTGGCCAACATGCTAACCACCCACATAACTTTCACTTTGACACAAATTTACACTCCGCTTGTCCACTTCCTCCTTCCTGTCGAGTGCTTTATGGGAAAGATACATGCCAAGCTCTTATAAAACTTTTCTAACACTTCTGCTGCCTTGTGGCCCACGGCTTAAAGCTGCAGTAAACAGTCATTACCTCTTTTTGCCTATCGTGCCAAAACACGTATGAATACGTCTAGGGCTGCAGCAATTATTCAGAGCATACGAATACCTCGATTACAAAAAAAATAGTCAAGGATTTTTTTTCCTGTTTCGACGAATCGCTTACGTCACCAATGCGCGTACGTCACCCATGCAGAGGATGAAGGAATCTGTGCACAATTGTTATTTTTTTAATTAGAAAAAAATCAGACCTCACAAATTGCTCAGTGTTAATTTCTCTGCCGTCGTATCTCCTCGTGGTCACTTGTTATGGCTAAAATCACTTTTTTGCAGTACAAAGCCACAGCTATTGACGCAAGAACTTACAGTATGGTTATTATCAAGAAAACCATGGGCATGGATATACACTCTTAGGTTACAATCATACAAGCTATTTTTGTTGTCATTATATTTGTAAAAACAAATGTACCATTAGCTTTACCAGGCATTAAAAGTGAGCAAATAAACAGAGGAAACAAGGCTGGTCTAATCATTTTTCCATGATGTAACTAAGACTCATGTTGTGTTGTGCTGTAAATGTGTCCTTGTGGTAGGGGGGCTTGAACAGGAAGTGACGTCAGGACTTCAGATTTGAGTTTTAGCATGTTACAGGGATTATTAGGGATTATTGTGTCAGTTTTTAGATAATTCAGACCTACAATAAAGCCTGTTGTTGTGATAATTTAGGCAATAAATATGTAAAATGTGCTGAAATAGGCCTTTGTTTACTTATTTACTAATAATAGGCTGTGTTCAACCACAAAACTGTTTTATTAATTTTTGTTTCATATTTGCTCAGAATGGCAAGAAATCACGTTGTTCAGGCTCCTGGCCTTGACAATACAGACATGAACCGTGTAGTATCTGCTTTGATATTGTTAGGAATGGAATATTTTCCACTCTGTTCTGGATTCTGTAACACATATGTGGTTATTGAGAAAACACATTCACCAAGACCTTTCACTTGGAACAAAAGGCACCCTGTTTTTTTCATTAAACACACACGCACAGTTTCATTTCACACCAACAGTTTATGGTCTCACTTTAGAGATCCCTTGTACCTTGTTAGACCCCAAAGTCTGGGTGGGCTTATCGTTCTCTGTTGAGGCTTGTTACCATGATTTCACAGCTGGTAGAACTAGACAGTCTGAGTGGACTTCGCCCTTTTCAAATTCAACAAATTATTTGAGATGAGCTTCAGGTTGACCAATGAAAATGAATGTAGGTTTGTAAAAAACATCTTAAAGATTAGCTGTTATAATTGTAAGGGCAGCAACCATTATATAAACTATCAGTGTAAATAAGCACGGCCATTTGTAGTTCTTGGCTGATGCCAGCATACTTTTATCAAAGCTTTTAACGCGCACCAACATTTTAGATGGGAGGTTTTATATCGAGTGTGCACATGTCTTTTATTTTTTTTCTCCCATAGCCTGATTAAGATGTGTGGGAACAGTTTAACAGCCTTCTATCCTGCTGCAATCTTTAATTATACCTAATGAAAGTAGATATGTCTTGACACTTGGCAAATACTGTCAGCTGTGGTCTCAGCCCCCGCCATCTCTTGAATGTGCAGCACATCACACGCAAACAAAACAAATGTTCCACTTAATGGAAAAAATGTTCTCATGCAGATAGCCTCCCACCAGATCTTTTTTTTCTTTGTGCTATGTCATTTATTTAATTATTTGTATTTTTTCCATCTCTGCCCACCAGCATCACGAAGGAAAGTATTGTGGATGTGGAGGCTTTAGTGAGGAAGGTGGATCAGAAGATCGAGAGCTGTTCCCAACAGGATGTGGAGCTTCACATTGAGAAGGTAGACTAATGGACAATTTATCATTCAGTGTCAATCAGTCTTGCACATCACTATGTTGTCATCCAATATGTTGGCAAATGACTTGGCTCTTGAGCACAGCAATCTCTGATACACCTACACAGTACAGTATCAAGTATCACTCCTGTGTGAGCTCTTGGATTTTCTACCCAAATTCACACAACACACATGCAAATACCTAAGGAGGTGAGAAGCATTTCATCGCTTTTTCAGCCGTTGACGACAGTGGGAAATGCTGCATTCATATGAAACAAAGCCTTTTTTCATCTATCAACTCGTGAACACAGGATAAAAGTTACCTTCCTGTATTAAAATGTGTTCCACGGATGTGGACAACTTTGTAAATGCCCACAGAATATTGCATTTAGTGAGGTTTTTGCTCATTAAGGTGAACTTTTGCTCTTTCAGATTTTCGTTATCAGCCATGCAGAGGCCCGTCTTCCCCTGCAGTTGGAGGATGCTGTTAGGCCTGATGGAGAGGGGGATGAGGTAAGGATCAGTGCAGTGATAGATCAGTGGCTTGTGGCGGCAGTGGGGTTGTGGTATGGGCAAAGATATTGTTGGAATTTTGAATGTACACAAGATACTGTGGCAAGATCATGAGGCTCATTGCAATTAATCCATGACCAACACCCCATTTTGCAGCATGATAATGCACGGCCCCATGTTGCAAGGCTATGAGTATGTACACAGTTCCTGAAACTGGAAACATCACGATTCTTGCATGGACAGCATATTCACCTGACATGTTACCCACTGAGTATATCTGGAGTGCTCTGGATTGGCCAACTCTTGCCACTTGTGCTTCACATTTCGCAGTCTCTGTCATGTTTTTCCCAAAATATATTAATAAATGATCTGTTTTGTGGTTGAATATGGCCTATTGATGAACAAACATACAGTCATGGGAAAAAAAAAAAATAGACCATCCCCATTTCTTCAGTTTCTTGTTCTTTTTAATGCCTGGTACAAGTAAAGGTACTTTTGTTTTGACAAATATAACGGTGACAACAAAAATACCTCACTAGAGTGTCATTTTTTGACCGTAAAAAGCGATACTTCATGCAAGAACTTACCTAAATGAACTAAAATACAAATAGAAGGCATTCAGATCACGCATTCAAACACTGTGATGACTTGGAGTATTCTACACTGATCACTAGGTGTCATTTATGTTGAATTGAAGAGACAATTGCCACCGCAGGAAGTTCTGTGCAGAACAGGAAATTAATTATGTGTTACTTGTGCCTTATACAATATGCCTTATTTTCTTGTTTTATGTCTATTATATTGGGTAATAAGAGTGTAAAGGTAACTACGGTGGTGTTATTTCATGTTTAGATGGTTCTACCAATATTAAAAACTGTATTTAGAAGGTTGTAAACAGGTGCTCCAATGACAAA
The DNA here is from genome assembly GCF_030265055.1 of Doryrhamphus excisus. Classification (NCBI taxonomy): domain Eukaryota; kingdom Metazoa; phylum Chordata; class Actinopteri; order Syngnathiformes; family Syngnathidae; genus Doryrhamphus; species Doryrhamphus excisus. Next base: position 7,892,783 of record NC_080474.1, read on the forward strand.
AGTACTTGATTAAATAAGGAAGACTACTTTGTGGAAATTCACTTAATTGGTTCCCAACCTGACAGTGTTAACATGGGAAAAATTAGGAATTACGATATTTGAGGCAAATAGTGGTCTCACCAGATACCTCCCGCACCCCCACCCCCACCCCTACAATAAAACTGCACATTCTGAAGTGGCCTTTTATTGTGGCCAGCCGAAGGCACACCTGTGCAATGATCATGCTGTTTAATCAGCATGTTTTTTATGCCACAACTGTGTGGTGGATGAATTAGCAGTAATACAATCATTTAAACCTCTCTCCTAAATTGGTATGAATGTGAGTGTGAATGGTTGTCTATATATGCCTTGCGATCAGCTGGTGGACCAGTCCAGGGTGGACCCGCCTCTCACCTGGAATCAGCTGGGGTAGGCTCCAGTGCAGCCCCATGACCCTCGTGAGAATAAGCGGTAGAAATAGAAAATTAATGTGCAAACATTTAAAGCTTAATTTGTCTTAATATGAAACATTATTAGTTTAGAATAAAGAAGGTGCTTTTAATGATACATTGGTAATTCAAGAAAATTAAATCCGTCATGTTCAGGCACCTCTTGATTTTTCTCTAGCATTCAGATGGTGATTTGAAATGCATTTATCCTTGAAGAGCACGAAGAAATCTAATTAGAGTGCTTTGTGCTCTAATGCAGCATCATTAGATGCTTTTATGCATGCAGTAGTGAATTCAATTTGAGTTGCTATTTGTAGATAATGGTATGAGCTTGTCGCACATTAACCAAGATTCTGTTCAGTGCACACGTCTGTGGCTGATGACAGCATTCAAAATAATATTTGGACATACTGATAGTGCTTCATTTTCAAAAATGGAACAAGTGATATAGCTCCATTTCCTTTTGTTATTGTGGCCAAACACACTTATGCTGGAAAATGATGTCACAGCAACAGCAGTCACATTTCCATCATGACCTTTCAAGGTATCACTGAAGCCTCTCAATGTTCATGTTTGGATATATTTTTGAGAGCGATGTATTGCTTATACATGCCCGTTCACACCAACGCTCTTGGTCTTTGATTTGCAACGGACACTAAATGTTGCCTTTTTTTTTTTTACCATGCACACTCTACAAATACAGAATTACTGGTATTTATAAGCCTAAAGTTTTAAAACAAACAAAAAAAACCTTGTTGACTTTGAACTAAATTTAACCTATTTGTTTCAGCACCACAATAAGCTTTTCTTTATACCCAATAGCTGTTGATATATTATAATTAAACCCCTTTCAACAGCCCAGTGGCTGTTTTTTGTGCAATCACCAGGCTAACATCCGCAGTTGCAGCAAGTGTTTTCTGCTGGGAGCTAACATGGCATTGGCATACTTGAAGCACATGATGCCCTCAGAGACTCTGGCCTGTTTGCCCGCCTGTCTAACCCTTTGTCCCTCTGCATTGGGCTGTTGGGAGCAGGATGTGACTACACAGGCTATTAGCTCAAACCCCAGCGGGTCCTCTCAGGAAGCCAGACATGCATGACCCTGGAAACTCTGGTTCCTTGCGATGAAAAATTTACAATTTATTTTTTTTTGGGGGGGGGGGGTTGTTTTTGCATTTTCTTCTCCAGTTTCAGGTGTCTTTTGTTTCAGTGCGATGCTACATGGATCCATTACCCTTCTTAGAATTTACCGTTTAGCAGCCTGTAAGCTGATATTTGAAGTAAAGGTTTTCATGACAAGCATCTCTTGTGCATCAGTGCATCAGTGGCCGCAAAGATTTTTCCAAAAAGAACATACACACCTCATCAGCTTTTATGTCTTCCCACAGGAAGGCAGAGCCACTGTCAACCAGGACACCAAACTGGACAACAGAGTGATTGATCTCAGGGTAAGTTGTTGTCAAGGGACCTCTTCTATGAAGAGAGATGTGTATCTTAGCGAAAGAACTTCAGTGCCTTAAAAGTCGCATCATCACAAATCATTCCCAGGCTGCCAAAAGGCCTCTTAGAAAGACTAGACACTTGGCTTAGTTAGAGATTTACTTTCACAAATGGTGACAATATTCATTGAGTTCAGCTTGTGATGCAATTAGGCAAACAAATTGATCATACCGATGCTTTTTGTTATGCAGTGTTATGCAGTACGCCTCTGCCGTTGACTGTGTAAGTAATATACAACTATAATTATATGATGCCTGTGGGCACTGAGACATGTGTTGTTTAATAAGGACAGTAATTATGACTATCTTGGAGATTGTAGCTGACTAAATACACATGTATAATTTTCCACCTATTTGAATTAAGGTTGTTTGATATGTTTCTACAGTTCGGGATTGCATCTGGCTCTGGCTTTGTCTTCTCTTGTGAATTTAATGTAGTTAAGAGCGGTGCCATGATGCTCCTAAAAAAACAAAAACAAATGATAACCCGATCATACTTAGTGCTCAATGTTTTTTCCCCTCCCAATTTTTATGCAGTTTAATTTGTAATTGTCAGACATTTACTTGTGCAGTCTGTTTTGTTGGTACCATATGCTAACCGATGGTGGTGTTCTTACAGTTTTTGTTTTAAAAAATGTACTTTTTACTCTATGCAAGTCGCATACAATCCTTTTTTATTGTATTCATTACTGCTTTGGAAATAATGTAACTGCTAATAGTGGGTGTGATGTTAGGGATAGGTTCAGTCTTCATTGTTTTACACAGTATAGAAATTGTCCATGAAAATAGTGCGCTTTTAAATAAATTCCTAAATTTCTATTAATGCAACCATTTCTCAGTTGAAGAAGAAAAGTTTCCACAGATGTTAAATATTCCCTATGCTTAGAAAAGGGAAGCACACAAGTTTCTATCAATGCCTTGTAAATCACTTCTGCAATAAATCTATGTGGGAGGGATGTTGTGTTTAGGTGAGCAACTTTAGATGGAAAGATGTTTGTTGTAATCTGTGCCTCCTACACACAGATGCACATGCACACACACCATGGAGTAAAGCACTAACACCACAACCACAAATACTGCGTCTCACAACACCACCTGTTCCTGTAGCACTTTGAGTTCAGTGAAGCTATAAAGTGGTTCCCACACTGGCAGACTGACACTCGGAAAGGGGACCATAAAACCCTCCCCAGTGATGTTGCTGCAACCATCTTTAAACACAATGCGCTTTGTTTGAGCACGGTGGAAAAAGGTTCCTTGATTTAATTTAGATTGTGCAAATTAGCTAGACAGAGCTGCTGTTTTCTTGTTGAGTGGCCAAATCTGTGCTTGTTCGTCCCAAGCATTACTTTGACTTTTTGATTGTATGCATATAAGCAGCGAGTGTTCAATCTTTTTTTTTTCTTGTGTGTCACACACGCACAGCTTTGTATACTTCAATATGCAGCAGTGCCTGCCACATCCAATAACACACAACTGATCTTTTAGAAAACAGTCACCAGATAAGTTAATAAAATGAAGGAAAGGTTGCAAGCCAGGAGAAATATTCAGTCAATGTTGAAACATGAAACTTGTCTGTGGTAAATTACCACCGCAGTACAGACAGTACCGTCTTTTGGTTTGGGTTCATTTTCTGTTGCTTTAAAGAAGGGAAACAAAACAAAAAAAAAAAACGTCAGTTAGGCATAGACACTGTACAAAGTATGCAGACACCCACTCATTTCATACATACTTGAGGCGCACGAACGACGCTTTTACGGTTGTTTTCCTGTATTCAACAGGTAGCATAGGTCATAATGTTCCTAATGAGTCGTATCGGTTTGCTCAAGTTCTGAGGTTTGGGCACCTCATTACGTACGTACTTTGTCTGGGTTAAATAATGACTGAAGTAATTGATAGATAATAGTATAATGGTCAAGTTTGCAAGTGTCACCATGTCACAGTATCGTTTATGGCAATTGGCTTAACTTGAGCGCACATCATGTTCAGAAAGCACAGTACTTGGTAAGACACGAAGAAAGGCAACAGACCCAGAGTTACACAAGTAATACACATAATTAAAGGACTCCCTGGTGGAATCTGTCTATATTGTCCTCATTCCGCAAAGTAATAGAACCACTGTCCATTCTTAACAGTTGGTCTACTCAGTTCTGCGGAATGATACACAGGCAAACAGGCTAGTTTTAGGGTTGCAAAGTTAGAGACAATAATATACACTTATTGTTTTGCATTTCTTTTTTTTATTATTGAAACCCAGAGTTACTTCTTGGGTCCTGATGATGAATGCGAAGGGCTACCAGTTTGATACATACTTCTCAAATAGTCAATTGGTTCAATTTGGCTTTAACTATATGTTATTATGAATAATTAATATTCATCTACCCGATTGCAATGCTTATAAAGCCAGCAGTTAGCAACATAAACCCAAATGAACAATAACGTAACATCTCAGCTATAGGCAGTACACTAAACACACTGAAATAGCATGCTAACAATATCAATTAGTGCCAATGGCTAACTTCGCTCAGCAGTTTGCGACCAGCTTGGCGCCCGAATCCCAACACGCTCCAATATGACGGTGCAACCAGCGTCTAGCATTGAAGGAATGAGAAATAACCAGGTCACTCACGTTTATAAGCGCTCACTGTTAGTTGAACATCAAATGTTAAGACTACTCTGAAACTTGTGCGGCTGCCCTGGTGCATTCTGGTCCCCATGGTGTGTCGTAAATGGGAGCTGCGTTTAATCACATGTTAACTTAAAGTAGCAAAAGAGAACGGACACTAGTAAAACAGTCTTTGTACTAATGTTTAAAGTATTTTTTAAAAATATTGTCATTTCCAGTTTACATGTAATGTCTGGTGCAATTTCGACTATTTGTCGGTGGCCATGTCGGTGGCGCCTGATTCACACCACACATGCACGCATAATAAAGACGTTGTAATGTTCGGGGTGTCAGTGAAAGCATCTCGGGATCTGTTTTGTGAGCAAGTGTTGCGATGATCAACGGAGTAGATACAATGTTTGTTTTAGAGTTGAGATACATAAATGGTGTTTGGATTATACTGTTGTTGATGTGTTCAGCTCAGAATAAAGTTATGAAGAGGCAACAGAGTCTGTGGGGAGCTACACTATGCCCCCTTCTGTCCTCATAAGAGAGCGGGGTGGCTTGCAGTGATGTGCATGCGTGAATTACACTAAAAAGTTTACGTAATTAACGAAATAAATTAGTTACCGCCGTTATTTTTGACTATAAAAGTAATCTTAATTTGCTAAATGTACAGCAAAAAAGATAATACAGGGGGATAATACATAATGCCGTGTATAGAGAACATACAAGTATTTTATTTCTAATACCGCAGATATTAAAATTTGAATACTTAGTTATCGTGCATAATTAAAACAATGTCATGTCAACATGTCATACAATACTTTTCTACAAGAGAGGAAAAAACAACTCTTACACGCACAAACAACGCAAAAAGCCCACAACATTTCAGTATGTGCTTTGGTTCGTCCTCCTTTTGCACATGTGAAACTGCGATTTGTACTATGTGATATAGTCCAATGTAACTTGTATGTATGTTCAAATAAAATTAAACCATTATCATTTTCATAGTTTGTGCATCTACCCATCCACCTCTCAATGGACGAAACATAGACTATCCACTGGCTGCAAACTTACATATTTACATGGACAAGTCTGCATAAACTATAAACAATATGTGCTTATTTTCCATTTTAAAACCTTAAATACACTTAAGATGCACTTTCCACTTGTTTGCTCTCTATTATGATAAGATTGTTTTTCGTCAACAAACTATCACTTACATTAGTGACACATTATTCCTTGTGAATTAACTTTCATGGATGCATGCATTTTTTATTAAAGGTTAATCCAAACAACGGATGGGCAACTTCTCTGCAAAGGGTGACTCTGGCAAAGGGTCGGGTGACCAAAATGACCGTGAATGCATTTAGTCAATAAAATGACACTATAATTAGACTAAATTATTTTTCACCTTGTTTTCTTCTCAGTACAGCATGAAACGGCAAGGTTTCAGTGCATTAAAGTTCATTGATAAGAACAACTATTACTACTCCAGATTTCACTGCACAACACATTTGTGGCTAACTTGAATCATAATTTAAAGTCACAGCATTTACAGTCCATGTCGCTATGACATTACATATTTTTGGAGTGTGACGGGAGGGTCTGAAGGAGGAGAAACGAGGTTTAGTAGCATACCATGTCTCCTTTACACAAGACCTTCCCCTGCTGGTGGCTGGTAGTAATGAAATCTTGAATTCAGTAGTGTTCCTCCCCTTTTGTTTAATCAGAGTTCTGGCATTTGAAACTTTCTTTGCAGCCGTACACAAGATTACAGGATTCCCCGACTTGAATCTGTCTCTAGTGTCCCAATTTTAATAGAGCCATGATCCATCACATGAGTCAGCAACACGTGGATGCTTAGTGTGGGCTAATGCACTAGTTTGTTTGGTGCGCCGTTGAGCCATATGAAATCCGAGACTTATTTTGGTCACAAATGTTCGAGCAAAATGAAAGTTTTAAATTGAACACACACCGAAAGGGTGAGGTCCTTCCTTCATGAGTGTCTGCCGTTTGAAAGCCAGTAGGGCAGTGTTTAGTTATGTTTTGACGCACCGTTTAACTGTCGCACTGTGGGGGATTTTACAAGACCATTTTACAGTAATCTTGGTTAATTGTTTGTTTTACTTTTACTGTTCAATTCTTACTCCTGTGTTTGCTTTCCGTTTATGAGTAACTCACATAGCAAATTCATGACAGCGAATTGTGGTCATTGTTGCTTGTCTCTCCCAAAGACCACCACGAGCCAGGCCATCTTTCGTCTGCAGTCGGGAGTGTGCCAGCTCTTCAGAGATACCCTCACCAAAAAGGGTTTTGTGGAGATCCAGACACCTAAAATCATATCAGGTGCCAAACACACACACACACACGTGGGAAATCTTTGACATCAATCCTTTCTATATCATTACCCACTAAACTGAGTCGTCACTTGACAGTTTAACAGCTTGATTTGTAGTAGGAACTGTCCATTTTTTGATGTTTCCAGTCAAAAGGTGAAGCTAAACTGTTGTCAGTTATAAAAAAAAGAAAGAAAAAAGAACACAACAAAAAGACAATCCACTTTTTTACAAAACTGTCCTGTACTATACCTCAGAGTGTCGACTATTTTGACATTCTGGTATTACATGACGATATTGCCGAAGTAAGTCAGGTATAGAGTTGGGCATCGTTTGAATTTGAGTGATTCCGGTTCAGATTCCTTGTTTCGATTCTGGTTCTTAATGATTCTCGATTCCGATTCTTTTGAGAGGGAGGGTCATAAAAAGTTAGCATGGTTGAAAGGAGGTAGGAAATGAAGAGAAATTAAGTTCTTGGATGAAATGTCTGTCACCATGTATTTTTTTTGTTTTTTTGTAAATGATATAACCTTTTTACGAATGAAGTACACCGTATTAGTTAGCTGGATATTTTAATTGGCTACTGTATGTATTGACAGTATAAATTATCATATGTTTGCTGCTTTAATGCTGGCATAAGATCCACATCATTTATTGTTTTGCTTACCTGATTGGTTGAAAGACCAACATAGCTATACACAATTTTAGGGACACTGTCTGTGGTTGCAATGGATAAACACAAATGCTCACTCGCCGCCTCTTTTCGTTTTATGTTCACCAAATGGAGGCACCAGAAGTTTAAAAAAAAAGAAATGGTTCCAGGAGAATCAGAATGTTAGAACCGATTCCAAAAAAAAAGAAAGCTTTTGCCATCCTGTTCTGGAAGTAACTAATATTATCATGTATGGTTAGTTTGTCTTCTCTTTTTTATGCTTATTTCGATAACATAATTATAATTTTTCTTTGTAACAGTCACATTCATAGTGTGGTAACATATAAGGCGAATACAGCTTATTCTAATATAAAATATGCCTTCCTGCTACTGTACTCCATCCCAATACAACATAACGTACTACGGTGAACTACCATAGAAAACATGAAACCATATCTGGCCTGGGAAGATGAAATCCTGCACAGTATTCACCCCCATTCTAAAAAATATTAAAAAATTGCACAACACATTGCCTACAATCTGTCAATTCTTGGGCAATGATTAAAAAAAAGAACGGTAACGAAACAGGAAAGACTTTCTTTCTTCAACAGCCAATGAAAGCGACTGTGCTTGCCGCCTAAAAATTTAAAACTGCCGCTTTTATTTGACCGGGAAGCCACACAGTGTACTTGTTGCAAAAACCACATCTTCCTGTTTGCCAACACCCATGACACGTACAGTCGACACTTTGCAACAGTATGGGGCACAATATGTTATTTTCAACCACAAAATGTGTTTGTTCGCATTGCTTGTCATATTTTGTGATAAATACTGTATCTAACATGGGTCTATTCAAACAAATTGAACTGTGAGCGAGCCAAGCCTTCTTCCCCTCGCTAAAGCTGTCTTTGTTTACCTCCAGCTGCCAGCGAAGGTGGTGCCAACGTCTTCACTGTGTCTTACTTTAAGACCAGCGCCTACCTGGCCCAGTCTCCACAGCTGTACAAACAGATGTGCATCTGCGCTGACTTTGACAAGGTCTTCTGTGTGGGTCCAGGTAAACTTTAAACAGCAAGCAACACCAGCGTGATGAAACATGTAGAATATTAACTGTTGTGATCTCTACATAGAAATGGGATTTATACCAAAAGCTTCTCTAGATGTGTCCATTTCTGTAATGTCTTCTTGTGATTTTCTGTTAAGTGATCATGATCTGAGGTCTGTTTTTTTCTAGTTTTTTAGCCTCCTTCCTGCTCTTTAGAGTACAGTATCTTGTCTTATCTTGTTCCTTGCAAATACAGGAATTAAAGAACATATCAGGGTAATGCCTGCTGTCACATCATGTCATGCAGCACCAAAGCCAGGACTTGCACACCCATCTAACAATACCATACTCATACCAACAATGCACGTACTATTGCCTTGCAGTACACGTAAAAATGACTTGACAATTAATAATCATGTGGTCAAGGTATTAGGTTGTGTGGGACCGTGGTTGTTTTGTGCCAATGCACACAATTTACGGCACAATGCAACATCCTGAGTCGGATCCGATTTGTTCAGTTCATTCGGCGTTGTTAATACATCATTTATCTCTTTCTGTTCACAACAAAAATACTGTATAAATGGCCATATTTCACACATACTAGCAAATGACTAATCACAATTAATTTGATTAAGGATCATTTGACAGCCTTGGTAGAAATATATGTGGTATATATATTCCTTAGACACGCTGTCAATTATGCAACCATGATGTGGTTGTTGATGCAGCTTTTTAAAATTGCTGGTCATGTACGTGGGGTGCATACATGTACTGTCCTCCTGATGTTCAGCAGCAATTAGATGGCTAATTATGTTTGGCAGCTAATTATTGCTGTTATGGTCACAGTCATGTCATTCATCATAAATGGACCTGCCAGTCATCCGGAGGGAACGAGGGAGCTCACCCAAACAACACCTTTACTTTGGGTCCTCATTCGCATATGAATTGGATCCACGGATGTCTAGATATACTTCAAAGTAAAGCCGTACTTGCAACGGCATCATCAACAACAAACATTTATGAAGCTTCTACTCTTGTTTCATTGCAGTTTTCAGGGCAGAGGACTCCAACACCCACCGTCACCTCACAGAGTTTGTGGGTCTGGATATCGAGATGGCCTTCAATTACCATTACCATGAGGTGATTGACTCCATCACAGACACCATGGTCCAGATCTTCAAGGGGCTGAGAGACAAGTGAGTATGACTGTCTGTTGTGATTTTGAGTTGTAATGTCAACCATGAATGAATATGAGGAAAGTTTTGGGTTTGTGACGGGATCATTATGTGAATTGGTTTTGTTGGTTCCTGACAAAACCATTTCAGCATTTCAGAGTATGCTCTGGCAGATATTGCTGTCAGTTTTGTTCCTGCAGGAGTAATTGCCAGAAAGAGGATGTTCATGGGGTTACACTGCCTTCCAGTGGTGGGATTCAGTAACATAGAAATAGACAGCATTACTTGCTCATCTTGGTTCATTTTGTCCAGTTTAGGACGAATTGATGGATGAGCGGAGCGACTAATTCCTTGTTTGTGGTAACCTTTTGTGCCTGTTTGCATCAGCTTCCAGACTGAGATCCAGACGGTCAACAAGCAGTTCCTCAGCGAGCCTTTCAAATTCCTGGAGCCCACTCTGAGGCTTGAGTACACAGAGGCCTTGGCCATGTTGCGTGCAGCCGGGGTGGAGATGGGCGATGAGGAAGACCTGAGGTCAGATATTGCCACACCTCAGACAAAATGAAATGAAAACATAATCAGAAATAGAAAAGTTTTGCTCAAAGTTTTGAAGAAAATGCTGCTACATGACACGTTACTGATAGAAAATTGGTTTTGTTCTTCAGCACACCAAATGAAAAGCTTCTTGGTCGCCTTGTTAAGGAAAAGGTAGGTACTAGAGATGGCCGATTGACTTCATTACCGATATCAACCGACAGGCAGCAGCTCTTCGTCCAATAATGTTGTGTAATGAATGAATTATGCTTTACTGGATGCATTCCGCAAATAAACACGGTTTGTGCAAAATGAGACAAATACTACAATATGCAATATTTAAGTTATAGAAAAGATGCCAAAACGCTGCCTGCGACTCAGAGTGAGGTACTTCCTGAAGTGAGTGTGGTATTAGATTAAAAGTATCGATGGAAGACGCCTTACTGCCCCCTTACCTAATCAGACTTCAATTCTGCTTCCTGTTTGGGGCAATGTGTAGCTGCTTAATGGTATCTGAAAAGCACGATCTGTCGCCCCCTCATGCCGCGGGTCAGTAGATGGGGATCCCTGGTTTAGAGGATGTATGAATTGATGGATGATACTGCCCCTTTACTGACAATTCCAAAAATCGTGATTTAAAAGGAATAACGTTTTTTCAGTATACAGTAATCTCACATTTATTGCGGATAATTGGTTCCAGACCCGACCGTGATAAGAGAACTTTCACAGCATAGAATTCTTTATTCATAAATTGAGTCTTTTCGGAGTTAAAAGCAGACAAAACCTGTTAACAACCTTCTAAATATGAGCTTTTAACATCATTAGAGCCCTCTGGACATGGAACAACACCCCTATAAGCACTCCAGCACTCATCATTACCCAATATAGTAAAGAAGAAATCAGACGCAAATTGAATACAAGTGCTTATCAATGTAATATTACTGACTCCTGGTGCCCAGTGTAGAATACTACATACCATCACAGCGCTTTAGTTCACTTACCCATTTTTCTGGTGGAAAATGTTTCATTAAACAAAATTAGACAACATGTGCTTAAATATGCATCCTTTAAAACTAATAATAGGCCATAGTCAACCACGAAACAGCAATGATTTTTAAAGATTCATAGTTGTGTTTTCAAAGCGTGAGGTGGCAAAGGATGACTGTAACTGTAGAGAAATATACATATATGTTGTTGAAAGTTGACATCAGGTTGTATTTACATCAGGCAGGTGTCCAAAGTGCAGCCCACCACTCATTTGTTATTTTAGGCCCCCAGCTCATTATAGAAAGAAAATTAGACCCTTAAACAGCAACAATATGAAAAATAGAGCAAAATGGTACAATGTAAAAAAAAAAAAAGTTATGTTTATACTAATAACAACACAAATCAACACAAATCTTTGGCTTTATACATATGTAAATAGTCTTTGGGGACTTTTTATACTTGAAAATATCTACAAATATCGAAGTGCCCGCCTGGGTCCTTTGATTTTGTATTTTTTATGCAGCCCTTTGTGGAAAAACTTTGGACACATCAGCTTGTTCCCTACCTGTATTGCTGCCATCTTTTATACATCATTATTTTCCCCTTTGCGTTCAGTATGATACCGACTTCTACGTGCTGGACAAGTACCCTCTGGCTGTGAGACCTTTCTACACCATGCCCGATCCCAACAACCCGGTAAGTCTCCCATCAACTCCACACGGAAGCGCCCCCAGCTATGCAGAAAGCGGAGCAGCAATATTGGTAGCTCAGATACATGATGATGGTGTATTCCATTAAAAACTGTTGCAAACATATTTCTGAGCGAAAGCTGTTGAGTGATGAATTGTGTCATTTTATCCTGTTTTGCATGAGAATCAGTATTGTTAATGTCACCTTTTTTTGGCCAGAAATGCTCCAACTCGTATGACATGTTCATGCGTGGGGAGGAAATCCTATCTGGAGCCCAGAGAATCCATGATGCTGAGATGCTGACAGAACGGGCCAAGCATCACCAGATTGGTAAGACCTGCAGTAACTTAGGATTTGTCTCCCTCTGCAGGTGACAATTAGACATCACACCAGAAAATGGGTGCAGATTGTTTTGAGCCATACTAGCAAATACTCTCTGTATGAGACATTTCTTTAATTTCATAGATCTGGAGAAAATCAAGGCTTACATCGACTCCTTCCGCTATGGTGCCCCCCCACATGGCGGTGGCGGCATTGGTAAGGAATCCCTGAGAGAAATACAGTTGTCCTTTTTAACAACAGCAATACAAGTTGCTTGGCTTATCGAGTGACCCGTCCCCCATTCCAGGCCTAGAGAGAGTCTGCATGCTGTACCTGGGGCTCCACAATGTGCGCCAGACCTCCATGTTCCCTCGCGACCCCAAGCGCCTGACACCTTGAACGTCTGGCCTTGTGAAGCCAACTTGCTATATTACCTGTCCACGGGACGCACATGGGTGATGGGAATCTACTAATTTACAACACTGAAAGAGAAAGGGTTAAGCAGTTAGTGCCGCCTAGACACTAACGTGCAACTGTGATTCATTTCTATGAGGGATTGAAGTCATTGCTGAGGTAGGGAACTTTATTGCGCGTTATCTTACAACAAGGAAGAGTCGAGAGAGAGGAAGAGAGGACACTTATGTTAGGTTGTTAAGATGCACTCACAGTACTTCTTTTGGTCAACTAGTAAGTAACAGCATTGGTAACAACTAGAAGGTCTCATCTAAGTCCTAACTACCTCCAACTAATCATCATGGCCTCCTGCAGTACAGTATGTAATTGCATCTTTTTTAACCCACTTGAATGGAAAAATCATGGCTCATAAAAATATTTTTCAACCCATGAAGCTGAGATCTGGTTTGTTCATTTAATTTCTTTTTACCCCCATTTTTCAAGGATGTTAAACTTCTACTACACAAAGGTCAATTTCTCTCATTCATTCATTCATTCATTTTCTACCGCTTTTCCTCACGAGGGTCGCGGGGGGTGCTGGAGCCTATCCCATCTGTCTTTGAGCGAGAGGCGGGGTCCACCCTGGACTGGTGGCCAGCCAATCACAGGGCACATATAGACAAACAACCATTCACACTCACATTCATACCTATGGACAATTTGGAGTGGCCAATTAACCTAGCATGTTTTTGGAATGTGGGAGGAAACCGGAGTACCCGGAGAAAACCCACGCATGCACAGGGAGAACATGCAAACTCCACACAGAGATGGCCGAGAGTGGAATTGAACCCTGGTCTCCTAGCTGTGAGGTCTGCGCGTTAACCACTAGACCGCCGTGCCGCCCCTATTTCTCTCATTCACAAATCTCGCTAAATCTCTTATAGTATTCTTATAATTTCCTTATAATTCATCCACCTTATAGCCGTGGCATAACAGGATACTGTTTAGACGGCATGATTATTAGTTTGGCCACAATAAAAGGCCAAAATATATTCCATGAACCAGAGCGTCCCAAACACGTATGTATGCAGGAATGTTTTTTATACGCCACTCCAAAATGTCCAGCTTCCACGAATTGTGTAGAGATCCTTGCAACATGGGGCCGTGCATTATGCTGCAACATTTTGAGTTGATGGTCGTGAATGAATGGTAATGGGCTAAACTAAATTACTAAACAGTAATGGGCTAAGTTCATAGAATGCGGCTGTGTTCATTGTCTTTAACATACACCTGCCCAAACCTTGACCCAACCTCCACCATGGTCGTGATGGTATTTTCAATTTAAGGCGATATATCGTGAGGAGGCCCGCCGTGCCATTTATCCACAGCTGTCGCCTCATGATGCGCCATGAAAATACACTGCCCTGTGTTGCATGGCTATCACACGATTCCTGGAAGTTGAGCATTTTGGAGCGGCCTTTTGTTGTGGCCAGGCAGAGGCACTTGTGCAATAATATTCAGCATCCTGATATACCTGTGAGGTGACTGAATTATAAATACTCCCCAACACAGATTTGTGAACATTTCATGGAAATGTGATTTGAAAAGTTTTGCATCTTTTTGAGTTCAGTTTATGGAAAATGGGAGTAAAAACACAAGTGTTTGTCGAGTATATTTTATCTCATTGACGACCCGGATGAGCAATAAATTGCAGTTTTTCCCTAGTGTAAATTTAAAGTTATACCTTGCCACTTTTATGTTTTTTTAAAATATCAACACATCGTTATGTTTTATGATTGACTAAGACCTATCAGTCAGAAAATACATGTTTAAACATTAAGTTCGACCTGAATTGTGCATTTTCAGCATAAAAATACAATTCAGGCATTCAGAAGACACATTCAAAGACATTGTGAAAATGTGTCACAATGTGTGTCACAAGGTGTCAGTAATGTTAGTGTAATATTTGGTGAAACACAAACATCACACTTGATAGCCGGAACAACAGGCTTTTATTGCAGTTTAGAATTATCTCACAACAGGCAAAATAATCACTAACATGGGCCATATTCCACACCCCGATAAAACTGAACACTGAACCCTCAATGTCACTTCCTGTCTGTGCCACCGGAGCACATTTACAGCAACACACACAAGCATAAGTCTTGTCTTAAATGGCGTATTTTCTCTTATTTGTCTACTATATTGGGTAATATAAGTGTACAGGTGACTATAGGGGTTCTATTTCATGTCTAGAGGCCTCTAAATAAGGTTAAAAACTATATTTAGAAGGTGGTGAACAGGTTTTCTATCCTAACAACAAAAATAATCTATTAATAAAAGGATTAATTCAAGGACTTTGTGGGAATTAATTTATCACGGTTGAGTCAGGAACCAATTAAATGAGGGATTTAAAGTGCTGCTCAAACAATTGCCTGCCATGCCTCTTCATATGGAGCACAGCAACAACCCAAAGTGCGTAAGTGTTGACAGCAAAATATGTATTTTCAGCAAGAATCACATCCCATTTAAGTGTGGCAATAGAACATACTTTACAATAAACACTGAAAATAATGTCAGCCCAATCTCTCTCTCTCTCTCTCTCTCTCTCTCTCTCTCTCTCTCTCTCTCTCTCTCTCTCTCTCTCTCTCTCTCTCTCTCTCTCTCTCTCTCTTTTGCCGGAAGCTTATTCGGTAGCGGCGCCACTTATTTGGAGTATGAAGAGGAAAATGTGAACGATGTCAATGTAGAGAGACAGGGCTCCATAGACGTACTCTTCCGGGCTTATCGCCAACTCCCGGTTCCCAATGAGAAGCTGGGTGTTGTATACTAAAAACTAACATGGAGGAAATACAGCAGAGGTCGCTCATTAAAAGAGAAACAATGTAAAAACAACAAAAAAATACATCTTAATGATATGAAGTATATAATAATACTGCAAAATTTCATATTAATGTACGTATAACTCACCAGGGTGTAAACAACGGCTCCAATGGCGGCATAGAGCATATGGAGCCAAGGCACCTGTTGAGTGACGTGAGAAAAGGTCTCTGAATGGTAAATCGCTCACACGAATGGGAGGACCACAGGTAGTCGGACTCTGAAAAGGGAGCGCTTACGTATTGGAAGGAGAGCACGACGGCTGTCACAATCCCAATAATCATGAGCAAAATGGCAGCAATGCTGAGAAATCCCCCGCAGGAAGTGAAGTCAACCTGGGATGAGAAGTCAAATGACGGCGTAAACATAAATACAGCGTGCTGGGAGACAGCAAGAAACATTCTAAGGAGGATTATCATGAGGTATAAACTCAAATGAAAAATTGGTGTCGAGTTCCCAACAGCTTTTTTTTCATCTCGCTTGCATCAGACAGAAAAAGAAGAATTCCCATCTCCAAAATAATGGTATAAATATTTAAAAAGGTACACTGTTCACAGTTGTAATGCGAGACAAAGGCGTTCTTTTACACCGACAACAAAGACATTCTGTGACAACTACAGGCGACTGAGCCACACACACACCCAAGCCCTTTTTATCTCCGTCGTACCTTGGTTTGGAAGCAGAAGACTGTGACAGTGATACAAACTAACGCTGTTATTCCCATGGCAAGAAAGACAGCTTTGGTTTCATAATAACTGGAAAAGATTGCGACAAAAACAATTACATCATGATGAAAATGTTCTGTGTGTGGGAGAGAAAAATCCATAGCAAACCTTGAAATTGTTCCCGACATGTACGACAGGGCAACAGTCTGCAAAAGGAAGCAAGTGAAAAGAAATCATGCTTTTTATTCTTTATGCTTTTTTTTTAATACAGTTATCCAACTACAATATTTTCTTTTGAGATATACGTAGGTCTGCTGACTGAATCTGATTCATGCTAGGGCTGATTTGAAACTGGATTAATCACATTTTACTAATTAATTCCGATTGTGTAAAAAAACCCACTGTATTTTCTGATATATAAATGACAGGACATGGTTATTATATTTAAATAGCTCCAAATGAAGTGATGACTGGGGCTCGAGCATCTGGTCAGGATGTCTGGTGGAGAGACGTTGGAGAGACCATGTCTCTCAACTGGCCTGGCAATGCAGGGAAGTCTCTGCTTCGATGACCCAACCTCAGATAGGCGGAAGAGGATGGACGGAAGGATGGAGATACCACATTTTTATCCTAGACAAATTATATTGGGACATCTAAGCCAGTGGTTCTCAACCGGTGAGTCAAAAATTACATTAAAATGTGCAATATGCATCTGATGTCTGACTTTAAAAATATTATTATTATTATTTAAAAGTCAAATTGAGCAACATCCTTTTTGGTATATATTCATTGCTGTTCTTCCTTACTTTCTTATTTCCTTGAAGATGTAATTATGTGCATTATGTTTCAAAATATGACATAAATGATAAAAAAAAAACCCTGAATACATTTGGTTGTTTTAAATACATGACATAGTACATAATTTTAAATTGGTTTAAATAAGGCCTCACAGCTAGGAGACCCGAGTTCGATTCCACCCTCTGCCATCTCTGTGTGGAGTTTGCATGTTCTCCCCGTGCATGTGTGGGTTTTCTTCGGGTACTCCGGTTTCCTCCCACATTCCAAAAACATGCTAGGTTAATTGGCCACTCCAAATTGTCCATAGGTATGAATGTGGGTGGGAATGGTTGTTTGTCTATATGTGCCCTGTGATTGGCTGGCCACCAGTCCAGGGTGTACCCCGCCTCTCACCCGAAGACAGCTGGGATAGGCTCCAGCACTCCTCGTGAGGATAAGTGGTAGAAAATGAATGAATGAATTTGTTTGCTTTAAATAAATGACATAATAAACATTTCTAAATTTGTTTAAATAAAAAATGGCAATACATATTTCTAAACATAAAAATGGGAAAAGTGTAAAAAGTAATTTTAAAAAATGTCAAATTGTGTCAAAATGTCGCATGCATTAATTAGACTAATGTTAACAAGTAATTTTTACTTTTGATCTATACACAACAATACTCACAAATACTCCAAGCAGGACAAGATTCCATGGAAAACGCCTCCTACACACATCAAAATAATATACAATATATATCTGTAGTAAACTAATCATTTATAATAATCACTGAGGGCAATGTTTACCTTGGCTCTTTGCAGCAAATAAGAATGCAGTAAACCACAAAATAAACCACACTATAAAGAGACAAAACAATGCCATTGTTATTCTGTGGTAGCATTTAAAAAAATAAAAATATTTTTGTAACTCACAGAGATGCCCAGTAGATGCCAGGATATCTGATAACAAACGTCTTGACTGGATCACTATGAATGTACACATGCAGTATTAGAGCAGTAGTCATAGTAGTACTAGATGACTGCAAGATGTCGTGAAGTGTGTTGCCACTTACACAAACGTAAAGACTGCAACAACGGAAAAGGTGACGGTGAGCTGAGCTGCTAAGATTAAATAAACCTGCCAAACAAGAACACACACACAAATTGTTCATCTTTGAATCAACTGCACACACGAGGTCACTAGCCTCACCTTTCTGATGAAACCATGGCGAACAGACGTACTCTCCCACTGCGTGTTCAGAAAAGCCTCCATGTCTCCTGCAAAGTTAGGATGAGATACCACCCAGACTTTGAAATGAAGATAAACATTGTGATATTCTGTCCTAACCAGGGTTTGGTGCGGGCACACCGGCGGACAGAGTGGGTATTGTGCTGGGCATCCCACAGCCAGGGCTTGCCCACATGCCGGACTGGCCCCAGTAGCCGGGGGGGCCAGGGTACATGCCAGGACCGGGACTGTACGATGGAGGCGGTGGATAAGCTGAGCCATGTTGCTGTTGGTCGGCTTGGTTTCCGTATTTGGGCTGTTGTAGAGCGTCTTCATAGGTTGGAGGGTGATCTAGTTTAGATGTCATACCTTCAACACATGATCAGGTTCAGCGGGTATTACTCTTGTCATCCTTGCGTCTTATTCAGGCTTGTGTATACATTGTCTACACTAAAAGCAAAAGTGAACAATTGCGATGACATTCAGAAATTTCCTGCCTGCACACTACATCTTAGTCAAACAAACACATAAAGAGGAAAAAAGAAGGTGGTTTTCCGTACCTGCTTTGTCTGCAATGTGTCCTCTTGTCCTTTCCTTCTACGTTTTAGCTGAGTGTAATGTCCCCCCTGTAATAGGATCTCGCCACTGTAACTTACACTCTCTTCGGGGGTATTGGCTGGATGCTCCTATTGCGTACAATTCTTTCAAACAACAATATGTCATGTTTCCCTGACACTGTGTGTATCACATAATAATAATAATAATAATATTACGCTGATTATTAATAGCTGATTATTTTCCAATTATTTAGAATCAGAAGATTTGAACTGACAAAAGTAAATAGGTGCCAAAAAAACTTGAATATTCATTCATTCATTCATTTTCTACCGCTTATCCTGTGCTGGAGCTGGAGCCTATCCCAGCTGTCTTGGGGCGAGAGGCGGGGTACACCCTGGACTGGTGGCCAGCCAATCACAGGGCACATATAGACAAACAACCATTCACACTCACATTCATATCTATTCTATATTCTATATCTATATCTATCTATCGCCAATTAACCTAGCATGTTTTTGGAATGTGGGAGGAAACCGGAGTACCCGGAGAAAACCCACGCATGCAAACTCCACACAGAGATGGCAGAGGGTGGAATTGAACTCGGGTCTCCTAGCTGTGAGGCCTGTGTGCCAACCACTTGTCCGCCGTGCAGCCCTTTGTTAAAATAATATTAAATAATAAGAACATGTAAGGTCGGCACGGCGGGCGAGTGGTTAGCGCGCAGACCTCACAGCTAGGAGACCAGGGTTTGATTCCACCCTCGGCTATCTCTGTGTGGAGTTTGCATGTTCTCCCCGTGCATGCGTGGGTTTTCTCCGGTTTCCTCCTACATTCCAAAAACATGCAACGTTAATTGGCGACTCCAAATTGTCCATAGGTATGAATGTGAGTGTGCTAATGTTGTACTTGAATGTGCCCTGTGATTGGCTGGCGACCAGGTCCAGGGTGTACCCCGCCTCTCGCCCGAAGACAGCTGGGATGGGCTCCAGCACCCCCTATGACCCTTGTGAGGAAAAGCGATAGAAAATTAATGAATGAATGAAGAACATGTAAATGTTGAAATAGCTGCAATAAACCAATAAATATACATAAAAATACAATCATGATCATGTACTTAGTCGATTAATCGGAAGCTTGTTGTTTTAAACAATGGCGTAATGGACCAAATTAATACATTTATTTAATAAATGAAGGCAAACACCTACAGTTAGGGGTTGGGTCCACAACATATCAGAAAAAGAGGCTAAAATTGGAATCACTGTGTGTGTTGTGTGTGAATGTCTTGTTTTGGCAAGAACACAATAAGTCTGCTTTCATGGATGACAAAGGACATTAAACATTCACATTTGAGAGGCTGAAATCAGAGGATATTTTCACATTTAAATGAAAAAACTATTAATTTTCCAAAATAGTTGTCGATTAATTGGGTGACCCATTAATCATCGATTAATTGTTACAGCTCTAATACAAATAACAGAGTTAATTCTGTTGATCTTGATGGAAAAGAATGGGGTAGTAGAAAGTGCAAAGTGGGTCATCTGCTATAAGAAAGAGCTTCATGCCATTCCCAAAAATGCTCAGAACAATGATAGAAAAAAACATTGAACATAAAATTATAAAACGTTTTATTATTCAGGGAGAAGAAACAATCCAAACAACAACTGTAGGGAAAAAATGCCGACACGTTCTGGTTTATTTACTTCCGTGTTTGGCGCTTCGTCGCTGTGACGTCATTACGCTCCCCTCTGAGAGGCTATGGCGCTTCCTGACTGGATTGTTACGTTGGTCGTCACAGCATCTTTCTTCTCCTTATGTTTATGCGTTCGCTTCCGACGCACGGGGCAGATACTTGGGAGGAAATTGTTCAGCATCATCATGGCTCGCACAGAAAAGCCCTTATTCAGAATCGCGTTAGTATAACCTGTTTTCCTAAAAACTGTTGTGGTTTACAGTGTAGCAACATTAGCTTTAGCTTCCAGGCCGTTAAATTAACACGGTCTTCATAATTGTGAGAATTGTATGCTGGTTGCCTGTATACATATTACTATATTTTACCCGTTAAAGCAATTAATGTGCAATATTTCTTCAGATATTCTGATATTGCAGTTAGCGGGTTGTATTGTCCATTCTAAAACAATCGTTGGAAACATATTGATGAAGTCTCCTCGTGTTGTTTTGTTTAATCTGGGGTGTTGACTAATTTCCAATTAATTATCATTCATTTTAACGCCTTGTTTGGCATGCAGATCAAATAACCTTGCAGATTAAATAATCCTTGTGTCCTCATGTCGCAGGTACACACTATACACCAGGACCAGACTCGGCTACATGTACTACAAGAGACAAATGAGGAAAGCCAGGGAACGCTACCCTGCTGGACACTCCACAGTTCTGCCCATGGAATTCAGTGGTATGAAACATAATATACACATTGCCTGGCCCATTAATAAATGTCACCACCTGTACTAAAACTAAATAGGGTTGGGGGTGCAGCAGTAGCTCAGGTCTGGGACAATACAAGCCATCAATAAACAAGCTTAAAAATTAATGCAACTCTGGGCAGCAAAAAAATGTTCTGAAATTGCTCCTTTGTGGCCAGGTAGTGTATATTCAATTTGAAAGGCTTTTGCAATTTTTCATGTTTAATTTGGGTCGAATGTATCCATCGATCAAGATGATGTGTCACATTGTTTATATTTGATCTTCCATACAGGTATGAAGATCATTCCCATCTCTGTACTCTCAGACAACTACAGCTATCTAATAATTGACGCGACTTCCAGCGTTGCAGTGGTTGTAGACCCTGCAGACCCTCAGACTGTTCAGGTGCTTTTTTCAGTTATGCATATTTTAAATTTTTTTGTTGCAAGCAAAGAAGGCTTGGTTTATGTCAGCGTTGGACAATGTGTTGCATACAGGTTCATCTCGGTAAAGGAGAATATTGTGCCAGATATCATCAGCACTATTACGAAATACATTCATGAGACATTTCACTCTGCATTGAATCTACACATTCGAAGAGTTTTACATTTTGAATGGAACTTTTCAAAGATTTTTATACATTTATTGAGATTAGACCTGTCACAATAATCGCTAAATCGATTAATCTAGTGATAAAAAACGGGGTACACATGTACATATATTCCTGTTTTTTTTCCTCGCTGTACCATACAGGCTGGATGAGTTCACTCTGCGTATGTCTGTGGACATTGGTTCTATAGTGGAATGAACGGAGAGAGTGAGCCCTCCTGTCAGCCTTTGTCCCACTACATGGAGGCGCGGCTACTAGTGAGTGGATACACTGACAGTACTAGCAGTTAGCAACTTAGCAAGTATTCATTCATTTTCTACCGCTTATCCTCACGAGGGTCGCA
This sequence comes from Doryrhamphus excisus, assembly GCF_030265055.1. NCBI lineage: Eukaryota > Metazoa > Chordata > Actinopteri > Syngnathiformes > Syngnathidae > Doryrhamphus > Doryrhamphus excisus. Next base: position 7,914,932 of record NC_080474.1, read on the forward strand.
GGGGTGCTGGAGCCTATCCCAGCTATCTTCGGGCGAGAGGTGGGGTACACCCTCGACTGGTGGCCAGCCAACCACAGGGCACATATAGACAAACAACCATTCCCACCCACATTCATACCTATGGACAATGGAGTCCCCAATTAACCTAGCATGTTTTTGGAATGGGGGAGGAAACTGGAGTCCCCGGAGAAAACCCATGCATGCACGGGGAGAACATGCAAACGCCACACAGAGATAGCTGAGGGTGGGATTGAACTCTGGTTTCCTAGCTATGAGATCTGCACGCTAACCACTCGTCCGCCGTGCCGCCCACTTAGCAAGTAAATTAAAAAGCTATTAAAAAAATGCACAAGAGCGATCGTTTATAAGCCGAATGCCACAGTTAAGTCAAGCTAATGTGGCTCACACAGGTACACTATACTTGAGTACCATCGAGTAGTTTAAATTTGAATTACACCTCATGACAATCATTAATGAAAAATGGTCTAAAAAATGTCAATATTGTTTTATCAACAATAATTTGTAACACAATTATCGACCAGCAAAATATGTGATTGTGACAGGTCTAATTGAGATGTTCCGTAACATAACATAAGATAACATAACAATATCCTCACAGACTGTGCTACTGCCGCCTCATGCCATTGACTTATTAAACAAAATAACTGTCATCAGTGAAATTTATAACCACTTTCATGCATTTTTAGGCAGTCATCCAGGAGGAAGGAGTGCAACTAGAAGCCATACTCTGTACACATAAGCATTGGTGAGTTTGTTTTCATGTATTGATTATAGCATTGTAAGTACAGTAACTGAGAGACATATACTGGAGTCGGCACCGATAATTTATGAAAGTCAAATCCAGATACATTTTAGGTAACGTGTCATTGGACCTTTGATCATCCATCCATTTTATATATCACTTGTCCTCACAAGGGTCATGGGCATGCTGGAGCCTATCCCAGCTGTCTTCGGGCGAGTGCCTTTTTAGGAGAATCCTGTCATGACAGATTTCTCCACCACATTTCATGATGATCCATGAAATGGTAGGAGCACATGTAGCAAACTTGACTGTGTATGGGCCAGTTTTGGTTGTCTGTGTTTGAGGCGACATAAATATCATGTTTTTTGGGGCCTGATGCTTTTTCAAACTTGGGTGAAATTAATGTTAAGGCCTCCAAAAATGCAAACATAAAATCAGTCGTTCGCAAAGGCTTTGCTTTTAAGAGCAAGCCTTAATAATAAATTTCATTTATAAGCGCCTTTCTTGACATTCAAGGGAACTTTACTATATAAAGATACAGACAATACATGAATAAAATTCACATACTCTCCTAGTACACCAAACCGTCACTAGGTGTCGGTAATTGTTTGGGGAGACAAGCATGTCTCCCCGTGCATGCGTGGGTTTTTTCCGGGTACCCCAGTTTCCTCTCCCATTCCAAAAACATACTAGATTAATTGGCCACTCCAAATTGTCCATAGGTATGAATGTGGGTGGGAATGGTTGTTTCTCTATGTGTGCCTTGTGATTGGTTGGCCACCAGTGCAGGGTGTACCACGCCTCTCGCCCAAAGACAGCTGGGATAGGCTCCAGCATACCCCGCGACCCTAATGAGGATAAGCGGCATAGAAAAGAATAGATGAATGGTCTGGTCTGAAACCAATTGATTACTGTATAGGGGTGTTGCAATAGCTTATGAGATTAAAACTTTTTAAAACAAGATTTCACGTTCAGAAAAAAAAGTTTAATTGACAAAAAAGTCCTTGGACAACAAGTAATTAATTAATTAATCACACAGTAAATTAAAGAGTAATAGAACAACTGCCTGCATGGACGGAGTAATCCCTTCTGTCAGTCATAGTGTCTCTTTATCTTGGTGGGTGGAGGCGGGGCTGGTTGCATACCCACAGAGTGTAATGCAGTAGAAATTAAATTAGTAAATTGAAATATATTGTCATTTTGGTGGTGTTTTTGTAGACACAATCTCGCGTACCGTACCGCACCGTTTTGTAGAGTGTCTCGCGACACCACTACTGTATAGTCATGAAAAAACGGATAATAAAGTCCAGAAAGGAATACATACAGCAACAAAGAGGGGGGGTATAAAGGTTGTCTTACGGCTGCTGAATTATTATTAAATTCATCACAAGTTGTTGGTCAATATTAATGTCTTTCCACAAATCAAGTACTAGCTAAAAGGGCTTTGTCCCGTCAAATCGCCACAGCCTGTCTGTTTTATCTGCAGGGATCACAGCGGAGGAAACAAATGGCTGAAAAGGCTTTATAGCTCATGTCGAATTTATGGAAATGCAGCTGATAACATTCCTGGTCTGACACAGTAAGTTCTAGTTGGCTCTGATAAACTGTACATGAGTGCAGGTTGTAGTCTTGTCCAGATGAAATCATCTCTCTATCATCATGATAAATGTCCTACCATTCTTCATGTACTTTATGCTTCTATGTTACCATGCTGCACAAGAACTATATTTATTGTATAAACAATATTTTCTTTCTGTGCTGTCAGCCCTCTGTCACACAAGGACTCTGTAACAGTCGGCTGTTTGCACTTTAAGGCCTTGTTTACGCCAGGTCACACAGTGGGCCACATGATCTACCTTCTGGATGGCCGGGCCATGGGTGCGCCCTCTAGTCTTTTCTCTGGTGACCTGGTGTTCCTGTCAGGTTGCGGTAGGTTGCACAAACAAGGGACAAGGGGACTTTTTTTTTAAACACTAAATGTGATAATAAAACACACACTAAACGAGAGGTATCATAAATGGCTGCATCTAGTGGTTGATGGTTCAGTGACTTGTAATTTCTCTCTTTTGGTTCATTGTGTACTCCCAAGGTCAAGTCTTTAAAAGGGGATGTTGGGCCGATAGCTGCCGAATCCAACTTTATAGGAGTTTCCACCTAGACTCAGCCAGAAGACCATGTTGTTCACCATTATTTGCAATAAATCGGAGTATTCAAATTTCTTCAAATTGTTTCACTATGTACTATTTTACTTAAAATATCAATTGTAAAAAAAAAAAGCTAAACAAACTAAAATTCAAATATAAGGCATTCAGAAGATGCATTCAAAGACTTTGATGAAATTTTACACTGCTCACTATATGTCAGTAGTGTTACTGTAATGACACAAGGGTCAGAGTTGATCACTGGATCAACAGGCTTTTATGTCAGTTTTGAATTATCTCACAAGGGGCACAATAGTCAGAAGCTGTAACTAAACACTGAACCTCTGACATTAGCTCCTGTCCGCCGCTTTTGCAGTTCCCCTAGGAAACACATTGATACCAACACGCACAAATCTTGTGTCTTAAATAACATATGCCTTAAATTAAACATTTTTAGAAGGTTGTAAACAGGTTTTCTTTTAGAAAAAATGTCTTGATTGTAGTATACTACAATACATTATACTATACTATGTTTCGAGCTGAGAACTACTTGAGTAAAGTCTGTTGTCATTTACAGGGAGGATGTTTGAAGGCAGTGCCACCACTATGCTGTCTTCTCTGGATACAGTTGGCTCCTTAAACGATGACACTCTTCTTTGGCCTGGTAGGATCCTCCCACATGTGTTGTGTTTGAAGTTCCACCGACTCTATTTGTATTGCTAATTCTTCAATTAACGCCATTACATATGTAACATAAGTGAGCGCACCCCTCAATATTTTATGTGACTGCCGTTATTTTCCAATGCTGCCTTAACTCTCTTGGGCATGTAGTTAACTGGAACTTGGTAGGTTGCCTCCATAATATCCTCCATGACGACATTACGGAGCTGGTGGATGTTTGACACCTTGTACTCCTCTACCTCCTGTTTGCAAATACCCCGTTGTAACAAGGCAGTGGTTGTCTTGGCAATGTGTTTGGGGTCCATATGTTGCAATGCTGCATCATGCCCCTCCTCAGTATATCATGGTACATGTTGGTAATCATGTTCCCTTTAATGTACTGTACCTTCAACTTATGAACCAATGCTGACAGCACTCATGCATCTATTTCCAAACATATCCTCTGGATATGATGCTGGCCATGTGCTCTTAACTCCCCTGGAGAGCCAATTTCGTATTTATGTAGAGCAACATTTTTTCCCACACCCTCTGAGTTCTGAGAGCCAAGAGATGCCATGTTGAACTTTTAGCGTGTGTGAGAGCAATAATACCAAATTGAACATGCATGCTCCCCATTCACACATGAGACCTTGTAACACTGAGTCACATGACACCAGGGAGGAAAAAACGCTAATAAGGCCTAATTTGCACAGTTTAACCTGGGGTTGTACACACTTTCATTTATCAGTACTAATACAGTAAAAATGACAGGAAATGTGAGTGTTTATTTGCAAGTTGATTCCCTTGTTCACCCCTAAATTTTAAGTTAGGACTCACTGTGCTCCTAGTGTGGAACCCTTACATTGTATCAATATAGAATAAAATATTTGCAGAAATGTGAGGGGTGCCCTCACAGTTCAAACAGATTTTTGCTGGTGGCTGTGCTTCTATTCTTGGGTTCACATGGATGTGTGTATGCTGGTTGCCCCTCAGGTCATGAGTATGCAGAGGACAATCTGCTGTTTGCTGCTGAGGTGGAGCCACACAATGCTGTCAGGGAAAACAAATATCAGTGGGTGCTGCAGCAGCGAGGCCAGAAACTTTGCACGGTGAGAATGATATATTGCAGCTCTAGTCATGCCTCCCAAGGATGTCAAGCCAGAAAGGATTCATATTTTGTAGAACTCGGAAAGGAGGCCTTATCGCCTCCCTACAGTACAATGTGTCAAGGCTGTCAGTATGCGACTGCTAGTTCTCCTCACACATCTTCTCAGCTCGGTACGATACAATCTGTACAGTGTGAAGGGTCATAGCTAAGAGATGGTTGCACCCACATATGTTGGTCCACAGCTTTTATTTTTTTTCTGAATACAATGTACAGGTTTGGTAAAATTTCAGTTGTTAATGTATTTATAGCTAATTAATACAGAGTATCGTTTACTACAGCCTCAGCTTGGACCTTTGTGGTTGTTTTGAAAATAGGTAAAGTGCACTATGGATGCTATTTTGCTGTAAAGTCCAATCTTATACCTAAATTATACTATGCTGCTTAGTTGTCACAGGTAAGAAATATACAATTGAAGTACCGATACGAGTTTAGAATAAAAATTATTTTAATGGTTTCCCATCATGCATTTCTTCCCAGCATCTGGCTTGCTCTGGGGGACAGAGGCAGATGAATGAATCATTGCAGCGCCCCAGCAGCCATGGCCAATGAAATGATTTGCTTGTAATACCCAATACAAAAGAAATACACTATCAGTGTGTTCACTTGAGGACCTGAAAGAGAAGGCGGACAGGGACTGACGTTCAGTGTTGAGTTTCAGCTTCGGATTATTGCGACCTTTGTGAAATCATTAAAACTGCAATAAAAGCCTGTTGTTCCGGCGATCAACTCTGACACTTTACGGTAACACTACTGACACATTATGACAGCGTAAAGTTGAATAGTGTGCCATTGTTGGTATCTTTTGAAATATAGTGATGGTTTACATGTAACACATGTCACACTTAAGTTCCATAAAATACCCAAGAATTAAGAGACAACACAGCATGTTTTCTTTTGAGCTCTATGATTACTTTTGATAAGGTGCGGCTTGGAGTAGGTGCCCCATTTATGATTCACATTGCATACTGGGGGACTATTATTCATCATCAGTGCCCCTCAAGTTATTTGTATGCAGTATTGTGTGTACTTTCTGTGATCCCCCCCCTCCAACCCCGGCAAAGCCTGCTTAGAATGAATTAATTACAGCTATTCAGTAAGTATTGGTCCATCCATACATTTCTTTACATATTTCATAATCTTGTCAGATACATCTGCTTCTGTTGAAACTGAAACAGTCAATCAGTTGTTTTTAGATTTGACGTGTCTATTGGTGTCTGCTCAGTGAAAACATCCCATTTCGTTCGCAGAGTCCCTCCACTATCGGGGAAGAGAAGGCATACAATCCTTTCCTGCGCAGCCACTGTGTAGAGCTCCATTTGGCGCTGGGTCTCCGGCAGCTGGAGGAGGAGGACTGGAATCAGTTCCGGGCTCGGGTGCTGGAGGAGCTACGCAAACACAAAGACCAGTACAACAGGAGATAAAAAACTGGGAAATGCCAAGTGAATCTTTTAACTGTAGACTGCTGTGGGTATTTGCAAGGGTTATGATCCCAGACCCCGGTGAATAACGAAAAACCCGCTACTGAACCTTATATTGTACATTAGGTACTCACCACTAATGAATGATCTCTCTTGAAAGGGGTGCTGCCGCTCTGCATGCTGCTGGGAGCTAGCTGTTATAGCTAGCTATCGGAAAAGGCATTTCGGGGCTCCAGACTAACTAAACACAGTGGCCCCTAACTTGAAATTTTAGGAGCGGAAGCAGAAAATCTAGGGCCATACACAAGATCGACTTGCAAAGTAAACGTTCCCATCTTCACTGCGTTACTGATAAATACTATTAACTCCAATACTGTTTTTCTCACGGTAATAAGGGACATAATGTGTCAACCAGTATACTTTTCTGGTGGCACATGCATGAGCAGATGAATTATATGCTCGCAATGTCTCATATTCTAGTCATAGAATGTGGCCATGTAGTCGCAGTCTGGAGCCCTGGTTTTCTCCAAGATGAGTCTACATAATCCACACTGCTTGCCTGTTATCATTATGGTCACGTGTGTTACCTCACTATCACAGGGCCGGATTGTAGCGAAGTTAACTGTCAGAAGCTAGCCACACAGGCCACCACCATCTTTTGATATGTTATTATGCTGTACATTTGATGCTTTATTATACCATATATATAAATTATTACTGACCGGGGAATGAGGTGGGTTTCTGAAAAGCACAAAATGGGGGTTTTCCCACAGATCATTTGGGGGGGGGGGGGGGGGGCGGATAAGAAATCTGCAATTATGTTGAATTGCGAATAAATGTTTTTATTTACAGAGGCATTACATGTTTTTTTAGTCAGTGACTACGCAGCATCTAGTCACAATTTTTAATGAATAATTCTCACATTTCCACATGTATATTGTGATCAAGTTTACAAAGCACAGCATTTTGATTTTGTTCATATTTTAATGCATTTATTCATGTTAATTTACACACTAGTAGGTACAACCACATTCCCTTGTGTACAGGTGTTAAATACTAAATATAAATGTTATATTATTAACGTCACAGCCATTGTTAGTAATAAAACTGTACAGTGTCTTGAAAAGCCTGTTAAACTGTATGAGATCTGCTGGCACGTCACCATTCCTACTTTACATTGTTGTTTTTTTTTTGTATGTCCTACTGAATATTCATATTTTAAAGTATCAGTGAATGAAATGCATGTTTTGGACAGACTTTTACATGATACTGAAGTCATTTTTTTAATTTTAAATGTGTCTGAATGCATTAATTTGATGAGAACAGTAGCTTCCTGTTGACATTTCACGTAAGCAATAAGGTTTGAGCTGAGTAGGTTATTGCTTTATTATACAGCTTTAGTGCGAGTTATTAAGTTTATATGGTGCACTTTTCTTTGAAATGAGTAATTTGCACTAATGGAAATGGGACACTCCTGTGATTGGCTGGCGACCAGTCCAGGGTGTACCCCGTCTCACGCCTGAAGACGGCTGGGATAGGCTCCAGCACCCCCGCGACCCTTGTGAGGATAAGCGGTAGAAAATGAATGAAATGGGACACTTTATTCAATGATAAGACCGTGGCTGATGGTGGCACTCACACTTGACATTTTAGGGAAACTTTGTTTGTATACATAGCTGTATTTTGATATACGGTTTTGGGAATGACTGTGCCGGTTTCTACTTGGAATATTATCCTCATATTATGCATTTAATGCTTTCCTAATGTTGATAGAAAATATATCTGAATATGTTAAAACTCTTTAGATTGCTATGTTTCTGCTGTAGAAGAGTTACAGTATACCGAAGCCCTGGTGACTTGTTGACTAAAATGTTACTCTTGTTTGTTTGATGCTGTTGTGCATCTGATTTGCATATGTTTCAGTTAGGAATACCACCACATGGGAAACAGTTTGACTTTAGGTTATGTTTTAATGAGGAAATATTCAAGTAAACATCTCCAACTGTGTGCAAGCTGTTTGTTGTTGTCTTATTTGGCGCGTTCTAGCCTGTCAGCTGAGTTCTTTTCCCCACTCCTTCAACCTTTCTCAACTCAAATAACAAAACATACATCGATAAAACAGCAAGAGCATGAAGTCATGAAGTAATATATTAATCACTCGGGTGTCAAACTTCAAATTGTTATAATATGCATTAGTAACATGACAGTCTAATGTGTTAGTTGTCTCTTGTTTGTATAAACAACGGACAGCTTTTGTATGCAATTGTTATTATAAAATTATTATAATAATAATATTATTAGTGCTCTATTTCTTTATGTCCCCAGGGTGCGCTTAACCTGATTACCCCAATCCACTACTTCCGCTCCACGTTTTCCACGTGACTGCGACGTCACATTTGTATGCGGAAGTATACATCAGTGAAAAACAGTAAAGTACACCCAGTACCTATTTTTAAACAGAAGGAAAACATCGGTTATCTTTTCAATATGCTGAAGGCGGTTATTTTAATTGGGGGTCCTCAAAAAGGTGAGAACAAAGCTTTGTCCTCCGCCGTTTGTTGGTTTTCGGTGTGTAAGAATGCAAATGCTAACATATAACGCTAATCAGTTTGTGTACATGTCGATGACGTGGCGTAACACACGCGGGGATAACTACAGCGTTAACATTTGATTCAATGAGAGTTGTATTAAGATTGAACATACATAGCAACACTTAATAACACACGTGGCGGCACGGCGGTCTGGTGGTTAGTGCACAGACCTCACAGCTAGGAGACCAGGGTTCGGTCCCCGCCCTCGGCCATCTCTGTGTGGAGTTTGCATGTTCTCCCCGTGCATGCGTGGGTTTTCTCCGGGTACTCCGGTTTCCTCCCACATTCCAAAAACATGCTAGGTTAATTGGCCACTCCAAATTGTCCATAGGTATGAATGCGAGTGTGAATGGTTGTTTGTCTATATGTGCCCTGTGATTGGCTGGCGACCAGTCCAGGGTGTACCCCGCCTCTCGCCCGAAGACAGCTGGGATAGGCTCCAGCACCCCCCGCGACCCTCGTGAGGAAAAAGCGGTAGAAAATGAATGAATGAATGAATAACACACGTAATATGTTGGTTATGTGATAATGATACCTTTATCAGTGCAACATTTGCACCTGTTACTGATATTTTGAGATGCATTCAGCAAAAGAGACGCACACACGTTAATTGCTATATTTACTGTATGTACAGGTTGTGCTGGTATCGCATTTTAAACGGAAAACCTTGGCATTAACACCAATTATTTTTCTCAAACTGGTGTATTACATAATTTATCATTGTTGAGAATGCAAAGTCAGTATGCACTAACAAAACATCACTCTCATTCAATCCTGTGTGATACCTACATGCCTTGACAGGAACGAGGTTTAGGCCGCTGTCATTTGAAGTTCCCAAACCATTGTTCCCAGTAGCCGGTGTGCCGATGCTGCAGCATCATATTGAATCATGTGCCAAGGTGGGTATGCATGCTTTGCCAACTTTACTGGACTTATTTGTACCTCACATGGTATTTGTATCAAATGTGTGTTTTTGTTTCTTAATAGGTGCCAAATATGAAGGAGATCCTGCTCATCGGTTTTTACCAGCCAAATGAAGAACTGACCAGATTCCTTTTTAATGCTCAACAGGAATTTAAAATTTCTATCAGGTAAAGAACAACATATTATGTAAATATTGGTGTTTGTAACCTCTTTATTAAGTGTTTTGTTGTCATTATAGTTTCTAGTACAGGGGTCACCAACCTGTCGACTGTGAGCCACCAGTCCATTTTTGGAACTTTGCCGGTCGATCGAGAATATTAGAAAAAAAATTACTATTACATCAGTGCCGCTCCCCTCCTAGGGACTGACCAACAGGCACACATTTTGACCGCTGAACATCCGTCCGTATGCTTTGCCGTTCTGCGGGCATGCAACCAGCAAGCTCCAGCCAGGAGCCCATTCTCCAAAATCCAACTGGAGGCTTATCTTGGCTCGCCTCGTCCCGCAGTGTTCACAAGTTGTGTTCACAGCAATGTGCCTGCTCACACAAGAGTAATTATTGCACCTTAGTGTGGCTCAAAATCTGTCTTTAACTCAAAATTATGGCACAAATATAACCCCATTTATGTGCACCTCCAGAAAACGTGGCTCCTTAGGATTGCAGCCCCTCTCCCCTCAACCAACAATGCTCTTCCACAACACTGAGCCATTTTACTGTATTTGATGAATAGAAAGATACATGATGATATATATTTGTATGTATTAAGAGCTCTGAATGAACTGACTATGCCAATGAAGCTAAAAGTTAGCTCACAAGTCTAAAAAACACAGAACATTGGAGCTTTGTACTACTGTACTATTGTACTACTAATGATGTGGAGGCAGCCCCAAGACAGACATAACCACCACCAGGTCTCCACCAGGTCTGGATTGTGTATTGACAATGGCAATTGAAGACATTTGTAATCTAATAATTCCAAAAGGAAAGTTTATTGTAAATGTTGATTCCAAATCTGAGGGTAATGTCCACACAGGTCTAGCATGAGGGCTTGGAGGGGGAAGTAAATAAAATAAACAACACATTTTGATGTATGTATCAATGACTCACTGATTTTTACCAATCGCCGCTAGGCTTGGAATGTGTACACCCTGTGAAAAGCCGGAATCGATTTTACTATATAATGTTCCTTTTAAAATAAGCAGAAATACTTGACTGTGCACCACAGGTATTTGCAAGAATACGCAGCCCTGGGCACCGGAGGGGGCATCTATCACTTCCGAGATCAGATCATCTCTGGTGGTCCCGAGGCGTTCTTTGTCCTTAATGCTGATGTGTGCTCGGCATTTCCCCTGGCAGAGATGCTCAGCTTCCAGAAAGAACACGGAGAACCAAATAGCTTTGTTATTCTTGGAACAACTGTAAGTTAGTGTGATTGGCAGTTATTGCTGTCTTTTATACTATAGAGCCACCTTTTCTCTGTTTGAATGTAATAATATACACTTGGCATTTCTTGGTATTCTGTAAAATTTGTACCATTTTTAAAAACACCATTTCATCTTCCTACCACAGGCAAACAGAAAACAATCTCTGAATTATGGCTGTATTGTTGAAAATGAAGAAACAAACGAGGTATATATTTTCTTTTCTTCTACATATGATATTCATCATCGTTTCCACTTGAAACTATAGCATTTTATTCGGTGTCTTATTCAGGTGTTGCATTACGTGGAAAAGCCGAGCACGTTTGTGAGTGACATCATCAACTGTGGTATCTACCTCTTCAACCCTGACATCTTCCAGCATATCGGCACAGTTTTCCAGAAGAATCAACAGGAAATGCTGCTGTAAGTTGCAGAACGTCCCATCAGAGGTCTGCGGGTGGGGAATAATGCATGCCAAAATAGTCCCATGTTTTCGGTTCTCTTCATTTGTCTGTTTTCCCCTTCCTTCCCCACTATGATTTCTGTTTGCTCTCACTATCATCAGTTATCCATATGATGGGTAAGTTGATCCATGTTGGCTGCATGGTGTGGGTATAGAGCACTTATAGTTTGGTGTTAAGATGCATTGCAGCCACCCATTTTAGGGCTAAACTAGCATAGCATGCTTTGTGAATGTTGCCCTTGCAGTTCTTTCGCTCACTTTGTCTTCTGGGCTTAAGTAGATTATGTATCAAGGCAGTGGTGACACACGGGCATAGTTAAAAATATTTTCTAAATATTGTATGTGTTCACATACACCTGCTAAAAGTTAGAAAACTCGTTCCACAACATTTGATATCCCATTATTGCACCTTGTGTAACGGATGCCAACTGGTGTGGCTATGCATTAGTACGATCAAGTCAACCTCACTCCTTGACGCCTTCATTTCTCGGCCCTTTGTATTGAGTTGTGGACTCCTATAGGGCAGCTACACACGTCTGTTTTAATGTATTCAACCCACGGCCCACCTGCAGACACGCCCACTCCGTTGTGTTTGGTCACACTAGTGAGTACTTAAAAGGAGTTCCGGTTTCGATCCGGAAGTAGCGACTGGACAGTCCCAAGTTTCTCAAGAAAAGAGGTTAAGTGGTAAGTAGCTTTAGCATTTTAGCGTAATTGAATGTGGCCACTAATTGTGGTGGGAAACGGCTATTAGCAACCCTGCTCCATGTATGCAAGCACTTTTGCTCCATGACTTACACAGAATAAACACAGTTAGGACACTGATAAACTGTTACTTACCACTTGCTCAGTTTACACGACCAAGTAACAAATACGCTTGCACGCTTTAGTGCTCTCCATTTTGTTGCATTTTGCTGGTTTTAGTTGCAGGAGACCGGTCTGGTGAACACCTTCCGAAAAACCCTTGAGCTGCAGTGACGCTGACCGTAAATGGTTGCGATTGGTCAGCTTGTCAAACATTATTTCCTGTTTGTATACTCCACTGCATAAAAATGAAGCACATTGATTAGTTCCAGGTGGACACTCCACTTGGATCTAGAATTACCATTGTTCGCTTGTTACAAAGGAACTGCACCTTGAACTACTGCACTGCTGATGAGCCTGATGAAGAGAAATTTGTCCTTCATTTCTGTATTGTACAGTTAAAAAAAACCTCTTGCTTTCCAAAATATCCAAATATTCACTTAATAACACATTTTGACATTTTTAAAAAAATTCAGTTTTTCTTTTGTTCAGTCCTGTGCTAAATGTTGCACACGGCACTCCCAACTTCTTCAAGAATGTCAGTAAAGGTCAAGCCCACTCTGCATACCAAACCAGCCAACAATCCACCTCAACGAAAATTAGCACAGAATCAGCACTATTTCTGGGCTCATCATGAAACTTAAAAGTAATGGTAGTTGCACGGCAAAATCTCACTGGGACTGCTTTGCCTCTAACCACACACCCTCTTTTTTTTTCGGCAAGTCTCCCATTACGGGTGGAATCCTTAAAAATATTCCTTTAATCAATATTTAACACACTGTTTCATCTCTTAGCTCTCACAATACACTTGAACAGAGATAGTGATTAGTATGGATAGCCATCCGCTTCAGGTTTTGATCACTTGTACAGATGGGCTTTGGTTTGAACCTTCCACTGACACAAGTGATGCATTTTAACTCTAATCGGGTTTGCATTCAATTATGACCGCTGCCATGGAGAGCAACAGATTAATAATGAATTGGCTCTATTTTTTAAGACAAAATAACAATATTATAAATCATATTGCCAAGAGATTAATTGATTATGATCCATAGTGGTCTAATTTTGAATGAAATGAAATTAGGGTCTTGTGACAGATAAAATAATGCAACTGGATGCTAAACTTGATCTGCTTCAGTGGTAAGCAAACTCCTGACACAGAAGGCATATGACTCTCTACCTTTACCAATGGTGGTGTCCATAACTTTGATATGCATCTCCCATTTTCATGTCACCTCTCGCGACTAACTGCTCCTCACCGTGGATGGCTCTAAACGCGCTGTTTCAGAGGGAGTTGTAAAACTGGCGGTTTGTGATGTCACAGATGGCCCGGCTTGTTTATGTGAGCGTGTGCTGTAGACCAGATAAGCTCTCTGACTTCCCCCAAGCTACTTAGCATTGAGGGACCTCTTTTCTTGAGAAACTTTGGAACTCTACTTCCAGATCGGATTCAGGATCCAACACTTACGGCTGTATTTTAAAATTGAACAGTTTAAAAAGATACATCGCTGTTTATTATCAACGCCTATACCGTTCATCAACTCCTATAAAATTGGGTTCGCACCTAGCGGCCAACACCGGAAGTCCTCCTAAGCACTTGGGAGTATGACCAACCACAGCAGAGTCAGCATCCCTGGAGTCGGGCCGTGAGTGGAATAAATTAAAACAGGCCGTTTTGGTAATGGTAATGGTTTAATTTCATTTGAACATGCATCAGATTACAATTGAGTGCATCACATAATCAGTTCACAGTTCCACATGTCCAAAAGGAGTAGGAAGAAGCAAAGCTTATTAAATCCTACCCCTCCATCTGGTACTTTTACAATCAGTAACTGTTACATTTGTTCACTTCCTGCTTTCTATAATACAGTTTAGGTTTTTTTGTTTTGTTTTTTTAATAATGCACCATGTACCGAAGTACAAGGTGATATGACCATACATATCACGAGAAATCCAAAGAAATATAGCTTCAATAGGCACAGATCCTGGAAGATCTAAAGGAATCCACAACTCAAAACAAAAGGCTGAAAATGGGCATAATAGGTTCCCTTTAAAAACAAGATTAATATAATAAAAAATTACTAAATATGACTGTAATTAATCGCAATTATGTTTTCATTTGACAGCCCTAATCATGAATACAGATTATTGTAATTAGATGCTTTCGGCTTAATTTTTTTCAGATAATTTTATCAGCAAAACACAGGAAATTGATATAAGCCATATAGTAATGACAAAAACCCAATCCATCCATCTAATTTTTAAGTTTTAGATTATTTTCTGTCATCTGATCTGAGATCTGTTGTGTCCCTGGCAGAGAGGAGACAACCAACGGTTGGCACAGAGCCGAAGCCATCAGGCTGGAGCAGGACATTTTCACTGCCCTGGCTGGACAGGGGAAGCTATATGTTTTTAAGACATTGCATTTCTGGAGCCAGATCAAATCTGCTGGGTAAGTGTGAGACATTCTACACGGCATGAAGTTATGTTTTGTGTCATCCTCTAGCCACTGTAGCTATTTTTTTTTTTCATAGGTCTGCAATTTATGCAAGTCGGTTGTACTTGAACCAGTATCACAAAACTCATCCTGAAAGGCTAGCCACGAACAAAGAGGGAGGCCCTAAAATAAGCGGTACTTCTCATTCACTTCTTAGCATCGCTACAAACAAACAATGCACCCATCCAGTTTTTGATGTATCTTCTTTATCAAGGTAATGTCTATATCCATCCTACCGCCAACATCGACCCTACAGCTGTGGTAAGCCTCTTTCAGCCTCCTCTGTATTGTTAGAACTGCTTATTTCTTTGTATAACTGGTAACCACCCCAAAATGCAAAACACTAGATTTCATGTAATCTGTTTGTAATGCAGTTGGGTCCTAATGTCTCTATTGGCACTGGGGTTACTATTGGTGCTGGGGTTCGAGTCCGTGAATCTATCATCCTCCATGGTGCAACTTTACAGGTAAGCTCCCAAAGCAAGCTTGTTAAGGTTTCTATTATTGTCACTGTAATATACCGGGAGGTGACTTAAATAGGGATCCACTGATCTACATTGTTTCCACTGTCTGCCGGTACTGATAGAATTCCGATACCAGATCTTTCTTTACTTTAATATTCAATCACGCCAAAAGAATATCAGCAAACGTAGCTGTCTCCATAAATGCACACAAGAGCTCGGTGTTCACGTTTTCACGGACAGTTGGTCAACACAGAAAAACGGGTTGTGACATTATCGTTATTGTTGATTCTATATGAAGTGGTCATTGACCTCTCTCTAAAGGCAAGTATATTAGGAAGCGACCCAGTAGTTTTGTGTTATGTAGATGTCCGACTGTTTTGTGGAGCGCTTGTGTGTATGTGTGGCCTGACAGCTTTATTTGTTGATATTATTTTAGCTACATTTGCTGACAGCATTAAAGCACAGCCGTGGCTCATGGATCTGATATCTCTGCTGGTTGTATTGTCAATTTACATGTGAATTATGTCGGTATATGAGTCTGATATATAAATATAAATATATATATATAGTTGGTTAATTAGTTAAAGCCATCAAATGTTTGAAAGAATTTGGATTTTGCTTTGTAGTGGCGTGTGCCGTCATGAGGCCAAGGGCTGAGCTTGTCACTTGCAATTCTCTACCAAAACGCTATCGGGCATTGTTTTCCATAGAGAGACCAACCACAACTTGGTGACTAGCTATTTAGCTTTTGTAGTAGTAGTAGTAGTGAACAATGGCGACTAAAGCAACGTCCAGATCATTGATATAGATATCGGTGCATAATAATGCGGCACATTTCACTGTGGGTAATGGTGTTGGAATGTTTTGAAATTGTAAATAAGTGGATTAAGCGATAGAGACCCAGACAAATCACAGAGGCTCCATTTGCACTGCAGGTCTGAGTTCCCAAATCTGATAATACAAGTAACACATATGCATTATTACTGTGTTTATATTCACTGAACACAGATATGTACAGATGTGTTTTAATTTGTGTCGTTTGGGCACGGTGGTGTGCATACATCACCATCGCACTGGCAGGGTCTATCCTATCTCTTACAGTCACAGTTACATTGGCAGACATCAGATACATATCTGAAGAAGCCTGATTCCGATCTGGGATTATTGAATTTCATGTGTTTTCCTCTTCACGCTACGACTAGGAAGCAAAAAAAAACAAAACAAAAATGGAATTGTGTCACTTGAACCGTGTCGTACAAATCCAGTCACAGATGAGACACAGCTGGTAGAACACAGGCCAAGACACAACAGAAATTGGCAGGTGAGGCCACGTGCAAGGCAGACAGAGACTGACAATAAGGAGCATACATGATGAAAAGCAATAGCCTCGGTACAAATATGAATTGTCAACTGATAAATTAAAAAGTAAGTCAATCAAGTCCTGACTCTCAATGACAATTCTTGGAATTAAAGAGCGAAAGGAAGGAAGTTGCAGGGAATTGTTTTCGGTTGACTGTTGCATCAGGGTATTTTTCCGCCCAAACTCGTTCTGGAGAGCATGCATAAACTCGGAACGCTGTAAACCGATGACCACCTGTAGTCACTCGCCACTTTGCACATCGAATTTTGCGGCTTCACACACATATGCATATTTCATAAAATTGTACATATTATTGGCATAAATTACCCACTTTCAAGCCCAAAAATGTCTAAATGAACAAAAATACAAATGTTGTGCATTGAGAAGACCCATTTAAAGGCATAATACTGTAGTATTCTACACTGCTCACTAGGTGTCAGTAACATTGATGAGACAATGATGTATTTCTACAGGTGATCAAACCTACCTAAGATTTGTCAGATGAAAACACAATTGCTGCATAAGACTTCCAGAGATGATACTATGGACCACTTCAGAAATTCTTCTTCTTATTATTATTTTCTGTTATTGTTTTTACTATATTGTAAACCATATAGATTGTAAAGATGACAATAGAGGTGTTATTTCATGTCTAGAGTGCTCTAATGGAACCAAATAACAACGATATACCAGGGATTGCTGTACATATTGCAATTGTAGATTTAAATATTTTTAAACTGTTTTTAGGCTGATGTAATTTCTTACAAGTCTCGTGATGGTTCATTATTTAGAATGATTTCTTTTTCCCCTGTAGGACCATTGCTGTGTTTTGAACAGCATCGTAGGTTGGGATAGCACTATTGGTAAATGGGCAAGAGTAGAAGGAACCCCAAGTGACCCAAACCCCAATGATCCATACGCAAAGATTGACAGTGAGACCCTCTTCAGAGAAGGAAAACTCACACCATCGATTACTATTCTCGGTAACGTTTTGTTCATGAACTTTCTTAGAGTTCTTTTGACTTTTTGGTGACAATCCATGTTTTTTTCTCACCCCCAGGTTGTAATGTGACGATTCCCCGAGAGGTAATAATACTCAACTCTATCGTCCTCCCACACAAAGACCTCAACCGCAGCTTCAAAAACCAAATTATTCTCTAGTTAATCTTCTTCACACTTTATTATTTCCTCACTGTCATTGGTGAGGGATATGGCCAGCCACGTGCAGACAAGCGCACGCCCGCTTGAGTTACTGTATATAAGATGTCAGGTGTGAAGATATGGGACATTCATTAAAGCGTTTTGAAAGATAGATTTTTATGTATTTGTCCCTCGGGGCTTTATGCATCATTGGGTGTCAGCAGTATTCAAGAAAGACCAATCATACATGTTGATTCACCTTGAAAAGTTAACTTCACCAAAGTGTTAAATTACAGCCAGTGCAAGAGTAATATGTTTGTTGGAGAGTAATATGATGGTGAAAAAATATATACTAGTGTATATATATACGTAGATGACCATTCTATATTTCTCAAGGACACTGCAGAGCAGTAATTGTACGCAAATACAAACTGTGCTGCTATTTGTAGCACTAAGTGTCACTAAAAACTGCCTACCGGTACAATAAATCAGCAACTTGATATTTACATTGCAATCAATAGCATTGTGTTTTCTTTGTATACGTGCTTAGCAGGGGAGCATAAGTGACAGTGTTGATAAAATCAACAGCACGTGGTTTAAGTTAAGCATTTGCAATTACTGGAGAAGGTCTGCCCATTGACGGATACGCCACATTAGCATTTACTTAACAAGCACCTCAGCACTCACTTCTGCACTTTAGTTTCAATTATTGCTACATTAGGGAGAAATGGAAATTGGGATTCCGGAGTTGTCGTCATTCCTACAAGCAAATTCACTTGCTTTACTGCATCAAATAGGATTAATTTATTTGGAAAAACAAACAAACCAAGTGTTTCCACGTTGTGTGTATTGTAGTTTTAATACTGTTTTTGTTAGTCACTTTGAGTTAATGTACTGTACCGTGCTGCAATTTCCTCAAGGATATAGGGTGTTAATGCTGTTTTTACTCGACAATGGAAACACTAGCTGTAATTTCAGGGAAGGACAAGCTGTCAAACACAATCATGTCAGTAAAATGGTTCAGGAGCTTTGCACTTCAGAACCTTGCAGGTAAAAAAAAATGTCTCCGAGGGGAATCACCAAGGCTCAGCTCCCTTATGTGGAATTGCAGCATGGTATTTGTTTCAGACATACTTGACAAGTTACATTTTGTTCACTTCCTGTGTGGGGAGGAAAAAGGAAGGTGTTACTTTTTGTAGTGTAAAAGAAAAAAAATAGTAGAAGTAATGAAATAAAGTTATAAAAATGTTAATATTGTAAATAGAAACAAGTAAATCAATAGCATTGAAGATGAATATGACTGAATCGCACAATTGTTAAGTCATTTCTGCATGGAAATCGACTTATTAGTCATAATCACTTACATCTGTTTTGTAATATTGTTTAATATGGCATAATCTTTGTTTGTTATTGTGGAATTGTTATTTGTTATTGTTGTGCTGTTGACTTCCAGCTGCATAAAGTCTTAAAGAATTTCCCTGTAAAGCTACAACAATTTCATCGATTATCCAATTAATCAACAACTATTTTGGTGTTTTGATTAATCATTTAAGAATTTAAATATCCTTTGATTTCAGCCTCTCAAATGTGATTTTTTTTATTTTAAATTTCCTGAGTCGTCCATTAAAACAGACCCATTATCTTTTGTGTTTCCGGCAAAACAGGCTATTGACACACACATTCACATTCAGGTTTCACGTTGGAAAATCAACATTTTAGCCTCTTTTGATATGTAGTGTTTGGTTCATGTTGATTTAGTCTGTGTAGGCCAGGGGTGTCCATAGTACAACCCCGGGACACATTTAAAAAATATAATTTAACACCAAAATATTAATCAGCAATATTTTACAAGAATAAAGTCAAAATATTAAGAGAAAGTCGTAACCTAATATAATCTTGTAATCTAGAATAATAATATGAGGCGACATGTTTTTATAGCAAAATGCTGAAGTATTAACAAAGAAATATTTTTTTTAAGTTGTATGAGAAATGGGGCAGCAGCTGTTGATTATTTTAGTAATCAAGTATTCTAATGAGCAATTTTTTTGATTAATCGGGTAATTGGAAAAAAACATCTTTGCTAGGTTCAAGAGCAATGATAAATACACAAGAGAAAATAATTTTACAAGAATAAAGTTGGAATATTAGGACATTTTTGTAATTTAGACATTTTTTTAGTACTATAAATATCAAACATTAGAATAAAATCATAAAAACAAAGTTGTAATTTTTGGAAAATTAGGTTGCAGAAAAAGTTATATGTACATTTAGAAGAAAATTGAAATAATTATAATAATAATTAAATAATTTAAAGAACAGCAGAAATGGGATAAACAGCGTTAATTTCACAAGAATAAAGTCAAAATACTTCAACGAGAAAAGTCACATTTTTATGAGAACAAACTCGTAATATTATGGGGAACATTAATGTCATTTTTGGAGCATTGATTTGAAGCATTGTAGCATCGAGTTATTCAAGAATAAAGTTATTTAAAAAAAAGGCATAGTACAGGGCTTAAAGTAATAAAAAAAAAAAATACGGATGCAACTAACTTCAGCCTCCTCCTCCGCCGCCACAGCGACTTGTGAGGCGCAGGCAGACCGCTCTGTCTCCACCCCCGACTGCTGAACACCAGTCACTCATTGGCTGATCCGGGCATGCACTGCGGTCTCTACAAGAAACACAGCTTCTGATAAGTTTTAATTGTTCCCGAATACATTTTAACATTTAAAAAGTATTTGCTCAAATTAATTATTCATAAAAAATCCTTATTCGTGCCGAATACCGTATTCGGGTTCGGCTCCACCCCTACAGCATACACTAGCTTCTTGGAGCACAGCACACAAAAACATACAATTTTCCCCGAGTTGTCTTGAACACAGCATAATCATGGGATTGGACAGTAGCGTTTTGGGGGGGTGGAGTTTGGCAATAGCTGCATTCACAGCCCTACCGCATGGCTACAATGAGTTTGTGTTTGTCTGAGTCCGGCAGATTCTGTTTTTGTTTTTGTTTTTTGGCGCTGGTCATATTGAAAGACCAGAGATCCGCCTGATAGTATGAGAAATAACCAACAAAATAAAGTTGTAATTTTGGGGGAAAATGAGTTGGGGAGGATAAGTAAAAAAAATAAATAATAAAAATTTATCAAGAAGAAGAAAATTTAAATACTTTGAATGTTTTTTTTTTTTAGGAAAAATGTGGGGGGAGTGAAGTTGATAGTAATTAATGAGTTTTTCACCTACGTGCTGTATAGTACATAGGTGATATATATCATATTTTAAGTCACATTTTTTTTCATAGGTTGGCTGTTCCTGTGACTTATACTCCAGAGCGACTTATAAATGAAAAAACTATTTATGTTACATAAACATTGGACACCTTTTCTGTTCATGTTTATTTTTTGAGTAGCTGAATAACCATTGTGTTAGCATATCTTACACCTATTCAGCCTGTACTCTATTCTTTTATTTTAAGAGGACGTAATGTCTGTTTTGGTCAAGTAGTTTGGAAAAGAAATTACCCGCAAAAAAATGCGACTTATACTCCAGTTTTTTTTCTACCTAATTATGCATTTTTGGCCTTGTGCGACTTGTACTCCGGAGCGACTTATAGTCCAGAAAATTCGGTATATAAACTTTTATATAAATAAAGTTCTTGCATATCTACATATGTTGCTTTACAAAATATCCCTTGCAAGTGACCCTTGCATCCTTTCAATTGATTCCTCTTACAAATAAGTCAAAGTCATGGTAACATTAAGGCAAAGTCAGGCACTGACTACCATAATGTATCCGCTAAAAAAAAATGTTAAATGCATAAGTTTGAGTCTCCATTCTTTGAGGTGCCTACCACAGGCGTAGACTTAAAAGTAGTTGCTATATCTCACATCTCTGCTGTGTGTGCATATGTTTGCATATCAAGCAGCGCACATGACTGATAAGAATAAATACCTGCTAAATGCGCTTCAAAAGTCCACTTTTGCAATGCATAAAGAACTCTTCTGACTCTGCTGCTCCGCCTCGGGCATTCTCTAAAGGAGATTGAAAGTTTTCAGAACAAGTCACATGGGAAGGAGATCAGCATGTTTACGTATTTATTTTTATTTTTTTTACTGTACTTTGCCCACATTCCTCTCTCTAATTTAATTCCATCATGAAGCAAATGTGCCAAACCATCGTGAAACATCTAACATTAATATTAACAAAGGCAGAAAATGAATAGTGGATTATTGCTTCTTATCGCATATTGCTTATCCTTATTATAGCGTAATCACACGCGATACGCAACAAGCACATCTTGTTAAGTGATAAGAATAATTGGCTGCATTCCCGGTGGAAAATCCTAATGAAAGGAATAAAGAAAATACAATAAGCCTCGGTGGATGTTGTTTCCGAGCAGCTGAGTTTGTTTGCATGCGTATGCGAGCAAGCACGTGTCGGTTTGGGGGTGGAGGCTTGTCGGACTATGGGCGAAGGTCCAGGGATGTTTCCACCTGAGAGGACAGGTGGAGGGTCCGCATGCGTGTGAAGTGAGAAGAAGATGCCTCACAGAAGCCTAAAGGGCTGACAAATGAGCTGTCAAACAGGAACTGACATCTCAAACTCACACATGGTGAGGAAAAATAGCATTTGGCTGTGAGGCATTGCCGGTGAATGCTAATGTTTTGCTAAACTGCACTGAAAACGCTCAAGCGCGCCAGTTGCCTCATTCCCCCAACAGGTGCGAGGCAGGTGGTTTTGTTCATCACGCTGCGGATGTGGCGTGTTTCCCAAATGTTACGCCATGGAGTATCTGATTTAGGGAGATTCAATGTGTGAAGCCCCCCCAAGGATTAAAGCGCTAAAGATAAATGAGTCTAATTTGCATTTATGTGCTAAATATTGCAGAACACTGTTAAACACAAACTGCTGCAAAGGTTTTATCACTATGCATATATCGTATATTGAAGTATGTAAAACTGATACAAAGGGTAATTAAATTACATACTAGAACATTTAACAAAACCTCTTGAAAATGTGCCAATTCATTGAATTGAACAATTTCTTTTAGATGACAGCAAATGCCATGTTTTTATTTTTAGACCACACCAGCAGACCAGCTGCAGTAACAGGGCCGCTGAATCCAAGCCGTGCACCTCATTTTGTCCACTTCCAAAACATGTTTTTTTAACCTCCTTTTTATCTTAGTCTATTACTTATCTCACTCATCTTTTCATCCATTCATCATCGCCGGGCAATTCATTCATTCATCCATCTATTTTCTACCGCTTGTCCACATAAGGGTGGCAGGGGTGCTGGAGCTTATCCCAGCTGTCTTTGGGCACCCTGGGCTGGTGGCCAGCCAATCACAGGGCACATATAGACAAACAACCATTCCCACCCACATTCATACCTATGGACAATTTGGAGTGGCCAATTAACCTAGCATGTTTTTGGAATGTGGGAGGAAACCGGAGTACCCGGAGAAAACCCACACATGCACGGGGAGAACATGCAAACTTCACACAGAGATGGCCGAGTGTGGAATCGAACTCGGGTCTCCTAGCTGTGTGGCCTGTGCGCAAACCAATCTCTGCCGTGCGGGCCCTGCATAGGATTTAAGCAAATAAAATATTTTTATCAACAAACATATTAGTCAACAATACAGTAATCCCTCGTTTATCACAGTTAATTGGACCTGGCCGTGCAAAGTAGTGTAACTTATTTATAAATTATAATGTTTTTGTTTTTAAAAATTGAATATATTTATGGTTAGAGCATTGAAAACCTGTTTTGGACCTTCTAAATACAGTTTTTCACATTATTAGGGTCGTGTAGACATGAAATAACATCCCTATTGTCACATGTGTACTGTGTATTAGAAAAATGCTGCAAAAATGTTAATATCTGCAATAATTTTATAAAAAGTTAAGTCTTAATATTAAGAAAAAAAATTGTAACCAAACAAGGCGAATTAGTAATTTTGCAAGAATAATAACATAGTTTGATATAGTAGCAACATTTTTTTTCTTTACTCTAAAAAAAAAATTACGTAAAGTGGCCTTGCATTTTTTCATTGTTCAGTGTGGGCCCCGGTGAAAAAGGTTTGGACACCCCTTTGTTGCATCGTGGTTTCCATGCATTTGTTTATTTGTGGCAGCTTAATGCCTTTTGTACACGAATAGCAAAGCAATAAAAATCAGAGCTGAATGACAGCTTTGTGTTGTCTGATTGTGATTGCTGTCATGCAACTTTGATTGCATTAGTACCTTGCAGTTTGATGAAATATGTATGATGCATTGCACCGCGTCTCTTGCACTGTTTAAAAGACAGAGGGTGTAAGCCAAGTCGGAAGCCTCAGAGTGAAAACCGTCTTAGTTCCACTTCTCAGCAGACTGAATTTCCATCACACTTTTTAGCGGCTCTATCCCTGGCTTTTCCTTGGTCGGTGCCTTTTAACACAGGATTTAAAGCAAGAATTGGATGGAAACAAGAGAACTCCTTGCAAGTGGACCAATGCAATTGTCTATTATTTAGGAAAAGTCTCGCCATTAAGTCCTTTTAAGAAATTCCCATTTGTTGTGCCCGGTAACAACGTGCAGTTTCTAAGTGGAAAAAATACAAGAAGCACGTTGCGCGTTTTAGGGATAAAAACACATTCTCCACTCACGGAACATACTTCTGTGACCATCCTTCAAAATAAGAGCACTGTTTGCCCTATGTCATGAAAAATATCTTCCACATGCAGTTGGAATTGCATGGGTGACTACATCTTCCTTCATCACAAGCACAGGCATTACAGTTTGTTGGAGACTTAGTAGCAATGTGTGCAGTGGCAGACATCCGCAAGTCTTCCAGATCCTGAAGCAGCAAAACTTCACACTACCGCCACCATATTTTACTGTTGGTATAATGTTCTTTTTCTTATATGCAACGTTACTTTTATGCCAGATGTAATGGGACACACACATTCCAAACAAACATTTTCCAAAAGGTCTTGGGGACCATCTAGATTTTTTCTGGCAAAATTGAGACACGCCTTAATGTTTGTTTTGTTATGTAGTGGTTTTCATCTTGGAACTCTGCCATGCAGGACTTTTTCTACCCGGTGTCTCTTTTATGGGCATCACACATGGGAGGCGACATCGCTTCTACTGTAAATTTTTAATCAAACCTGCACGATAGGGCTATTCTAATATTTAATTTTGTTTGACGATCTGAAACATTTAAGTGTGACAAACATGCAAAATAAAAATCAAGAAGGAAGCTAAACACGTATTCATACCATTGTAAGACTTATTTTCTCTTATGTCTACTATATTGGGTGATACGCGTGTTAAGGTGGCAATAGGGGTGTTATTTCATGTCTTGAGGGCTCTAATAATGTTAAAACTGTATTTAGAAAGTCCTAAACAGGATTTCTATGCTCTAACTATGGAAATATTCCATTTATAATAACTGAATTTCTGTGAAGTAAGATTCCTTATTTCAAAATGGAATACATTTGTGGTTGGAGCATTGAAAACCTGTTTAGGACCTTCTAAATATAGTAGTTGTTAACATTATTAGAGCCCTCTAGACATTAAATAACACCCCTATAGTCACCTTTACACTTCTATTACTCAATACAGTAGACATAATAAGAGTAATACTGATGTGCATTGCTGTAAATATGCTGCACTGTGGAATTTTTTTAGTGCTTTTTTCATTTACAGGTATGAACGCTGGTAGAGGCAGACCGTCTCCCTTGAAGAAGAGTTGCTTTGTGCGAAGTTGAGTCTCTCTCGCTTCAATGGCTGTCTGTCTGCTTCCTGATTGGCTGTAGACAATTATTAATCTAGCAGGCGTGCAGACTGCTGTCTGCAGTCTTTGTATATTTGCAATTTTCTCTTAGACAAATCCACATTGTTGACAAAAGTGCACCCAAAAGGCAGGAAAAGGAGGACGATGCTAACCATATCACAAGAGTTTGGACTTCTGGAAGAGCTGAATGAATGAAGAAGGTACGGCTATACAGCTCCATTATGGAATACTGTGAAAGCATCTTGGGTTTGTAGGAGGACTGCAGTAACAAGGATATAAAAACACTACAATACAGCGGTACAGCGCCAGGACAAACGGCATGGTTACAGGATCACGTGAGTAACTCAATCATTTCTTGTTGCCAAGCTGTAGGTTGATGATTAAAATTCAGTTTTGAACAAGTTTTGAACTTTTTTGAGAGGCTTAAACAAGAAATGTGAGGGCATGTCATGCCTGTCTGGTCTGAGGAACGTGTATAAAGTGTATGGTGAGCGGTTGTGCGTATATAAAATGTATATAATTAGTTGGCTATTTCGCTGATTTGACGTATTTTGGGAACCCATCCTGCAATAAAAAAGGCAACACTGCATATGGTATTGGTGTGTTGGCAATATTCCACATGATACATTTGTGATATCAATATTTATCTGTTTATTTACTGTTTACTGATAAGAAGCATGACTAATTGCCAGATGATCAACAGGTGTGGCTCATCACTCTGCCAGGAGGAACCAGAACTAGTGTTCCCTTCCATTTGGTGTCCAATACGTTTTGTGTCTCTAAGTGGGTTCTAATTTGGTGGAAACTGGCCCAAATGGCTCTTTTGAAGGTTGTCGGCCTCTGCGTTTATCATACTAGTTGTTATAGATATTATATATTTTTGAAGCAGTAACACTTTCTCCTTATACTGGAAATGTAAATGGTTCAAATAGTAATTGGTTAAATACATATTCAGCATAATTTGATGTGATATATCATTTGGGGGGGCGGCACGTGGTTAGTGGTTAGCGCGCAGACCTCACAGCTAGGAGACCAGGGTTCGATTCCACCCTCGGCCATCTCTGTGTGGAGTTTGCATGTTCTCCCCGTGCATGCGTGGGTTTTCTCCGGGTACTCCGGTTTCCTCCCACATTCCAAAAACATGCTAGGTTAATTGGCCACTCCAAATTGTCCATAGGTATGAATGTGAGTGTGAATGGTTGTTTGTCTATATGTGCCCTGTGATTGGCTGGCCACCAGTCCAGGATGTACCCTGCCTCTCGCCCGAAGACAGCTGGGATAGGCTCCAGCATACCCGCAACCCTAATGAGGACAAGCGGTATAGAAATGGATGGATGGATTGTTAATATAATTTGCTTGTTATAATATTTTGGTAATGGCAAAGTCGTGTTAAAGAAAATCCCTATTTGTTTTCATGTATAGAAATGACGAAAACAGTTTGAAACCAGTGAAGCTCGTTTTTTTCCTCCAGGGCAGGGGTCTCAAACTCAATTTACTTTGGGGCCACTGGAGCTTGGGTCTGGGTGAGACTGGGCCACATCAGGTTTTCCAAAAAAAACGCATTTATTAAAAACTATGAAAAAATATACAAACTTTTTCAGTGCTTTGGTTCCGGTTTTCTACAATAAAAGCGCTGATAAAACATTCCACTGTTCAAATATTCATTCAAATATCTTACTTTTTATTTTTCTGCACAAAATAAGATGAAAAATAAATTAACAAATCAAGAATAAAGAAAATCAATCAATCAGTAATAAATAAATATAATAATAATAAAACAGCAAATAATAAAAACTTAAGAAACCACATATAGTTGGTGGGTAGACAAATTATTTTTTTTCAACAAAGCATTATTAGAGCCCTGTAGACATGACAAAACACGACTATAGTCACATTTATACTTTTTTTATTTACAACATATTGTGCAACTGCAGGGTCTTGAGACACATGCTAACTCGCAAACTAGAGAGCTAGCGACTTCAAGCTATTTCCTTTAAACTTAAAAAAGCCCAAAACTTACCACTTCCACACGGATAGGGAGGATAACTATTAACAGTTATTTAACCTTTAACATGAACATTAATAAAACGTAATAATTTTTTCTGGGTACATGATACCATACAGCATCCATATCAAACTTGCGCGGGCCGCACTAACATTAAACTTTCATATCAAGGCGGGGGCCTCAAACTAGTGTCCTGCGGGCCACATTTGGCCTGCGGGCCGCGTGTTTGAGACCCCTGCTCTAGGGTGTGTGTGTGGGAGGTGTTATCGGTCCAAAAGTAACCTTGTGCAATAATCATTTTATGTGATATTTTATATAAATCAATAGCGGTCAGTCAACAGAGCAACTTGCACGGCCGTTGACAGCACACAGTAACGAAGCATCTTGTGATGATGTGCTGTGGTTGCATTTGGTATGTTGAGATTAGTGTTCATGAATAGAAGAGCATCCTCCCTGGTGGAATTTTGCTTCTGCTGTGTTGGAGAAACCATAGACTTATCTATATTGATATCTTGTCAAAGTATATGTAAGCACGAGCATTACACGAGCTGCTTGTGTGCTATTAAAGTGTTTGCAGGCTCCCTTGCAAGAGTATGCCTTTAATGCACATTATTCCTGTCATAACCTAGTTATATTTTACTTGACTCCACAAATTGGCGGCGACGCAGTAGGAATGCAGTTTCATCATAAGAGAAGGGAAGAAAATAAGTTTATGGAAGGAAAAGAAGGGCATTTGATGTATGACGTCGCTAGAGGTTACTAATAATTCAATCAAATATTCAAGCGCGGTCGCAGTGAAGTGCAAGTGCAGGTAAAATGTAATTGGATTTTTATTGATATACGGTAATCTTATACCTTTTTTAAGTTGAGTTTTCCAAGTGAGTTGTTTGTGTCCAATAGAGGGCACTGTGGTTCTCTTTGAGGCCTGTCTGTGTGTGACCCTGTTGGATGGTGGTGTTTAAGCACGGCGTTGCTGCATCTGGTTGACTTTACGGCACTCTGTAAATAATCTGCTGCATAATATTAGACTTTTATCCTTTGACTATGAGGGCATGCCACATTTATTTTGGATTGGGACAACTTTTGAGGCTGCCGCTGAGAAGATTGGGGTCCCACTGTGTTTCACCATGCATCAGTAATTGTAGATGTGTGTGTTGAATTTTGTTTTCATTGGAGAAGGTACACAAAAGTCAAAGTGAGTAATAGAACCAAAGATGAATCCATAAAAGTGTGCAGAAGTCTTTATATTTAAGACACCTGCGCAATGATATGAATGTGTGTTGGCACAACCTTATCACCCGCAGTACCTGCATTGCTTTAAAATGCTTTCTTTTTCTTGCATTATTGCGATTCTGACTATTTTCTTCCTGACTTGACACTGCTGCAGCTGCTGCTGCCTTCTCTGGTGCCCTCTGAAGCATATTGACACTGTCTGATGATAACCATCTATGTTGCGTTCCACTTTTTTCACCAGTGAAAAAGCATTTTCATGAAACAAACAAACAGCATTTATTAAAAAGCCTTGGAACCACAGATCTGAATCTATATTAGGTGGAGGTCTATATTTGCTCTATGACATTAGAGCCCTGCAGACATGAAATAACACCCCTACAGGCACATTTACAGTCGTATTACCCAATATAGTATACATAATGTGTGTTGGGCAGGAGATGGTGCCGGGGTTTTAGAGTTGTGTTTACAGCCGCGATGCTAGCTGTCGTGTAACTGTGCCTGTTGTGAGATCATTCAAACCTGCAATAAAAGCCTGTTTTTCCGGTGATGTAGTCTGGTGCTTGTGTGTCTCAGCAAAAATTCTAGTAACATTACTGACACCTAGTGACCAGTGTGGAATACTACATATCATGACGTCTTTGAGTGTGTCTTGTTAATGAACAAGACGCACATTCAAAAGGTATTCTATCTGCAATCTGAATATGAATATACAGCAGGGGTCTCAAACACGTGGCCCGCGGGCCAAATGTGGCCCGCAGGACACTAGTTTGAGGCCCCGCATTGCTATGAAAGTTTAATGTTAGTGTGGCCCGCACAAATTTGATATGGATGCTGTATGGTATCATGTCCCCAGAAAAAAATTATTACGTTTGATTAATGTTCATGTTAAAGGTTAAATAACTGTTAATAGTTATCCTCCCTATCCGTGTGGAAGTGGTAAGTTTTTGGCTATTTAAGTTTAAAGGAAATAACTTGAAGGCTACCGTTTAGGTCGCTAGCTCTCTAGTTTGTGAGTTAGCATGTGTCTCAAGACCCTGCAGTTGCGCAATATGTTGTAAATAAAAAGAGTATAAATGTGACTATAGTCATGTTTTGTCATGTCTACAGGGCTCTAATAATGCTTTGTTCATTTTAATCTGAAAAAAATAATTTGTAAAAAAAACAAACTATGTGGTTTCTTAAGTTTTTATTATTTGCCGTTTTATTATTATTATTATTATATTTATTTATTACTGATTGATTTTCTTTATTCTTGATTTGTTTATTTATTTTTCATCTTATTTTGTGCAGAACAATAAAAATTAAGATATTTGAAAACAGTGGAATGTTTTATCTGAGCTTTTATTGTAGAAAATCGGAACCAAAGCACTGAAAAAGTTTGTATATTTTTCTGTTTTTAATAAATGCGTTTTTTTTTGTTTTTTTTTAAACCCCAGAATGTTGGATGAGAGCCAGCTGGTCTCGGCAGAAACACTAACGGTAGGTTGTGGTTGGTTTTTCCAGCATGGCAATCACCAAAACATACAGAGAAGGCAACAACGTAGTGGCTCAAGAACCTCCTGGATTATTAACATTGTTAACAACATTAACTTTTATATTCACCCTTAGTACGCTGAGTCTTGTAGTTTGATTAAAGACGTGGAAGGACGACTGCCAGCTTTGCTCTTTTATTCAGACATTTGGATCACACACCCAGCTTTGTTTACCAGATGCAGTCGCAGATTTTGTCGGGGTGTCAGGTGTTGTTGCAGCCCTGTGGCCATCTCCATACTCATTGTAAGCTCTTGTTCTTTCTTTTGCACTGGTGCGGTCCCCCTTTAAGCTTTGCCTCCAGGCTGTCTGCCTTAGGTCCCCTGCTTCATGACTCATTAGTGGCAGACAATCCACACAGGCTTACCTGCCTGCCTGCAGTGTCTCTCATCTTTCCCGTGATGCGCCTACCTGTTGTACAACCTTTTGTTTTCTGTCTTAACGGTCGGCTCTTTCACTGTTTGTTTATTTGTCTGTGTCCACTGTCAGACTAGTATTTGTTTATGTTTGTGGGCATTTCCCTGTCTTATACACAAACATACTGGAGCTTCCATCTGTACAATGCTGTCATTCCATCTCATTCGGGGGGGCTGGAGCCTATCCCAGCTGTTTTCGGGCTGACTTTGAAATATCAGCAATTCCCACAAGTCAGCTGTGTAGTTGTGTAAATGTACCACTGATATGCATAATTGGCCTCAACAAAGCGTTTTGGTTTGTGTCCCAAGAAATGTGTGATGTTATCTTGTGTTTTTAAACCTTATTTAACAACAGAACAGTATTGCCTTACTGAGATTGCTTTTACTTTATTTGGAAGGCATAATTTTGCAGAAAAAAATGCATCTTTAATGCAATTTTACATATTTTTTGGCCAAATTTTCAAACTTAAAAAAATAAATAATTTATTAATTAACTAAAATACAAATATAAGACATTTAAAAGATGCACACAAAAATATGTTGTGATCCATCCATCCATTTTTTGTACCGCTTATCCTCATTAGGGTCGCGGGCATACTGGAGCCTATCCCAGCTGTCTTCAGGCGAGAGGCGGGGTACACCCTGGACTGGTGGCCAGCCAATCACAGGGCACATATAGACAAACAACCATTCCCACCCACATTCATACCTATGGGCAATTTGGAGCTGCCAATTAACCTAGCATGTTTTTGGAATGGGGGAGGAAGCCGCAGTACCCGGCGAAAACCCACGGGGAGAACATGCAACATGCAGATGGCCGAAGGTAGAATCGAACTCAGGTCTCCTAGCTGTGAGGCCTGCATGCTTAAAACCACCCCTGATTCCATTGCTTTCCACTGTATTTAACGATCATTTGACCCCCATGTGACACTACATCCACAGCTGCTGTTATTTTTAGGGCGACATATACTATATGGAATTTGACTGCATGCGGAAGAAATGGTTCTGGTGTGAATGAAGCAAGCAAACAAAGTTTAAATGCAATGCTATATTACAAATGCTTTGGAAAAGTGGGAAGTGGAACGACCTACAACAACATAGCATTTAAACAGCCAGTAAAAAAAAATGTGTGTTAGTGACGTAAGCGAGTCCTCAAAGCAGAAAAAAAATCATAATTTTTTTTTGTAATCGAGGTCCTCGAGTTAATAAAATAATAATTGTTGCAGGCCCTAATTAATTGTTGCATCTCTTCAAACCCAAATTTAAAGCATTTATGTGGTTGGGCCTCCCTGCATCATCACATTTTTAAAAAGAAGCTTTAATACGAAGCACTGATGAAAAACCCTTGCTCTTTGAAAAGACTTTAACTTTGTTGAGTTGTGTTAAGTACTTTGCCAAATGCAGAAAGCCTTTGAAACATTGATCTGTGACTGTGTGTGTGTGTGTGTGTTTAGCACTATTATGGGGGCAGTGCTGCATAAGTAGTTGAGGTGAAAGTGTGGCAAACCACAATGCTGTGGGAGCCATTGCTGGCTTCACTGATGCAGGAAATAGATTCAATGTACAACATTATACCACTGAATACTTCATTAGAAGGGATTTAATCTAATTTAACCCAGCAATAGATTCTCATAAAAATTAAACTTTTTGTGGATATGAACATTACTTGGGAATAAACAAAATGTCATTTTTGAGTTTATTTTCAGTAGACATGTTGTGATCCGATGCTTTTCACTTTAATTGGTAAAAACACAACACAGGATGTTAATTTCATTAAATATTTACTTAATCATAGGAGTAGGATGGGACGGTAGTGAAAATCTGTTTTATTGAGCATTGGTGGGTGGGTTTCGGTATAGACTACTTGTCACAAAGACACAAAATCCAGCCATAAAACATCTAAAAAAGCTTCCAATATCCTGGAGTAAAGTTCTCTTGGACGGGTGAACCCAAAGAAAATTCATATTCGAATGATGGGTGGTGCCTCGGTTTTTGATGAAAGCTACTGCCAACATTCAATCTCGGTTTTAGTATCGTCTCTGCCATCACACAGGCGAACATTGTGCTCAACAAACTAGTTTGTTTGCCACAGAACCGAGTGCCCAGACAGAGCATCCATGCATTGTTCATCATTCATCATTGTTCTGAAAGTTGTAAGTACCGGAACTTTGATAAAGAGTGAAAAACACAAATCATGTAAAACTATGATTCATGTCTATAAAATATGTTTTTGGGTGTTTGGGATGGATTAATTGGATTTACATTAATTTAAAATTTGTTTCTGCTTGGAACAGAATGAAGAACGCAGAGGTTCCACGATATGCAGAAAATAAGGAACAGGTCATGATTTAAAGCAGGGGTGTCCAAAGTGTGGCATGTGGGGCATTTGTGGCCCACGGCTGTTTTTTTTTTTTTTTTTTTTATATTATTGGCTTGCAGTGCATTCTAAACACACAATTTAACAAGAAAACTAAAAACAATAGCAGAAATGGCAAAATCAGCACAAATTTTACAGAAATAAAGTCAAAATATTTGGAGAAAAATTTAGTAATTTTATGAGGGTAATGTAATATGAGAAAAAAACAACTTTACTTAACTTAAGTAAACTAGTAAAAGTTAACTTAAGCATACATATTAAATACAAATATTTTTAAGTAATTAAATTATTAGAAACAAAACAATAAAGTTAGGTGATGGAAAAAGTTAAAAAGTAAAAATATATGGGAATAAAGTAAAAAAACAATGTACCTTTCATTTTACTAGCGTGAAGTTAAAATATTCAATCAAAATATTTTGTTTTCTAAAAGTCATAATATTATGGGAAACAAAGGAAAATAACATTTTAAATGATGTTGGGGAAACTATGTCATCACTATGGGAATAAAGCCAAAATATGAGCGTAACGTGTTATAATATAATATAATATAAAGAAACTACACAAAGATTATGTGAGAAGAAAGTTCAATATCTTCCACAGGTTCACGTCTAAGACCAGAGATCTTGGGCTCAAAAAGGTTGGTGACCACCGCAGTAAAGTTTGATCTGCTTATCTTGTCATGGCCACCGTCCTCTGCCTTCACTCTTGTTTGCCGTCCAGCGGCCTCCTGACTGCATCAGACCACCTCAATTGCATTTCCAAAATGTTTTGTTTGTGCCCTACTTTCTTTTGATTATGTGCCCGGTTTTAACCGTCTGCTTTGCTTTTCCTCCTGCCCGAACTTGCATCTGTTCGCCTGGTGCAGGATTACATGCTGCCAGTTTGGCAGTTCTGCAGAACAAAACATCCTGTGGATGGTCCACCTTGGACTCCACGTCCTTCACTGCTCCCAACATTCGCTCTGGCCATTCTCAAATTAAACCTTGCTACATTTGCACAGTCTTTGCACAGCCTTAGTAACACTAATTTGCTCGGTACATTCAGCAAAAACCATCTCAGCTTGATGAAAAAAAACAAAAACAATGGGGGGTCAATGCAATAATAATAATAAGATTCATACTTTCCAGACTTCCAGCATCTCCTTACATGAGTGATGCTGGCTAACAAGGGATATGTCGCCATTACTTTCTACTGGATGAGAACATTTGACTACCCAGATTGTTTAAAGAACTTAGTTATGCACAAAGACGGTATGTCTGACTTTAAGTTTATCAGTCCTTTTTTGATCGTCTTTGTTCATGCTTCTGCAGAACAACCCTTTTTGTGCACAAGCCCAGTGGACAACCTCATCAAACATTGTTTTCCAACCAGCAGCAAAAGAAACAGTTGGGACTGCTGAAAGATATCACTGTTGAATATTGAATAGTGGGACTTCAATCGTGAGCATATTAATAACCTGTGAGAGTTTTCCAATGTCCTGTGAGGTTATGTAATTCTTTGTTCAGCATGAATCTTGGCAAGATGCTATTAATAAGGAATCAAAATGAACAATACTGTAAAAAAATACGGAAGACAAGCTATCCCAAGGCTTAGCTGGAAATGATATAAAATGCATACGATACCTGCAACGTTTCTTTAGCTTTAACATTCTTAGTCAGTGGGCCTGCTATTGGTTGGGGAAATGCTGATGAATTATATTTACAGTCTCTGTAGATAGCTTTGAAATTAATTCCCAAAGATACTGTTAAAAATGGAAATTCACTTTCAAAATCACTTTTTTAACTTTAATATAATCAATTACAAATGATCACAACTGAGTCAGGAGAGAGTCATCTTAGGAATATAGGATCTTTAGGAATTATACAACTAAAAAAAAGGACTTCCATTTTCTCCTGTGCTTTATATTATTTACATTGTCAAGGTGGAATTCATCTTTGTATCTTTTTGTGTGGATCCAATCACCCACCCGCTGCAGGTCTCTCCTGTCCGCTGCAGTCAACTGCCGAACCAACCTATGCAGGAACAGTAAGAGTAACTCAGGAGGTTCTCCATGGTGGATGTTTGGCAGGTTATCAGCAGCTGTCTTGGTTGTGTTTAGTAGAGGCCTCTGATTTCCGTGTTAACGCAAGTGTGGAATTGGCCAATAAAAACCAAATTTACTGTGAAACGCGGAATCTTAGGTAGTGTGAAACGCTCGTGTGAGGAAGTATTTCCTCAATCATGGCAGAATCTCATTGCAAACAGTAACTCGCCCCCTTGTTTAGCAGAGCATGCTAGTGCTGCTGTGAGTGCGACACATTCTCAACACAGACCACACACTTCTTGCTTTCATAATAAGAGTAGCGTTTGCCACAACTTGTCTAATTGTGTCAACAAAATAAGGGTGTCATAAAAAGACCTTACATTAATAATGCAAATGGACTACATCTTCCTTAATCACAAGAACAGGCATTAGAGTTGTTGAATATTTTGGAGCAGTATGTGCAGAAGAAAAGTTAGCTAGGCTTCAGCCATTTCTCAATTATTGGGCAAACTTGGCTAATGATGTATTGCCTGTAAGGATTTTTGCATTCAATTGCACTACTAAGTAAAATGAAAGAAATGTACACAAAACTGTGTTGAGACCAGCAATGTTATTTGATGTTGTTTAAGACAGTGCCACTGAATTAAAGACAGGAAGCAGAACTGGAGGTAGCAGAGATGAGGATGCTGAGGTTCTCGTTGGGAGTGACCAGGATGGATAGGATCAGGAAGGAGTACATCAGAGGGATATTACATGTTAGAGGTCTTGCAGATAAAGTCAGAAAGGCCAGACTGAGATGGTTGGGACATGTCCTGAGGAGAGATAGTGAATATATTGGTAGAAGGATGCTGCCAGGTAGGAGGCATAGAGGAAGACCAAAGAGGAAGTTTATGGATGTAGTGGAAAAAGGACATGAGGGTAGTTGGTGTGAGAGAGACGGATACAGAAGACGGGGTTGGATGGAGGAGATTGGTTTGCTGTGGCTAGCCCTGAAGGGAAAAAGCCGAAAGAGAAAGAATTTTGCATTTAATTGATTGACATTTTATTCACTAACAACAAAAGCACATCATCTATGCTGGTAAAATAAGTGTAAAAGGTAGACATGGAAGTCTAACGGAAAACTAAATTTGGGCAAAAACAAAACAGATTTAATAATTTTGACAACGGTAGTGCTGGGATATGTGAAGAGGGATTAGAGAATGGGGCTGAGAAGACATCCCTGAGGTGCGCCCATGTTCTGGATGAGAGTGGACATGTTCTGGGTCTGTTTCTGAGGAAGTCCAGTATCCAGGTGCCCAGTGAGCTGTTGATGCCCAGGTTGCTCAGCTTTGAAACCAAACCAGAAATAAATCCAGAACCGAAATCCACAAAGAGAATCCTCACATTGATGGTTACTGGTGTTCCACCTTCTTGCCTGTACTCATGCAGGCACTCACTGTGTTCTTCTTGGGCAGCGGCGGCTGACTGCGGGAGCGAGAGGTTGAAGATGGTGTTGAAAACCTCTGCTACCTGGTCTGCACATGCCCTAAGTACCATTCTTATCGCGTCTTCTAGACCATAACCAGATTATGTTGACTCCGGTAGGGTGGCTCATACTGTTCCTGGTACTTGGCTGGTTAAAACGGGCGAATAATTGAATCAGGGTGTCGGGTAAGGTGCTCCCTGGGAACTCCGATGAGATGCTGCTTTCCCATAGCCAGTGAGTTCTTTGCTCCTCTGCCACGTCCCTGGTGTCTCCACAGTTCAAGTGTTCCTTTATATGCTGTTTGTCGTCCTGCGTAGCCTTTTTGTCGCATGGCCCAGCGTGCAACATTTGTTTGCAATCCAGGAGTGTTTCCCTGGCAACCTTAGTGTTATCTTACGGTGGCATAGACCCAAGTTATGATGATTGAACGAGCTATATTGCAGCATCAAATACTCGAATGTCCTTAGCTGTGGTGTTAATGCACCAGATTTTGTTCACATTTCTTACCAGACGAGGTGGTTTTGTCCCCTCTGATGCTTTTGCATGGCTTGCTAGTTAAATGGCAGAGTCCAACCAAGTCTCTGTTATTACCATCACATAGTAATCCAGATGGTGAATGATAAGCCGCAGTTGTGGATCATCCATCTTCTTGTTGAGTGACCTGGAGATGGTGAGAAGGAGATTTGGAATGGCCGGTTTGAGTTAAACGGTTAGTGTTTATCTTTTTACCCCCTTTGCCCTCTTCTGCCCCGCCACATGCGTCACTTCAGCAGGGGGACGGTGAAGAAGAAGAATTCCGCTGATTTTTCCGGTCGCTGGAAGAATGAAGTCTCGGCTACTGTTGTTAAAGTGTGGCTGTTGTAAACCATTAAAAGTTCAGTTCAGTTCTCCTGTGCTACAGATGCGCCACAACTGGTCCTTTCGATGAACGCAAGTTGAAGAAACTGCTAAAATTACTTCTAAAACTGCTACAAGTTGAAGTCTGTAGGAAGTAGGAAGTGGAAGGCAATAAACTTCATTTAATCTGTCATTTTGTTACTGTTTACAGACATGGACATATTAATTAGCTGGGTCTTAGTTTTCAGAAAGCCATTGTATAGAAATAGAATAATTATTTGTCATGTTCTTGTTTATTTAGAATGATAAGTCCTTCAGCTCTACAGGCTCGGTGACTTTGGAGTTTATTATTATATACCCTCAAAATGAGTGAGATTAAAAAAAGAAAAATCATTATCGCTGTAAAATGAACATCCATTGTTGGGATGCAATGTTAATATTTGCACAATGCGGCTGTAATAAACATAATAAGCAGATTACAGATGATTATAGTCGGCTGCTGCATTGGCATTGTCCAACAGACCATGTGTGCTAGCGGCGACTCATGGCCACCGATGGCCTGACATGATTAAACGTACAATGGAATGTGAAAAAGGAGCTGCTATCTTCCCCCAATACACAGTTTCCTTTCTTGTGTTTGATAACCAAAACAAAAGGCTAACATATTAGTACTTGCATGTACGTGATGTGATAGTCATTTTTTAAGAAATGCTGGGCAGTGACACTTCCTCCAAGGCAGCCAGCTTCATTTTTAGCAAGATCTAAACGCTGAATAGATTCCCAAACATGTGACTGCTTGGCTTTCTAAAAGATGCATCGTCAATAAAGGCCATTTTCCACAAAAACACAACCTGATATGAGAATGTGTGCAATGGTACGGCATGATTGACTTGACACTTGTAATTTATCATAAATACCATTATGTGGCACACTCGAAAATATACTGTCCACATTGGTTTAATTTTGTGTTTGAGATAATATACTATTTGAAAGTATGGAGATTATTAATAGTTCTGAGATGTTATTGTACTATTCATTACTGACATTCGTGAATTTGCAGTTTGTGTGGTTCGGTGCGAGGTGGAACCCTTTCTATCGCTCCAGTTGCAGCCGGACTGCTTATACGGAGACACTTCCTGGGTTGCGTCAGACGCAATTTGCAAGGGAATGCAATCAGTCCAATTCAGGTCGGTAAATGGTCCTTCAACAACAGGATAAGGTCATATAAGTAGTTGTATTCATGTTTAGGAGCTATAATGTGAAATTGACCGCTGATTTGATTCAGTAAAACAAGTAAACGTTATAGAGAAAGTTCGTTGAAAAACATCAAAGACATAACCGCTACTCCGGCTCCGACTGAACTGTGGTTAGATCGCCACCTAGTGGAATTGCAGGGTATTTAAATGGCCATTAAATGGTCTAATTTTGTATAGAAGTTGGTTACAGTAGGCTACTAGGATACATTATCATATTTTTGACAGTTGCTCCAGTAATCTTTGGGATTTAAAGATATTTTAGCACA
This sequence comes from Doryrhamphus excisus, assembly GCF_030265055.1. Taxonomy (NCBI): domain Eukaryota; kingdom Metazoa; phylum Chordata; class Actinopteri; order Syngnathiformes; family Syngnathidae; genus Doryrhamphus; species Doryrhamphus excisus. Next base: position 7,953,940 of record NC_080474.1, read on the forward strand.
AATGTGAACATTTTGATGACGCATATGTCACTACGTAAGCATATTGTAAAATACATTAAAAGGGTTGTTATAATAAACAAATGTAATTAATGGCGACATGTGCCAAAACACATGTGATTAATCACAAGGAAATTAAATTACCTGGAAATGTGAAATGATAAGTAATTGAGAATGAGAATGTTAATAACTGGAGTGATTTGAAGATGTGTATTTTGTATACAAGTTTGTGTGTGTGTAAATAAAGCCAAATAAAGAGACGCATTTTGCAAGGGAATGCCACGCATCGTCCTCACTCTACTGTCCTGCCTGTATTCCAATTCAGGTAAATTATCTTGCTTGGGACCCGTAACAATTACGCACAAATGTATTTTCTAATCATGATTATTATATGTTGGATTAATATTAATTCCCCATGACCCCAGTTAAGGATGAAAATGGACGGATGGATAAATATTAATTCTAACAAACATGAAGTTGTCAATTCAGTAATTCTATAGGGTTTAAAGCTTAGCGTTTAAAGCTACAGAGGTAAAGGGCTGATCTGGCACCATCCAACCGGCAATCGAGCAGAAGGACGGGGTAGCATGGACTAACTAACTTCAAAATCAATCACATTGTATGGGAATCACGTATATGAGGCGTGGATGTTGAGTGATGTGGGAAGTTTGGACTCTGAAGCTCCTGTCTGTGAGGCCAACATGCTAACTAACCACATGGCCTGCTCAGAGGTCACCCCCCCCCCCAAAAAAAAAAAAAATCTTCAGACAAGGGCCACTGTTTTCAATCTAATGACCATCCCCAACCAGAAGGATGCTGAAATCCATGCAGCAGAGTCCAAAGCATAAGCGGTATAAAAACACATACTCTCTCATAATTCAACCCGTTCTACTACTTTCGCTGCCTGCTTGCTGTCTTCTCTTCTCTCTAAATCGTTTTGCTCCACCTCCTCTGACTCTGGCTCCCCATGCGCTCTCTGACTTAACTCGCCCGGTGATCATTATCCTCCTCAGCCTCTCCTGCCGCCTCACCCTTCAAAGCAGTTCTAAAGACAAAATTAACACGTTGAAACCCCAACGTTAAATTCATATAATGACTTCCAAAATTGCCAGATGCGGTCGGAGAGGGTGTTAGCCTTTTTTTCTCTGACAGGGAAATCTACTGGACATATAAGTGTTTTTATCAAATTGCTGTGGACTGAATGTAACCTGGCCTACATTTAGTCCACAGCCAAGTTAGTCTACAGACGATGAATGTAGAGATTCAGATTGGCAAGAAATAAATATCAAGTACAGTGGAGCCTTGGGTAACACAGTTAGTATTTTGCTCATACGTGGAAACATTAGCCGTAAGTCAGCTCTGTCGCCCATTTATGATGTCATTAGCGGTTGACTCGATAGTTCTTTGCTAGTTAGTCTTACATGTATATAAATGACTGTAATAAAGAACCATTTATGGTCACTCTGGTAATGGTTTTATTTAACTTGAACATGCATCAGATTACAATTGAATGCATCCCATAATCAGTTCCCAGTTCCACATGTCCAAAAGGAGTAGGAAGAAGCAAAGCTTATTAAATCCTACCCCTCCATCTGGTACTTTTACAATCAGTAACTGTTACATTTGTTCACTTCCTGCTTTCCATAATACAGTTTAAGGTTTGTTTTTTTGTTTTTTTTTAATAATGTACCTCGTACCGAAGTACGAGGTGATATGACCATCCAATGACATAATGGGTACCATAGTAAGTGTCAATATAGTGATATATATAGCACATCATGACTGGTTCAAGACTCTTCATCCTTGTATTTAGCAAACATCAACTGCTTGTATTGTTTCTTGAATTCGCTTTAATCCTTGATTGATGCCACCTTCTTGTTTTGCCACAAGTTATTTATTGAATTCAATAGTATTTCTTACTTTCTTTATCAAAACACTGGGATTTGCAACTTTCTTTGGATGCATTTCGTGTGATTCGGTTTTCATTGACAAAGTTTTGCCTCATTTTTTTGTAATACAGTACATGCCAACTGGATAGGAATGGCACCAGGAAGATGGCATTGCTATTTATCCAGTCTTTATTGTATTTATAAAAACTACAGATTGACACCAAATAACTTCTTGCACAGCAGCCACACACCAACTGGGCTGATGACGTACCTAATGGAAGCGGCGGAGAAAGTGACACACCATCACCTCATTTTACCTCCCCGACGTTCTGTCAGCTTGTCTCTGTTCATTTACTCATCTGATTGAATTACCGTCCATGTCAATTAGACATAGGAGTCAGATCCAGATTGAAATACGTGATGAAAAACATCACAGGATAGGTTTTCATGTGAGGGACGAGACAAAGTAATCATGTGAAAGTGAGTGATGATCTGGTGACATCAGTGATGCTGTGACGGCTAGATGTTTGTAGGAACATGACAATGTGTAAATTCAGCATAATTGATGTGTCGTTGCTGTCATTTATGGGAATATGAGTGAGCACCTACAGTAATTGATGATGATGGTCTTGGTTGCGGTGCAAGATGTTAGCACATATTATCAGAGTAACGAAAAATGAAAGTAGGGTGACCAAGCATCCCTTTCTGAACGTCCTGGGTTTCTTTTCCCCGCCATCAAAAATGTTATGTTGTATTTTGTTTTTTTAACATTGGCCTCTGCTAAGGCTGGCCTTTGTCACCGATTCTGTTCATCTGTTCATAATTTCCATGGATGATGTGGTCCTGATGGCCTCATACTGGGGAGGTTTAAATCTGAGTGTAAAGCTTCTGGGATGAGACGCGGCACATCCAAATCCAAGGCCATGGTTCTCCGTTGGAAAAGGGTGGATTGGGAATGAGATCCTACCCTGAACATGCATGAACATGCAGACACATTAAACATTCATTCATTCATTTTCTACCGCTTATCCTCACGAGGGTCGCGGGGGTGCTGGAGCCTATCCCAGCTGTCGTCGGGCAAGAGACGGGGTACACCCTGAACTGGTCGCCAGCCAATCACAGGACACATATAGACAAACAACCATTCCCACCCACATATCTATACCTGTGGCCAATTAACCTAGCATGTTTTTGGAATGTGGGAGGAAACCGGAGTACCCGGAGAAAACCCACGCATGCACGGGGAGAACATGCAAACTCCACACAGAGATGGCCGAGGGGGGAATTGAACCACCTAGCTGTGAGGTCTGCGCGCTCACCACTCGTCCGCCGTGCAGCCCCACATTAAACATACTGTATATATTTGTACAGTACATAAAGCACAATTTGGCATTGTCGCTTTTGTAGTGGCAGTTTTTTTTGTAATGTGTTTCAAAATGTGTCTTGCCAATGTGCTTTCAAGTTAAAACTACATTCTGAATCCTCTCAGGTTTATTACTACTCTGACACGGAAATGTATTGTAATTGTCAATCAGTAAACCCTTTATCGTGTTTCCAAGACCTGCGGGATTCATTAGAAATTCCTCTCACACGACTGAAAACATTTTATCGCAGCTTACTTCAACTTTCTTTGCATAAACCTTGCATTTTTAATGGACTTCTTGTTTGTGGGTGATGGATTGAGGAAAGAGCATTTTGATTATTGTTGAGCATCCTTTTGTCCAACCTTGCCTCTAAAAGCTTACCACTTCTGTTTTGTTTTTGTAATCAAGAGCTTCAGATAACATCTACCATTTCTGCTCCCACTGTAATTCAAGACAGTTTCTTACATGTCAATAACTCGTGATGTTTTCATGATAAACATGGACGGTGATTCGCATCTTTGATCGGCCAATCAAGTCAAAACATGGACTTGTAAACTACATACTTGGACACTTCACAGTGTGTCTAGGGGATTGTGGAATATTATATCAAAGTGTGCATCCATCAATTGAGATTTGAGAGCGCTCACTATTGAGCTAAAAACGTGAGCTGTCAACTCATCCAGCTTGACTCTGAAACGGTCACTGACATGATTTTTCAAATTTGCTTCAATATGTTCTTTATTGTGTGTACCGTATTTTCCGGACTTTAGTCACACTTTTTTTTCATAGGTTGGCTGTACCTGCGACTTATACTCATGAGCGACTTATAAATAAAAAAAACCTGTTCATGTTACATAAACACTGGACACCTTTTCTGTTTGTGTAGCTGAATAACCATTGTGTTAGCATATCTTACACCTATTCAGCCTGTTCTCTATTCTTTTATTGTTAGAGATTGCCTCCCAAGAGGACGTAATGTCTGTTTTGGTCAAGTAGTTTGGAAAATAAATAATAAAAAATGCGACTTATACTCCAGTGCGACTTATGTATGTTTTTTTCTACCTAATTATGCATTTTTGGCCTTGTGCAACTTATACTGCGGAGTGACTTATAGTCCAGAAAATACGGTAATTAGGGTTAGGCGGCGGATGAGTGGTTAACGTGCCCGCGGACACCCCAGTTCAATCCCACCCTCGGCCATCTCTGTGTGGAGTTTGCATGTTCTCCCCGTGCATGCGTGGGTTTTCTCCGGGTACTCCGGTTTCCTCCCCCATGTCCACTCCAAATTGTCCATAGGTATGAATGTGAGTGTGAATGGTTGTCTATATGTGCCCTGTGATTGGCTGGCCACCAGTCCAGGGTGTACCCCGCCTCTCGCCTGATCATGCATTAACATGTACAGTGATGATAATATTTAATAGTTGCAGTATCTTGCCGTATTCTGATCATATAAAACACTACTGAAACTTATTTGATACACAAACCATTGCTAGCTCCTGTCAACAACACAGCAGCGACAACACTTATGATGTCCGCTCTCCTTGGGTTGGCTGTGTGTTCCAGCACAAGACGTGTGATCCAGTCCTTAAATGAGCGTCTTTTGAAAATTGAGAGCTAGGTATCCACTCTTCTGTCTGTCAATGACACGAAGACTAGCAATTAGCGACGCATTGTGTTTTCATGTTTTCATCTCAGCTGCTACAATAATAATATCGCTGTAACTTGGTTAATAACCAAGTCAGTTATGTAAATAGAACACTGTTGCCGTTTATTTGTGAGGGCTTTAGCAGTCCTAATAGGTATTTCCCATGACGGCCATTGTTAGCTAGCTCATATAAACAAATTTTCTTTCGCTAGAATGCACAGAAAAGGGAAAGAAATATGTGTTTGTTTCATTTTAGGATTGTGAATGGTGGGAAAAATTCCAAACGAAGTGCATTTCCCTTTAAGGCAACAGGGAGTGAAGTTTACCCATTAACCTCACTCTCCAATCTAACCCACATGGTCCAGCCAGCCCCACATTCTGCTTGGGCTCAAACCAGGCTCCACAGAATGAGAGTCGAACGCTAGCCATCCAGCTAAAAGCCCGGACTACCAACTTAATGTCCAGATGGACTTAAGTTACCACTCTTTGGGTTCATACACGGTACCTCCAGGGACCTCCAGCCAGTAGCTCATTAGCTCCCAATAGCTCCTAACCACTTTTCGATTAGCTCTCCCCTGTTTTTTTTTTTTCATTTCACTCCTATACACACAAAATTGGAAAGTGGTGCATCAGCATTTCGGAAGTACCAATCATAGCAGAGTGGGTGTGCCCAGAAGCGAGCTGAAATTAAAACAGACCGTTTTGGAAATACAGCTGGAATAGGTGTAGATTCTGGAAGATCAAGAACATTTTCTGTACGGGTTATTGTGTGGAGGTGCTCTACAGGAGTCCACAACTCTATACAAAGGGCCGAAAAATGAGCATAATAGGTCCCTTCTAGGCATCAGGGAGTGAGGTTTACGCACGTACTACTGCAGAGTCACACTGGCTGCCCCCAAACAATGCCATTTATTGACTTGCTGTGGCGACCCCTGGTGGGAAACGCAAGATTTTTCAATTTTCTTTGCCTTTTTTTCTTTGGAATTGAACCATAGATATGAGTCCTTCTACCATTCCATTCCGTAAACGTCTGTGCACCCTACTTGTGATGGAGATGCAGATCTGGCACATACACTGGACTCTACAAATGTCTATGTACTGTATGTATAGAGAAACTTTGAAATACCTCAATGCACCGAAAGACAACTTTAATGTCGCGGCCAGTTGGAGGTGGAACAGGCTGGTCAAGCGTTCAACTCGCCACCCGTGAGGCATGGTGAAGTTTCGTTGCTTTGAGAAGCACTACTGCACGGCTAAAGACTTTTGAGTCTGTGAGTCATTTTCTCACTTGCCTTTGAACTTAATCCTTTCAGTAGCAGCTTTGGCCTTCAGGCTCTGACGGTTATATTGGATGTATGAATAAAGCAAGAAATATGCATAAAAACAGCATATTGTAGAATCAAAGGCTGACTCCCCAATTTTGTTTCACCTGACTCTGGAGCGTGATTGGTATTCGTAGAAGATTGACAATAGACTTCCATACGGATGGGTATCTCCCACTATAAAAGATGTGTGTACACCATTTTGAAAGAACATCACTTGGAACTATTATATCGATCATGACAGGAGCAGGACATCAAAGTGAGAAGCTCTTTTTGATCCCAAAACCATACTGTAGATTTTCCCCATCTGCTTAAATTAACTTTGGCTGGTGGTCTCAAACAGCGACAAGACTACGAGCCCTCAACGGAGTGGATTTAAAAACAAAATCTACCTTAAATAGATTACAGTGTTCAGTGATTGATAGACCCTGTCATAGGAATTACATGAACAATGGAATTAAAGTTTATTATTGTGGTTGCAGTAGTGTAAAACTACACTTTCTTATATTCCGTTACTTTAGTGAGTTAAAATATTAGAAAACTCATTAATACCTGAGGTATGAGGACTGTTTTTCAGCAGGACTACCTCCCATTAGATGCATTCGCTTATCTCTGATGAGGGAATCTAATGCATCCCTTAATGACCCTGACTGTAAGGTAGTGTGCACTGTTGGCCAGGAGTCTCAAACTCGTGACCACATTTTGCGGCCCCCTACTTGACATCAAATTTTAGTGTAAGTGCAGCCTCTGTACCTTGATTTTTTTTTCCTTAAAGTGAAGGTATTTGCTCAATTTTGTTAGCTATAGATAAAAGCAAAACACATAGTCTCACAAATACAAGGGATACTTTGGATATAAAGGATACACGCACCCACATACAAAAAAAGAGGAGAAACACCATGAAAGCGGTTCAAGCTAGGGCAGTGGCGAAAGCTGATTGGTCCAGGACTCCAGCATCAGGACTCCAGCCTCGAATGTATAAAAGACCGGGCAGGGAAAGGAAGGGTGCTTTTTGCAGCTGCGCTGTAATAAGACCTGCTTACTTGTAGGCATACAGGCACTGCAGATAAGCCCGGATGTCTGTATTAAGTATTGTTGTCAGGAATAAATAATCTGGTTCTCATTCTGTGATTTGGTTCTTTAAGATTGCCTTATCCTCTATTCGAAACCCACTTAGAGTCCTCAGGGGGAGGATTTCTACAAAAGGAAGAGACTCTTTAATTCAGCAGCGATAGCTGTCACTGAACTCACAGTGGGCTTGTCACACAGTGAAATAATAGGGGGGCCCGAGACAGAACACTGACTAATATCATAAAGATGCCAGCACAACATGTAACACAATGTAAACAACTATGTGTCATGGCGGCCGATCGCTGTGGCTGCGGTGTTGTTCATTTAAAAAACCTCACTCCCTGAATCTTAAGCGCTGCAATGGATTTTGAGTTGACAGGGCAACCTTTTAGCGCAATGTCTTAAAAATGATTAAAGAAACACCTTTTTAATCAGGCTTTTAACTAATATTTTTAAACTTAAACTTAAACAGTATTTCCTCAAGGGGGGTCCTCCACACTGGGGGCGGTGTCGGGTCTGCTGAGGGGGTGCCATCCTTGGGTCCCTTTGACCCGGCCGGCTGGGGGTTCCTCCCTTTGATGTGGGGGTCCGCCCATCTGTCAGGGTCGGGGGGCCCGGGTGCTGGTCCCCCCGATGGCACGACCTGCGGCTCCTCCCAGTGTGGACGGCCCCAAAGGTGGCGTTTCCTTGATCCTTAGTGCCATGCCATGTCTCCCTACTGTGTGTGTGTGTGTGTGTATCTAGTATGGAGGGTGGGAGGGAGGGTCTTTCTTAGTATTTGTTTTCCTTTTAATTGTGGTAATTGCTTTTAATTCTGTAAAGCACTTTGTGTTGTGTTTGTGTTTGCAGGAAAAGTGCTATACAAATAAAGTTGATTTGATTTGATATGTCTAGCGCTCTCGACTGTCATTCCGTAGGGCCTTGGTTTTGAGCTCACGGCTGAACCAAGTGGTTTACATACCTTAATGTTTAAGTTTACCAACTTTTTACTAAATAAGTGTGGCAAAGCATGCTGGGAGGAAGCTTAATGGGAGCATTAAGCAAGCTGAAGTGCCTCCAGGCAACACAAAAGGGCTACAGTATTATATTTTCTGTCACCCATGGCCCATCATAGCTTGGGCTTGTGACAGCTTCCGGAGGTGTTAGTCAGTCAGTTCAGACTTTACCTCCAGCGGTCCGAGTTTGAGACCCATGCTTTGGCCATACGACAGGACCTTCCCCTGAATAGCATGCTGAACGAAGTGAAGATATTTACCTCCGATGGAGATGAATTGAAGGATGCCAAGTGCACGAAGACTGGATCTAGTAGACTGGACAGAGAAACAAGCGTAGTCAATGGCCCAGAGTGAGCAGCACACATTGTCGGAAAAAGACAAATGGTTGGCCACCTCAGAAAGGACCGAGACCCAACTAAACAATTTCCTGCAGCTAGTCATGAGTACAACCAGGAAAGGTGAACGGAACAAGTTTTAGATATGGATAAAAAGGACAGGGAGACATGAGAAAGGGCCATACTGGGACCCCCACAGCAGACCCTCTGTAAATAGCGTTAGGGAAGAAGGGGCCTTTTAGGTTAATAGGAAGAAATACTGGGAAAATCTATTCAAGGTAATGACAACATTGACATCATGGGATTAAATAAATGAAGATGGAAATACAGTGGTACAATCCAACTTGATGAGTGTATACTGTAGTACACTGTACTACTCAGAAGGTGATCAACACGTATCGGTAGAAATATGATAAAAACACAATTCTCCAAATCCAAATCCAAATTCTCCAAATTTGGTCCCTATGAGAAAGAATGATCGGAGTGAAAGCAAACCTTCCATGTTTCCATGTCAACTCCATATGCACAGTTGACTAGAAATGTTTTCAGCCTGGATTTGAACATTGCCAAAGTTGAGGATTGTCGCACGTCTTCTGGAAGACTGCTCCAGATTTTGCCTGCCTCCCCATGATTAGTGCTCAATCTGGGAACCCAAAGGAGACTACTATCTGAGCTTCTCAGAACCGGAGATGATTCATGTGGCTCTAATATGTCAGATATGTATTTTGACGCAAAACCACGAAAAGACACACAAGCAAAACTGTTTTGAAGTCTATTCTCTGAGCAACAGACTAATACCTTGGTCATATTTCCTGGTTCTAGTCAGGACTGGAGCAGCAGCAGGACAAGTTTAGCATTGGGAAAACCAACAAAAGAGGTGAAAGGATTATGGAGTTTTCGAAACATAATCATCTCTAGTACTTGGTTTCAACACCTAAAATGACAAATCTATACATGGGGAATCAGACACATTATGGTGAATGAACACTTTAGAAATATTATGAAGAATACATGATGATATCGGCATCGGCAGGCAGTGGATTAGTCCACAACCAGTAATTAGTAAAATTACCTGAATAAAGATGAGTTGCACTAGCTGATGTGGTCACGAATAAAGACTTGAAACAAAGATATGAATTTAAAGTCGATACTATCTATAACTCATTGACTGTTGGAAAGCCCATACAAACTGAAGAAGAGGAAATTGTATATGAATGGAATAAAACATAGTCAATGACTGAAGCAGCTGTAAGCCTTTCAAAAAAAGAAACACGAGCCGAGAAAGAAAGAATAATAGCAGAGATTCAAAGTAAAATGAAAAAAGAGACATAAAGCAAAGAATGTACAACCGGAAAAATACCATCAACTAAAAAAATGAGAATTGCTAAGAAACTAGAGGTAGAACATCGCAGCAAAGAGCTGCACCAGAAAGTCAAAGCTATGATGGGTAAAATAAAAAAGAAATGCGGTCGCAAGCGTACAGACGCTAGAAATTGGAAAACACTCTTTGAAGATGAAGATATTGTTGAAAGATGGATGGAGTACATCCAGGAGCTGTACGACGATCAAAGTGGATTACCACCGAGCATGGAAAAAGAAAATGAGGAAAACTTAAAATTCTTAAAGGAACAACTTGAATATTTAGTCAAGGGAATGAAAAATGGAAAGGAAAAAGAAACTACTGGACAACAACAGAACTGTTCAAAGCGTTAAGTATTCCTGGAGCAGATCACACACGCATCAAACATATAAACGCAACAATTTAGTTTTTGCTGAAGGATCTCAAAGAGATGTGCAAGAAGCATGTGCTCTGTTCCCATCTCTTTTAAATACTTTTTTATTCTGAAAACATATTTAAAAATCTCTGTATGGAGTTTGTATGTTCCCCCCGTTCATGGGTTTTCTCCTGGTACTCCGGTTTCACATTCCAAAAACATGTTATGTTAATTGTCCATAGGTATGAATGTGCTTTAATCCAGCTAAAACTCAACTCTGAACCCCTGACATAACTTCCTGTCCAGATGACCGGAAGACATTTATTGCAACAATTTCTTTATGCCTTATTTTCTCTGATTAGATGGACTATGCAGGTATTGGATAATAGGAACGTAGGCCATTATATGGGTATTATTTTAAGTCTGGGTGGCTCTAACAATGTTAGAAAGAAGGTCGTAAACAGGTTTTCTATGCTTCTTCGGAAATATTCCATTTATAAAAAAAGAAATCCTACTTTGCAGAAGTTCACTTATTGTGGTCGATCTGGAAACAATTGACCACAATAAACATGGGATTATTGTATTTGGGAGATAATATGAGAAATACATTAATTGTAGATATAGGATGTATAGCAAAAAGGTGTTTCTATATACCATTTGTAGCCCAAAGCAGCCCCGCACACAACCAAAGTTCCTGCTGCACTCAAAGTGCTACATAGTGTCTGCATGCTCCCAAATACAGTAATTTCCGGACTATAGAGCGCACCTGATTATAAGCCTCACCCACTACATTTTTAGAGGAAAACCAATTTTGTAGATACACAAGCCGCACCTGTATATAAGCCGCATGTGCCCACATTAAAACATGTAAACATATTTACAAAGAAAGACGGTACACAGAGAGAGTTTTCAAAGTTTTAATAATATAACTTAACAATAATAATAATATAACTTTCTTCACAAACGGGCCACCTGCTTTTATTACCTCTGAAAGCTTTTTTCGTCTTTTTACATTGCTCCAGTTCTTCCCGCTGCCGTTTCCAGCGTCTCACCATCGATTCGTTTATGCCAAGTTTACGTGCAGCAGCTCTGTTTCCTTCTTTATCGGACAGCTCGATTGCTTTTAGCTTGAAAGCTGCGTCATATGCCTTTCTTTTTGCATTTTCCATGATGAGGGTATGTTCACGCTAATTTAATTTATGCACAAGACAAAAAGTTGCAGTCTTCCTCGACGCATATATTCCACTGGTCTTAATCTTACCTTTTCTACTCGAGAGCCCCTGGCGGCCGTTAGAAAAATTGCATAAATTGGCCGCATCACTGAATAAGCCGCAGGGTTGAAAGTTTGGGAAAAAAGTAGCGGCTTATAGTCCGGAATTTACGGTACTCATGTCCAAATTTTGCCCACACTTGCAAGTACAGCGGGTTCAAACCCGGCGCTTTAGCCGCTGCCTGACGGATGATCACCTCAAACTCGCCAGACCCTGCTAAGTGTTCGGTCCCAAATGCTGCACCAATCTAATGCTTTTCAAAGGGCCAACCCGGTGAGACTTTTTTTAAGGCACATTTTGCAGGGTGCAAAACTTATATCACTCTCACAATGACAGGAAGTCCAAATATGGCGGACATGGTTTTTATCGACCATCAAGTATCGACCAATATCGATATCGATTTAGAATACAATGCAATATAACCTCTACTTTATTATATGCATATGAAACTTGGACAATAACTAAATCAGTTTCAGAAAGATTGGAATTTATTGCGATGCGGTGTGTACGTAAAATAGTGACGGTGTCAAGGAAGGAAAGAAACACCAACAAAGAAGTACTATCAATGCTAAGTCAACAGATAATTTTTTCCCCCCAACATTATGTGGCGTGCCATTGCTGCTGATGTTGGACGCTGTAAGACAGTCATTTTAAATATTTTGAAAGATCGGCAGCACGGAACAAAAAAGTCAAGCGTTAGACCCCAAAAAATGACACCTGCACTGAGCCTGAGGATCCAATTGGCTGTCCGTCAAGACACAAGGCGGTCCTCGACTAAAATTATATTATGTACTTTCTATATTTTGATATACATGTCTCAAGAACATTTAAACTATGAAAAAAGTGTGACTTGCCGTATACTCTAGGAAATGCAGTACAGTAAACCTCGGATATATCGGATTCAATTGTTCCCACTGGTTTTGTCCGATATAAGCAAAATCTGTTATATGCGTATACCGGAAAATGTCCGTTTTACGCATATATCGGATTTATATCCGGTATATGCGTAAATCGGATTTTATCCGTTATAAAAAGGCACTTCCTTGACTATGTTTCCAATGTACCTGGACGCGCAGGCAATGCTGTAAATGCTGCAAATGACGTTGTATAGCGGTCTGTCACGATTCGGCGAATCGGAGCGCCACGATGCGGCCATCCGATATATGCGAGGGAAATTTAATGGAAATGCATTGGAACAGGACTGGAGATTTTGTCCGACATAGGCGAAATCCGTTATAAAAAATACGATATATGCAATTAATTTTTATTGGAAATGCATTACAGCATTACGGTTCTTTTTTATCTGTCCGTTGTGAGCGAATTTCCGATATATCCGGGTCCGATATATCCGAGGTTTACTGTATATACTACATGTTATTTTTGTCATATTTTATGTTAGATAGGCATATAGGTCCAGACTGAGCATGCATTCTTGCAAATACACATTTAATCATAATATATGTTTTCTTTTCCTCGCATAAGCTACAAAAGTCATCAGACTACTTATCACCTGGGTCAAGTGGATTATTCTGGATTATTCTAACCTTTCATTTGGTTAGTGATCAAGCAGCATCAAAGTAGACTTACTGGGCTTGTGTGGTGTAAATAACTCCCCCAACCTCTTCCCTGCATGGTCACAGTCGTTAAGTAGGAAGGCTTTATCAATAGGGCTGACGTTTTGGTGTTTAATTAAAAGCCCATTCAAGTGAATGTCTGTGTACTTGTCTTCAAAAAGTGCCGTCACATTTGTCTCCATTTAGGAGTCACTGCAGTCATATTTTGACAATATTGCTTGCAATCAATGGCGTACTTCCAAAAACACTGATGTGGCCTTAATTGACAAGTATGTGCACTATGATATTTTTTGTTTATATTCTCTGTCTGGAGTTTGCATTGTACTTAGGGTACCCCACCCCCATTCCAAAAACATGCTAGGTTAATTGACCACTCCAAATTGTCCATAGGTATGAATGTGGGTGGGAATGGTTGTTGGTTGGGACCGGGAAGTGTGGGCTTCCCTACTGAGACTGCTGCCCCTTCGACTCGGATAAGCGAAGGAAAATGAATGGATGGATGGGAATGGTTGTTTGTCAAAATGTGCCCTGTGATTGGCTGGCCACCAGTCCACGGTGTACCCTGCCTTTTGCCCATAATCACAAGTGTCATTATTATAATTATTCTCTTTAAAATGTATTTTTGGTCAATATATTTTGTCTATATTTTGGGATTAACTGGATTGACATGATTTCCAATGTAAACAATTGCATAGATTTTCATACATTTTGTTATTTGGAACAATTGAACAACAAAAACTGAGGTAGTCATGAAGATATGTTGTGACGTATAGACTTTCAGATTTAAATATCTGAAAGATATTTAATATCTTTAAATATATATTATATTTAATAATAATATATATTGAATATTTTGAGGTGGCATGGCGGTCGAGTGGTTAGCACGCAGACCTCACAGCTAGGAGGACCAGGGTTCGATTCCACCCTCGGCCATCTCTGTGTGGAGTTTGCATGTTCCCCCCATGTATGCGTGGGTTTTCTCCGGGTACTCCGGTTTCCTCCCACATTCCAAAAACATGCTAGGTTAATTGGCCACTCCAAATTGTCCATAGGTATGAATGTGAGTGTGAATGGTTGTTTGTCTATATGTGCCCTGTGATTCGCTGGCCACCAGTCCAGGATGTACCCTGCCTCTTGCCCGAAGACATTTTTAAAATATGGCATTTACTTACTTGCTAAATTTTGTGTTCCTTACCTCCCTTTTCATGGACTCAACAATATCTGGACATTTAGCACCACGGTGTTTCAGTGGCCTTATCTCAGGCCAAAAGTGATAACAGGAAGATCCACAGACTGGCAGCAAGCAAAGTCCTGGTAAAGCATCCACAGGGAGGAAACTCAGAATGTGGTGATGTCTACATCAACCAACTCTTTCATCTCCCAGATATGTCTGAACCTAACTGAGGGGAAGAGAGATTGTAAATTCTGACTGACTTATGGTATCTCACTTTGCAGAATGCGTACTAGAGTCATTTTGAGTCCATTCAATTGGCATAAAACCTTTTTTTGTACCTGACTTTATAAATAGAAGTTGAATTATGGATGTTAACACACATTGTGGCAAATTATAGCACATACAGCTTAATTAATTTTAGTCATCATGCAACGGTGGCCACTTGTCAATAACTTCAATAACACTGAACCTACTTTGTCCTCTTCAACTCATACAAATTAGCAATATGGCAGAATTAGACCTACTTGGATGAATTTTGTGTGGAAACCTGACCAACCAAAAACCTTCCACTAAATTTTCACTGACATTTTTTTGTTCAATCAGTGACCTCTGGCCTGTTTTTACTTCACTGCTGAATTCTGGGTGTCCATTAGTATTGTCATGCATGGTTCAAATCCCTGACCTGAATGCAACTGGCACTGGTTTAGCTGCCACTCAGTGTCCTGTTTACAATCACCCTGGAAATGTCCACCAACCAGTCTATGTTGCCCAGAGTTGGCATTGCTATCATCCTGAACTGTACATGCAGGCATAGAATGGACGCATAAATGTGCTAAATTGTATAGTACTGTATGTACAGTCATGGGCAGTACAGTAGTGTACTGAGTTTCAGTTTTCGGCTGACCTTTTGGAACAAATTAACGAGAAGCAAGGAATCGTACTCTGTGTCCTGTGATTAGAATTAAATGTGTAAACGCTTGGAATTATTTTTTTCTCGACTGCTGCATGGAGATCCATGTATTGCATACATTTAAGACGTTAACATTAATCTCCTGCTCAGCACGTAACCATGACAACTCAGGGCTGAGTTGCAGTAGTAATTGCGTCCAATCCTTCCATACTTTGACCAAGTTGCCCTTTATCCCAACCTTAGGCCATAATAATCATCTGTTTAGTCTGTTTGCTTTGTAGCCATGGCGCTGTGGAGTCCCATTGATTTATCAAGCGAGCCGACCAGCGACGAGACAAGAAATGCTGATTGCTGCCATTTTATCCTGTAGGTCAAGGTGACACCAGCATCAAACCGCAGACTTCGAACAGTGGTTATTTCTCTAGACATTTCATCATTTTATCAGTGTGATATTTGTAAAATACCCAAAACACTCCATAGGATTCAACAGGATTCAAGATAATGATAATTGTGAAAAAAGTGAGCAGAAAATTCATTCATTTATTCATTTTCTACCGCTTTTTTCCTCACGAGGGTCGCGGGGGTGCTGGAGCCTATCCCAGCTGTCTTCGGGCAAGAGGCGGGGTACACCCCGGACTGGTTGCCAGCCAATCACAGGGCACATATAGACAAACAACCATTCACACTCACATTCATACCTATGGACAATTTGGAGTGGCCAATTAACCTAGCATGTTTTTGGAATGTAGGAGGAAACCGGAGTACCCGGAGAAAACCCACGCATGCACGGGAAGAACATGCAAACTCCACACAGAGATGGCCGAGGGTGGAATTGAACCCTGGTCTCCTAGCTGTGAGGTCTGCGCGCTAACCAGTTGACCGCCGTGCCGTCCTGAGCAGAAAATAGTTTTTTTTAATCAAAATGTATCAAAGGCAATCTGGATTCAAACGATCTATCTTTCTAAGGTCCTATAAAAATACATTTGCTTACTTTAATGTTGAAAGTAAAAATTAATCGCTGCATTTGGCCTGCAGATATATTTATTTGGCTATAATGAAATGTAACAATCAGTAAAACAGGATTGCTGTTTTGTGATGGTACAGTAATGAGGTTAATCGATTGAAGACGTGACCTTGCTAAGTCAAATTCCGCAAAGTAGGATTCCTATTTATAAAGGAAACGTTTTTGTAGTTCAGCGTATGGCTGCTTGAATAAGCAAACCTTTTGCTCAATTTGCTGACTCAGACTTTTGACATTTTGCTTTACTTCTCTTTCATTGCCTTGTCGTTTTCTCTGGAACTCTTCAATCTTCCCACATATTCAAACCTCCGCTCCCTCATTTGTCCTTTGCGTGGGTGACATACGCTGGTCGGTGACATAAGTGATTTCTTGAAGCAGGAAAAAATATATATTTCTAGTAATTGAGGTACATGACTTTCAAATAATCAGGTTCAAATAATCTGCAGCACTAGTTCAGAGCCTGTTTGCGACAATTTTAGAGCTCTCTAGACCTGAAATAGCACCCCTATACACTCCTATTACCTAATAATGTAGACATAATATCGTAAGTAAGACATATTAAACATTTATAATATAGACTCAGACTTGTTGGCACTGGGAGAGTTCATTGTTGTTCTTTTTTTACTTCTATTTCTGTTGTGGCTATTGTCTCATCAACGTAACATTACTGACATCTAGTGACCAGTGTAGAATATTGAATATCATCACAACATGTCTTAGCGTGCAGGTCACACAGCTTGGAGACCTGGGTTTGATTCCCCGGCTCAGGCATCTCTGTGTGGAGTTTGCATGTTCTCCCCGTGCATGCGTGGATTTCCTCCCCCATTCCAAAAACATGCTGATGGCTGCACGGCGGACAAGTGGTTAGCGTGCCCATGGAGACCCCTGTTCAATTCCCCCCTCAGCCATCTCTGTGTGGACTTTGCATGTTCTCCCCGTGCATGTGTGGGTTTTCTCCGGGTACTCCGGTTTCCTCCCTCATTCCAAAAACATGCTAGGTTAATTGGCGA
This sequence comes from Doryrhamphus excisus, assembly GCF_030265055.1. Taxonomy (NCBI): domain Eukaryota; kingdom Metazoa; phylum Chordata; class Actinopteri; order Syngnathiformes; family Syngnathidae; genus Doryrhamphus; species Doryrhamphus excisus. The sequence continues at coordinate 7,971,233 of NC_080474.1, forward strand.
CTCCAAATTGTCCATAGGTATGAATGTGAGTGTGAATGGTTGTTTGTCTATATGTGCCCTGTGATTGGCTGGCGACCAGTCCAGGGTGTACCCCGCCTCTCACCCAAAGACAGCTGGGATAGGCTCCAGCACCCCTCGCGACCCTCGTGAGGAAAAGCGGTAGAAAATGAATGAATGAATGAATGCATTAAAGATGCATTTTTTTTCTGCAAAATGATGCCTTCCAAATAAAAGTGTCAGTAAACACACCGCAAAAGCAACCTCAGTAAGGCAATACTGTTCTGTTGTTAAAAATGGTTTAAAAACACAAGATAACATTGCACATTTCTTAGGTCCAATTATGCAAATCAGTGGTACATTTACACAACTACACAGCTGACCTGTGGGAATTGCTGATATTTCAAAGTCAGTTTTCTGATCATGGACCACACATTATCACTGTGTCATGCCCATAGGTGTCATTAGATTGGTGAGGGGCCCGTCTTTGGGGCTGACCCTAAAGCTTTTTACTAACCAGAGGCATCGACAAAATGCTCACTTAGAGGAAATGACAGGCTAATAGTGTTTAATGAGCTGTTTTTGCCATCATGTTTGCCTCCTGAGCTTGTTTGTAGGGCAAGGCCATGTGACATGACCCATCTGGAACCTCAGGCTGCGTGCATACGTGTCGATGTCGTGTGCGTTTGTGTATGCACAGCTTTACGTTGGTGTGCTTGTGTAAACCTCTCATCAGAGAGACGGTCAGACATATCAAATGGAGGGCGGTGTTTAGTAGTCAGACTGCAATGTTTCTCAACCTGTTGTCATTCTAACGTTGGTCTTGGCTCTTCAGTGATGCAATGCGTTTCTTTACATCCTTACACAATCCAGGTCCAAAGCATCTACATTTCTTTTAAAACTGCAACAACACATTAGATAGAAATTTACAATGTACAGTCATGCAACATTTTTTTTGACCTACGTACCTTCTCAGGCAAAAAGACAACGTGTAGTATAATTGCATGTTCTGTCTCAGCAGCAGTATAAATTGTATTAAATGTATAGGTCAGTGCCACAACTGCACATCTCACATGTCTCCTTATGTCAGGGTAAGAGATGATATTCGACACTGTGAAGATGTCAGCAGTCGCAGCATCAATAACCACCAGTGGACTGTTCCATTTACAACCTTACACCTCCACCACGTTTGACACATGATGTGGAATGTGTCGTTCTCCTCCACACTAGCGCTAGCTTCGTAAAATAATAAAAATAATAATAAAAGAGCCAATCATTGTCCAAGAGTATTCCCAGTACTAAACGGTAAAAACGACATACAATTTTGATCTTTCCTTCATCAACAGGGTAAAACATTCTAAAGCAGACGGGCTTGGTTACATTTGAATAAAGGTGTCTGTTACGTGCTGTCCGAGTCTGGACCCCAAATGCAGAGTACATTAGGTACACCTGCATGGTAGTAGGTACATCAAACATTCTGCCCATATGGCCATCACATCATCATATCATTATATACAGACGCATGGTAAAATATTAGACCCCTCAATACGTTGCAGTATACACGTTGCTCATTGTGTCACTGCCTGTGTTCTTTTTTGTTTTGTTTTCATCTGCTCGCTTCTTTTTTTTTTTTTTTTTACAAATAATACATTTTAATTTATTCTGAATTAACATGAATGCACACAGTAGTAGTGTTGTTGATTTCAATATAAAATTTGATGCGGTTGCATTCAAAACTGTTACAAGCCTCATTATAAGTAATATTCATTTGCAAAATGTACAGTAGTTTGCATTAAACCAGCAATTTACATAGATCACATATCTAATATTACAAACTGTCAGTATTTTTTTTAAATATAGTTTGTACATTTTATTTTTTATTTTTTTATCTGCTTGCTTCTAATTTGGCTGATAATATAAAATAATTTGGAAAATTCTGCTAGGAGTACTTAGCGTAGTACTTTTGAGAAAAATACAGTGAGCAAGACTGACAGCTTTCCCTGTTTGCCATCATTGGATGTTTGCATGGACCACCAACTTCTTTTTACGGCTCACTTACACACATACACAGTACATATAGAGCTGAATAAAAACAAATAAATATACCAACTTCTGATCAATTCATGTCAATTTCAGACTTCAAATAATGTAGACAAGTAAGCCCCACCCATTTCCAGTTAAACCCTGCCAATTTCTGGTTTATGCCCTGTCCAGTCTAAGTACAAATATGGGTACAGATAATTTAGTGTGAAAAGATTTTCTCCAAAAATGTATACATTTGTGGATGATCATAAAACTTGTTTTGTGCTGGCAGAAAACATGTTTTTCATGACCGCAAATTCAAACTGTACTTTATATTTTTATATTATAAAAATATAAATTACTCCTAGCAGAATTTTCCAAATTACAAATTAGAAGCAAGCAGATAAAAAAAAAATAAATAAATAAATAAAATAAAATGTACAAACAAAATTATATCTTAGATAATGTATATGTTAATATTATTATAATAATATAATATTTTTTCATTAAATTCACTGTTTGCGAATGGTAAGTGCTTAGCAACGACTCCTGTGCATGTATATGTGTTACCCGGGCGCAGCTTACGTGCTCAGGGAACGATGAGGGCGGGACATAATGCTTGCAAAGCATTGAAAATTTAGCGCCCTCTAGGCAGCCATATAACTACATTTACAGCAATTGAAATCGGGTGATGGTTGGTTCCACAGCCAAACCAGTTGAGATCCTCTAGAAGATGCAACAACTATTAAATCCAAAAGCGAGACAAAGTCCAAGTGAGCAATTGTTTGCTGGGTTAGCTAGGAGATGCCGGTCCTTTCTTCCATGCCCAAAGGAAGAACCAGTACCCTCACAGGGGCGCCCAGGTGTTCTGCCTCCAGCCTGAGCAAGAACCTCTGAAGACGGAGAAGAAGGCAGGAAGTGCAAACATGAAACATAACGGACCTGTGACATTTTACTGCATGCCCACAACCATGATTCACAACCGTGTTAGGCCTCAGGTATCATTTTGTGTCCACCCTCATTTTCTTTCTGATAAAGAAATAGCGACAATGAATTCAAATCCATTTCTCACTTGCAGGAAAGACCATCTCTACAGACCTCACTTCATCGACCAGACTCATCAGGCACTGAAATATAATCACCACAATGCTGTTGCTTCCCTTTGACTTATCTCTCAAGCAAATTCTGTTTGTCATGCAATTAAGGCTTGCGTCTGGCATACTTAAATGTTAGAGAAAGGTATCCTCCGTGCTTGAAATCAATTTCAACAACCACGGTGAACTTTGAATTTAATTAGCTATTATCGCACAATCTGTATTGTAGTTAAATGCAATAACTACTGCAGACACACACTGGCAAAGGGAAAGACTAATGAGGTTTGCATGACTTATTGTCTGTCTCGCTGCCAGCTTCATTTATAACCATCATGAATTGATTTGGAAAATATTATTAAACCTACTGAACCGTCATGTCTCTAATTATTATAAAGCAACCTCTACATTTATATTATTAAATAGGTCTCTCCTACGAGCAAAACTAAATCTTTTGTGTCCTGCTCATCTCTGTGCAGGCGTGCCCTGAAGGTGAAACTGTGACAGAATATAAACTATTTTTAAGATGTTCTTATATTTTCCAGACAAGGAAAATTAGTCGGTACCAGTGCATATGAAAGAGTGGGGATGACCTCACAGAAGTGCATGGTGAAATGACATTGGGGATGAGTGAACAACACCAAAAGGTACTTGAACTCCCCTGACCCGGAGATGGCCCTGCACCCTTCTCTGGACATGAACTGTGGAATCGGACTCGGAGGTGATGATTCTTATCCCGGCAGCAAACCAACCCAGCAAGAGCCCAAGGTCACAGTTTAAGATTACCGCAACAATCAGACCCTCAATCCTGCAGCTGCCAAAATGGATCCCTTCGATGTCTTGGCTATCCCTAGAAATTCTGTCATTGGCAGAGTCCAAAGCTGACTGGAAACTAGTCTGAAATGAGTTGGGAGGGAAGGATTTGGAGCCGGACAGTGCCTCCCGGACACCTCACTCGGGAAGTGTTCAGGGCACATCCGACCAGTGGGTGATCATGAACACGGTGAGATTGAGACACCAATATGTGGGATTCTTGGTTTGGGCGATCTAGTCCTCTGTGTGATACTTATAGGTTATCACATGGTTTGTCTGGTATCAGGCCCGGTATCATGCCCCCAAGTGTCAGTATCAGCCCGAGACCGAAGACCTGGTATCACCTGGTATCACCGGGCCTGATACCAGACAAACCATGTGATGATCTTATTATCACATACTATTTAATCATGAGCTTATTATCACGTACTATTTAATCAAAAGACCATTTTGTTTCCAGAAAATGTTCAGTTTATTACATGTATTATATCTAAACAGTGTAAACATAACAATTGCAAAAATATTTCAACAATAATATTTTATCAACAGTCTTATCTTATCAATGTCTGACAATTAAAGTTCCATTAATCAAGTTTGGGTTTTTTGGTGACTGGAGAAGCACTAGGCACTAAGCACTCGTGTGCTGTTCTCTGATTGGTTGTTTCACGGGCACGATACCAGAGCAGCCCGCTCTGAGTGGACAGCTACGGGGGCTGATACTGGACATGGTTAAAGTCTATATTTTATCAGTATCACTGCCCTGGGCTTTGACACAGTATCATTTCGGCCTTTTCCCGTATCATTCATGGGCGGTTTCTAGGGTACAGGGCCAATTAATACTGTAGTATGTAATAAAGCGGCTAACCGACTAGTTTGTGTAATATCGTCGAACAAAGACCTAACAAGCGTTTTGGACAGGTCGGGGGAGCGGGCCGTTAAAATAAAATTTTTATAGCTGTCTCAATTCCTCACAGATTTTTGCTATTCGTTGGTAATCCATGAAGGTAACACCCTCGCAAAAATTGGGGATCTCCTTTATTTATATACCGTAATTTCCGGACTATAGAGCGCACCTGATTATAAGCCTCACCCACTACATTTTTAGAGGAAAACCGATTTTATACATACACAAGCCGCACTTGTATATAAGCCGCATGTGCCCTCATTAAAACATGTAAACATATTTACAAAGAAAGACGGTACACAGAGAGAGTTTTCAAAGTTTTAATAATATAACTTAACAATAATAATAATATAACTTTCTTCACAAACGGTGCCTGTGACGCGGCAGTAAAACGGTAGCAACATGGTAACAACAGCCGTCTTCATCTTCCTCCTTTGAACTGAAGCCATCAAAGTCATCGTCCTCAGTGTCGGAATGAAACAGTGTCATATAGACGTCGTCACACACGCCCTCAGCCTCTCTCTCGCTGTCACTGTCGCTGGCACTCTCATCCTGAGACAAAGCCACTCCTGATTTTGTCTCACCATCGATTCGTTTATGCCAAGTTTACGTGCAGCAGCTCTGTTTCCTTCTTTATCGGACAGCTCGATTGCTTTTAGCTTGAAAGCTGCGTCATATGCCTTTCTTTTTGCATTTTCCATGATAATAATAATAATGATAATAATAATACATTTTATTTGTATAGCACCTTTCAAGATACTCAAAGACACTTTACAGAAAAATGAAGTTGAATAAAGCAAGTAAACAGAATAGAAGACACACCAAAATACAGCATTCATTGGTTTATACACAGTTAAAACATGAGTAAAAGCGGGGAGGGGCGGGGCACAGCAGTCAGATATAATAAGTTAGACATTAAAAACAGATTTAAAGAGGTGGGTTTTGAGATGATGAGGGTATGTTGACGCTAATTTAATTCATGCACAAGACAAGAAGTTGCAGTCTTCCCCGACGCATATATTCCACCGGTCTTAATCAAATCAAAATCAACTTTATTTGTATAGCACTTTTCCTGCAAAGAAATGCAACACAAAGTGCTTTACAGAATTAAAACAATTTCCACAATTAAAAGGAAAAAACAATGAAACAAAAGAAAGCCCCTCCTTCCCACCCTCCATACTAAACCCACACACGCACACGCACACGCAAGCACACAATCACCCACAGTAGGGAGACATGACATGGCACTGAGGAACAAGGAAGCGCCACCTTTGGGGCTGTCCACACTGGGAGTAGCTGCAGGCCGTGCCATCGGAGGACCAGCACCCGGGCCCCCCAACTCCGATAGACGGGCGGACCCCCACATTAAAGGGAGGAACCCCCGTGTCGAAGGGACCCAAGGATGGCACCCCTTCAGCAGACCCGAATAGCCCCCAGTGTGGAAGACCCCCCATAAAATAGGACTAAAAAGATAAAAACATAACACTGGAGTTAAACGCTGAAGACTAAGAGCATAAAATAGGACTAAAAAGATAAAAACATAACACTGGAGTTAAAAGCTGAAGACCAAGAGCATAAAATGGGACTAAAAAGATAAAAACATAACACTGGAGTTAAAAGCTGAAGACCAAGAGCAAAAAATATGACTAAAAAGATAAAAACAAAACACTGGAGTTAAAAGCTGAAGACGAAGAGAATAAAATATGACTAAAAAGATAAAAACAAAACACTGGAGTTAAAAGCTGAAGACTAAGAGCATAAAATATGACTAACAAGATAAAACAAACACTGGAGTTAAAAGCTGAAGACTAAGAGCATAAAATAGGACTAAAAAGATAAAAACATAACACTGGAGTTAAAAGCTGAAGACCAAGAGCATAAAATGGGACTAAAAAGATAAAAACATAACACTGGAGTTAAAAGCTGAAGACCAAGAGCAAAAAATATGACTAAAAAGATAAAAACAAAACACTGGAGTTAAAAGCTGAAGACGAAGAGCGTAAAATATGACTAAAAAGATAAAAACAAAACACTGGAGTTAAAAGCTAAAGACTAAGAGCATAAAATATGACTAACAAGATAAAACAAACACTGGAGTTAAAAGCTGAAGACTAAGAGCATAAAATAGGACTAAAAAGATAAAAACATAACACTGGAGTTAAAAGCTGAAGACCAAGAGCAAAAAATATGACTAAAAAGATAAAAACAAAACACTGGAGTTAAAAGCTGAAGACTAAGAGCAAAAAATATGACTAAAAAGATAAAAACAAAACACTGGAGTTAAAAGCTGAAGACCAAGAGCATAAAATAGGACTAAGAAGATAAAAACAAACACTGGAGTTAAAAGCTGAAGACTAAGAGCATAAAATAGGACTAAAAAGATAAAAACATAAGAAAAGCTTAAAAATATTAGTTAAAAGCCTGATTAAAAAGGTGCGTCTTTAATCTTTTTTTAATCTTTTTTAATCTTACCTTTTCTACTCAAGAGCCCCTGGCGGCCGTTAGAAAAATTACATAAATTGGCCGCAGGGTTGAAAGTTTGGGGAAAAAAGTAGCGGCTTTTAGTCCGGAATTTACGGTAGTCTATAATTGAATTGACTTCCTCAATGAAACAAAATGAGATCTTAGTAGTACTCAAAATGTGGTCTAATTACTGCTGTAAACGTGTCACTACAGGGGATGAATTGACTTTGTGGTCATGACAACACGACCGTTCCTGTTCCAGGAGTGGCGAAGGAGCCCTTGAGTGGATGGTAATCTGGTATTGGATTCCGCTCCTATCACATGACAGGTTGATTACACGCTGTTGTTTGTAAGAGGCCATGGTCACGGTGGTTTGATAATTGCAGATAAGCCACACGTTAGGATGTGCAATTCAAAAAGATGGACACTAATTTACGCAGAAAGACATTGGCTTGTGATTTGCTACGCTTATCTTTATGGATGGCGAGCGCTATAACTGTCGGCATCATTACTGCTGCTATGGCGACAGGAGGGCGGCGGGCAGGGTTGCATTGAGATACATCGACTCGTCTGACTTATTCAGCACGGCTTGAAAAAGATAGAAATATAACAATTCTCTAATTATTGCATATGCACTGGATGGGTAGAGTGGCTATCATCGCAACGTAAAAGCAACATAAGGTGATGATGGAAGCAGTGGTGGTAAGCAGGAGTCAAAAAGTGGTGATCAAAGCTTCCCCAGCAGGCTGTAATGTAGAAACAGTGCACCCAGTGATCCCATACACAGCTCAGGGCCCACATGGCAGGGACCGCATGCTTAATAAAGCACACTCTGTGCGGTCACAGCTACAGTACATGAGTGGGGTCACTCTGAGCCAAGCATAAACTGTGATTCTGCTGCCATCGGGAAAAAAAGCAATTCAGCCTCTTGTGTGCCTGCAAATACCCACCTGTCCACATCTGCTGACCTGCTAAAAGGATGAGATGGAGGCCTGTAATAGAGGTCCTAAATTACAAATATTGTCCAAAAAATGCAATCACACAAACATTCCTGATACATGTGATGACAAGAGGCCTGACCATAAACTACTTTAGCATACCTCTGTTTACTGCATTTGGATTATTGTATATATGTATGCATACATCAGACATTAATTAGTTAATACACAGCCACTATTTAATATCAATATTAAAATAGTCTTTACATTTTAAGTATATCACAGAACCAGCTGAAAGACAAGTCCCGTATACCATGTGATCATAACTAAACATTGCCCACATAAACTAACATACAAGGTTGGCGACTTTGTCGACCAACAAAGCCCCATGCCGTTATTCACTTGTGACACATTCATAATGTGTAATTCCACAATTATTAAACACATTTGAAATGATAAAATGCATAGGCACTCACAAGTAATGAATGATAAATAATGTGAAATGATTGATGAACAGGTGGATTTGTTAAGCGGTGGCAGTTTCAGAGAAAGTTAGTATCACTTTTGCTCTGCAACTATGGTACATTCAATCTGCAACTATGGTACATTCAAGGAGCACCAAACAAAATGCAACGTCTCAACGATTATTGAAAAAAGATTATTGGTGAAGCATGAATACAAATACAAGTGGAACCTTGGTAAGCGTCAATTTGTTCCAGAAGTTCTGACTGTAACCAAAAGGGACTTTAACTGAATCAATTTTGGCTATAACACATAATGTAAAACCAATTAATCGGTGCCAGAGAACCAAAAATATTAACACAAAACATGTTTCAGTAGTTTTAGATTTAGAGGAGTTTTTCATAGTACTCTATTTATTTTTTGCACTTACACTTGGAAAAGGGTATGAAGCCATTTCTAAAGCTTTGGGAGTCCAGTTAACCAAAAATGGTGAGAATATGGAACAGTGGTGAACCTTCCCAGGGATGGTGAGGTGACCAAATTGACCCTGTGACCGCAGTATCCAAGAGGTCACCAAAGTCCCCACAAAGACATCCAAATAACTACAGGCTGCAGTTAAGGTCAATGTCCATGACTCCACCATAAGACAAAAGTTTAACTTTTTGAAAGGTGTGTGTTCCACATCTGGTGTAAAAGTAACGCTGCATTTCAGAAAAAAAAAAAACATACCAACAGTAAAATATGGTGGTGGTAGTGTGATGGTCTCGGGCTGTTTTGCTGCTTCAGGAATTGGAAGACTTGCAGTGATAAATGGAACCATGAATTCTGCTGTTTACCAAAAAGATCCTAAGGAGGATGTCTATTTGTGACCTCAAGGTGAAACCAACTTGGGTTCTGCAGAAGGACAATGATCCTAAACCAGTGGTCTCAAACACACAGCCCGCGGGCCAAATGTGGCCCGCAGGATACTAGTTTGAGGCCCCCGCCTTGATATGAAAGTTTAATGTTAGTGTGGCCCACGCAAGTTTGATATGGATGCTGTATTACGTTTGATTAATGTTCATGTTAAAGGTTAAGTAACTGTTAATAGTTATCCTCCCTATCCGTGTGGAAGTGGTAAGTTTTTGGCTATTTAAGTTTTAAGGAAATAACTTGAAGGCTACCGTTTATGTCGCTAGCTCTCTAGTTTGCGAGTTAGCATGTGTCTCAAGACCCTGCAGTTGCGCAATATGTTGTAAATAAAAAAAGTATAAATGTGACTATAGCCGTGTTTTGTCATGTCTACAGGGCTCTAATAATGCTTTGTTAATTTTAATCTGAAAAAAAAATAATTTGTCTACCCACCAACTATATGTGGTTTCTTAAGTTTTAATATTTTGCTGTTTTATTATTATTATATTTATTTATTACTGATTGATTGATTTTCTTTATTCTTTATCTTATTTTGTGTAGAAAAATAAAAATTAAGATATTTGAGAATAGTGGAATGTTTTATCAGAGTTTTTCTTGTAGAAAATCGGAAACAAAGCAAAGTTTATTCATTTTTCCGTTTTTAATACGCCCACGGGCCAAATGTGGCCCGCAGGACACTAGTTTGAGGCCCCCGCCTTGATATGAAAGTTTAATGTTAGTGCGGCCCGCGCAAGTTTGATATGGATGCTGTATGGTATCATGTACCCAGAAAAAATGATTACGTTTGATTAATGTTCATGTTAAAGTTTAAATAACTGTTAATAGTTATCCTCCCTATCCGTGTGGAAGTGGTAAGTTTTTGGCTATTTAAGTTTTAAGGAAATAACTTGAAGGCTACCGTTTATGTCGCTAGCTCTCTAGTTTGCGAGTTAGCATGTGTCTCAAGACCCTGCAGTTGCGCAATATGTTGTAAATAAAAAAAAGTATAAATGTGACTATAGTCGTGTTTTGTCATGTCTACAGGGCTCTAATAATGCTTTGTTAATTTTAATCTGAAAAAAAAATAATTTGTCTACCCACCAACTATATGTGGTTTCTTAAGTTTTTATTATTTGCCGTTTTATTATTATTATTATTATATTTATTTATTACTGATTGATTGATTTTCTTTATTCTTGATTTGTTTATTTATTTTTCATCTTATTTTGTGCAGAAAAATAAAAATTAAGATATTTGAGAACAGTGGAATGTTTTATCAGAGCTTTTATTGTAGAAAATCGGAACCAAAGCACTGAAAAAGTTTGTATATTTTTCAGTTTTTAATAAATGCGTTTTTTTTTGTTTTTTTTGGAAAACCTGATGCGGCCTAGCCTTGCCCAGACCCTAGCTCCAGTGGCCCCCAGGTAAATTGAGTTTGAGACCCCTGTCCTAAACACACCAGCAAGTCCACCTCTGAAGTGCTGAAGAAAAACAAAATGAAAACTTTGGACTGGCCTCCTCCAATTCTTGACCTGAATCCTATTGAGATGCTGCATGTGATTCATGCAGGAAAACCATTGCAAACCATTGATTGCAGTTGTTGTTGCTAAGGGTGGCACAACCAATTTGGTTTGGGGTAAATCACTTTTTCACACAGGGTCATGTCGGTTTGGTTTCCATTTAAAACTGCAGTTTTGCAGTTGTGTTGTGATTAACTAATATTTAATCATTTTTGATTATCTGAAACATTTACATGTGACAAAAAAAACCAGGAAGGGGAAACACTTTTTCACACCACTGCAAATGATGGGTGAAAGTAATAAATGGACATTACATTACTTTTACCTTTTTTAAAAACATGATTCTTGATGTAACTGTCCCCAAAGACACAGTGTGACATCAATCACCTTCCTGTTTTGACAGAAGTTGCTTGAATTCAATTGTGTTTCCCACGTCAATTCTGTAATCCAAAATGGAGTGTAGTAAAAGGATTCTGATAAAGGTGAGAAACACTATTAATTCAAGAAAACTTTCACTCGACTGTGCACTTGGCAGTTCGATTGGTCATCTTATTTTTCTGACAATTTTGGCAGAATACACGATTACAACCTGCATTTTATCATAGACCATTTATCTCATGTGTTTTATTTCTTGGAATAGTATTTACTCCCTCGCTGTGTCCTTCCCTACAATTGCCCTAATATATCATTGCAGCTATCCCGATATTGCATTAGTCAGTGATATATAAATGGGCATTTAGCCTTAAACACGGTAAGAATTCTTCATTCCCTCATGCAAAGTAAAACAACAGCAAATGAGACCAAACAAATAAAATAGAATTAAGGGACAATATATCAACTGCTGCAAATCTGTACAATGTATAGCGTATGGAAGCGAGTTGTGGTCAATGTGGTAAAAGCCTATTTTTAGTGCTTTTAAAAAATCGCTTGGGAGGGGAAGAGCCAAAGTAAAGTAAATTAGGTCTATTCATTACTGGAAATGACTGTGCCGTGAGCAGCCGATTATTGGGACAGTTTTCAATTAATGTATTTCAGCTTCCCCCTCACAATGTTTCTTTTTGTAAACATTCCTCCCTTGCTTATCACGGTTAGTTAGTTCCAGACATGACCGCGATATATTGAGGTAGGATTCAATATTAATAAACTAAATATTTTCATAGTGGGGGTGCACGGGGGACTAGTGGTTAGAGCGAAGACCTCACAGCTAGGAGACCCGGGTTCAATTCCACCCTTGGTCATCTCTGTGTGGAGTTTGCATGTTCTCCCCGTGCATGCGTGGGTTTTCTCCGGGTACTCCGGTTTCCTCCCACATTCCAAAAACATGCTAGGTTAATTGGCCACTCCAAATTGTCCATAGGTATGAATGTGAGTGTGAATGGTTGTTTGTCTATATGTGCCCTGTGATTGGCTGGCCACCAGTCCAGGGTGTACCCCGCCTCTGGCCCGAAGACAGCTGGGATAGGCTCCAGCACGCCCGCGACCCTCATGAGGATAAGCGGTAGAAAATGAATATTTTCATAGTTCCAGCATAGACACTTTTTAAATGTGTTTTTAACATGATTAGAGCCCCGTAGACATGAATGTACCCCTATAGTCAACTTAAGACTCCTATTATTCATTGTTCAAACCACATTGCGCTTGCCATGGCATCACTGCATGGACATAAGAGACAGCAGCCCTTAGCATAGCAAGCTACCAAGCTAACTCATTAGTTACTTTAACCTTAAGAACTTAACAGGACATAATGTACCACTTCCACACAGAATGGGAGGAAACCATCAGGTTGCACAGGCCATGGCTGACTTCATTGCAGTATGAAGATAATGTAATGCATGGTAATATATAATACATGGTAATACATGGTACATATAACTTGACTTTCAATATTTTGGAACTAATAATAAGCCATAGTCAATCACAAAACAGTAATCATTTATTAATGGATTTTTGAAAAAGGGAGTGATGTACAACTCGGTTTTTAAAATCATTTTTAATGGGATTTGACAACAAAAGAAATATATTCTAATTGCATGCAGTACTAATTTTCTGTCATGTTTTTCCTCCATTTTTAAACAGCTTAACACTGATGGCACAGATTCTGGCAGCTATATTGCCCTTTTATTGTTGGGCCCATCAGCAACCTTTGATACAGTGGACCATGATATCCTCCTGTCACGTCTAGACCTTTATGTAGGTCTTAAAGCAGGGGTCTCAAACACGCGGCCCGCAGGCCAAATGTGGCCCGCAGGACACTAGTTTGACGCCCCTGTCTTGATATGAAAGTTTAATGTTAGTGCGGCCCGCGCAAGTTTGATATGGATGCTGTATGGTATCATGTACCCAGAAAAAAATATTACCTTTGATTAATGTTCATGTTAAAGGTTAAATAACTGTTAATAGTTATCCTCCCTATCCCTGTGGAAGTGGTAAGTTTTTGGCTATTTAAGTTTAAAGGAAATAACTTGAAGGCTACAGTTTAGGTCGCTAGCTCTCCAGTTTGCGAGTTAGCATGTGTCTCAAGACCCTGCAGTTGCGCAATATGTTGTAAATAAAAAGAGTATAAATGTGACTATAGTTGTGTTTTGTCATGTCTACAGGGCTCTAATAATGCTTTGTTAATTTTAATCTGAAAAAAAAAAATTTGTCTACCCACCAACTATATGTGGTTTCTTAAGTTTTTATTATTTGCCGTTTAATTATTATTATTATATTTATTTATTACTGATTGATTGATTTTCTTTATTCTTAATTTGTTTATTTATTTTTCATCTTATTTTGTGCAGAAAAATAAAAATTAAGATATTTGAGAACAGTGGAATGTTTTATCAAAGCTTTTATTGTAGAAAATCGGAACCAAAGCACTGAAAAAGATTGTATATTTTTCTGTTTTTAATAAATGTGTGGTTTTTTTTTTTGGAAAACCTGATGCGGCCCAGCCGTGCCCAGACCTGAGCTCCAGTGGCCCCCAGGTAAATTGAGTTTTAGACCCCTGTCTTAAAGGAACTGTTCTCCAGTGGTCTTGTTCCTATTTATCTGCAAGGTCTTTTTCTGTCAATATGGGCCACTTTAAAAGTGGCTAGTCTTAGCTCTGGTGTGCCTCAAGGCTCCATTTTGGGTCCAGTCTTGTTTGCTTTGTGCATGTTGCCCTTGGGGGTCATCATCTCCAAATATAATATTACATTTCATTGTTTTACAGATGATGTCCAAATCTATCTGCCTTTGAAATCTGGTGTAGACTCCTTCTCTGCCATTTTGAACTGCCTTAATGATATCATTAGGTCGTGGTTAGCAGTGGTTGTCTCTGAATTTCCTGAAGCTTAGTGAGGAAAAAACAGTTTTTGGCAATCCATCTCTTCATGCTGACAACCATATGTTAAAAACCTTGCTGTGTTTTTAGATGCTTCTTTTAAATGATGTAAACAAGCTAGTTCCGTAGTTCAATCTTGCTTTTTCCACCTGAGACAGTTGGCAACCTTCCTGCTGATGTCATTGAGGATGTTGTTCATTTATTTTTTCATGTCGCTTGGACTATAGCAATGTGTTGTATTGTGGTTTGGACCAGTCTTCCATACATTGTCTCCAGCTGGTTCAAAATGCAGCTGCCCGTCTGTTAACGGGTCGCCAAGAGATGTCAACATATAACCCCAAACCTGGCCTCCATTCACTGGTTACCTGTTACTTACAGGATCCAGTTCAAAATTCTACTTTTGGTCTTTAAATCGCTCAATCGCTCATATTTATCTGACTTATTGAGTCTTTGTTCCTTCCAGAACTATGAGCTCCTTTTAACCACACCTCCATCTAATCTTAAACCTCTGGGTGGTAGGGCCTTCGCTGTCACACGTCCGAGAATCTGGAACAAACACCTTCCATAATGTTATTTTTGTTCAACAGTGGTT
The DNA here is from genome assembly GCF_030265055.1 of Doryrhamphus excisus. Lineage (NCBI taxonomy): Eukaryota > Metazoa > Chordata > Actinopteri > Syngnathiformes > Syngnathidae > Doryrhamphus > Doryrhamphus excisus. The sequence goes on from NC_080474.1 coordinate 7,986,233, forward strand.
TTCGTCTTGGAACTCTGCCATGCAGGCTATTTTTGCCCAGTTACTTTCTTATGGTGGAGTCATGAACACTGACCTTAACGGAGACAAGTGAGGCCTGAACTTCTTTGGATGTTGTTATGGGGTCTTTTGTGACCTCTTGGATGAGTTGTCACTAAGCTCTTGGGGTCATTTTCGCTGGGAAAGTTCACCACTGTTCCATGATCTCGCCATTTGTGGGTAAGGGCTCTTACTGTGGTTGGCTGGAGTCCCAAAGCTTTAGAAATGGCTTTATAACATTTCCACTTAAACTCAGGTGTGACAAACCACAGTTAAGTTGTGTTTTAACAGGTGGGAAATCAGTTTTGCACACAGAGACATGTAGGTTTGGATTTTTTTCTGCCTTAAAAATTCATTCATTCATTCATTTTCTACCGCTTATCCTCACGTGGGTTGCAGGAGCCTATCCCAGCTGTCTTCAGGCGAGAGGAGGGGGTACCCCCTGGACTGGTCGCCAGCCAATCACAGTGCACATATAGACAAACAACCATTCACACTCACATTCATACCTATGGACAATTTGGAGTGGCCAATTAACCTAGCATGTTTTTGGAATGGGGGAGGAAACCGGAGTACCCACGCATGCACGGGGAGAACATGCAAACTCCACACAGAGATGGCAGAGGGTGGAATTGAACCCTGGTCTCCTAGCTGTGAGGTCTGCGCGCTAACCGCTCGACCGCCGTGCAGCCTGCCCTAACAAAAAGTTAATTTAAAGGGGAGTTGTGGTCTCCCTTGCAAATTTCCCCACTGAGGGACGAATAAAGGCATATCATATCTTATCTATAGAGCAGCTACACACAATAACCCGCACAGAAAGCTTTTTAGATTTTCTAGAATCTGCACCTATTCCAGATGTATTTCCTTTGATTTGTCCTTCATGCCAAGATGGTCTGTTTGAATTTATTCCTCCCACAGCCCGCCTGCAGGCACAACCACTCGGTCGTGATTGGTCACACGTCCAAAGTGCTTCCCAATTACGAACCATGTAAAGAAATCCGCCCCTCTGTGACATCATAAAGGGGCAGTTTAACCACGCCTTTCAGGGTTCCAAATGCGCAAACCTCATTATCTGAAACTTTGGTGTCGTTTAACATGAGAATACAATATTGACTTTGGTATCGTTTAACACGAGAATACAACATTCTAACAACATTTATACGTCAGAAAAGTGGGAAAAACATAATAGGTCACCTTTAAAAACTGTATTTATGTGATGCACTCAATTGTAACCTGATGCAAGTTCAAATGAAATTAACCCATTAGCATATTTTATGTTCAGTTGTGTTGTCATTGACTAATATTTATATTTATTTGACGATCTGAAACATTTAAGTGTGACAAACATGCAAAAAAATAAGAAATCTGGAAGGGGCAAACAGTTTTTCACACCACTGTACGTATGTTCTTCAATCTGAATGGCTAAGGGGAAGTGAGGAGATATGAGAGATGTTTTCGTGTCAGCTAGCAGTGGGAGGAATGTGAGCGTGTGTTTGTGGGTGAGATAAGACAGAAACTTTAGCAGGTAGGTGAGTGGGTTGTTGAAAGTCTTCTCCTCTTGTGCTGTGTGGCAGTTTGCAGTCTGAGTGTCAGCATGACTCAAAGGTGGACACATGCTGAGATTTAAAGCTCGCGTCTGAGCACCGTCGCGGATAGCAGAGTCACATTTTCACTCGCTTTAAACTCATTGTGATGCCGTGTTTAGACGCATCCGCTTTGTGAGTGACAACTTGGAAAGGGGGTGGCTTCCGCGCACGACGATGTAAGTGTCAAGCAAGACTTTTTGAAGTCTGCCTTTTCTTTTCATTTCTCGTTAACGAGATGACATCACTAAGATACCAGCTGTTGGTATGGCAACTGTAAAATCCTTTCAAACATCTTTTCTATTTAAAGTTGTGATTGACTGATTAATGCGGTCATAATCTTGGCTCAAATTCTTACATTTCTACCATGATGTCACCCTTTTGAGCCATAAGGACTACCTTCACTACTCTTTTGTGTTTGGGAAAAGTGGAAGTTGTCTGTAAATTTGGTGCTCAGACAACTCCAAACCTCTTTTGTACAACATCATGTGCGGTAGTTCAGAATCGGGATTCAGAATCGGTATTTATCCAATAAAATGACAAACAGGAAAAACTCCTTAAGCCAGTTGTACTGCTCATAAGCAACGGTCAGGAAGTGGAGAACAAACTCTTTCTTTGTTGGTCCACCTCTTCTGACCATTTCTAGCTTTTCTGGAAAAGCCTGCCTTGGAAATTCGTCAATTTGAAATCCAATTCTCAGAAAGTCAAACTGAAATAATCAAGTAAATTTGAAAAAAAAATGTCCATGACTTCTGAGTGCCTTAACATTTGTTTGTATCTAACAGCATGATTTATTAGTTAATGTATTTTTTAAAAAAAACATGATATTGTGACGGCTGCACTGCGGTTGAGTGGTTAGCGCGCAGACCTCACAGCTAGGAGACCAGTGTTCAATCACACCCTCGGCCATCTCTGTGTGGAGTTTGCATGTTTTCCCCGTGCATGCGAGGGTTTTTTCCGGGTACTCCGGTTTCCTCCCACATTCCAAAAACATGCTAGGTTAATTGGCCACTCCAAATTGTCCATAGGTATGAATGTGAGTGTGAATGGTTGTTTGTCTATATGTGCCCTGTGATTGGCTGGCGACCAGTCTAGGGTGTACCCTGCCTTACGCCCGAAGACAGCTGGGATAGGCTTCAGCACCCCCGCGACCCTCGTGAGGAAAAGCGGTAGAAAATGAATGAATGAATGAATGATAGAGTGAAACTGCAAAATTGAAACGGTGATGTGGGATGACGTAATACATAATATTCTTTGCATTAGACAGCATATTTAAGAGGCTATTTGGAATTTATGTTCAATGTATTTCTGATGAACAAAGTCAAGCAACTGTGATTTCCATCCAGTTTGACCTTCCACTCTGTCTCATTTCCTTAATTATTGTTTGTCTCTGACATTTGGAAAAACCTTGATCCAAATATTGGACTTCTATTGACCGACTCAAAGAGACTATTAGTTGCATGTCCTAGTCCCTTCCGTGTGAGCCGAGGGAACGAGGGAGAGTAATTTGCCACTGATTAACATGATGAAAGCAGAAGTGAGAGGAGTGGGATTTCCTCTGCAGAGTGTTCGACTTGTGAGTTGACAGTGATTGTGCCAACACTGACATAAACACAACACAGTTGCTGTCACACAACCCCGACTCCAACCTTCATGGAGTGCATAAACGTAGACAGCTGAGGGGAGTTCACTCAAGCATGGCTGCATAGCCCAAGTGTTAAAGCCTGCGCTGTTGCAAAGCAGAGTGCTTCACCATATAATCAAACATGAAACAGAGGACCTGTGTGTGATGTCGCGTCAACTTTTCCAAACCATTTTTGGTGGTAAAAACTCTCACTCACCACAGTGAGTTGCTGACTTCTTTTTACCATCCTGCTTACCATCTTTCCCAAACATTAAAGCACATTGAACTTCACATTGAGGTATTAGAAAGCCTCCAAAGGGAATGCGGGACAATGTTACCCAAATGTGAAGCACTGGTTCTGGAACAGCGGCACGGCGGACGAGTGGTTAGCGCGCAGACCTCACAGCTAGGAGACCAGGGTTCAATTCCCACCCTCGGCCATCTCTGTGTGGAGTTTGCATGTTCTCCCTGTGCTTGTGTGGGTTTTCTCCGGGTACTCCGGTTTCCTCCCACATTCCAAAAACATGCTAATACTAATGTTTTCTAAATTGTCCATAGGCATGAATGTGAGTGTGAATGGTTGTTTGTCTATATGTGCCCTGTGAGTGGCTGGCGACCAGTCCAGGGTGTACCTCGCCTCTCGCCCAAAGACAGCTGGGATAGGCTCCAGCACCCCCGCGACCCTCGTGAGGATAAGCGGTAGAAACTGAATGAATGGTTCTGGAACAATGGGGGAATTTAAGATGGTGGTTGGATAGCGTGGCATGCCTAATCTGAGAATATGGCCTGAAGCATTTACACATATGTAAAACAAATACGAGTTTCTGCAGTGTTCTAAGATGCAGACACATTTAAAATTAAGATGCCGAATGTCAGATCACATGGTACATATGTACATAATAATCAGTAGCATCTTGTAATATTCCAGAGCTTCTGCTTTATATGTCATCAAATCAGACTCCACCTTCTACGAGTACCAAAACGCAAGGCAACAGATTACTGAGGACACACACCAATTGCTAATAGCTGTTTTCCACCACAATTAGTGGCCACATTAGATGTTACAGATGCTGTAGAACGCTAACATGCCTAAGCTACTTACCATTGAGAGACACCTTGAAGTAACCTCTTTTCTTGAGAAACTTCAGACTGTCCAGTCTCTACTTCTGGATCGGATTTGGAATCCAACACATACGGCTAAATGTTAAAAGCCAACATTTTATATCAGCGTTTATTATCAACTCCTATACCAGTGATTTTCAACCACTGTGCCGCGGCACACTAGTGTACCTTGAGAAACCGTCAGGTGTGCCGTGAGGAATTATCCAATATCACTTTTTATAATTAACATTTATTAATCATCATTTGCAAATATTATGTCAAAAGCCATTATGTCAATAGTATACATGGACCCAAATATTCCAATTGCATTTGGTTTATTTGCTAAACAGGGATGGAATATTCCTTTCCCCAATCCGATTGAGGTATCTTGTATCCGCTCAAACGGAAAGTTGTCAGGGTGCGTTCTTCTTCGTGGTGTTTTTCTTCTTCTGTTGTTTATTGGCGGTTGGCAAGCAGCTTTGGTGTGCATTACCGCCATCTGTGAAACAGAATCTAAACCCTTCTATACGTCATTCACAAGTGCAGTTTTATTAAAAAAGAAAATATATATCTATATAAAACATGTCCTGAGTTTAATTATGAAATATTATCAAGATTGAATTTTATCTTTTCTGTTTAAATTTATCCCGGGTGCGTTCTTTCAGCACATGCTCAGATATGACGTAACACGCAGATCCAGACGTTCTTCAGTTTTAAAAATGGAGGCCAGCAAACAGCACTGGACCAAGCAAAGTTTGTTTTTGATTCAAACTAAATTTCAAGACTGGACAGACGAAAAACTGGTAATATGGAGTTATTCCAACAAGTGAAAGAATAACTTGTTGGTATCACGTGATGTTGATGTTTACGTTTTACTGGGCATACCCTATTGACTATTCTATTTGATTTTTATGGTGCATGTAGACAAGAGATCAGAATATTCCTTTCTATGGATACCATTGTTTCCCGAAAGGTCATTAGGAAAAAGAAAAACTGGTCATGTAAAAACGTGGCTACTGTGGAGTGTCTGTGGTGTAAAGACTGGCAGAGCAATGTAATATTGGTCCGTGTGGCAACACCTACCTTGTTCCTCCGATAGACTTATTGATGCACGTGTGAGGTCGTGGTGACATTTTGTAACATTTTTGGTTAGTGGTGTGCCACAAGATTTTTCCAATGTAAAAAACGTGCCGTGGCTCAAACAAGGTTGAAAATCACTGTCCTATACAACGCAAGTCCTTTGCACTCGCTAGTGTGATCAACCACAGCAGAGAGGGCTTGGATGGAATAAATTAAAACAGACCGTTTTTACGGGAACCATGAAATCCAAAGAAATACAGTTGAATAGGTGCAGATTCTGGAAGAATTGGAAAGCTCTGTGTGCTGGTTATCATGAGTAACTGCTCTATAGGAGTCCACAACTCAGTACTAAGGGATGAAAAAATAGGTCCCTTTTAACAGGCCTTCTCTGTATCCTTTCAGCAAAGTTATATCTGTTGGTGACGGTGTATTGAACCTTGCCTATTAGGATTGGGAAGGCCATACATGAATACATTTGTCTTTGTCCAATAGACACAACAGAAAGAAAAGAAACGTTTAGTTCAAATCGGTCGTGAATATTTCCTTCCATAATAAAACAGCACCAGTTTGAGTTGTGGATTGTTATCACTGCAGCCCTGGAGAGCGACTGAATATGCCATATGCCTCGCAAGGCCATTTGGATTATATTCTCATTCATCAGGGTCATTGCATTCTCGGGGGCATTCGATCAATCTCAACAGGACTGTTCTGGTTGTCTATTTGGATATTTGAATATGAGCAACTTACATAACATGTCTTATTTTGGATCAGCTGGGAGCGTGGCAGACGTTGCTGTTTGATGACAATGGTCCAGACTCTGCCCCATCCCTTCATCTCGATCCCTTTGACACATGTTTACACAAGTCAAATATGCGGGAGTAGAGTGGAACAGAGGCCCCTGCTTGTCGCCACACATCTCCCATGATCACAGCCTTGTTTACAGTCATCTCCCGCCACACTTTGATTGATGGCAGCCATCTCATTAACGCCACAGCCGTCCAAGGCCTACTAACACGTTTGACCGCCATGCCCTCCCTCACTTGCACTGTTTGCACAGCAATTAAAAGTCCTGTGAAACCCTCTGCACTCAAGTCAAAAGGAAAAGGACATTACTGTAGCAATATTTCTGCCTCTGTTCGATTGTTTGATGCACGCAGGAGAGGAAGCATAAAAAGGCAAGTGGAAAATAGGAAACATAATAAGGAGGGGTGTCAGTATGATGTGAGTGATTTATTAGTGTAGCTGGACGCTTAATAATTACTTAACACGCACACACGCGTGCACGTATATCACCTTTACAGTATTTCTGTCAGGCGACGGTGCAAGAATGGAAATGATACGTGATTGATACCAGGAAATGTAGGCATGGCCCAAGGGGAACACGGGGCAAGGTCTTACTTATAAAAACATCAATCAGGAAGCGTGGTCTGTGAAACACCAGAGGTCCTGCTCCCCCACCCCTTTGCACTGAGAACAAGTTGCCTCAGAGAGAAGTAGGGTTTCTCCTCCCGCTTAATGAAGACACAGCGTATGGCTGCCACAATTGGAAGAAATATATAGCCATGCTGGGAAAACTTGAACACAATGTTGGATGTTTACCCGAGCTGCAAGCAAGAAATGAACAATAGTGCTGATTAGAAGTTTGTGTTTGTACCGTTTGTGCGATTCTTTTCTTTTCAGTGCTGCAAGAGGGGCAGCTCATTAGCACCGTTTCATATGGGATTGGATTACAATCAATAAAGCTGCTGTGTATCATGACTCCACCACAATGAAAACACCTTTTATTTTGATTAAACATGAACACATTATGTAACATAGTCAAACACATTGGCTGATTGCTTTCTACAGTGGCTTGCCTGAATGATAAATGGTGCCGGTTTTAAGTGAATGCAGTCAAACACTAATTTTTGAACACCCCATTTTTTGTCTGATTTGGTTTTGGATGACAATTTTGGACAAAACTTCACCATTCATTCATTGATTCTCTACCGCTTTTCCTCACGAGGGTCGCGGGGGGTGCTGGAGCCTATCCCAGCTGTCTTCGGGCGAGAGGCGGGGTACACCCTGGACTGGTTGCCAGCCAATCACAGGACACACTCCACACAGGGAGTGTGTCTCTCCACACAGAGATGGCAGAGGGTGGAATTGAACCCTGGTCTCCTAGCCGTGAGGTCTGCGCGCTAACCACTCGACCGCCGTGCCGCCCCAAAACGTCACCAAAAATATGTAATTTATAATACTGCGCACAGTACCATACTTTCCAGACTATAAGTTGCATTTTTTCTTTTGGGTTGGTTGGCCCTCTGACTTGTAGTGAGGTTTGATATAAGCTTCACTTACTTAATTTACAGAAAAAGGCCTCCAACATGTACTTGTTCCTGATCCTATCCATCCTGGTCACTCCCAATGAGAATCTCAGCATCCTCATCTCTGCTATCTCCAGTTCTGCTTCCTGTCTTTTCCTCAGTGGCACTGTCTCTAGACCAAACAGCATCACTGGTCTCACCACTGTTTTGTATACCTTTCCTTTTCATTTTAGCTGAATTTAGTACACAGTAGGGTTGGGCGTTATTTTTTTTATACCAATATAGATTCTTCCAATGATAAGAAAATGACTTATACCGGTATAAATGATCAAATGTAAACATGACATCGCAACGTGGCGGATATATATGGTAGATGACGTTGTCATGGTAAGGAGAAGGAACATTTGTGCCTGCAAACTGCTCAATCGTGGCACAAAAACATTATAAACACTGAACAATCTCCTCCTGACCTACACAGGTTAAAATGGTGATAAACTCAGGCGAAAGTTGACTGAATCTCCTCTTCCGGAGAGTGAATGGAAGCTAGCAGGGTTAGCTTGCGTGGTTGTATGTGCGCAACTCGTGCAAGATGACTATATTTTCACCACATGTTACATACTTCCATGACCATCCTTCAAACTAAGAGCGTTTGCCCTATGTCTGCCTAAACCAAACAAAAGTGTCATAAAAAATATCTTCCCTATGCAGTTGGAATTGCATTGGTGACTACATCTTCCTTAATCATTAAATCATCAATTTCGTATCCCAGGCGCAACGGGGTGCGAACGCACTTTGCAATTTTTGTGAACTGCGCAGCCAGGCGCAGCCACAGAAATAAGCGTTGAGTGGATCTGTCTTGTGCTTTTTTGGCGGCGTTTTCACATGTTTATTTGGGGGTGAGCAAACCACTTATTTAGGGCACAATGCCCCACCCCCGGCCCCGTTTGGCATCCTACTTTCAGCTGCCATCAGGTTGAGTTCCCACTATGCGTGACGTCTTTGATGTGACATCAGATGTGATGGGACATTTAATACAAAAATGTACATGCTGGTTCAGACGCTACATTCAACAGTGGTTGCTGTGATTGTTTCATGCATTGACACTCAAAACACAAAAAACAGCCTGTGAAGTTTTGGGGGCATGTCTGCACTGTGTGCCTGTCAGCCAATTTACCACTGCGCTTCGGCTGCGCCGAAAATCGGCCAGGTTAGATGCTGTATGGTATCATGTACCCAAAAAAAATATTACGTTTGATTAATGTTCATGTTAAAGGTTAAATAACTGTTAATAGTTATCCTATCCTCCAAATAACTTGGAGGCTACCGTTTAGGTTGTTAGCTCTCTAGTTTGTGAGTTAGCATGTGTCTCAAGACCCTGCAGTTGCGCAATATGTTGAAAATAAGTAGTAGTATAAATGTGACTATAGTCGTGTTTTGTCATGTCTACAGGGCTCTAATAATGCTTTGTTAATTTTAATCTGAAAAAAATAATTTGTCTACCCACCAACTATATGTGGTTTCTTAAGTTTTTATTATTTGCTGTTTTATTATTATTATTATATTTATTTATTACTGATTGATTGATTTTCTTTATTTTTGATCTTATTTTGTGTAGAAAAATAAAAATGAAGATATTTGAGAACAGTGGAATGTTTTATCAGAGCTTTTATTGTAGAAAATCGGAACCAAAGCAAAGTTTATTCATTTTTCTGTTTTTAATAAATGCATTTTTTTTTGGAAAACCTGATGCGGCCCAGCCTCGCCCAGACCCTAGCTCCAGTGGCCCCCAGGTAAATTGAGTTTGAGACCCCTGCTCTACAGTCTGTAGTACGGGTGTAGCGATTTGTTTTAATAACATTTCAATTTGTATCACGATCCTTGGTTGCCATGGATCCATGGAAAAAATTGCCTCACTTTTCATACGTTTCAGTCAGACCTTTTCTTGAATGTTGAAATGATTACTGTTACTGCAGTCATGAGCATTTTGTCCTTCGTACCAATACTATTGGGCATCAGGGCACTTATTAAATTGCTCGACCATGGCAGCTGACTTCCTCGCAAATATTTGCATGGCATTGGGGGATTACCATGATATTTTTCCCGATCCCTGATGGCATTTCTTACCATGCAGATTTTTGAGAGATCTGCAATGTTGTCCTCTATTCTTCAGCTTATACACATATTTCCTCAATTTTCCCTTTGTCTTTTTTTGTTTCTCAATGCAACTGATTATCATGCACCATTCTGCTTATTATTCCTACCCCCCTGAGTGGCCATTTGTCAATTCTATTTTAATTGGGTTATTTTTCATAGGACAAATGCTGCTGGGTGGAGTGTATTTCATTTCAAATGCTGATAAGAAACTGGTTGTGCCTGTCATACCTACAACATTATTACATGAGGGATGCTGCTCAGCATTTTCTGTTCAGTCCTGTTCAGAAGAACATATTTCTTCAAACTACTCACTAAATTCTGGTGATGTGTTAAACAAAAATGTGAAATTATAATAATAATTTTGAGTGTTTCTTGATTAGTGTTCTTTTTTTTTACCCTATTCTCCAAGCAAGAAGAGACTCTACTCAAGGAAACGTGAAAGCACTTCAGTCTCCCTTGCCTCCTATTTGCATCCCATTATTGTGCAGGTGCATTTGGAAGGGAAGGATTTGGGACCATACTAATGAGCAACCTTGTTTTAATTAACTTCAAGTTAAAATGGCGTGAAATTGAAAATGATCATTGCCAAAGTCAACACGCCTAATTAGGATATAAGAGGTGTGTGAATGAATTATTTGATAACTATTGTTTATATGGAGCTGTGCACTTTCAGGTTTGGTTTATAAATGATTATCCACACCATAAACACACCCTTTTTTCAGTTATTTTAAAGCACTTTCATTTTTGCATGTGATTTCACAGACTGTAGAGCAGGGATCTCAAACATGCGGTCCGCGGGCCAAATGTGGCCCACAGGACACTAGTTTGAGGCCCCCGCCTTGATATGAAAGTTTAATGTTAGTGCGGCCTGCGCAAGTTTGATATGGATGCTGTATGGTATCATGTACCCAGAAAAAATTATTACGTTTGATTAATGTTCATGTTAAAGGTTAAATAACTGTTAATAGTTATCCTCCCTATCTGTGTGGAAGTGGATTAAATTCAAGTTAAAGGATGAAGGCTACCGTTTAGGTCGCTAGCTCGCTAGTTAGCATGTGTCTCAAAACCCTGCAGTTGCGCAATATGTTGTAAATAAAAAAAGTATAAATGTGACTATAGTCGTGTTTTGTCATGTCTACAGGGCTCTAATAATGCTTTGTTAATTTGAATCTGAAAAAAAAATTTGTCTACCCACCAACTATAAGTTTTTATTATTTGCCGTTTTATTATCATTATTATATTTATTTATTACTGATTGCTTGATTTTCTTTATTCTTGATTTGTTTATTTATTTTTCATCTTATTTTGTGTTTCTTGTAGAAAATTGGAACCAAAGCAAAGTTTTTTAAATTTTTTTGTTTTTAATAAATGCATTTTTTTTTTTTTTTGAAAACCTGATGCGGCCCAGTCTCACCCAGACCCGAGCTCCAGTGGCCCCCAAGTAAATTGAGTTTGAGACCCCTGCTGTAGAGGTTTAGATCCAGACCAGTCTATGGTGCAGTCTGCTGTTTTTTGTCTTAAAGGTGCATGGTAACAAAAACGCTTAATACAATTTGGGCACAAATACTGGACTATCCTTGGAACTGCCATCTGTGTTTCTGATTTCCATATACAGTCAACCCTCGATTCAATGTAAGATTTGTTTTTTTACTGCAATGTTGACTCTGTTTACGCGTTTTCATGCAATATTCCACATAACCAAACTAATCGGTTTGTCCTGTATTGTATCATTACATGGAACTGAGTGCCCAAAGTGTTCAAGCTGGCCCTTTAGCAGGCTGGGAACTACCATGTTCTTTGCAAGAACTGCAGAAACCCCAGTTTGCATCTGGGTCAATTGATGGGTCTGGCCTCCAGAACAGGAACCACCGAGGTTCTTTAATTCTATAAATAACCAAGGTTATAGTTTTATAATTTATTTTAATTAGAATTTGTTAGTTAATACCAGCACTGGAGAGAGCCATTAGCTGCCAACGAACGCAGCTTTAGCCAAGTCACAGAGGAATCATGTTATGACTTCTGTCAGAGAGGTGGTTCAATGGTGTAAACTGGCTCCAGCCAGTCTTAGTTGGACAGCTATGCTCTCCTCAGACAGATAAAAAAGGTGGCTTATCTTGAAACTGTGTGTGTGGTGTGTGTGTGTGTGTGGTGTGTTAGGTAACTATGACATATCTCAGCATTTGTTTACAAAATACCTATAGAGCTCTAAAAAAAACAAAGTCTCTAACTACTAATGTATTCATTCATTCATTCATTCATTTTCTACCACTTTTCCTCACAAGGGTTGCGGGGCGTCTTTGGGCTGTCTTTGGGCGAGAGGCGGGGTACACCCTGGACTGGTGGCCAGCCAATCACAGGGCACATATAGACAAACAACCATTCCCACCCACATTCATACCTATGGACAATTTGGAGTGGCCAATTAACCTAGCATGTTTTTGGAATGTGGGAGGAAACCGGAGTACCCGGAGAAAACCCACGCATGCACGGGGAGAACATGCAAACTCCACACAGAGATGGCCGAGGGTGGAATTGAACCCTGGTCTCCTAGCTGTGAGGTCTGCGCGCTAACCACTAGACCACCGTACCGCCTTCATATTTAATCCTATTTCACAAAATTGACTTGTCACAGTTAACAAAGAATTACTGTAATTGGATTCCCCTTTATTTGCCTTTTGGAACAAATTAATGATGAAGACTCGGGTTCAACTGTACTAGCCGCCAGAGAGGTGCGACAGGTTTATTTTTTTGTTTTGACCAACTATTAAAATGTGCTTCGTATTGAGTTGTAGACCTATAGAGCAGCTACACATGATAACAAGTACAAAGGGCTTTCTAGATCTTTCAGACTCTGCACCTATTCCTGTAGTGTTTCCATAGACTTCCTGCTTCCGATCCAAACGGGCTGTTTAATTTACTCCACCCCTGGCCTTCCTCTGGGTACGCTCACTCCGCTGTGATTGGTCACACTTCCAAGCGCTGCTGAGGACTTCCAGATACGTCGGTCCGCCTTTTTTACTGTGTGCAGGCAATCTGCAGCCCATATAAGGAAGTCCACAACTTTTTTCAGGGCTCAATTCCAAATGCACAGAACTCATTATCCAACCCTTTGGCATTGTTTAACATGAGGATGCAACTTGGTCACAACATTTATAGGTCAGAAAATTGGAGAAAGCATAATAGGTCCCCTTTAAAGTAGTTTTTCTTTTCCAGTCTACAAGAGAAGTGCAAATACCTGCGCTAAATAAGATGTTTGTATTCCCATCAGCACACAGCTCACCAGAGCAGATTGAGTGGCTCTTGCTGACAGGAAGGAATCTGCCAGTGGGTGATGGATGAGCCTGTCAGATTTCAACAATTTGCTCGTGTCTGTTGACTCCAGAGTTTAATATCACTGATCACGTCATGAGCGACAATGCGTGTTCTGACATAGTCATTACGAGTTGGTCTAATTATGCTGTCATTGCGTCATTTTGCCATTTCTGGTGGCTTTCAATACAACAAAGTGTTAATTTGGCCATTTATTTCAGACGGCTGGGGGGTTCAATTTAAAATTCCAAACATGTGCTTAGCTCTTCCTGCTACCAAAACACTTGTTTTGTATATAAAATAAAGTAATAACTCACTAAATACAATAATGAAATGAAACATTAGTGAAAAAAATCCAAAGCACTAGCAACCTTTCTAACTCAATAATAAGACTAGTGAAAAACTATATTAATGATTTCGCTTTCATTGGAGCAGATCCTTTAACATGCTTAAGGATGCTGTAGTGGCAATCATATGTTCATATGTTCAACATTTGTGATTTCTGGCTGTTTGAGTCTTGACTGTGTGTGTGTGAGTGTGTTTGTGTGTAGGGTGCAGAGACGGATCAGGATGCGGATCCAAAAAAAAAAGATCCGCTGTCGCGACTCCATAACCAGGAAAAAGCCAAAAGAAACAATTTTGGCTAAACTATTAGGAATACAAATTTCACTCTTGCACGATTTTTGCTGTTTTTTTTTTATTTCCTAATATATACATTTTCTTGTTAAATAATCTTTGTGGGGCAGCACGGCGGTCGAGTGGTTAGCGCGCAGACCTCACAGCTAGGAGACCAGGGTTCAATTCCCACCCTCGGCCATCTCTGTGTGGAGTTTGCATGTTCTCTCCGTGCATGCGTGGGTTTTCTTCGGGTACTCCGGTTTCCTCCCACATTTCAAAAACATGCTAGGTTAATTGGCCACTCCAAATTGTCCATAGGTATGAATGTGAGTGTGAATGGTTGTTTGTCTATATGTGCCCTGTGATTGGCTGGCGACCAGTCCAGGGTGTACCCCGCCTCACGCCCGAAGACAGCTGGGATATGCTCCAGCACCCCCGCGACCCTCGTGAGGAAAAAGCGGTAGAAAATGAATGAATGAATGAATAATCTTTGTAAATGTTCTTCTCCTAATATTACCTTATTAAAATATTACCTTGACTTTATTCCCATTTTATAACTTTCATTCATTCATTCATTCATTTTCTACCGCTTATCCTCACAAGGGTCGCGGGGGGTGCTGGAGCCTATCCCAGCTGTCTTCGGGTGCGAGGTGGGGTACACCCTGGACAGATCAGCCAATCACAGGGCACATATAGACAAACAACCATTCACACTCACATTCATACCTATGGACAATTTGGAGTCACCAATTAATCTAGCATGTTTTTGGAATGTGGGAGGAAACCGGAGTACCCGAAAAAAACCCACGCATGCACGGGGAGAACATGCAAACTCCACACAGAGATGGCCGAGGGTGGGATTTCTTGATCACTATTTGTGCCACGGGCTGCAAATGGTCTCCGGGCCACACTTTGGACACCCCTGGTATAAAAGAATAGGACATAATAATGTTTTTAGCAGCACTCTACCATTTCATTTTCATCTGCCCACATCAGTATAGTTGTCTATAACCTTAAAAACAAATCTGGGGCAAAGGCTTTCACCACCACAGGAGCAGATTCAAATTGCAGCGCTCCTCAAAGATCATGTAATTCATATTTCCACAAAACAATGTGCAAGAAAGTAACTTTTCAGAAAGTAGTTGACCTGCTGCTGCTCCGTGTTCAAGTCCTGACCTGACATCTCAGTTGGATTAGAAATACAAAACACTGCCTGCATTTTTTTCCACACAAGGACAACGTCTCTTTGACCCATTGTAAGGCATCAAACCTTCATAGGCACAATTTCAGTGTTCCCTGTACAAACACTCAAGAGCCCTTGTGCTTCTTTTCAAATAAACACACAACCCCTGTTGACAAGACTGCTGCTTATAAAAGGATAATTATGTGCTCCAAAAACACCCAAAATTTGTGTGTGTGTTCAGAAAGTACTGCCGAGGAGCCATCATATTTTCTCAGCATCATGCTATATATATAGTATATATGTGTATATATATATATATAGCATCATGCACCTGATATCGCTTTGGCTTGGGGTCTGCTGCAGGTGTTTATGATGAAAAACATCACGATATAAAATTTTCCACCAAACGTCAGCAGCCTCCCCACAGTTGTCCATATATGTTTATGATTAACTCATTGATATGTTTGATGTATTTCCTGTCTCCTCACAGTCACATGGCCAGTATGACAATGCTGGAGTCCACGGACATACTACACATAAACAAACTGAATCAACTACAACATCTTCCACATAAACCCACGAGGATAATTAAGTGGAAATTAAGCAGAAATCTTATGTGAGCATTCCGTGTGGCCTCGCAATAATGAGGTAAAGTGATGGTTGGACATCGGGTGTCACGTTGACCACATATATGCTAGTGACATGTCGGTGGCACGAAGAAGAGGTCTGTTGAAAAACAGAACAAACAATCCATCTAAATGTAGGCCCGCCCAAAATGGCGTCTTATTGGAGGGCAGCGGGGTGTGCGGGGACTGCTGGAGTGCTGGGCACTCGGTGGGTGCACTCAGGGGCTAGGGGGGTCGGGGCCAGGTGGGTTGGCTGGCGGGGTTGGTGGTGGAGAAGATGTAGGATTTAATAAGCTTTGCTTCTTCCTGCTCCTTTTCAGACATGTGTAGTAATAAGGTGTTGTGTGTGTGTGCATGTATGCATATGTATATATATGTATATTTATATATATATATATATATATATATATATATATATATATATATATATATTGTAAGTGTATTGTAAGTGTATATGTGAGAAAGAATAATGTAACATAGTATGCATGTCTGAAATAAATTAAGAAAACGAAAGACAAAATGTGTTAATAACTGGAGGTAGCAGAGATGAGGATGCTGAGGTTCTCATTGGGAGTGACCAGGATGGATAGGATCATGAAGGAGTACATCAGAGAGACATTACATGTTAGAGGCCTTGGAGATAAAGTCATTTATCGGCCAGACTGAGATGGTTGGGACATGTCCAGAGGAGAGATAGTGAATATATTGGTAGAAGGATGCTGCCAGGTAGGAGGCGTAGAGGAAGACCAAAGAGGAGGTTTATGGATGTATTGAAGGAGGACATGAGAGAGACAGATGCAAGAAGACAGAGTTGGATGGAGGAGATCGTTTTGCTGTGGCAACCCCTGAAGGGAAAAGCCCAACGAGAAAGATGAAGTGTTAATAACAGCATATTTTTAAGTAATTTTAATATGCATGTCTTGTATTGGAGCTTTGAATGTTTTTGGTCCTGAAAGGTTACACGAGTAAACACATTTACTTACAATGTGTGAGCGAAAACAGGTAAACCAACTTGGTGGTTCTGCCTAATGCATTCTCTCCTCATGCATTTTTGAACATGACAAACATTTCAAGTTTGTCTGGATGAAAAATGCATGAGGAAAGTTACTCACAATATACAGTGGAACCTTGATTTTGCTCATTAATCCGTTCAGACGAAAACTAAAACATACCAAAATCGAAGCAAATAATTCCGTTCTAGACACCTGAAAAATATGGACAAAAAACATGTTATAGAAAATTATTGTAGTTTTCCAATAACTATAAGTGACAAATGAAATGGACAAATGAACAGCAGGTACAATCATCATTACAAACGCTGGCCTGGCTCACCTTCTGTAATGTGTCCCTGTTAAATCCTTCCCCCTGCAACTCATATCTCGATAAATTTAGGTTGATTATAGATTCACGAGGGCGGCACGGCGGTATAGTGGTTAGCGCGCAGACCTCACAGCTTGGAGACCAGGGTTCAATTCCACCCTCGGCCATCTCTGTGTGGAGTTTGCATGTTCTCCCCGTGCATGCATGGGTTTTCTCCAGGTACTCCGGCACGAGGGTCGCGGGGAGTGCTGGAGCCTATCCCAGCTGTCTTCGGGCGAGAGGCGGGGTACACCCTGGACTGGTCGCCAGCCAATCACAGGACACATACACACCCACATTCATACCTATGGACAATTTGGAGTGGCCAATGAAGCTAACATGTTTTTGGAATATGGGAGGAAACCGGAGTCCTGGGGAAAACCCACACATGCACAGCTTTTAATTTAGCAAAAAAATTAGCAAATCAAGCATTTCCAAGAATATAAAAAGGGTTCATTAAAACTCAGAAGAGGGATTCAAAGACAGGAAATTGATTCAAAGACAGGAAATGTCTTCTACACTGGTCAATAGGTGGCATTTGTAAGGGGACAACTCTTTCATAACCTGACGTATAAATGACAATGGAAAGCTGAACATATGGACGTATGGTCTAAAAAATGCAGTGGGAAATATAGAGCTGCCGTAACTTGCAGTCAGACGGCACTGACCTCCACATCAAATCTAGGTTATATCGATATGACTGATATTTACCTGTTTTTTAATTCATTCATTCATTTTCTACCACTTTTTCCTCATGAGGGTCGCGGGGGTGCTGGAGCCTATCCCAGCTGTCTTCGGGCGAGAGGCAGGGTACACCCTGGACTGGTGGCCAGCCAATCACAGGGCACATATAGACAAACAACCATTCACACTCACATTCATACCTATGGACAATTTGGAGTCACCAATTAATCTAGCATGTTTTTGGAATGGGGGAGGAAACCGGAGTCCCCGAAGAAAACCCACGCATGCACTGGGAGAATGTGCAAACTCCACACAGAGATGGCCGAGGGTGGGATTGAACCCAGGTCTCCTAGCTGTGAGGTCTGCGTGCCAACCACACAACCACCGTGCAGCAGGGCTGTTTTGTGATTAAAAAAATAGGAACACAGTTGGACTCATGCAGTGTATTTAATAACATAACATAAAAATATGTTAACTGGGTTATAGTTTTCCCCTGCAGCAATGTCTGGTATCTTGCTTTTGTTGTAGTTCTGTACATTTTGGTTTGCTACGTGTACGTAATTGACTTAATTGGTGAACGGTGAGATCCAAACGGCAGAGTTTTTAACCCGCAGATGTTCTTTATCCGCACTGCAGTTTGATAATCAGAGAATGTTTGTAATGCTCTGCTGCATTCAAAGCCGACCTCTGTGGAAAATTGGCCATGCTAAATCAAAGACACAAAGTTTAAAAGCACAGCAGAAAGTTTTCCTATTGTGCTGTAAATTGTGACAAAAGGATGTTATGTTCGGTCCAATGTCTTTGAAACAGGGAGCAGCTCAGTAAACTTTGTCAGGATAACCACCCTGAAAAAAACTTTAGTTGTTACTTGAATGTTTTGACAAACAGCTAAGTCTGAATTGGTGAGCCAAATGGATGTAGTTCTGCCATTGTGACATGTGGGGCCATAAATCAGAGTTTAATAGAAAACAAATTGTGATAATGGTATTAAAAAATGACACATAGACGTTCCTGCAAAAATGACAACAAAAGGTCAGTTTACTTACTAATGATAGCATTACACTCGTCCAGCTGGTTTGGTGACTATGACATAAATGCTCTGCAATCTGGCTCAGAGCTCATAAGTACATCCTAATTTAACATGCAGGCCAGGTCCAAATAACTTCTGTGTGCATGCAAAAAGAAAGCGGCATATTCAGTAACTGTGTTATTTACCATAACATGCATGTTTTGGAATGCATGTTACAAAAAATGGTCAAATAGGTTTAAGATAGGTTAAGTTTAATGTTGCCACCTCCCTGAAAAATTGTCTTTTTCAGTAAAACATACATTATAGCGACGTGATTTATCTTATTTGTTATGTATTCTGTAAAACTATGACAGGAACAACGTCAAATTTAAAGCACAGAATAAATCAAAATGAGTCACCATCCACCAGAACAAGCCTGGACTTTCCACATAGTATCAACATTTGGGACAGAGTTCAAGGTGAAAGAAAACGGGAATTTGTAAATATATATCATTTTTTGAATAAAATTGCCCATATTTCTAAAATTGAAATCCTCTACATAAAATGTTATGTACTGTAGCTATCGTAGTCATGTACCAAGAGATTTACATCTTTACTTATTATAGATAAAAAGTTATTTCAATTTATGATAAGTGTGACTAATTACGAATCACCTCTGGACAAAATGTGATTAGAGCCTTTTATACATGACATTAGATAGCACCCCTATAATCACCTGTACACTGGTATTACCCAACATAGTAGACAGAACAAGAGTAAATAAGCCATTTAAGCCAATATTTGTGCTTGTGTGTGTGGCTGTAAATGTGTTCCCTAGGAGAGCTGAGGGAGTGGCGCACAGGAAGTGATGACAAGTTAAGTTTAAGCTTGGTGTGGGTTATGCCTGCAGCAGTAGCCCGTTTTTTTTTCTTCTTTTTATTAGGGATTATTGTGCCTGCAATAAAAGCCTGTTGTTCCAGCGATCTCAAGTCTGGCATTCATATGTCTCACCGTACACTTACTACTATTGACCAATGTGGACTACTGCACATCATTCACAGTGAACGCATCTTCTGAATGCCTTATATATGAATTTTATCTTATTTAACCATTTTAGATCTAGGCAATAATATACATACAGTTTGCTTAGATATGCATATATTTGACTAATAGTAAGCATAAGTTCTTTAATATATTTTTTGAAAAACCGTAATAAAGTGATCCCAAAAAATCCAGAAGAACTGATTGACTGTCCATCGAGACATGGGACAATCTTCTGCCCAAACGAAGGTTGTCACTGACGCCAAACGCTGTCCAAAAATCAGATGACATGATCTGGGGTGCTTTTTCCATCAATGGAACAGTGGAGCATCAGGTTGTGCAGGGGCGTCAAACAGCAGCTGGCAATGTGGAGATGCTGCAGGGGGCATTCCTCATGATTGAAGAAGTAATAACTTCTTCTTTTTCCAAAGGACAACACTGCAGTTCACAATGCCTGCTTAACAAAGGACTTCTTTCTGATAAATAACCTCACTTTTCTGGACCACCTTACATGTTTGATCTAAATTCAATTGAGAACTTTTGGCTAAGAATGGCAAGTGAAGTTTACAGAATGGACATCGGTTCTAGATGGGATTCCCACAAGCCTCATGGAAAAACATCAAGCAAGGCCAAGCCAATTTTTGAAGTGATTACCAAGAAGAGCACAGCAACTCTCTCCTGTTTCCCATTTTTGAAAATTATGTTTTTGTTTTAGTGGGATTTCGGGTTGTTTTGAGTGATGGTCCAAAACCTATTTGCAATAAATTGCTCACTCAAAAAATGATTTGTCTCTCTCCCATTTCTTCTTTTTGCATTTTGAAGTTCTACATAGAACCTCCTTATTATCTATCGATGAAAAATGACATTTTTCAACTGGTCTCCAAATTTTGATCCGGAGCATATATTATTTTGTGTCGTCATTTATGCCAATGAGGTATTTTGTGGTAGTGGTTAGCATTCTGGACTTCGGACCAAACGCACTGGGTTTGAATCTCCTCTAGTAAGCATCATCGATATTCATCCGGAAGGGCATCCCGCATATAAAGTGATCAAGCCAAAATCAGTATGCCAATCAAAAGATATGCCGCGGCGACTCCCAAATCAGGAAAAAGCCACAAGGAAAGTGAGTTGTTTTGCATTTTTGTATTTTAAATTCTATTAAGAGGGGGTAGTGGTTATTTTAGAGTTGGGAAATCAAGGAAAGATTCCAGTAAGATGATGGACACTTTACACTCAACAAGCAGGATCAAAACTAGCAATCTGCTGTCAGTACTGCTCCAGCTTTTCCTAAAATGGTGCATCATGTAACTCCTCGGGCACAAGTTGCTGCTGCAATCCTGTGTTTGGAACCTGGATACCAATCCACACTAGTCCAATAATTTGTCTCATTGCATGGTTGGCATGGGCGTTTGTAAAATTGTATTACAAACATCCAATTACAGTAGATAAGTAAAACATCACCTGTACTCAAATGTCAATACCCAACAGGTAGGCCCCTTCTTTAGCCATACCCCTTATTAAGGGTCATGTAGTCATCATATTAATTACTTCCATTTATCATGAATGACTGCAAATGTCTCAGGGGTTCATATTTGATGAGTTCCATAGAATAATCATTCCCGTTTACGCTTGGCCCTCAGTTCAACTTATCTCTCACTGTGTTTTTTTCTTCAGTGCAGCAGCGATAAGCTTGGCTATTCAAGCGACGCCTGTGCGCTCTGATGTCTAGATCCAAGCAGAACAGCAGGTGATGCAGTTGATGACGGTAAACTCGGTTGAGCCGCTTCCCCCCAGCAATTACAGTTATGAAGCCATAAATCACAGCTAAATGAAGAAAGGGGTTGCATGACGACACTCTACCCACCCACATGGAAATGTCATTTACATCACATGTTAATTCTCCAGGCGAGCTCTGGGTTATTTGTATTTAATAACTTTTATTACTTGCTGTCACCAGATCAACTTCTCTTTCTGATTATCCCTCACATGTGCTATTTGTCCTTTAATTAATTTGCTAACTCTTTATCATACTGTAAATGCTTTTTTTTAAACCTATATTCCTAGTTCGTTGGACCGCAATGATAGGTATTCAAATGATATTTCAAAGTAAGAGCGGTGTATGTGGTTACAGCACCAGCTCTAGTGTCATTGAGGAAGAACAACAAAGAGCCCAGAATGAAAGAAGGGTGTCTACATAGGAGTTGTAACACCTCTCAAGAAAGTGAAAGTTAAGCTATGTGTGAGTGAGTGACAACAAAGCATATGTTCCATCAGTCATACACATGTGAGTGACTCTGAAAGCCCATATGTTATTTGACTTGTAATGCACTGAGCTATTATACTATCTAAAAATGTGCTACTTGTTGTACTATGAACTAGTGACGTACGTGTATTTGTAACCTTTTTTGGTATGGATTTTTGGTACAGTACACTAAGTGATAGACAGGAAGTATAACTGCTTAGAGTCACGAGTTCGATCCGAAATACAGTTCGGCCAGAGGGGAGTCAGATGTTAAATCCAAAGAGTTATGCCGAAGAGTGGTTAGGATGAAAGTAGTGTGAGTACCTGATAGTAGTTCATGCAAAATGCAAACATTTGTAATGCTAGCCAACGTGTCGTGTCGTGATGGTAGGACGTAGCATGGATCCATACATTCTATAAGATGGCAAAACCCCACAATCCACGACGGAGATGGGTTGGTTTAAGCAATAAATTTGACTACCTTTTCAGTATTCCACTTTGCCTTTTTGCTTTGGGTTGTTGTTTTGGTTTTACAGCTTTTTCAGCGGTGACTTTGCTAAATGTTTTGTACTGTGTTTTATGTTTGATCCTCAGATGGCGGATTCAATTTGTGGAATTGAATGCAACCCTACTAGTTCCACATCTTGAAATTGCCAATTTGCAGACACTGCAAGTGGATGTAGGACTATTTTAATATACAATGCAGACGTGCTTCCACACAGGTGATGTGGAATTAGTTAATTTCTGGCGTGCTGCAAAAACTAAGCACTTTAGTTGGGGTCCAATCTTGATCAGCCAATCTCTGACCAATACACGGCAAAAATCGTCCCGATCCACCTCTAGTCAGATTGTTGGAAAATGAAAATGATTCATGTTTCATGCCAAAACCTCAATTCATTTAATCAGCTCAAGTTTAATATAAGAATAATTGTTTTGGATGTTTTGATGCTAAGAAATTCAATAGATAATCTTCATTGTAGTCGTCTCATTCATCAAATCTAGTAGGTGGACTTTGAGATTGTAAGAATTGAATTAAGAGTTACATAGTTCTAGCAAAACTATTTTTGTTGTGACTGAATCACGGCCGCACGGCTGTAGAAGCTCTGAGTGGAGGTGCAGATAAACAAAGGCTAATCCTCTCAGACAGGTAGAGAAGAGCAGCTCTGGTGTGACAGGCCTTCTGTTCACTCATCGTTGCCTCTGCCACCTGGAGGCAAAAACAAAAACCCTCTTCAAGGCGGCTGTTTGATATGTGTTGTCCTCCATTGAATGGACATACAACATTTTATAGTGTTCAACAAATCAATACTGCATGCTGTTTTGTAATCTTTCTAAATTCCCCAAAAGTTCAAATTGAACATCAACTTCAAAATGTCACCAGGTTGAACATTTATTTTGTGAATGCTGGCCTCGAAGTTTCAGTTTTGTCTTACCTTTTGGAATGAATAAATTATGAAAAGCAAGGTACTGCTGTACTGTGCAACACTGGTTCTCATACCTGATGGAAAAAAACAAATAGTACTTCACTGCAAAAAGTACTTCATACTGCCTGCACCGGGGCTTGAACACAAAACCTTCGTAATGGGAATTGAGACAGCTGGAATAACATGCATGTTACAAAAAATGGTCAGATAGGTTTAAGATAGGTTAAGTTTAATGTTGCCACCTCCCTGAAAAATGTTATTTTTTCAGTAAAACATACATTATAGCGATGTGATTTATTTTATTTGTTATGTATTCTGTAAAACTATGACAGGAACAACATCAAATTTAAAGCACAAAATAAATCAAATTGAGTCACCATCCACCAGAACAAGCCTGGACTTGTTTTCAAGTAGCGTTTCCACATAGTATCAACATTTGGGACAGAGTCTAAGGTAACGGGAAAACGGGAATTTGTAAATATATATCATTTTTTTTTATTGAAAATTGAAATCCTCTACATAAAATGTTAGATACTGTAGCTATCGTAGTTGTGTGCCAAGAGATTTACATCTTTACTTATTATAGATAAAGAGTTATTTCAATTTATGATAAGTGTGACAAATTACGAATCACCTCTGGACAAAATGTGATTAGAGCCCTTTATACATGACATTAGACAGCACCCCTATAATCACCTTTACACTGGTATTACCCAACATAGTAGACAGAGTAAGTAAGAGTAAATAAGCCATTTAAGCCAAGATTTGTGCTTGTGTGTGTTGCTGTAAATGTGTTCCCTAGGAGAGCTGAGGGAGTGGCGCACAGGAAGTGATGACAAGTTGAGTTTCAAAATGTCACCAGGTTGAACATGTATTTTGTGAATGCTAGCCTTGAAGTTTCAGTTTTGTATTACCTTTTGGAATGAATAAATTATGAAAAGCAAGGTACTGCTGTACTGTGCAACACTGGTTCTCATGCTTTTTCAGGTTGGCGGTACCTGATAGAAAACAACAAATAGTACTTCACTGCAAAAAGTACTTCATACTGCCTGCACCGGGGCTTGAACACAAAACCTTCGTAATGGGAATTGAGACAGTTGCCCCGAACTGTGGGGTTTACTGGCAGGCATCCATTACATTAGACTAGTTTTGTCATACTTTCAAATTAGCATGTATTCTTAACAGGCTGCGAGCATTGAGTCTTATTTGATCACACAATCCTGCGTTTACTATTGTGCTGCATTCTTTATGTTAATGCGTGTTTTGTTGCTGCTGAAATATCGACAAACATGGTGCATGCTTTATGAAGGAAAAGGTCTTGACACGTTTTATTTTCCATTTGCTGTGGAGGAGGTGAAGGAGGTTAAGTTGATCTAAGGTGACTGGTTGGAAGGGTTGTCTTTAGCAGGAATATGTGGAAGATGCACAAAATGCATTCGCTCCTGCAGGAAATATTATGACGTGCAGCTAAATCTTAAAGAGACTGTATACAGCGTCTTACCCAGCGTTACATCTTGCCCTCTTCCTGTTTTGAACATTGAAAAAGTTGAGCTACTAATGTGAGCTATCATTGAATGCATAGCTTTTGTGTATGCGGATTCTAGAGATAATAGAGTTTTACAAAGTATGAGCATGGCACAAGTACATCTCGTTATTATTCATATTTGGTAATGGTTTAATTAATTTGAACATGCATCAGATTATAATTGAGTGCATCACATAATCAGTTCCCAGTTCCACATGTCCAAAAGGAGTAGGAAGAAGCAAAGCTTATTAAATCCTACCCCTCCATCTGGTACTTTTACAATCAGTAACTGTTACATTTGTTCACTTCCTGCTTTCCAGAATACAGTTTAAGATTTTTTTTTGTTTCTTTTTTAATAATGTACCGAAGTACAAGGTGATATGACCATCCAATGACATAATGGGTACCATAGTAAGTGTCAATATAGTGATATACGTATATAGCACATCATGACTGGTTCAAGACTCTTCATCCTTGTATTTAGCAAACATCAACTGCTTGTATTGTTTCTTGAATTGGTTCATCGTTGTGCATTGTTTGAGGTCCTTACTCAATCCATTCCAGAGTTTGATTCCTGCTTTGACTGCTGCCCCCGCGACTCGGACCCGGATAAGCGGAGGTAAATGGATGGATGGTTATAATTTACCTGATTATATGAAGTCATTTGGAAAACTTTGCTTGCAGTACTAAATGAGATAATACAGGTAATGCCTTAAGAAAGTCTTAAAAGGTACTTACACACATACACAGTACACATGCAACTGAATAATAATAAATATAGCATGTCAATTCCACTTAAGGTTTGTGCCCCGTCCACAGTACAGATACGGAATCAAATAAATTAGATACAGATACACAGTGGTGTACTCGCTCATCCCTGGCGGATACTATTGTGGACACGCTACGGACATTTACGTGAATACCAGTGGCCGCTGTCTTATACAGTCCATCATTCATACATTCATTCATTTTCTACACCGCTTGTCCTACCTTGTGTGTCAGGTTTATACTGGTGCCTATCCCAGCTGGACTCGTCACCATCCAATCAGTGGTTGATTAAAAAGCGTATTTCACTGATATTGGACTACTATCCAGAATTCCAGGGTACAATTGTAACTGCAGACATGGTGAACACAAATGTTCATCAACATAGACATAATTGAAACTCACCTTTAAAGCTTAAAAGTATTCCCAATGCCAACAAAAAATAGATCCGGCAAAAATGGTGTTATTATGTTGGCAATGAGCCAGTACATGCGCTCCAGTAAAATAGTTAGTCCACACCAAGCTTTACATCCATAAAGACACACCAACTGTTGCTGCGGTATTTCATCATTTCTATCTCTATCGCATATTTTCCACATATTATCAATTGTGAATTGGGTTAGAATTGAAGGGTTCGTCTTCTTTGAAAATATAGACATGCTGGGTTAGTAGGATTTTGATAAGGGAGCAGGGAATTGCCGCCTAATAAAGAAAGCGAGAATTTGGACTGTATGACTTTTTGAAGTTGTTTTTCTGTCTTTATTTTACAAATGATGATGACAAAACAGACGGCGGAGACCAGATACAGTGTCAGGAAGCCATGAAGACTTTGACCAAGTGAGACCATGGACCACATGTGACCATGAACACCCTAAAATAGTCATTTGTAGTATCATTGTCACATTTAAAATTTAATTAGGTATGGACTAAAGCTATGGCCTCAGTGCTTTCTTGTCTCTAGCACCAGTTATTTTGCAGGCAAATTTAAACAAAGCAATTTCGTCAAACCTAAACAAAAAAAATATATTTCGATGAATAGTGTTCCCATACTCCATCAGTGTTTACCTTTCATGGACTTTCTGTTTTGCAGGGGGTTTTTTTGTGCAGTTTTAGTGTGTGTGGTCTTTTACAGCATATATGCATGCCATTAAAAGCTGAGCCTGGCCATTTAAGAAGAACTGCATTGTAGGAAGTTGAAGTTGTGTTATAGTTCCGTGCTTAGCATGAGTTGGCGTATCTCTTTCTCGCTCTCTCTTGCCTCTCTGTTCTACAATGTCGACATATGTCGGAAGAGGAGGAAAAAAGGACAACAGAAGCAATATGTTTTAACAAGGATACAGAAACGCTTCAGCAGAACAGCTCCAGGACGAAAAAGCACCGTCAGATGAGTGAAATGAGTCACTTAATAATTCCTTGTGTCCAACCTCATAGGTTGGTCATTTAAATTCAAGCAAAATTTGAACTTTGAGAGTGTTTAGGAAGAGAAAGTGATGCCTGTGTATGGCGAGTGTGCAACCTTAAAAGACAAGTATTTTTTTAAATAAAATCTATTTGTCGACTTATTGCGGGTTATTTTGCAAACCTATTCTCCGCGATAAAGCTGTAATTGGAGAACTGTATTCATATTTATTCTCAATGTGAGTAGCACTGAAGATAGTCTGTCGTCGGATGATGCAAATTTAGCTTGAACCCAAAGCCATGCCTCGACACCAAATAATTCAATGACAGTTCTACATTTGCTGTGTATGTGAATTTCGTCATTTTGTCATTTTTGCAATTTAGCCCACCTCAAAAAAACCAAACGCTAAGTTAAACCACCATTGGTAACCTTAGGCATCCATCAGTTCTTGCTCAACAAGTAAGTGAATCTTAAAGGAAGTGTTAAAATGGCAGCATCATATGAGAGGGAGAGTGGTGTTGTGGACCTCCCCCTCTGTTTAAAAATGGTTTCTCTTGCCATTAGCCTCCAGCCCCACTCTATTGTGCCTTAACGACTATCATTTGACACCAAAAAAGAAGGAAACCATTCTTGTTTGGACATGCCACTACCTTTTAGAGGACAAATACAATGGCTCCTGCACCAACCCCTCAGTCTAAAGATAGGTAGACTAATGTTGTCCCACCCAAATGATGAATCCTGCTGGAATGAAAGGCCAAACGTTTTCTAAGACATCCGGAACAGTCCGGTTGCCATCGATTCAATGCCCTGAGAATACAATAACCTGGATGAATGAGAATATTCACAGGCAATATTGGTAACATACTGTATGCTATTTTTTGTTGAATAAAATTGAATATTGAGTCCATTTAATTTAATTTATCAGGTTTAAATGGGGTCTGTGGAGGCAGTAGGATGCTTCCTGTCAATCACAGTGTGCTCTTAATGTTTAACTCTGCCACCACGAGGAAGCATTATTTAGGGTTTGTTGATTCCTCCCCATGGCATGCAACATTAAATATTTTAGCAGGTTATATAAGAATGCGTTCCTGTTTCACGGCCGTTTCATTAAAATGTAAAGACTTTGCAAAGCAAACCTTTAAACTGTGTGTTTAGGAACGCTGGAGAATAGAACGTGGTCTGCTCCGTCACCCTTTTTAGGGTGGCAGGGGCAGGTCAAGGGCTCTGATTGTCAGTGTTTATTAATGGGCCTAGCCGAGGGGACTGACAGCACTGTGATCTCTGTGATGATGATGTCTTATTGCTTTCCTCAGGTACATACATATTTATGATGTACTTCCACCTTGACGCCGGATGGAAATATCTGCTTAACATTCGGCCCTATCCAATGCTTCCCATTGCACAGTCACAACAACAACATCCATTAACATCCATAATGTGTGTGCCACATTACAGTTAAAACGCACATAATAAATTTCCACTTTCATTTACATTTGAGGTGGTAGAAAATATATTGTGCGGAGTTTAAACACGACAAAGATTCTCCAACAGTACAGTGATGTCAGCACTTCTTGTTAATCGAGTGGCTTTTTGACCACCAATTGAATTAATTCAAACTAATTTGTATGACAGACTGATTTGTAGCGCTACACGTGTATGTATTAAATATTAACAGCCGGCACTTCCTCGAGGACAGCTGGGATTTTAAAGGGCAACTCGTTCACAGTCATTTAGTTGATTAATATGGCCTCTCATTTCAACTGACAGATTTGTTTTACTTATATATTCATGTCCTCGCAGAATGCTTCCCTTTTAAGGGAAACGGACAAGCTGATTGGAAGATTACAAGTTGCCTTTGAACTGATCATACATCACTTTTAAATCGGGAATAATAATGTTATTTATCAAAATGTGTGATTAAAACTGCATTAATGGGATTTGTTAAATAAAGCAAAGTCATTGTTAACGTTCTTCAACTTAATTTTAAATATACACACACTGAGGTGAATAATAGGACGTTTTTCCCAACCATCACCAGAAAAAAGGAATGGAATGGAATGGCCTTTATTGTCATTATACAAGATGTACAGCGAGCTTCTCCTGTCAGTGCAGTAGTCAAGTAAAAAAAATTAAATAAAATAATAAAATAAAAAAAAGAAAAAGTAGAGTAAAAAAGACAATTTAACAAGATATATACAAGATAACCAAAATATACACATAGTATTGCACAGGAGCATATGCAGGAGCAGACATATTGCAGATATATTAATTTTAGTGCAATGATAAATGGGTCATAGTGCAAATAATGACTGGTATATACAGATGAGTAAAGTCACATATGAGTGTATTGTATTGGGTTGTTAAATAAATAAAATGTTTGAGGTAGTAACAGAGGCTGTGATGGAAATATTGCACATTTGCATTACAATGGTGCGTATATTTGTGTTTGACAGAGAAAGGAGAGTTTGGTTTTTTTTTTCGGGGTGGTCATGTGCTTGTCAGAATGGAATTTTTTTTAAAGATCATACAATTAAACATTGCAGTACAGGGCAGTGTGAAAACGTCAGTCAAGCCCATCTTCAATTTTATGACATGGTTCCAAAAAAGTTTGCTCCAAAAATAGTTGGAGCAAGCACAGGTGGAAGAATAGGTGCCATGCGCAGAACAAAAATGCTGGGTGTCAAATATATTGACATTTTTAACAGATTAATCACAATTTTCAAATTAAATAATCCCGATTACTTACCATGTCCAACTATGTCTTAAATATGGATTTTTTTTCAGAATTTTATTGAAAGAGTGACATGACAAGAACATGACATTTGCTGCATTAGGGATGAGTACACCACTATCTGTATCTTTTCACCCATTTAAATGACCTATATCCGTATCTGTACTCGGAGTGGGTGGGTCATTAACTGGAAGTGGGCGTGGTTTAAGCGGAAATGTGTAGGGCTTACATCTGTAAATTATTTGAAGTCTAAAATTGACATGGATGGATGAGACGTTGCTATATTTATTATTAATCAGCTATATGTGTACTGTGTATGTGTGTAAGTGATCTGTCAGACTTATTTCATCATTTTTGAATGATCTGGGTGAAGTTGGTGATTCAGCTCTCTTGTGAAATGTGCGGTGTACAAAACAAGTTTTAAGATTACAAGATGCATACTGCAGCACATTGAGAGGGGTGTAATGTTTGACCATTGCCATACAGATAGACTGTGGAGGTGTACCTAATATTATGGCCAGTCAATCAGTTACTGTTACCACTACCTGTGTACTGCCAACATAAAATGAACAAACTTCATATATTTTAAGTAGTACACCTGTTTTATGATTACTTCAATAGGAAAAAAATACATTTAGCACTCATGGCCCCTGATGCATAAGTGACTGATGTAACACTGTCCTGTATACAAGTTTGCGTACGATGTTACGAGATATGTTTACCAAGTAACTTTTGATACAAACTGAAATAGAGGCGAGCTGAAGAGAACCTAATGAAGTGGAGGCCATCGTCTAGAGAGAGGCGGTCGCTGTGTGAGACTGACCAATCACAGAGCGTGAAGAGTGAATACATAATGAGCATTTTCTTTAAACATGAATACGGATAATGATGAAATGTACTCCTTCCATTGTCGTATCGCAAATGTGTGCACTCACACAGTTCCTTTCCAAATGTGTCAATTGTAAATAGTTCATGGTGTTATAATTGGAAATAAATTGTAATTTTGATGTAAAACAAGCATTTTTGTGTTGTTTATTTGGGGGAATAGTTATTTACTATGTATATTTTGGGTAAATATATATGGCTAAATTTGTATCAAAGTGAAAGTTATAGGTGAAATGTTTTGCTGATACTTACCTCTATGCTCTACTGCTACTACTACTACTACTACTAGTACTAGTACTAGTACTAGTACTAGTACTAGTACTACTACTAGTACTAGTACTAGTACTATTCATTTTCTACCCCTTATCTCACAAGGGTTGCAGGGGTGCTGGAGCCTATCCCAGTTGTCTTCGGGCGAGAGGTGGGGTACACCCTGGACAGGTGGCCAGCCAATCACAGGGCACTTATAGACAAACAACCATTCACACTCACATTCATACTAATAATAATAATAAGTAATAAATAAATAATAAGCGGGAGAAAATGAATGAATGACTAATAATAATAATAATAATAATAATAATAATAATAATAATAATAATAATAATAATAATAATAATAATAATAATAATAATAATAATAATAATAATAATAATAATAATAATAATAATAATAATAATAAATATTTGAATACTAAATCGCTGATGGGGGGGTGCCATTGAAAATCTAAGCCACATCTGAAATAACCCCATGCTTTTACGTTGGCCATTATTCATCTCCAACCCTTTTTAAACTCACAAACAAAAAATCTGGACCCTGCAAATCAGTGCGCTGTGATTTGCGATGACAGGAGCTTTAATATTACGCTGATTCTATATGGCAGTGTAAAGCCACCGCCTCATCTCGGCTCCTGCTGTCAAATGCATTGTATTTCAGCCATGTCCCTTCAGCGCTGAATAGAGAAATAATGAGTGCTGTCTAGAGACAATGTCACTATTATTTTAGATCTCCTAAATCCATCTCTCCCTCCCGCTCTCTTTTTGTTTATGTCCATTTTCCTGCAGGTTTTGCTCCCATTTTGTGTCTTCCTCACACATTTTTCGCCGCTCTCTCTGTCCCCTCAAAGCAGAGTCACGCCATCCAGCCCGAGAATAGATTCGGCTTCACCTTGGTGGAATGAACTGTTACATTTATATGTTTTTGTAGGTGTAGAAAATGTGTGAGGGGGGTTGAGGTGTGTTCAGGGGAATTAGGGAGCTCGGCAGCATCTCTGCAAGTGTAATGAGACACTGAATTCATAAACGGTGGATATTCATACGGTGGAACCTTGGTTAGCACCATTTTATTTGTTCCAGAGGGTCCAGAATGTGGTTGACTTTAACCAATTAGATTAAAATTGTGGGAAGCTGTTGCATGATAGGGGCTTTGTGCTCTCTGTAGTTTGGTAATTGATTGTATTATCCATAACACTTTGCTCGGTACTGTCATGTTTCTTGGAAACAATAACAAAATTCTCTATGTCATCATTGTTTATATTTCAAAGGACAGCATTTCTGTTATCTTTGTTCATAAATGCTGTTTTTATTTCCATTTATTTAGCATTTGAGCTGAAACAGGCTGAGCTTGTGTGGCTCAGTTGGCAGGGACACACTGCAGCATTGTCACAGCCACTTAAGTGCTAAATGATGCCATTAAATGGCTCCACTGGCAGCCAAAGCATAAAGTTGTTAAGAGCAAAGGAAAAAAAAATACAACCAAAACATAACACTTTATAAATTAGGACTACTAAACGCTAATTTGAAGGGCAGGATTGTTTATTAAGTTACGGTGAGCAGGATCCCATGAAGTAAGAGTTGGTATGTTTACATTAAACAAAATAATAACGGTGGTAGGCCATATTATATATATGATATATTGGCAGCTCAAGCCTGACAATATTTTTGGCCATGTTTAAAATTACTGTTCATTTCACCAAATACTTTAAACCAGGGGTCTGAAACACGCGGCCCGCGGGCCAAGGCCCCCGCCTTGAAATGAAAGTTTAATGTTAGTGCGGCCCGCGCAAGTTTAATATGGATGCTGTATGGTATCATGTACCCAGAAAAAATTATTACATTTGATTAATGTTCATGTTAAAGGTTAAATGACTGTTAATAGTTATCCTCCCTATCTGTGTGGAAGTGGTAAGTTTTTGGCTATTTAAGTTTAAAGGAAATTACTTGAAGGCTACCGTTTAGGTCGCTAGCTCTCTAGTTTGCGAGTTAGCATGTGTCTCAAGACACTGCAGTTGTGCAATATGTTGTAAATAAAAAGAGTATAAATGTGACTATAGTCGTGTTTTGTCATGTCTACAGGGCTCTAATAATGCTTTGTTAATTTTAATCTAAAAAAAATAATTTGTCTACCGACCAACTATATGTGGTTTCTTAAGTTTTTATTATTTGCTGTTTTATTATTATTATTATTATTATATTTATTTATTACTGATTGATTGATTTTCTTTATTCTTGATTTGTTTATTTATTTTTCATCTTATTTTGTGCAGAAAAATAAAAATTAAGATATTTGAGAACAGTGGAATGTTTTATCAGAGCTTTTATTGTAGAAAATCGGAACCAAAGCACTGAAAAAGTTTGTATATTTTTCTGTTTTTAATAAATGCGTTTTTTTTTTTTGGAAAACCTGATGCCGCCCAGCCTTGCCCAGACCCTAGCTCCAGTGGCCCCCAGGTAAATTGAGTTTGAGACCCCTGCTTTTACTGTAGTTTGTATGTGTAAATATGATATGTGCAGTTTGTGTGCGATGTGCGGTGACATCATCGCGTCACAGTATGTACGCGCCCTCGTCCACTCATGCGGCCGATGTGGACAAGGTAAGGCATGTTGTTTGGTCCGGAACGATTGTTGAGCTGTGTCTGTGTTGTATTTTGTGTACTGTTGTTTCCGTCAATGGTTATCACAGTAATATGATAGCCTGCAAGTGGAAGCTAGCGCCGTTAGCATTGGTCGGCTAGCGACCTGTTATTCCGTGTCAGCACTCAGGCATTGTAATTAGTAAACATCTCACATATATGTTGTTTCATGCAGAATAAACCCTATAAATAAATATAAATAAACAACGCATACGAAAGAAAGACGGGTTACACTTTTCTCCTCCAGTAATTGTATGAATGAGACTGTGAGTAACATCGTTAGCACCAGCAAACAATGGCAATTCAGCTCTCCCCCTATGTTGCCAGTTTTACTGTAACCCGAGGCTACCTGCAATGGCTCTACCCAAGTCTTCTAACTTAATCTGCCATTTATAGATAGAGAGGTGTGGGTTAGGGTGGGGTGGCTTAAGGCAGGCTTCGTGTGCTGTGATTGGATGAAAAAGTCACCAAGGAAACCACAGGGCTTTAAAGCTTCAAAATTGGTTAACATTGTTTATCTCTAATCAGAGTTGCATCACAGGTGAGATAAACTCCATCTCGGAGGAACACCAGCCCCCTTTTATATGCCGCAAAGACCTGCTTTGTTACACGTGTTCAAAGATCTTTCAACAACAAGGCAAAAGTACTTTATGGAAATTTGGAGTATAATTAAAGACAGGATTTCAAAGGTAGCCTCATAAATAATGCAAACTCGGTGTTAAATGCCCCTGACAGTTAATGCTGGCTCCGCAGAACGTAAACGTCCAGAAAGGCTGAGCTAGTCTATCTGGTCATCAGGTGCCTCCCTTGGAGTATTATAAATTGACAGAAATGGGATGCAGTGGAGAATAAATGAGATGGCTTTAATAAATAACCCTCCTTAATGGCTGTTATTGTTGTACATTGTTATGATCTGTTAGGATGGCCATTGCTGGAGCAAAAATATTTCACATATATTATTGTATATGTTATATATATATATATATATATATATATATATATATATATATATATGTATATGTATATGTATATATATATATATATATATATATATATATATATATATATATGTATATGTATATGTATATATATATATATATATATATATATATATATATATATATATATATATATATATATATATATATATATATATATATATATATATATATATATATATATATATATATATATATATATATATATATATATATATATATATATATATATATATATATATATATATATATATATATATATATATATATATATATATATATATATATATATATATATATTCAGCCATCCGGCCGGGGATTGACAGTTCTGTCCAGGGTTGGCTTTACAGTTGTTTGCATCTACTTTTATTGCTAAATTGTAAACCTGACTTAAATTATTATTATTATTATTTCACAGCTCTGGTGGTTTCACACCATATTCACACCATGGCATCCAGTGTTGGGCACGTTACTTTAAAATTCATTCATTCATTCATTTTCTACCGCTTATCCTCACAGGGGGTGCTGGAGCCTATCCCAGCCTATCCCAGCTGTCTTCTGGCCAGAGGCGGGGTGCACTGGTGGCCAGCCAATCACAGGGCACATATAGACAAACAACCATTCACACTCACATTCATACCTATGGACAATTTGGAGTCGCTAATTAAGCTAGCATGTTTTTTTGGAATGGGGGAGGAAACCGGAGTACCCGGAGAAAACCCACGCATGCACGGGGAGAACATGCAAACTCCAAACAGAGATGGCCGAGGGTGGGATTGTACTCGGATCTCCTAGCTGTGAGGTCTGCATGCTAACCACTGCTGTGCAGCCATACTTTAAAATTAGTTATAGTAATTAGTTATAGTTACCTGTTATTTCTCCAAAAAAGTAACAGTGTTACTAACTGAGTTACTCCACTACAAAAGTAACTAGTTACCAGTAAAAGTAACTATTGCATTACTCTCCCCCGTTAGGTTTCTGTAGGTTTGAGTTGCTCACACAAGATGTGGACAAAGTTGGTTTTTTTCGGCAACATAATGTAAATTCGACATGTACATTTTTACCTTTGACATCAACGAGGTTAAAGTAGTGTCTGTACTTCCCCTTGGCAAACGCTGTCTTCTCGCTAGAGTCCTCCTCACTCGCCATCTCTCGCTATGCTGTATCACACTTAGGATGTGCTCTAAACACCCACCCACCCAAGAGCTCTGATTGGCTGAAGACACAATTTTACTAAACCTTAGCCAATCCTCATTGCTTATGTAGTCACACCCCCCCCCCCCCCCCCCCCCCCGTCACTCTGCAACAGCAACACTCTCACACTGTGCTGCAGAGTAGTTATGAAGTCGGTGATATATTTTTAGGCGGCTTCAGTAACGTGCAGTAACAAGTAATGAGGTGTCGAAAATGGTAAAGGCGTTATGCTGACAGTAAGAGTAATTAGTTAGATTACCCGTTACTGAAAAAAGTACACCGTTATTCCCATCACTGGTGGTATCACACTGCCACATTGTGTCTTTGGGAATGGTCACCACAGGAATCACAAATTCATTGAAGAGAAACAGAAATGTTTATTTTGCCTGTTCATTCATAATTTGTGTGTATTCATTTCTACATGTAAAACTATAAAAATGTGTTGCGGGTTAACATTTTTGGCTTTGTGGAACGGATTAATTAAAATTACATGATGTTTTATCGGAAAAATTGATTCGGTTAGCATCCATTTTGGTTCAAGTCAGACCTTCTGGGACGAATTAATGATGCTAAGCAAGGTTCCGCTGTAAATTCGGTTACATCGCTGGATTCTAGCATTGATGAGGAGAATTGATAAAGAGCCCAGAATAAATTAGACAGAGTCGATGTAGCAGTTGCTGCACCCCTCTAGAAACTGAAAGTTACTGTCTTTTCTCCCAGTATTGAGCAACTCTGGTTGTGCTATGCATGTGTGTGTGTGTGTGTGTGTCATGGAGGATGAGTGTGTGTATTGTGGAGGCCTCTGTGAGAAGCTATTAGACTGACAATGCAATTAGCTATTTGACTGAAACTAAACGAGTATTAATCATAACTTCTAATAGTAACTGCATATAAAATAGTCATCTACCAACATAAAGGCAATTCAGGATCTGGATTAAACAGGGGTTACACACAAGCAGCGGATGAGGAAAATCCGCCGGTTATTGAGACCAGGGACACCACCAGGAATTCCGGGTCCTGTTAAATAAATTTGCCCCGCCTGCAGCTGTTGTCTCCACACCTCTAGAACCTTAACTGACCCAAGAAGAGCTTTACATAACTCAAATTTTGAAGGTGTGCAAATGTCTTGCTTCTTATTGCTCAGTACTACCAATGTAGTATTTGCTGCTTGTGAGTTGTCCATGCAAGAGTATGCATGTAGTATGCAATTCACTATTTGATGCAAAGAGAACGTAACAAATGTGCCATCGTTTACGGTCTCACTGTTATTTTCAAGGCTTTCAAAAAAGTACTTATACAGGAAAAAGCCAATAGAAACAACCAAACATTACATTAATTTTTAAATCCGCCAACCAAAAATAATGTGGAAAATGGAGTAATTAACTGGAAAAAGACTTTCTGTCATCACACATATACGCATTTTGTAATTTCACAGACTCACCTTCTTCACTCAGACAGGGAGGGGTTTATTTATGGGGAGACAGGCATGCTGCTGACTCATTTACTGTTAAATCTGGTTAAAGGGGGGGGGGGGGCAACTGATTTAATAATACATGCTGAACATTTAGCTCTGTTGATTAAATGTTGGTTAAAAAGCAGTGACATATACAACATGCTCAAAGTTTTTGGTTATGTCTTTCGGCTTTTTCCTTTATTTCATTGTGGACATTAAGCTACCAGGTTCATGCAACATCGACTGGCTAGGTTACAAAAAAAACATATTGACACCCTTATCGTTTGGCTTTTTTTTTTTTAAAATCCCAGATGCGCGACTTCTTACAAGGACACGTAAGTGTGACCATATTTCTCCAATACTAGCCAACCTGCACTGGCTCCCAGTTCATTTAAGATGTGACTTTAAGGTACTGCTTCTGGTTTACAAACTATTACATGGGTTGGCACCTTTTTATCTGGTTGACCTAATTGTACCCTATGCTCCGTCTAGAAACCTACGCTCACAACACGCCGGTCTTTTGACTATCCCGAGAGCCAGAAAGAAGTATGCGGGCTCAAGAGCCTTTTCCATTCGGGCCCCAACGTTGTGGAATGCTCTACCTGTTAATATTAGAGCTGCTACCTCAGTAGAAATGTTCAAGTCCCGACTTAAGACTCATTTCTATACTTTAGTGTTTAGTTAAAAATATTCCCTGCCTGTTTTGACTGCCGCTCCTTCTGCATTTTTGATGTTTAGCATTCTGTTCCATACTGTATCTTTACAATTATGGCTTCACTGTGAACTCTGAGTTTAAAAGTCTCAATATTTCCCTGAAATTCCGTTAAAGTCTCTCCAAAGTGTTGCTTTCGCCCAAAGGTCTGTCACGCATGTGGGTGATGTCTTGGTCCCACATCTCCAGGACTGTATCCCCTTTGATATTCCTTGACTCCAGGCCTTGCATAAGCACATTGAGAGACGTCAAGGTCACTCCCTCTCTCTCTCACTGGAGCCTCATGAATATTATGATTAATCACAGTCTTTTGCCTCAAAATAATAACAAACCCATCATTGTCATGCAAGGGCCATAAATTCAAGGCTAGCTTTGCAGGGGCCGTATGAGTTGCCCTCTCCAACACCTCCCTAGTCTCTTATTCAAAACAACAACACACACCAACAGACTGTTGCCCTGCCTTAAGGCAAGTTCCAATGCTGAATGCAGGGGGACCCAAGACGTGAGACCTTTAAGGTGTTTAAAATACACAACATTCACGATTATTAGGCACATCACATTCTGTAGGATTAATTCTTAACCAGATGCAATTGCCTGAGTTCAGCTTTTGAATCGGTGGCGTTGTGTTTCAGCCTTCTTTACTTTGGCCGTGACCGTGAAGGCTGTACAATAATAGTATTTTGGCACTGGAGGTTAACAGGTTTTCCACGCAGCTTTTTTCTGAAATCTTTTGTCTTATCTTGCAAGTTCATTTAGTTGCAAGTGCTTCACTTGTCTGACATGCGTGGAGCCAAGCCTGGGTTCAGTTCCCACGCACTGACTGAGAGAATGTGAGTCAAAATGGTTATGTGCCATGTGAGTGATCGGAACAGGGCGTAATCTACCATTCACCCAAAGTAAGATGGGATAGGCTACAGTCTTTCAAAGTGGTTACAGCTTTTGCCAATTCTAAAGCAATGGCTACTACATCCTGAGGCGGAATAATGACGTAACCCAGATTCCATAGTCATCCTACTGATAACGATTCTGTCTGCCTTCCTCTAAATATTTACACCAGACAGTGTCAGAAGACTGCAAATGTCTGCAAATGCCAACGGTAGACAATAGAACAGCATGAGTCTAAATATGTCTGGGAAACTTGGAATAACTTCGTTACTGAACCAAGCTTACAGACCATCAAACCTAATGTCCGAATAAGTATGAGTAACGAACAAAATGGTGGAAAAACATCAGATTTTTGTCTGTCAACATCCAGTTTGTGTCTCGAGCTCCACTCATCGCCTCATTACAACAGTTATTTTGAAAATATGTCTTGATCAACTAGAAGATAAGTACTATTAATTTGAAGTAGTATCACACTTCAAGGTCCCGTAAAAGACACTTGTTGAGTCCAATAAGCGACTTAGAGGAGAGGGAGTGCGGCGACGAGCGGGCTGCCTGCATGGAATATGTCGGTATATGCATTTTTCTATTTCTCAAATATAATAATTGACATGAAGTCATTTAATGGTATTGTAAAACATGTCATAATATGTTGAGCTTTGTGCCTGGAGGCAAACGAGTCATTCGCCTACCCACCAGCCATAGAAGTCTAACAAGCAGTATGATTCCGCCTTAAAAATAAGCCTTAAGAAAAAAAAACCCACCAGAGTATATATGAGAAGCGCCGATCACTGTCCAAAGCTGACAAAGTTTGGAACGGCTAGTCGGTGTGTCAACTTCTAGAAAAGACTGTAAACCACCTGAAAAACAGAAGAAGTCCAAAAAACAACAGAATCGTTAAAATCACTCCACACTCTTTATTGCTCTCTGGTTCTACCATATGTATCTTACTTATTATGTGAAAATATGGGGTAATAACTATAAATGCAATCTTCACTCGCTAAATGTACTGCAAAAAAGGTCAGTAAGGATAATTCATAATGCCGCCTACAGAGAACATACTAACTCCTTATTTCTAAAATCACAAATACTTCAACTTGCTGATATAGTTCATCTTCAAACAGCTAAAATAATGCATAAGGCTAAAAATAACCAATTACATAAACATGTCATCCAATACTTCTCTACAAGAGAGGAGAAATATGATCTCAGGGAGGAACTAAATTTGAAACACTTATATGCTAGGACTATGTTAAAAAGCCATAGCATTTCAGTATGTGGAATCAAACTATGGAATGGATTGAGTAAGGAAATCAAACAATGCACAACGATGAGCCAATTCAAGAAACAATACAAGCAGTTGATGTTTGCTAAATACAAGGATGAAGAGTCTTGAACCAGTCATGATGTGCTATATATATCACTATATTGACACTTACTATGATACACATTATGGCATTGTGTGGTCAAAGCACCTTGTACTTCGGTACAAAGTACATTATTTAAAAAAAACACAAAAAAACAAAAAAAACCTTTAAACTGTATTATGGAAAGCAGGAAGTGAACAAATGTAACAGTTACTGATTGTAAAAGTACCAGATGGAGGGGTAGGATTTAATAAGCTTTGCTTCTTCCTACTCCTTTTGGACATGTGGAACTGTGAACTGATTATTTGATGCACTCAATTGTAATCTGATGCATGTTCAAATGAAATAACACCATTACCATTACCAAACGCTGCAGTGGGACAGAGCCTCAACAGAATAATCCTGGCTTGAACAGGCTGTGTAAACGGTGCCACTGTTTCATGAATAGTAGTCTTCTAGTTACAATCAAGCCTGAGTGTCATCATCCTTGTCATGGAGACACGCCTTTGCACATCTTGCACTGGGTTGCATTCGTATGTGCTGGTTTTGCTGGTGACTATGTGATATCTTGAACAGCTATGTAAGTATAACGAGTGCTACATATACGTAGATCATACATTGCAGCTGACACATACACCTATACATGGATCCTCTTGCTGGTCCTAACAGAAGTTCCATTAATAGCTGGCCATAAAACAACATTGTAAGCCACCTGTTCTGTTGCCTGTGTGTATAAGTCGTGTGCGATGAACCACATCTTTGCCACATCTCTGCTGTCTGCTTGATTTTATCATGAGCTCATATAATGTTATGTGCAGTGATGCGTGGTCAGGAGAGGCAATGATGAGAAACAATGACAACATCAAATAAATATTAATACTGTATTACACTTGTATTTTTTGTATGATTTTAGATTTGCACATTTCTTGATGAAATATAGGGCAGAAACCTAAAATGAGACTGTCATCTTGGATTTGTGTGCAAGCCCCGCCTACCTTCTGATTTGGATCATAGCACACCAATAAAATAATGCCGCGGAATTATTTGTTGCACACCAATGTCTTCAATGGAAGCATGATATAATTAGTCTTGCTAATAACGTATGGTTGCCTATTTGGTGAAGGCTATTGCTTCTCTTCATCCTTTCTTCCTGGTTGTTGGGACAGCGTAGCTATCGGAGAAGTAGTCAGTGATCACTCAATTTGAAAGGTTTTGAATTTATACAAAAAAATAGGAGCAGTATATTTGGTGACGGCGCTGGGCTCCAGCATCTATG
The DNA here is from genome assembly GCF_030265055.1 of Doryrhamphus excisus. Classification (NCBI taxonomy): domain Eukaryota; kingdom Metazoa; phylum Chordata; class Actinopteri; order Syngnathiformes; family Syngnathidae; genus Doryrhamphus; species Doryrhamphus excisus. The sequence goes on from NC_080474.1 coordinate 8,027,710, forward strand.
AGGAAGATTGACAAAGAGCCTAGAATGAAAGTACACAGTCTACTGTTGCCCCACCCCTCTAGGAAGAGGAAGTTACGTTTATTTGAATGTTGAAAGCAATGCATGTGTTTTGTGTCTGCTGATATTTTCCCATTCAGTCGTAAGTAAGTGTTGTGCAACTGTGATTGTGCTATGTGAGTGTCTGTCTGCCCCAAAGGCCCCCATGGGAGATTGCACTGAGTTGTTGTGTTCATATTCTACCTCCATTAGCTTATAATTTCTCTGTAAAAAAGTGTGGTATCCAACCTGCATAATAATAGCTAATCCTAAAATTATCCACTGTTTTACACCCATTTGCAGGAGTCTTGCCATAATACAAACTTTTCGGTTGGTTATGATTGTTTTTGTGCAATTTCCCGATGGGTGGGTAAAAAAGAAAATGGAATAGTTTGAAAACAACAGCTTTATCACAAATGCTGACCTTTAATTACAAAACGTCTGCGGTGGAAGGCTGTTGCTTTTACTTAAGCTGACATTTCTAAATACCAAAATGTCTCCATGAATTGCTTTTTGTTGACGCCAATGCATTGTTGAGCAAGATAACATCAATCCATTTGTCAAATACTGTAACTAGTGGCAAGCAGGTCTGCCAGGGGGTGTGTGTGCGTGCAAGTTGGCGTATCGCCCACCTGAACTATCTATGCAATGTACAAACCTATTAGCACAGGGCCTCCACTATCAGTCACACTAGTGATGGAAAGTCGAGATAAAGATGGTACTTCACCCTGCTATCCTGTTTGTGTTCCCGGGACAAGGAATCGATACAACTGCTTTACAGTCAAGGCAGCTCACAGCTTAAATGTTTGTCTGTTTTATTCAAAGACACCTCTCTGCAAAATGTCACCAGTGAACAAACATAAAGCAAACATACAAACTGCCCCCCCATATGTTTGTAGACTAAGGTGGGATTGTCAAAATGAAATATATCACAGCTATGAGCCAAGCCATTTTATTACAACCTACAAGGAAATATTGTTTCTTCAGCTGGCTCGTTTTTATCCCTGATCTTTGTGCCTGGACATCATCACGGGGATGTCGGCTTCCACGGGGACACGAGGCTTTCTCCACCTCTCCCTCGATAAAAGAGGATTTTCTCATCTGATATGCAGTAAAGGTTATCTGGACCGCAGTCGTGTTCTTGTATAACATACACTGTGAGGCAAAAATGGAACCATTTCTGCCCCCCCAAAACTAATTTTGTCTGTGCTTTTCAGCAGCAAACAGCAACATGGTGCGCTTGTGTGACTATAACTCTTTTTCCTGAACACGAGCACAGCAAAAGTCATGTTCCTCGTGTTTGCAATGGAAACTTGGTGATAAAAAAAAAAAGCATATTCAGGGAACGGATGATTTTGGTATAAAAATGAGATATTGGATCATCCTGGTAATCATACAGTATATGACTTAATCAAACTGCACCATGCTCCACAGAGCAACAAGCTCTATATGTCCGAGGTGTGGAATTATTTCCACGTTCCGGCTGTGGATGGTAAACATGCAATTTGCAATGACTGTAATTTGTTGCATTATGTATGCAAAACAGATACACAATAAGATCACAAAACAGGAAATAACGTAAAAACTAACGTGAACCAAAACCAACCCGAAAAGTCCAACCTGTCACTCACAGCATTGTGGCACTCTTGGATTACATATTGCAGCACATTCCTGATCAATATGGTAATACTAGTTGGAAAATTGCAAGAATTTCCATTTTGCACTCAACTTCAAAATGCAAAAGGAAGAAATGGGAGCGAGACACAAAAGATTAATTTATTGCTTTTCTTAAACTGAAACGTTTAAAACCTTAGCTCAAAAAAATAACCCTGAAACCCCCTTAAAATAGAATAAAATGTAATAAAATAAAATACAGGGCGGCACGGCGGTCTAGTGGTTAGCGCGCAGACCTCACAGCTAGGAGACCAGGGTTCAATTCCACCCTCGGCCATCTCTGTGTGGAGTTTGCATGTTCTCCCCGTGCGTGCGTGGGTTTTCTCCGGGTACTCCGGTTTCCTCCCACATTCCAAAAACATGCTAGGTTAATTGGCCACTCCAAATTGTCCATAGGTATGAATGTGAGTGTGAATGGTTGTTTGTCTATATGTGCCCTGTGATTGGCTGGCCACCAGTCCAGGGTGTACCCCGCCTCACGCCCGAAGACAGCTGGGATAGGCTCCAGCACCCCCACGACCCTTGTGAGGAAAAGCGGAAGAAAATGAATTAATGAATTAATGAATGAAAATAAAATACAATTTTTCAAAGAAGAGCTGATTAATGAGTAGCTTTTAATCACCTCCAAACTTTTTTTTGGTATGCTTGACACGAGGGTTGGGCGATATTTTTTTATATAGAGTCTTCCGGTGATGAGAAAATGTTTGATTTTGAGAAGGAATATTTGTGGAGGGAAGTATTTATTCGGCAGACCAATTGTAGCAAGCGAAACAGGTTGAAATGGTGCTAAACACTGGCGAAGGTTGGCAGAACCTTAGAGTGTGAACGGAAGCTAGCGGGTTAGCTTAATTTAGTATGTTAATGTGGTTACATGCCCAATGACCACGTGCAGGTTCCGATTGAAGACAGGAAGAACGTTCATTCTTGTACCTAACTTGTGATATAGACATTTTCAATGCAGAGGACTGCCGGCCTTCAAAATAAAAGCATTGTTTGTCATAAAAGAATATCACTGGCATAGCACTAGCATTACAGTTAGTCTATTTTTGAAACTTCCCTGCTATCCATCCACACATGTTCTGAATTGGATTTAGATCAGGAGACCACCAGGCATGGTCCAATTCCTCTTGAAGAAGTCCTTTGTCAGGCAGACATTGTGGACTGCAGCGTTATCCTGTTGAAAAAGGCAGTCATTACGACACAGACGCGGGCCGTCTGTCATGAGGGATGCCCCCTGTGACATCTCCACATAACCAGCTTCTGTTTGACGCCCCTGCACAACCTGAAGCACCATTGTTCCATTGAAGGAAACGGCACCCCGCATCATGATGGTGCCCCCTCCATCACATCTCAGGCCAGATGTCCTTGTCATGCCAGTAACTTTGGAAGCCATCGTCTAAAGCCTACATTTTGTGGTGTTGAAGGAGACAGGGACTTTGAAGGTGTTTTTTTGTTCTTAAAACCCTATCTCTCGCAGATGCTGTCTGATGGCTATAAGACTGCACTCGGCACCAGCAGCAGCCTTCATTTGGGCCAAGGTTTGTCGCGTGTCTTGATGGACAGCCAATTGGATCTTCTGACACAAGGCTGCTGACATTTTTCTTGGCTGTACCACTTCATTTTTTTTTTGTTCCATGGCCCTCAGGATCTGTGAAGAAGTTTAAAATGTCTTACTGAGGAATGTTCCTTCAGACATTTGACCTGCACGCTTCAAAAACATAAACCTTATGTTAATTCACTTGGAATAGTAAAGATGATTCATTGGTTAATTTATTTTATAAAATTGTATTTTGCATGGTGACATTAGGATAAGGTTTGACATGAGTACTGATAAATAGATAAGTTATCATCCTACATATATTTTATTCCACTCTGATGTTGGCATCTTTCCCTTTGAATCCATTTAATTTGAAAGGACTTCATTTAGGCTTCACTTTTTTGTCCACTCAGAAGCAAAATAGCAAATAGAAGCAAATAGAAGGGGGAAGTAGAACAACCATGATACAATTATGATCTGTCCAAAGGTTTGTTTAACACTGGTATCTGTTCAAAGTAGAATATTTCCTAACATTGTCTTGTACGAGCAACAAGTGGTTGGTTTTATAAATATCACCTTACTTTTGGTGTGTTTGCTGTGATTTAAAAGAGCAGCACTGGCAGGAGTTTGCTAGTTTTGATTCTGCTTATTGAGAATGATGTGTCCATTGTCTGACTGGAATCTTTCCATGGTGTCCCAACTGTAAAAGAACCACTACCACCTTCTTAATTTTCAGGTGAATCTCCACTCACAGTAACAGGTTTTCACCTCTGGGGCCGTGCGGGGATTAAATAGAACACCTCTATAAATGAAATCTTCAGATGAAACTCTCTCAGACGTACTTGTATTTGTTGATGCGATGCACACAGAGCAAAGAACAACTTCCTGCACTGTCACAGGCATTCAAGCGCACTCATACCCATGGGGGTACGCGTACCCGACTTTGGGAACCAATGCAGTAGAAGAACCATAATGTTTTCATATAAGGGTGCCTCGAACTGATATTGATATCCGGCTGATGTCAGCAAAAACATGTATCTCCATTTAAAATCTGTGATGCAAGTAGATCAGTCCAAACTCCTCTCTACCACTTCTTAAAGTAAATGGGTCCGTTTGCCTCACACCTACTATTGTTGACCATTGCTCTCTTTTTGAGAATACAGTACAGTAGTACATCAAACCTTGTCTAGCATTTCATACTACAAACCAAATCTGATCCATGCTTGGTATCGGTCAGTTGTATCGGGACACCTCTATTTTCATTAGAGAATATTAGTTTGAGGGATGTCAGTATTGGTAATGGGATGCTGGACAATATTGGTAAGAAAGCAAATATCGAGAATAAATAGGAGAGCATTAAGCAAAAAGAGTATTATCTTTTTGTATGTTTTAGTTTTACATTGTCCATATACTGATTATTTTAACCCAATTATTTGATGCAATATCTCCAAGTGTAATCTTCTGCTTCTGACAGAGGGGCCCTTTTTGCAATTCAAAGTTTTAAAAAAAGAAAGTAGAAAATGGAGCCTGAAGCTGAGTTGAGCAGACAAGAACCAGCCTCACATCACTCACCTGGATTCACAAAGGACAGAAATAGCACTAAAAGCACCCACTCACACTTTGTTACTGTTCCTTCCTGCTCCGTACAGCCAATACACTCTGCATTTAGTTTCCCAAAGGACTCTTCTCTATGGCGTTACAACCAGGGGCCATTGGAACCTGTGAGATTCAAAAATTACTTCTTTGAAACATTTGATGGTGGATTTGGAATGGATTAAAATGACAGACTAATGGGAAGACACATGCAGGGATAAAATAAATGTCTTTTCATTTATAATAGGCCTCCATCCATTACCACCTCCCCAAAAAGGGTGCATCTGTGACAACCTAGAAAATTGGTATAATACATATGTGACTTATGATAATCATTATATGAAGCAGTAATTTATTATCATTTTACAGCTTTTAACAGCTTTAAAGTCATTGTGATGACACGTGGCTTATCAGGGGATAGTGTCGGTGTCATTGCCATGGCAATCATGCATCATTTTCATTAATGGTCTCTAACCATGGACCAGCCAGTTAATTAAAGCTTAGATTACTGGTCAAGGTTGTGTGGAATAATGGTATAAGATAATAATGTTCAATAAATATTTCAGTGTTATAGCACAAACAAATTCAGTAATCCAGCCAATTTCAACAAAGTAGCATTCCTTGTTTATAAATGAAATATATTCGTAGTTAGGGCATAGAAAACCTGTGCTGCCTTCTAAATATGGTTTTTAACATTATTAGAGCCATCTAGACATGAAATAACACTCACATGACCTAATATAGTAGACATATTAACAGAAAATGTGCCATTTAAAAAATACATTTTACTCCCACTCATGTGTTCTGGTGCTTGGGGAGCAGAGTGGGTGGTTACGGGGAGAAGTTACGTCAGAGGTTCAGAGTTGAGTTTTAGCTTGCTGTGGGTTACGGCTGAAACAGTATCCGGGTTTATGTATTATTATGCCTGCAAACCTGCTATAACCCTGGGCTCACACTGAAACCGTCACAGCTCTGTTGCAGTGCCGGAAGAATTCAGCAATATTGGCATCCACCCTGGAGGCTCACAGTAGCTCCATGCAGTGCAGCTCCGTCTCCGTCAGCCGTACGCCGCAATGGAAAGAATCCATTTGGGGTCTAATTCTCATATCATCATCATATCAATACAAGAAATTGATGACAGTTACAGTGACTATTTGGACGGTATCTATCAACATTGTACACTCAAAGAATATACAACAGTAATTCAATGCTATTTAATAATAAACATGAAAAACAATACAGTTATGTAGTTACTCAATGTATTGAGTCAAAAGGCACCAAAAAAATCCACAAAAATCGACGACTCCGCAGCTGTGCAGGCAAATACGACTATTTTTTACAAGAACATCTTAGTGTGGTTTCCGCAGCCGGAGCGGAAGCTTGCTGCAGTGCCTATATGAATCAGTGAGAGTGGCACTTTACGTCAAGCCGGATTGGATCAGGACCGGAGCCGCAACGGATTCACTGTGAAAACCATCCATCAAGTCTGATCCTTGTGCATCTCATACATACAGTAACATATTACTGTAACATTACTGACTCCTAGTGACTAGTGTAAAATACTACACCATCATAACATCTATGAATGCGCTTTCCGAATGCTGTACACTGTATTTGCATTTTTGTTCATTTATGCTTAATTTAGGCAAAACGTGTGGCATTTCTTTAAACATGCAGTAGTTTTCATGATAAGTCGTATTCTACCACAAAACAGCATGATTTATTAATATACTTTTACTACTTTACTTTTACTAATATACTTTTACTTTTACTATTTACTAATATACTATTTATAATTAATATACTTGGTTGGCCTTGGTTGGCTTCTAGGTGCAGAAATCTCGTCAGATTTTAATCTATTTTCTTACATAACCTGATTACTATGTCAGTCACAATGTACATTCAGTAGCATTCACTGGATACACAATTTATGTGTTATGTTCACGCAGCATTTGCAATCAAACACTGCAGATATACAAGAAATTAAAATGATTATACAAAAGGCAATGCAGCCGAAGTCAAGGTAACATATTGAAAAGGTTTCAGCAATTCAGCAATTTTCTAATTAATCATGAAATAAGAGTTGAACAGGCGAAAGTGTAGAAAATACACATTTCTGTCGTGGAGCTCAGGACGCAAAGCAAAGCCATCAAAAAAAAATGTTCTACATCAAAAAAATCAACTACATCAACAACCAGCACTGCTCCCAATATACTTCTACACCACTATGTACATCTGTGTAATACTTGCTTTTATAGTCAGTATAGTTACTCCAGACCCCATTCACTGTGCAATATCTGCTCAACCTCCATGTGCAATATTAAGGGCTCTAAATGCAATATACTAAGTTCTATGTGAAGTATTTCCATAATGCCTCATATTAACTCACTAGCAAGATCTCAGTGTATAGACTGGTCATATATCTCATCTCGTTTCATATTATCTACATCAGGGGTGCTCATTAAGTCGATCGCGATCTACCGGTTGATCGCGGAGGTGGTACTGGTCGATCGCTGGTCGATCGCGGCGTGACATTAAAAAAATATCATCCTAGCATCAATGCCGTCACTTGATTGATATACAGGGCAGCCATTCAGATGACAACTGAATGTTGCCCTTCGGGTGACCAATCAAATCAAACAACGTCTCTAAGTGCAGCAGAACTTACAAATGTCTTTTTCGAAGTGCGTTTGCCTGGCTAACCTGGCTATCAGCAGCTACTGTCCGGACTATGCATCCCTGGCTGATTCAATTCAGTGCAAGTCATCAAAGTAAACTCAGGTAATTACAAAAAATGTTAATAGTTAATTATGTGTGTTTTGCAATATTGGCTCATTTGGTTATGTAAGGTACATCAACATACATTGTACGTACAAATAATCCTCAATACATTTGAAAATAAATAGATGTTTTGCATTTTTGTAGTGGGTAGATCATTTTGACTCGGTCATTTTAAAAGTAGCTTGCATGCTGAAAAAGTGTGAGCATGTGAGTTTTTCCCAGAGTATATAACTCTGGGAAAAACTGTTGATTTTGTTAATACTTGGGTTGTTTATATTGTTTATTTTTCTATTGTGTATTTTGTACTGCTTAACTGATTCTGTACTCTTGCTGCTGTGCAATGCAAATTTCCCCACTGAGGGACAAATAAAGGCATATCTTATCTTATCTTAACTACATCAAATGAACGGATACATTTTGTCATAGATATAGGCATCTTACCAATTAGTTCGTTTATCCTAATCAGAATAATAAAGATGGGAAGTTGCCTCTCTATGTGTAGCTTGAGACAGCTGTTCACTACGTAATCTTTGCCGCGGGGGAGCAAGAGCAAATCAGCCGGGGAACTTAATGTCAGCTGACTGATGTCATACGCCATCTACAAAGTGTCGAGCAACACTACCTTTGCAATTGACCAGTGGCTGGCGAACGATGCACTGGGTACCCCTGGTCTAAAAACAGCTGAGGGTTAGGGTATTGTGTGCCATTATTTCCATTTCCATCGCTGATATTCTATAGTGATGGTTTATTCTGCAAAAAAAGGTACTGGATACATCCCTCACTAATCCCTTAAACCGCAGATTTCATATAGTTCAATTTAGAGATTATTTGTCCACTTTATCATCAATTAGATTAGCATTATTTCCTATGGGAAAAATGGCTTCAAGCTTTTGGAATGAATTAATAACGAAAACCAAGCTGCCGCTGTGTAATGATGCATCAATATGGCAAATTTACTAGTTAACAAACACCCGCTCTTTTGAGCCCCCTTTGTCAGGCAGGCACCATTATGAGCGTCTGAGGTCTTGACAGTCCAATAGCACTGCAGTCCAGCCAAACCAATCCGTTGTTGTGACAGCGACAAGGAGGCTCCCTCGCCCAATCAGTGCAGGGCTGATTGATCGGATAGTCTGGAAAAGCAAATGTCCTTGACAAAAGGCAAAGAAGAACGACGAGTCGTAGATATTTTTTGCACTCTTCCACGAACTTTGCATTTTGCTGAAGTAATCCTCCCTGTTGACATCAAAGAACCGCGGCTGACGTGGGAACGAGCTTGCCTGGAAATGCTTCTGTCAAACTAGACAGATGCAAGTGGTCCAGATTTACAAAGTAGTGGCTCCATCCAAATGTTCAGCCTTAGTGTCTAATGTTTTGGGGAAAATGCAAGCACAGAAAATACCAGATGTACACATACCCTCCAAGCCTATTTGCCATTTTTGTATATTTCCTGCAGGGAAAAAATACTATGTACTGTGATGTAGTGTGCACATGATGCTTAAACATCTGTGCTTTTGCTTGTTAGTGCAGCCACGCAGCCACTTTCATTATGAAGACATAACCGACAAGCAAATTCAGATGCAGCTCTCACTCCTCCCAATATGAAATTCTATCAGCCTCTTTGCATTCTTCCATTGAGGATCTTGTTAAATATTTGCAAAGTGCCAAGTCACACACATAGCCGAGGCATCATAGCCATTACCAATGAGGTGCGTTCCCTTTTTAAATGTTAATTGTCATTTATCATGCTTCTCATTACAGTCCCACTAAAAAGATGTGCTTTGGGCTGTACTGAAAACATCTCATTTATTTTCAGAATGGCATTAAAAATCCACGCAGTTACAGTTTATTCCCATATCAAGTCAGTACAAATTGTCCATGCAATGTTTTCAGTGTAATCAATCTGCAAAATAAAGAAAGAATTGCAGTATATTTTTAAAAGAAGATTACAATAAATATGCGTCATTGAAAGGTCTTGGAAATGCAATGAGGCAAAATACTGTGAGGATAAAGATAAAAAAAAACCTGAACTATTCCTATGAACATTTATTTACCGTTCTACAAATAGGACATAGTAGTAAGGATAAAAGTAAGTAAGTAAGTGCCATATATATACATATATATATATATATATATACACACACACACACATTTTTCTGGCATTAACATTTTCTTGCATTTCTCTATTGTTTAAGTTCATACCTTTATTTGGATTTTAATGATTAACCAACGAGATTGGACACAAGAAATGATTCAGTGACTCATATTTAACTCCTCTGACCGTGCTCTGTCATTGTCCTGCCGCTTTTCCGCTGTACTGTAGCGTTTTTGTAGCCTTATTAAATTCTGTAATTACATAATGGCACCTTACAGCGGTGTAACTTCTACATTCCTTTAGCATGTCCCAACCTTTAGCAAGTCGAACCTTTTGTGTGATGGTTAGCTTCCTCCTCTGCATTTTGGGTGCAGAACGTTTCCTCGACATTGTGGGTTTTGTGCAATGACACAGGAGGCCCAGCAGGGTGGCACAGAGGAGATTGACTGACAATGAGCCGTGCAGTTACAGAGAGACACTCTACTTCCGACAATGCAATTGTTCTTAAAGGGCCAGGTTCGGCCTGTAACAGTGTTCATAGGCTGTAAAAATAAAAATGCATTTGTGAAATCGTGATAGAATGAAGGAGCACCACTGTGTGTTCCGACACTGTTTTTATTTAGACAAAGGGTACTCCAGTAAGTACTCCAGTACTTGGTCACCAGAAGGAATAATGTTAAAAACGCTATTTATAAGGACCTAAACAGGTTTTCTATGCTCTAACTATGAAAATATTCAGTTTATAATGAAGGAATTTTACTTTGCAAAAAAAATTCATTTATCAAGGTCAGGTCTGGAACCAATTTAAAAACTCCAGACGAAAGGTCACATGCACGATGTTTAAAACAAAACAATAAAAGTACAAGAACTTTTTCCTCCCAAACGAATCTCACAAAATTGCAAATAAGCAACACAGCCCTACACTGGACTCGAACCAGCTTAAGAGGAAAATGTAAACAGTTCAGTACTTTTGGAATGCATTATTTCATGCACGATGAAGCAGAGATGGATATTAATACTCACTGCTATAATGGATGTGAAGGGTCGTACCCGGAATGAAAAAATATGTATGTAGATGTTGGTACTAAACTAATAGTTACTATTAATTAAATCATAAATATTATTTAGTGGTCTGTGATTCATCTAAAATAATCTGTTATTGATCTGGTGAACTATTTTCATTGTTTCACAACCCTAGTGTTTCTTTTCGTCATACACTGGAAATGTTTTTCCCAAGGTAGTATACCACAGCATCACCAAAGTCATCAGTGCATACTCGCTCATACACCCAAACCACTTGTGATCCATCAAATTAAAAACAAAGACCTCGTTGATGAGACACACTGCCTCCTATGTAATGCAGTGCAGTACAAACTTCAGCACCTGCATAGGAATAAGCTTCATCCTCACTTCCTTTGAAACAAGGTGCGAAGAGCAAGTTAAGGCTAATGAGGTTCATGATAGGAATCTAGACACGTAGCATCCTCCATGTCTTGAACATGTCAGGTTGCTCTTTCTACTTTTTTAAACATGAATTTCAAACTCTCTAATATGGTACACCAGCACGATCGTGCCTTGTTGCCTTGGAAACATTGCATTTAGCTCGACGAATTGTTTGACGATGCATTCGTTTCTTGGAGAAATGAGGGGGTTTGAGATTTAACCACACCGGGATGCCGTAGTATTCCTGTCACTCTCAGGAATACTGAGAGTGATGATGTCATGTCGTTCTTTAACAAGAAAATTGTCGCTATTCGTAACTAACTCAGTCACCTCCAGTCATTGTTTGTCAAGTTCAGTGGAAGAAGTTGGAGTGACTGGTGTTATGATATTGGAAAAAACAATACAGACATGATCCCATATATTATTTTTGATGGACATTCCTTCTTAAAACTTTTTTTTTTTACAAATATTATACTCAAAGGCTGCATAGTGGTTAGCGTCCAGGCCACACATCTATGAGACCTTGGTTTGAATCCCGGCTCGGCCATCTCTGTGTGGAGTTTGCATGTTCTCCCTGTGCATGGGTGGGTTTTCTCCGGGTACTCCGGGTTCCTCCCCCATTCCAAAAACATGCTAGGTTAATTGGCCACTCCAAATTGCTCATAGGTATGAATGTGAGTGTGAATGGTTGTTTGTCTATATGTGCCCTGTGATTGGCTGGCCACCAGTCCAGGGTGTACCCCGCCTATCGCCTCAAGACAGCTGGGATAGGCTCCAGCTCCACCCGCTACGGTCGTGAGGATAAGTGGTATAGAAAATGAATGAATTAATTATCGTCTTATTTTTCCCATTATCCTTTGAATGAACAACCTCTACTAATAACGTCCAAAGTCGGTACGTCCCCCAGCCAAGAACCTAAGTGCATGTCATTGCCATACGTATGAACTGTATGTGAAGTTGCCTTGAATCTTAAATCATCCCAGATAAGGATTGGTCCATGCCATGATCAGGAATATGCTGCCTTAGACTTTGAAGGCTATTTTGAGCTTGAGCTTAAGCTTGACACAATGGACCTACACAGTATGGGTGGATCTGAGGTCTTGGGGATATGCCGAGAGAAGCACTCTCCTATAAAGAAATCCCCTCTATACAGAGAGAAGGTGAAAAGGTAGTTATTTAACAAGATGCCCCAGTCAGCAGCGAAGGGATTAAAATGCACGAGTGCTTATCAGAAGACTTTGACTTTAAAACTGTAGGTTGCCTTAAAAACTAGGTAGGAAAAGGTCATCGTGTACAAGATTGTGTTCATATAGCAACATGAACACAAGCAAAGGTTTTTGTCCTGTGTCTGTATGTTTCTTTTTCAACTCTTGTGCTCATTGTAGCCCAGCCTTTTGAAAATTCACCAGTCAACACAGCTTGTATTGATGAAGAGTGGAAGAGATGATGACCGCACCGAACTCCAAAGGCCACGGTGGCATACATGAGATCTGAAATGAATTAAGCTAGGAAGAAAATACTACAAATATTCGTAGTGTGACAGTCAGATTCCTGCAACTGGCATTGTGAATCACAGCTGAGGTATCAAAATCCCCTTTATTGTCATTGTATTGCATACAACGAAATTTGAGTGCAACTCCACGGTGCATTTTGTAGAAAGTAAAAATCAAAATAAGGAATAAGAATATAAATATAAAAAGTGGCAGGTGCTGTTCAGAATAAATGTAAATATATGTACATCAAAACAATAACCTACACAGTAAATAAAATGTAGAATTGCAGATACCGTTGAGCAATGCAAGTAACTTCACTAATTCCCCCTAAGGCAGGGGTCTCAAACTCTGGGTCTGGGTGAGACTGGGCCGCATCAGGTTTAAAAAAAAACAAAAAAACGCATTTATTAAAAACAAAAAAATGTAAAAAAAACTTCGCTTTGGTTCCAATTTTCTACAAGAAAAGCTCTGATAAAACATTCCACTGTTCTCAAATATCTTACTTTATTTTTCTACACAAAATAAGATGAAAAATAAATAAACAAATCAAGAATAAAGAAAATCAATCAATCAGTAATAAATAAATATAATAATAATAAAACGGCAAATAATAAAAACTTAAGAAACCACATATAGTTGGTGGGTAGACAAATTATTTTTTTCAGATTAAAATTAACAAAGCATTATTAGAGCCCTGTAGACATGACAAAACACGACTAGTCACATTTATACTCTTTTTATTTACAACATATTGCACAAATGCAGGGTCTTGAGACACATGCTAACTAGAGAGCTAGCGACCTAAACGGTAGCCTTCAAGTTCCTTTAAACTTAAATAGCCAAAAACTTACCACTTCCACACGGATTGGGATAACTATTAACAGTTATTTAACGTTTAACATGAACATTAATCAAACGTAATAATTTTTTCTGCGTACATGATACCATACAGCATCCATATCAAACTTGTGCGGGCCGCACTAACATTAAACTTTCATATCAAGGCGGGGGCCTCAAACTAGTGTCCTGCGGGCCACAAATGGCCCGCGGGCCGCGTGTTTCAGACCCCTGCCCTAAGTGGATGCCCTCGTGTGTAAATAATAGTGTGCGCTTGTCTCTGACATGTAAATTTATTCACAATTACTGTGACCAAAATAATTACAGTAGACAACTACAGGGCTGGAACTAGCGATTATTTTCTTCTTCTTATTTTTCTATTTCTCAGTCCAACTGCTGTCCCCTCTGCATGACTGACAACAGAATGGCTCAAAACGTAGACGCAATTCACAAGGAGAAAAGGAATAATTTTTTCTGCAACTCTACGTCACATGCAAAGTTCTCGCTATGTGGTACAATCTGAACTTTAAATACATTTAGACGCTGCCATTGTTATAATGCGGGAGGCTCATAGCTCAGAATTCTCCAGTAATATTTCCTGCCATCAGCCTGACAATCAAACTCACTTGTGTGTTCTAACATGACAGAGACCTCAGGCATGTGGAATTGAGGAAGCAGGCTAACATTGCATTTTTAGAATCATCCTCCCCAACTTATGACCTCCACCATGTCAAAAATCTGTGGACCGTGCTGTGACTATCAATGTAATTATTGGACAAATATTTTCAGATCAGATCCAGACAGAATCTTGTTGGCTATTAATTACCAGATAAAGCTGGTCCTGGTGTTGCTCTTCTTCTTTGTCTTTGGGCTTTTCCCTTCAGGGGTCGCCACAGCAAATCAATCGCTTCCATCCAACTTCCGCATCTGTCTCTCTCATGTCCTCCTTCACTACATCCATAAACCTCCTCTTTGGTCGTCCTCTACGCCAGTGATTTTCAACCACTGTGCCGCGGCACACTAGTGTACCTTGAGAAACCGTCAGGTGTGCCGTGAGGAATTATCCAATATCACTTTTTATAATTAACATTTATATTAATCATCATTTGCAAATATTATGTCAATAGCCATTATTTCAATAGTATACATGGACCCAAATATTCCAATTGCATTTGGTTTATTTGCTCAAACGGAAAGAATTGAACAGGGATGGAATATTCCTTTAACCAATCCGATTGAGGGATCTTGTATCCGCTCAAGTTGTCAGGGTGCGTTCTTCTTCGTGTTTTTCTTCTTCTGTTGTTTATTGGCGGTTGGCAAGCAGCTTTCGTGTGCATTAGCGCCATCTGTGAAACTGAATCTAAACCCTTCTATACGCCATTCACAAGTGCAGTTTTATTAAAAAAGAAAATATATATCTATATAAAACATGTCCTGAGTTTAATTATAAAATATTAGCAAGATTGAATTTGATCTTTTCCTGTTTAAATTAACCCCGGGTGCGTTCTTTCAGCGCATGCTCAGATATGACGTAACACGCAGATCCAGACGTTTTTCACTTTTAAAAATGGAGGCCAGCAATCGGCACTGGACTAAGTAAAGTTTGTTTTTGATTCAAACTAAATTTAAATTTCAAGACTGGACAGACGAAAAACTGGTAATACGGAGTTATTCCAACAAGTGAAAGAAAAACTTGGGGAAATCGGTATCACGTGATGTTGATGTTACGTTTTACTGGGCATGCCCTATTGACTATTCTGTTTGATTTTCACGGCGCATGTAGACAAGAGATTGGAATATTCCTTTCTATGGATACCATTGTTTCCTGAAAGGTCATTCGGAAAGAGAAAAACTGGTCATGTAAAAACGTGGCTACTGTGGAGTGTCTGTGGTGTAAAGACTGGCAGAGCAATGTAATATTGGTCCGTGTGGCAACACCTACCTTGTTCCTCCCATAGACTTATTGATGCACGTGTGAGGTCGTGGTGACATTTTGTAACATTTTTGGTTAGTGGTGTGCCACAAGATTTTTCCAATGTAAAAAATGTGCCGTGGCTCAAAAAAGGTTGAAAAACACTGCTCTACGCCTCCTACCTGGCAGCATCCTTCTACTAAAATATATTCACTATGTCATGTCCCAACCATCTCAGTCTGGCCTGGTGTTGCTAATGATGCTAACATGACTTTCTGAAATCAGTGTTTGGGTTTTTGTTTTTTATTTACCATATAATGTTTTGGGTGTATTTGTCAGTATATACTACCTAAAATGATAGCTCAAATGTATCATATGTGAGCACAAAGCATATTGGAGGGTTTTTGAGGTTGGGCCCAAAATTGGCCATTTGTCTGTCACATTTGGCCCATTCATCCATTACCTGTACAGAGCCATTACAAGTCACGACCGTAATAACTCCACATGATGTATGGCAGGAGTGTGCTAGTAATATCTGACTTGTAGAGAGAACAAATGTGGTATGCTTGTCATAAGTACACTTTTCTTTTCCTTCTTTGATTCCTAATCACAGGGATTTGAATGGCCAACCCCCAGATACCAGTAACCTATTTTAAACTCTCTTACGCTTTTATACTGCTTAAGTATTTCCAATGTGGTATACTTTATTTCTTTCAGACATTCTTATTATCACATTGTTACATTTGCCCAATTCAATATGTCCGACAAAAAGTGCCCGTAGGAATAAAAAGAGTTTACGTAATTTCAATAATAAATAATAAATAATAAATAATAAATAATAAATAATAAATAATGAATAATAAATAATAAATAATAAATAATAAATAATAAATAATAAATAATAAATAATAAATAATAAATAATAAATAATAAATAATAAATAATAAATAATAAAAACATCAGTAGAAATAAATGAGTTAAGAATAAGGGGTGAGATTAAATAATGAGAATTATATAAGGTATTGAGAATAAATGTGTATATATTGGAGTAAAAATGTTTGACTTAATTGCACAATTCATACCAGTCCAGGGTGTTGCCCGCCTGTCACACAAAGTCAGCTGGGATAGGCTCCAGCACACCCCTGTGACCCCAGTGAGGATAAGCAGCATAGAAAATGAGTGAGTGACATAAATTAAAGGGGACTTATGACGCTTCCACTTTTCTGACCTATAAATGCAGTTCAAATGTTGTATTGTCGTGTTAAACGATGCCAATGTTTCAGATAATGAGGTTTGAGTATTTGGAAGTGAGCCCTGACAGAAGTTTGGGATGACTCAAAACGCTCAGAGAGTGTTCCCTGTGATGTCACAGTGAGCCGGACGTCCGAACATAGGTGCACCTGCCCTCCTCCCCACTCTGCTGTAGTCTTTTTACCAGTATTATCGTGTTAGCACCGTGTTTATATTGTGTAAGTACGCGGTTGTTTGTGTTGCATCGTAGAATGTGCATACTGGGAGAGAATTACCTGCATGGCATGCAAATGATATGCTCACTGATGGTCACTTATTTTCCAGTTGAAGTATTTCTGCTGTAAGTGGTTCCTAGACTTTTAATAATCAGAGGACTTTCCTCTGCAGCTTTTCTAATACTGTAAGTGCTGTGGTGCAGGAATGTAAAAAAAAAAACAAAAACGTACAAGTCGCCCATATGTTGCAAGAAATACTCTTTTAATAGTGTACAAAACAGCAGTGTTCAATATCCCGCTGTAAATAATGATGATGATGTTTGCATGAGAAGCGAGGTGTATGGAAAGGAGTATGAAAAGTGAGTCATATTAACCCCCCAACCCCTGTTTGAAAACCACTGCTTTAAGACATCCACTTTGATACACATATACATAGATACACCCATTGTCTTATCATTCTTCTCATGTCTTCTAAAAAAAACTTAAATTATGTTTGAAAGGCAGGAAGTGAACAAATGTAACAGTTGATTGTACCCATTCATGTCATTGCATGGTCACCTCGTACCATTCACCAAGTCAAAGAAATTACTGTTGCAACGACACATCATCAGTAAGGTAAAACTAACCTGTCTCACGACGGTCTAACCCCAGCTCATGTTCCCTATTAGTGGGTGAAAAAAAAAATACAAAAAAATAAAATAAATAAATAAATATTAAATAAAAACTTTAAAACATTAAGAAAATAAATTAAAAATTACAAAACTGAAATTATATTTGGAAAGCAGGAAGTGAACAAATGTAACAGTTACTGATTGTAAAAGTACCAGATGGAGGGGTAGGATTTAATAAGCTTTGCTTCTTCCTACTCCTTTTGGACATGTGGAACTGTGAACTGATTATGTGATGCACTCAATTGTAATCTGATGCATGTTCAAATGAAATAAAACCATTACCATTCGAGTGGTGGCCAGTAGCAATGAAGTTTGGGCGTAAGAGACAGTTCATTAACATTTGTAACTCATTTTTCGACAAGTTAGTTGCTCCCACACATTCAAGCCATAATAACAAATCTGTAATTATAGTCAGGCTCCGTCGGTCTTCAGAGGAAATGCCGTCAAAAAAGGTTTGAAAAAAAGACAAAATAACGCATAAAGATAACTCATGCAGAATAGATTTGCTCCATCCAAGTATGTACTAGCCATGAAAACTGAATAATAATGTCATTGGCAAAAGACAAGTGACTGGACATATAAAAGAAACCAAGCACACAGAAAATTGGATTTTCAAGAGTGCCTTGTCTCAGAAAAAATGACCAGTCAGGTGGTATAAGAGAGGTAGACTGGCTTTCATTAGCCTAGTCATTTGACAGCACTGAACCATGAAGATGGTTAAGTGATATTATGTTAACCTCCTGTTTTACATCTAGAAAAGATGAGAATGTAATTAGGTGGCTATTGTACTTCCTGCAGTTTCCTACATAAATGCAGATGGACTGAAATCATTTACAGTCTGTGCTATTGTTCTCATTTCTGGACCTGGAGTCAGCCATTTTAACAATCATTGTCAAGGAGCACAGACATCAGCTAGTTTGCAAAAATATGGAATTTAAATGTAAACTCATCTAACAGGAAATAAGTGTGTCTCAGTCCTATTATTAGCCTGGAATAAATTATATGATGATTTTTTTTTTTCTATGCTTATTTCCCACCACCGAGGCAGAACCAGGTTGCAGTAGCAGCAGCCTGGAAAAGGTAACTAAAGGGAGAAAAAAAATGAAACCCAATTTACAAACCCCCAAAATAGGTTCGACCAGAAAAAGAAAGCGATAGGTGTGAAAGCACCCTTAATTGGACGTTCCCAGGCAATTTTTAATGGGTGGTGCATCAGTGGTGTTCAATTTCCGAAGCCTGACAAACTGTACAAACAACCTTTGACCCAAGTCCAATCAGTAGCTTAGATTAGGTAGGGATCTTGCTATGACAAAAACATTACCCTTAAAGCGGACCTGCACTTTTTTTTTTTAGAATTTGTCCCATTATTCACAACACATATTTGAACACATATTTCTTTACCTTTTCTGTGCATTATAGTAATAGTTAATTTCAGTGCTGTCATTGGGATATACCTATTTCAACTATGAAGACATCTAAAAAAAAACCTGTAAAAATGTTGCATGGTTTGATATCCATGCTGTGATCGTACATTAACACGTACACTGATGATAACATGTCATTGTTGCAGTATCTTGCCTTATTTTGATGATATAAAACACCACCGAAACTTTTCTCAGCGCATTGATACACAGTTATGGTCGTCAAAAACAACAGCGGCGACAACATTTACGATGTCCGCTCTCCTCAGGATGGCTGTATCTTCCAGCACAAGACGTGTGCTCTAGTCCTCAAGTAAAAAATGCTGACAGCAAATGAGCATCTTGTTGAGTCTTTAAGCGACATCGAGAGCGAGTTATCCACTCTTCCGTCTGTGAATGACGCTGAGACTAGTGATTAGTGAATTAGATTAGCGTGTTAGTTAGCTAGAATAGCAGGACAAAATACTGCAACTATTATGTACATGTTATCATCAGTGTACATGTGATGCATGATCACAGCATGGGTATCAAACCATGCAACCTTTGTAGAATTTTTTTTATTTTTTTTTTATAGGGCTTCATAGTTGATGACAGCATTGTAAACTAGCTTGTTTTATCATGCTATAATGCACAAAAAAGGGAAAGAAATATGCATTCATGTTTCACATAAGGATTGTGAATGCTGGGCAAAATTCCCCAAAAAGTGCAGTTCCCCTTTAAAAGCACAAAAATTAAAACAGTAATAGTCAAGAGGTACTTTGGTTGCGCTTGGGAATATGACCAATTACAGCACAGTGGGTGTGACCCAAGGCGGGCCGTGGGTGGAATAAATTAAAATAGACCATTTTGACGGGAAGCTGGAATAGTATGTGCAGATTCTGAAAGATCCATACGGTTTTCTGCGCGGGTTATTGTGTGTAGTTGCTCTCCAGGGGTCCACAACTAAATACACAGGCTCGAAAAATGTTAATATTAGGTCCCCTTGAAACATAAATGTGCAAATAATCTGAATGGTGTCTCTTGAACCATATTGTTTAAATACATTCTTAGATGCAGTAGCTAAGTTCGTAAAATACAGTTTCACTGACAAAATAAACAAGATTCACATTTTCCCATACATTGATGTTTCAAGTACTGTTATGTGTCCTGTGCTCTGACCAACACTTTAAACTTTTCACATCAACAACTGAAACTTATTCTCAATTGGGTCATATTCTTGAATGTGACCTCACAGTCCCACCGATTGCTGGAACATGAAAAAGTCTCATTTTCACAGCCCCTGGCCATTTTCCCTCCCTACATCTCTGTCCCACTGATGGTGATGATGAGAGTAGCTTTGGGGCTGGAGAAGCAGATGGACCCTCATCCTCCCTTCTGCCCGCTGCTGATCTGACTCCCACCTCTCTTAAAAGCATGATACCTGTGAAATACCCTGATCAGGACCAGACCAGACAACACAGATCCATGACCCCAAACCTCAAAGGTCAGGAGAGTGTGGATTTGATGGACTCTCAGCATGAACCCAGTTGGAGAGTGGTGTTAGAACCAGCAAACAAAGTAATGGGGGCAAAGGGAGATGGAGCCCACTCGCAATTCCCTGGGTAATTAATTGTAATTATCCGGCACAACAGGAGGTACCTGAGTAATGAATGGGCACTGCGACAGCTAAATGGGGGAGAAATCAAATAAAAGGTTACATTGCATTCTACATTACGCGGAGCTTATTAGTACTGCAGTCTGTCAAAAAATGACCTTTAAAGGATAAACTGTTCCCAACATCAAATACCCGGAGAATAGAAGCTGATCTAAACATATCTTCAAACATGTACACTGGATAATCAACATAGTTTTTTTTATCATACCACTCGTCTGATGTGTTCATGCATGTTTAGGTTGTGGTAGTACATGCTGGTACACGCTCCTGCCTTTCGTGCGGATATTGTGTGTGTAATTCCCAGTCAGGCCCCACGGCCTTAGGCTGGTCACAATAAAAGGCCATTCCAAAATGTGCATCTATACCAGAGGTCTCAAACTCAATTTACCTGGGGGCCACTGGAGCTAGGGTCTGGGCAAGACTGGGCCGAATCAGGTTTTCCAAAAAAAAAACCAAAAAAACGCATTTATTAAAAACAGAAAAATATACCAACTTTTTCAGTGCTTTGGTTCCGATTTTCTACAATAAAAGCTCTGATAAAACATTCCACTGTTCTCAAATATCTTATTTTTTTTTCCACACAAAATAAGATGAAAAATAAATAAACAAATCAAGAATAAAGAAAATCAATCAATCAGTAATAAATAAATATAATAATAATAATAAAACGGCAAATAATAAAAACTTAAGAAACCACATATAGTTGGTGGGTAGACAAATTATTTTTTTCAGATTAAAATTAACAAAGCATTATTAGAGCCCTGTAGACATGACAAAACACGACTATAGTCACATTCATACTTTTTTTATTTACAACATATTGCGCAACTGCAGGGTCTTGAGACACATGCTAACTCGCAAACTCGGGAGCTAGCGACCTAAATGGTAGCCTTCAAGTTATTTCCTTTAAACTTAAATAGGCAAAAACTTACCACTTCCACACGGATAGGGAGGATAACTATTAACAGTTAATTAACCTTTAACATGAACATTAATCAAACGTAATAATTTTTTCTGGGTACATGATACCATACAGCATCCATATCAAACTTGCGCAGGCCGCACAAACATTAAACTTTCATATCAACGCGGGGGCCTCAAACTAGTGTCCTGCGGGCCGCATGTTTGAGACCCCTGATTTATACTGTATGGTTGGTAAGGCATGCATGTGTGCAACTCCAGTATCTTGCTACTATCTGTAAGCCCACTTGTCCATCACTCTATCAAAAAACCCTCTTGAATACAATAAGAAATTTGGTGTATGAGAAACCACAAAATCAGTCAGTACTTGGTGTGGCCACCATTTGTTTCACACAGTGCAACACATATCCTTCATATAGAGGTGACCAGGTTGTTGAAATGTTTATTAATTGCTGTGCAAAGTTGCTGGATATCGGCAGGAACTGGAGCACGCTGCCATATAATCTGACTAAGACCAGTGAGCATCCCTTGCAACATAAAGTAATGCATTATTATACTGCAACATGAGGTACATATTCATGAATGAATGAGCCTCAGGATGTTGTCACAGTATGTCTGTGCAATCAAAATGTCAAAATGGCATGAGTAAAATGGACCTGTGTCTATAACATATGTATGTCTGCCCATAGCATAACCCCACTGCCACTATAACGTTGACATCAGCAGACATGACACCATCCACACTGTCTGCCCTGTGCAGTGAAAACCAGGATTCATCCATGTAGAGAACACCTCTGTAAATGTAACCATTTGCCCACTCAAGTTGGTTCAGATTCCAAACTATAGTCAGCTCGAGTGCCCAATGAGGACGATGAGCGTTCAGATGAGTTTCCATAAAACGGGTTCTGAATTTGTGAAAAAATGTTTTGGTTATGCAAACCGATTGCTGTAGCAGGTAGCTGGTCTCAGACAACCTTGCAAGTCTTGGGTTGGTGTGGTTCCACGTGGTCTGCGCTTCTGAGACCGATGAGATATACCTTTACATTTTCTGATAAGCATCCAATTTATGGGCAACATTACAGCACTCAGCATGCTTATGGAACTCTTCCTAAAAGGCATTGTACTGTGTGATGCACATTTTTGAGTGTCCTTCTTTTGTGGCCAACCTAAGGCTGTGCAATAATAATGCTGTCTAAGCAGCATTTGATATGCCACATCTGTGAGGTGGATGGATTAGATAGGCGAAAGGGAAGTGTTCACTAACAGATTTAGACAGATTTGTTAGTGTTAGTTGTTTGAGTTCAGCTCACGAAATAAGGGAGCTTAGTTGTGTTCAAAATAATAGCAGTCGAGCATGAATAACCAGATCAATCACTGCTTCTGGTGGAAATGATATTACTCCATGGCAAATAATGTACCATTACGTGAAGTAGAGTCACAGAAAACCAACACATCCAACAATCATGATGCATGTTCCTGAAACTTTGTCATTGATTGAAAGGGGTGAAAAACCTGGTGTTAATCAGGTGGCCCTTTTTTTTAAGGATGAGGCCAACACATGTTGTACATGCATTTCTCTATGAAAACCTGAGAAGATGGGTTGTTCCTGACATTGTTCTAAAGAAAAGCATACTTGATGAAAATGTTGATTGATGAAGGGACAGCATATAAACACGTGCAGAAAACCAAGTGAAGTGAGCGCTAAAATAATTCTGGGATGGCTCAAAACGCTCTGTTTGAAAAGGCGTGGTAAAGCCATTCCTTTGTGATGTCACTTTGTGAGGGCACTCTGCCCTGCCCCAAGTGCTGGCTCCCCCGCCCTCCTTCAAGTGCTGCTCCGCTGTTTACTTACTAGCAATGCCTTGAAAGGGAACGCCACATTTTTTTACAATTCCTAAAGACACCACCATCAGACACAACTGATTCCCTACCAGCATAAGAAATGCATTTTAATCTGTCAACGGTATTTCACACCTGACTTTGTGAACATGGGCCACTGTGCAGCTGGACTAGCCGATAAGCTTGCTGCTCTATAGGAGTCCACAACTCAAGACAAAGGGCCGAAAAATGAGTACAATAGGTCCCCTTTAAAAAAAGTATACGTGCTGAAGAGGATACAATTTGCCAAAGAACACATCGACTGGCCGAAAGAGAAATAGAGAAACATTTTGTGGACTGATGAAAGTCAGATTGATCTTTTTGGGTCCAATGGCTGAATTCAAGCCACAGTAGACTATGAAACTATGGTGTTGGCCTATTTTTCGCATACTTGGGATCATGGATCAGTTTGCATACATCAAAATACTTGAAGATGTTGCCTGATGCTGAAGAGGAAATGCCCTTGAAAAATTAAGGACCTCAAACAATGCACAACGATGAGCCAATTCAAGAAACAATACAAGCAGTTGATGTTTGCTAAATACAAGGATGAAGAGTCTTGAACCAGTCATGATGTGCTATATATATCACTATATTGACAGTTACTATGGTACCCATTATGTCTTTGTATGGTCTTATCACCTCGTACTTCGGTACGAGGTGCATTATTAAAAAAAAAAAAAAAAAAAACTGCATTATGGAAAGCAGGAAGTGAACAAATGTAACAGTTACTGATTGTAAAAGTACCAGATTTAATAAGCTTTGCTTCTTCCTACTCCTTTTGGACATGTGGAACTGTGAACTGATTATGTGATGCACTCAATTGTAATCTGATGCATGTTCAAATGAAATAAAACCATTACCATTACCATTACAACAGTAAACGAGCAGCATCTTGGTTCGAGACCAATAAAATGAAAGTTATGGAGTGGCCAGCACAATGCCCGGACCTTAATCTGATAGGAGATTTGTGGGGAAACATAACCAATGCTGTTTCTCAGGCAAAACCAAATGCAGAGTTGTCAAATCATCAAATCAGAAATATCACAATTAAGAGAAAAGGTAACAGATTGCAATGGAATATGTCACTATTATTCATTTATGTCTTCAATTAATCGAGATAATTTGCGTAAATGTCAACAACATACGTCATATGGGCCATGCAGCTGCAGATACATATCTTCATTGCTCTTCACATACAAATCTATCCATCTTTAGTCGCAGCTAATATATTTTTTTACATTTTTAGAAACCCATCACTAAATAAGATAAATGACCGGAGAGCCCTGTATGCCGCAAGCATATTTTATAGCTTTTGTACATATAAAAATGTGTTCACTCCTATTGAAATCAAACATTTACTGACCCCACCCACGCAATTAGTGCAACGCTTATTCATTTCTTGTGAGCAGACGTGCCTTCATATCAAAAGCTGTAATCTAAACGAGAAACAACCCCAGGCCGAGGCAGACTCTTTGATGCTGTAGCTTAATGAAGTTAATGCTCTTCAATGGTCTGCCTTGGTTATGTAGCAATAACGCCGCCAGGGAGCTTTAAGCAATAGCACAGCAATATGTTGAATCTTTTAACCAAATCCGGATCAGAGTAAACAACTTTGTATTGTGTTGGGACTCCCAAAGGACAGCGGAGACGGGCTACTATTCAGCATGTAATATTTCAACAGATTTGCTGTAAACATGCCATTTTGTTATCATGGCTTTATTTCTGCACACATTTTGCAACTTTTAAGTTCATGATATACATATACGTACTTCTACTGTGTAGTGTTGTGTTATTGCTATCCTGAGTTGAACTTGTTTTTTCTTGTCATGTGTTTACAATAGCAATGCCCTTCCATATTAACCACATTTTCCATGGTTTATGGCAGGGGTCTCAAACATGCGGCCTGCAGGACACTAGTTTGAGGCCCCCGCCTTGACATGAATGTTAGTGCGGCCGCGCAAGTTTGATATGGATGCTGTATGGTATCATGTACCCAGAAAAAATTAATATGTTTGATTAATGTTCATGTTAAAGGTTAAATAACTGTTAATAGTTATCCTCCCTCTCCATGTGGAAGTGGTAAGTTTTTGGCTATTTAAGTTTAAAGGAAATAACTTGAAGGCTACCGTTTAGGTCGCTAGCTCTCTAACTTGCGAGTTAGCATGTGTCTCAAAACCCTGCAGTTGCGCAATATGTTGTAAATAAAAAGAGTATAAATGTGACTATCGTCATGTTTTGTCATGTCTACAGGGCTCTAATAATGCTTTGTTAATTTTAATCTGAAAAAATAATTTGTCTACCCACCAACTATATGTGGTTTCTTAAGTTTTTATTATTTGCCGTTATTATTATTATATTTATTTATTAATGATAGATTTTCTTTATTCTTGATTTGTTTATTTATTTTTCATCTTATTTTGTGCAGAAAAATAAAAATTAAGATATTTGAGAACAGTGGAATGTTTTATCAGAGCTTTTATTGTAGAAAATCAGAACCAAAGCACTGAAAAGGTTTGTATATTTTTCTGTTTTCAATAAATGCGTTTTTTTTTTTTTTTGGAAAACCTGATGTGGCAAAGCCTTGCCCAGATCCTAGCTCCAGTGGCCCCCAGGTACATTGAGTTTGAGACCCCTGGTTTATGGGATCATCATACAGTGGAACCTTGGTTAGTGTTGTTAGTCTGTTCCAGAATGTCCGACTCCAACCGAAACGTCCTCTAACTGAATAATTTTTTCCATATGACAAAGATATTATAAAACGGAAATGTTACACTAGCTTTGCTAGTGTTGAAGATAAACCTGTAAAAATGTCTGTGTCGGCGAGTGTAGCATACAGATTAGCATCCTGTCTGCTCATTGGTCAATCAATGACACTCCCGCTGATTGGTCTTCGTCTGGGCGACAGCAAGCACTAACTTTCACACACACAAATTTCGTGTGTCGCTTCAATGGACGGGGACATGTGATAATGGCACTATTGTGCAGGTTCCATTGACAATGAATGGAGTAGAGGTGGTGTCATGTGTGGCGTCCATAACACTCTGAGTTGACAGTGCTTGATAGAGCCTGAAGAAAGAAGACAGACACAGAGTTACACACATAAGAATGATAATTAACACATTTCCTGGCCAAAATCTGTCAAAGACCGAGTCACCAACTCTTGGATGTCTTGTTTGATGATTCCTACAGTAGTTAGGCCAAGGACTAAAAACCAAGACAGATTTTTGACAATTTTCACCAAAAGCCCAATCCTGCGAAATCCATTTGCATTATTTTGTATACTTTTTGTGTCTGTGAACCAGCTTTGATCATAAATGTACTAGTATTGTTTTTTTTTGTTATGTGTTCAACATACATACACTCCCAATTGTCATTGGGAGTGACCAGGATGGATAGGATCGGGAAGGAGTCATCAGAGCAACATTACATGTTAGAGGCCTTGGAGATAAAGACAGAGAAGCCAGACTGAGATGGTTGGGACATGTCCAGAGGAGACAAAGTGAATATATTGGTAGAAGAATGCTGCGTTTAGAGAGGAAGACCAAAGAGGAGGTTTATGAATGTAGTCAAGAAAGACATGAGGGTAGTTGGTGTGAGAGAGACAGATGCAGAAGACAGGGTTGGATGGAAGCGATTGATTTGCTGTTCCCTGAAGGGATAAGCCCAAAGAAAAAATAAGATGTTCAACATACACACACTCTTCCAGCTGAAGTATCTGTTTAGGAATCTCTACGCAGAAGATTCCAAGACATTTAAAAAGGTCAATGAAACACCAGCAGCCCGATTGTGAATTGTCATTTATTATTCAGTGAAATCATTGTAAATGTGACATAATGAAACACACGTACAGTGTAAAGATCTACATGACACAAATGGTTGTTTAGGTCTACAAAATGCTCTAAAGTGAGTCACATAATTACATTGTGAGTAATTATTAATGAGTAAAATGTATCACATATTTGAACACTTTCATGGTAGTTTGAGGGCTATAAAAGTTCCTTAATGAGGACATAAGTCTCAGTGAGACTCGCTCAGAGAAGGTGTCAGTATTGTTGTTTTTGGTTGTAATGAACTAAAGACACAGCATATGAGGTAGTCACGCTGCACGGTAGTGTATTATTCTAGGGCAGTACACAGTCTGCACACAGCAGATGGCTGATGCCAGCTCTTACCAAATTGATTCAAATTGATCCCTTGCTGTTTTGGAATAGTGCAAATTCCATTATTGAGTGATCATTTTGGAATATTTATGCTCTTCACCCCTCGATGCCCTGGGTACAATTGCCCCCACCGAGACTCTTTGTCAGCCAATCATTCACCTGATGCTAATGACTCGGTGCCAGTTCGACTGTCCCCCTGATATCACGCCTGAAGACTGATGTATTGATTAGGCCACATTGATCAAGGCAGGGATGATACAGCAGAATTACATGATTTATTCAGGCACTAATATCTTATGTCAGGGCTGCCCTTTGGGACTTAGCTGGCCAAGAGTACTTTCATCATCCATCTGAGACCGCTTTTACAAACACTATCAGGTTTCCTCTGGAAGAAACCAACATCTAAATGATGTTTACTGTAATTATCTGTGAATTGTGGTGGCCATAGGGCCGTGCACACTCAGGATCATTATAGACTGCACAGTGAAACGTGCACGGAAACACATGACAAGATTGGATTTTATTTCTGACTTTTGTTGCCTCTTTAAACTTTGAAACATACCACAAACCATATTTGTTTTATGGCAATATATACCTAAACCACAGCCTTGCTTTTTAATGCACCTTTAAACAGAATATAAGCTGCAGTGTTCCGGTCCACTTGATTTGCAATGAACAAATGTCAGTAATGTAGTCTGTTATGACTTCTGCTGCTGCTTTACTGGCGTATTATTCCTTTATGCAACACTGTTTTCCATGCACACTGTGCACAATGGTCAGGATCTTCTATTGTCTGACATCTAATTTGGGTTGGCATTATGCAAATGACTGCTTTATCATTAGACAGGTGTAGCTTTTTAGATTAGTAATTTTCCTAATAAATGAGGCTTGATGATTGTCTGTTATTTTATCGCCACAATTCTACCGAAAAGAAAACACTTTAGTCAATCAAACCGTCAAAGTGTATTTGGAAGGCTGGACCTGGACCCAGAATTCGATTTTTGACAAAAATTGTACTCTTTTTGTATATCGTCGTATACTGTTTTTTGTATCCACGTGATGACTCAGATTTTGTGAATGCTGGTTCTTTTGGAGTCAGGACACTACAGACAGATCAAGGAGTCAAGTCAGGGAATCATCTGTCATGCTCTGTGTGGGTTCCTACGTGACAGTTTGTTTGAGTTACCTTCTGGGCTTTGGTTTCCGTTTTTGACACTTATTTGGTATTATTATTTGGTACTTATTTGGTATTGGACTTCCTGTTTTCCTGTCCTCGTCTGCCTTCGTTGTCATAGTCACCCACACCTGTCCATAATTTCTGTGTGTATTTAGTTCAGGTGTGTGCTTCTCCCTGTGTGGGATCATTATCGTTTGTACGTCTGCTCCCTGAGTTGCTTTTTCCTGCTGCTGCAATTTTTGCAACAAATAAATATTTTTTACCTGCATTTGGTCCTGATCTCTGCATCCTGGGAACCTTAAAGCTCTCGAGACCGACCGTGACATCATCTTTATTATGTTTCTGTGGGTGGTTAATTTCTTCAGAGAACACTGAAGAACACATTTGGTGTCTTATTAAGCACTATGCGCTTTTGCTCGGGAGCCGTTCACACACAATGTGTATCTCTGAGTCGTCTGTGTGCTTATTTTTTCATTACGGCTGCAAATAATGCACCATGGTGGCAAAGAAAGTTCCAAGTGCCAGAATTTTGATAACAAAGGTGAACACCACTGCTACTACTTCAATGTACTTGTTGGTTTTTGTCTGATTCCACTATAAGCAGTTTTTAAATGTAATAGTTACTGATTGTAAAACCAGATGGAGGGGTAGGATTTAATAAGCTTTGTTTCTTCCTACTCCTTTTGGACATGTGGAACTGTGAACTGATTATGTGATACACTCAATTGTAATCTGATGCATGTTCAAATGAAATAAAACCATTACCATTACCGTAATTTTACCGACACATTACTTAACGACTTGCTACAGAATATAATATTGTGTCATGCACAAATTACCAATAAAAGTACAAAATTCACCCCGCCAAAAAATCAGGGATACCAACAGCAAGCAGACGATTCACTCAGGTGACAGAGGAGCAGTGAAGCAGGCTGACGGTAAAGAGTTTTGGACAACCACACCATGCCAAGGGCTCTTCCGTCAGTTGAAAGAGTAGCTGTCATAGACTGTGACCTTCATCAGCGTTCCAGGATACGGCGTCTTCCTGTCCTGTTTCTAAATCATGCCCCAGGAGCCTTGCACACGCCTTCCACATCAGCAAATGCATGTTATGCTTGTACGTTACATTTACATACACACCAAAGGCTGAATTTAAAGTGAGAATAATAAGATGTATCTTCTCTGACAACCCTTCACTTTATAACCTCATTGCTCTGTTATTGATTTCTGCAGGAACTTGAGCAGAGCACAACCAACAGTTGTAATTGTGACCTACTCCACACACCAGAAAACGGGTTTCTGCTACATAACTATAATCCTAATTCCTGACATGGACATGTAGTTAAATAATGTCCCAAATATATTAGTGAAGGGTGTCCAATGTGCGGCCCGGGGGCCATTTTTGTCTTTTCCTTGGAATACGACCCAAAATAATAATAAAGTCGTCATTTTTGGAAAGTCATGATTTTACAAGAATCAAGTGAAAGTATTTTGGGAATAAAGTAAAAATTCTGAGTAGTTGAAATATTTGTAAAATGTGGGGGAAAAAAACACTGCCAAAGACAAACAAACAAAGAACTTATTTCCAAGAATAAACTCGTACATGAGGAAAAAATAACACTATTTTAGGAGCAAAGAACAAGCAAAATAAAGAGTTAAAAAAAAGAGAAGAAAAATCACTAGGAGAGTTTAAATGTTTGTAAGTTTGTAAGCATACCTACCTGGGTCGTTTTTTTGGCATCCCTTCATTTTTAACACAACAACAACAAGCGTTTTGTTTACAGATGAGCGATGCCACTGCAATGACCTGCAAAACCATTAAAAAAATGTTGCAATATGAATGCTGGCTCAGGAGTTAAACATATTACAAGCTACGCTTATCTGTCCTCCTGTCAAGGAAATCTTGTGTAAATCACCAAGACAAGTGTTTTTTATCGCTTTTTTTGTTCGCTTTATCGTTTGCTTTTTATTGAGTCAAGTAGCAAGTAAATCATGAGGCAAGGA
Source organism: Doryrhamphus excisus (assembly GCF_030265055.1). Taxonomy (NCBI): domain Eukaryota; kingdom Metazoa; phylum Chordata; class Actinopteri; order Syngnathiformes; family Syngnathidae; genus Doryrhamphus; species Doryrhamphus excisus. The sequence continues at coordinate 8,058,463 of NC_080474.1, forward strand.
GAGAAACAGTTCGATACGGTTAGTTAACAGTTGTTAGTTGTTAGTTAAAAAGTTGGGACAGTTTACTTCCTGTTTCACTTCTCTGTTAAAAGGTGCTGAATACAAGTTTGGGCCCCCACTTTTCCTGTTTCAATAGGGGTCATGGCTCGAGCAAGGTTTGTGCCCTTTAAAATATGTATCTTAAGTTCGGTCGAGTCGCTATCTGGATGCAGCACATTTCTCTTAACAGGGTTGTGGTCAGGTGCTCGTAAATTTGTAAACAACTTGTCCTGAAAATACAATAGTGTAGTCACATAATATATATATTGGATTCTAAATATGTTTGTTAGTTTCATAACGTAATGATATACTGGATTCTGAGTACATTTGTTAGTTACATGATAAAATTATATACTGATAATTGTTAGAGTTCACATAAGAAAACGATATACTGGAATCTTGGATTTCTTTCACACCTCCCGATCTCATCCAAAAGCATAAATTGAATACAAACTATTTTAAAATTTGCGTCCATTTGCCAGCAACTCCTTTAATATTGGCCCACTGGCCCATTTATTTACTATAAATAAAACTAAACACTAAAAAACAGCAAAGATGCATGATTTTGAAAGATAAAAAGGTGATTTTTTTGACTTTTTACAAACTAAAACACCCATCAGTTTATTTTCTATAACTCGTATCCCAATTAGGGAGGCTGGAGCCTATCCCAGCAGACTTTGGGTGAGAGGCGGGCTACACCCTGGACCAGTCGCCAATCACAGGGCATATATAGACAAACAATTATTCACACTCACATTCATACTTGAGGAGAACCCAGCATGTTTTTTGGAATGTGCAATAAGGAAACCGGAGATTCGAACCCAGATCTTCCCGATCTCCTGACTGTGTGGCCAACATGCTAACCACAAATGGCCCCCAGCATCCTTTGACTTGTCTGTATCTTGTCCTTTGTGAAAAATCGACCAAATGTTGGGACAAGTAGACTCGGTCTGTTAGGCAACTCCAGCTGGTATCATTCCCGTAAAGGTAGCTGCTATATTTCATGAATAATCGACAGTTTAACCTTGATAGAACCAGTTTTTGTATGATTTAGATTTTGAAAACAATTTTCTCTGTTACCATTCAACATTGCATGTAATTGGACTTACTGTACATTATTGCCAATATGTGAAAGATTGTATAATAACTGAAACAGCGTATGGGAACCGAGGCAATATTTTGGTGAAAATATTTGGTAAATGTTTAATCATATAAAAACCGGGGCGTTCAAAAGGGTTCCTCAGTTGGAACCCAGAACAGTAAGCCGTTGTCCCTCAACTCCGTCACCCCTCCTTGACATCAACGGCTGACTGTGAAGTTTGCTAACTAAAACCATAAGTGTTATATAGCAAATATTTCTGGGTGTCCTGAACACATTAATTAGATTGTTTCCTATGGGAAAAATCATTTCATTTTCCATAGGATTCAGTTTTAGACGGACCCTTTGAAATTGAATTATCACAAGGTACCACTGATCATTTTAAATTAGCCAGTAACAGTTGGATTTAAAAAAGTAAACAAATCAGTATCAAAACAATACCCCTCGTGTAAAACCATAATTTTTTGTGAGTCTACATTTAGGATGTTATGATTAACAGAATCACAAACGAAATCGTGGAATTGGCGGAATCTTTTATTGGTAATAGTTTAATTTCATTTGAACATGCATCAGATTACAATTGAGTGCATTACATAATCAGTTCACAGTTCATGTCCAAAAGGAGTAGGAAGAAGCAAAGCTTATTAAATCCTACCCCTCCATCTGGTACTTTTACAATCAGTAACTGTTACATTTGTTTACTTCCTGCTTTCCAAATATAAGTTCAGTTTTGTATTTTTTGATTAATTTTCTTAATATTTTTAATTTGTATTGTATATTTATTTATTTATTTTATTTTTTGTCACATAGCGTTGGATTGTTCACCCACTAATAGGGAACGTGAGCTGGGGTTAGACCGTCGTGAGACAGGTTAGTTTTACCTTACTGATGATGTGTCGTTGCAACAGTAATTTCTTTGACTTGGTGAATGGTACGAGGTGATATGACCATACAATGACATAATGGGTACCATAGTAAGTGTCAATATAGTGATATATATAGCACATCATGACTGGTTCAAGATTATTTAGCAAACATCAACTGTTTGTATTGTTTCTTGAATTGGCTCATCGTTGTGCATTGTTTGATTTCCTTACTCAATCCATTCCATAGTTTGATTCCACATACTGAAATGCTATGGCTTTTTAACGTAGTCCTAGCATATAAGTGTTTCAAATTTAGTTCTTCCCTGAGATCATATTTCTCCTCTCTTGTAGAGAAGTATTGGATGACATTTTTAGGGAAGTGGTTATTTTTAGCCTTATGCATTATTTTACCTGTTTGAAGATGAACTATATCAGCAAGTTTAAGTATTTGTGATTTTAGAAATCAAGAGTTTGTATGTTCTCTGTTATTACCCCATATTACCACACAATAAGTGTTTGTGGAAATTGATACAATGTGAATTAAATGTTGTCAGGAGGAGAAGTAATATTTCTGTTCAGAAATATTTCCCCAGTATGCTCAATTGTGGCGGCACCTCCTCACAAACACTATCCTAGAACTAATCAATCTAATGTTGAATTGACCATCTGAACAACTGGCATTGGCAAAAAAAACTCCGTAACATCTCTTACTCATCACCAAGCATGAGTGAAAGCTGGTTACATTGGTTTAGTTTAGTAGAGCATACTAGGGAAGGTGTACAGCCCAGGCTGTATAAGTAATTTTACAACAATGTTGTGTTTTATTGCCTTTTAAAGGGATAGTTGTGTTTGATTTACATATATTTTTATATTTTTGGTTCCACAAGTCCAATTCTTGGATTTCTGTGATGAGAAACGTAGTTCAGTTTATTTGCTTGGTCATTTAAGTAAAGAGTTTGGCTTCTCAAAACAATATGCATTCAAAAGAGCATCATAGAAATCCCTCCTTGCCACCCGCCGTATCCCTGCGCATTGTTGCCTATGCATTCATATATACTGTATGTGTTGAAGATGCTCAGATGTTGTACTGTTGAACACACACAAACAAGATGGCCACGTTGCTCCATCGCGGAAGAAGATAAATATAACACCAAGATACTTCTGAGTCACCGATGATGTACTACACCGCTGATGGAGATGTCATATAACTTCATAACTTCATAACTTCAAGTCTTCATTACCACAAGCACAGTTTGCTGAGGATTTTTATCAATGTGTGCAAAGGCTGATATCACATTAGAAAGGTTAGTTCTAAAATACTAGGCAATTGTCCAATGATGTATTGTATCAATAAATTTAAGGATTTTTGCAGTTAATGGACACTGTATTCACTGTCACAAAGGCACACACCAATTGTGGTACAGTATTTGTAAAAGTATAAAAAAGAAATTATAAACTAAATGAAAAAAAAAACAAAATTTGGACCAAAAAACAAACAAACATCAAATTATGGTAAAAATCTAAATTTTCTTCTATATTCATAGATTTGTTTTTACTAAAAATCCTATGAAGGCTGAATACAAGCCTTTGTAAGTGTGGTATCATTTAAAGGTAACAAACAGCAAAAGCATCATTCCGTCTTCCCAGAAAGTTCCAAGCAGCAGCAGCCCATTCGTAATGAGCACATTTTGACAGACACTCCACGAGTGGCAATATCATCTGGTCAGTCAACTCATTGGATATGCAAGGGAACCCCTGACATTTTGTTTATACACCAAATGACTCCGTTTTAAGGAAGCAGTATGCTCACAGATGTTAAAACAGAAGGATCAAAGGAAACCAGTGAATGTGGACACACACCACGTTCAAACGTCTGAATCCACTGACATCCACTCACCACTTCATTTTAAGTGTAGAACATTTGAGTTTGACTGGAGCTTTCATCTCAATGAAAGTGCTGAAATGACTTGGGAGGTAACATATCAGCTTGCTCAGATTGGACACGGTGTGGTTCAGTGGCTTTTCAGAACATGAATTTGGCGAGCATGTTATAATGGTAGATGAAAGTCAGAGGATCCAATGCCTAATGAGAGCTTTCATTATTATGGCTGTTCTAAGTCCTCAAGGACTGTATGTGTATTCATATCCTGGGTATGTAAGAACACACAGCCCAAAGGGAAGAGAAAGCTATCCAACCTTGTGAAGTGGACTGAGGAATTGCTATGCTTTGCACATGAGTGCAAAGAGCAGGGTTCAATGATTTTATATTGCCCTGAGCGTCTTGTCTCTTCAAGTCAGCAAGCTGCTTTATGCAGCAACGTCACATATTTGTTAGCCATACACCCTCAGTGTTAATACTCTAATTAGCAAAGAAAATTAAATTAGCACCATCAATGTGAGCGCTGTGTCATTTCTAAAAATAAGCGACAAACTACTGTCAGGTTCAAAGTCCTGTGACACTTGTAAAAACACTTAAATACAGAAGGGACAGACAACAACACTCAAAGTTACTCGCAGCGAGGAGAGTGAAACCGCTCCACTCTGAGTATGCAATTCACACTCCTCTCTTTTTATTCTCTTTCGGGGTTCCCTACTACATGGTCGTGGAACTCTAAGGGGGGGGGGGGGGGGTTCTCTATGTGTGTGTGTATGTGAGAGTATTTTATAGTACTTTTTATTGTTTTAGGAGTTCTTATCTTGACACATTCTTGCAGGATTAGCATGAGCATCTGCAGGGTTGCTCTTGGTGCATCCAGGCACCTCCAGGACCTGGGGATCGCTGGGGCTCTCTGATCAGGGTCACGGGAACATTTCTTCTTCAGCACATTCAAACACTCTTTCAATAAAGGGTGATAACTAACAAAATAATAATTGTATCTACATTTTATTCTAACAACTACCCTCCAGTTTAAAAGCAAAACTAGCAGAACAATGGTACATGTGATATGACACAGCACACTGTGATAGTGTCAATGTGAGTGTTAATGTTGTCTGTCTTGACTGGCGAGTTAGTTGGGATAGACTCCAGCTAACACTCCTGAAGTCTTTATTCATCTGCTCGTGATAGTGGTTGGTTTTTTGCAATTTGAAGTGCTCCGATACTGCCTTTCTTCCTGGAAAAGCTATTTCTGTTCTTGAGATTTTCTTCCTAATCCATTCAGAGAAGTAGTCAATGATCACACAATTTAAAAGGTTTTGAAATTGTATTAAAAAACAACAGCAATATATTTGGTTCGAGCTCTGGGGCCTAATATATGGTAATGGTAATGGTTTTATTTCATTTGAACATGCATCAGATTACAATTGAATGCATCACATAATCAGTTCCCAGTTCCACATGTCCAAAAGGAGTAGGAAGAAGCAAAGCTTATTAAATCCTACCCCCCTAATATTTATTATTATCATATCTAAAATAGTTAAAAGATCTAAATTATTAGAAAATATATTTTATATAAATTATTATATATTAAGTATCAATAGTAGTATCATTATTATACATACATAACTATCAATAAATATTATTATTATTACTATTATTGTTATTACTATTATTGTTATTATTATTATTATTGTTATTATTATTATTATTACTACTATTATTATTATGGTTACTATTATTATTATTATTATCAATTACTTTACTTTATTTTTATTTATTTATTTATTTATTATTATATTTTTTTTTATTATTTTTATTCTCAATTTTAATTTTTGTGTATGGTAGGTGTATGGCCCCGGGTGGGGCGCCTGGTAAGCTCATATGGGAGGGGGGGTCTCGTTTGTGCAGCTTGGGCTCTGGGTGGGGAGGTGCGGTGCTGGGGTGGGGCATTACCTGCTTCCCTCCCTTCGGTGGAGGGATGGCTGGGTTGTGGTGGATGTGGGGCGGGCGGGTGGGGGGCTGGCTGTGGGTGCGTGGGTAGCGGGGCGGATAGCGGTGGGGGTGGTGCTCTGCGCGGCGTGGGCCGGGATTAGCGGGGGGCTTGCTTGGGGGGCGGGGTGGTGGGCTCTGGGTCGTGGGGGGGCCTCGACCAAGGGTTGGGGGGTGGGGCTGGCCGGTGGCTCACGGGCGGCCCCTGCTATTTGCCGGTGTCTGGTTGGCCCCTTCTGTCTCCGGTCTGGTGGCGGTCTTCCCGCCTCCGGGGTGTCCTACTTGGCGGGTCCGTGGGTGGATGGGAGATATGGTGGAGACGGGTCGGCGCTGTGGTGGAGGGTGGGACTGGGGGGGGCATTCACTTTTTGCGGCTGTTGGGGTATCGTCTGCCTGGTGGGCTCTGCTGCCTGGTGTGTGTGTCTCTGTCCCGCCCTGGCACTCTTGGCTCACGAGCCCGGGGGGTGGGGTTGGGCTCTTCCCCATGCGGGTCCCGGTTCTCCTGCGGTCTCTGTGGTGTCACTCCCTGGGCTGCCATGGTGACGGATGTGTTGCCGGGGCGCGGTTCCTGCTGTTCTGGTGGTTGTAGGAGCAGCCTCGGGGCGTGTGGTTTGTCCGCGGCTCCTGGTGGTCCGGGGGTGGCATAGCTGGCTCAATCTCTGGTGGGGCCCTCCGGGGGGGAGCTGGCAGGCCGGACTGGCCGCCACGATGGGCTGGGTGGGGCCCGTGGTTGGTCCTGTGGCCCAGGGCTTGCTCCGGGCGGCTGGCTTGCCCGGCTCGGTTGGCCGGTAGTGCGGGGTGGGCGTGTGTGGGGCCCCGATCCTCCCTGCTGCACTGCACCACCTCACATACATGTAGGACTTTGGGGGGTGGCCTGCAACTGGTTTTGCCGGGGGCGAAGGGTTTCCTTGCGGATGCCCTTTTGTCCTCGGCATTCCTCTGGCTGGTCACCCTTCAATTTTAACCGCACCTTAGACACTCAGTTCTGGGGGGGGTCTGGGCAGGCAGGGGACCCACCATTGCTCAGCTTCCTTCCACACACACACACACACATACACATACACCACACACATAGGTCAGCCCTATGGGACAGGCCTATTTTTAATTGCACTATCTACACAATACCATCTTCACACACACAGGTGTAGCGGGCTGGACCGGAGAGCCTACTGCCTACCCCCGCGATTGGCCCGCTGGCTGCTGGGGCTTGGCGGCTCGCTCGGGGTGCCCTGGGCTGCAGGATATTTTGGTCTGGTCTGCCTGGCCTTCCTGGGGGTCCCGCTGGAACCAGCTGACGCCGGGGCTTGCCCTGGTGTCATGGTTGGCGCTACCTCCCTGGATCTGTCCTGGGTCGCGGGCGCCAACGTGCCCTTGGGGGGGCGTTCACCGGCCTCCAGGCAGTGGGGTCCGCGCTGCTGGTGGCCTGAAGTCTACGGTGGTGGCTTGGGGTTGTTGCGCTGTGGTGGCTGCTGCGGGGACCGGGCTGTGTGTTGGGAGGGGACCTGATCCTGCTCGTGGGTACGGGGGCCGGGGTGGCGTGTGGGGATGGGGAGCATGCTCCTCGGGGTGGGGCCTGCTGGGGGGGCGGTGCTCTTTCGGGCGTTTGGGTGTCTGCTGCCACTGGTCCTATGCTCTGCCGCATCGCTGTCCCTGTCTTTGCCCATCCCCAGTCTTGCCTTAGGGCTCGTCGGGGATGGTTCTCCGGTACGTGGGCGGAGCGCTGCTGGTTCTGGGGGCGGGGGGGGCTGGCCCTCCCGGTGGATGGTGGGGTCCTTCGGGGGCCTTGCGCTGGTCTTAACTCCTCGGCTCTGGTGCGTGGCCTCCCCGTGACTTGGAGCTATGGCTCTCCCTCACGGGGGTGAGCTGCCCGGTGGATGTCGGCCGGCGCAGTGGAGCGCCTCACCACTCGCCTGCTCGCCCCCTCCGCTTGCTCATGTGCGGGCCTCCTCCCCTCGCCCGCTCCTTTGTCTGCCACACTGCAGTAGCCCTGATGCCGTGGTCGAGGGGAGTCTGGGGGTGCTATGCCTTGGCGGTCCGTACCTCCCTGGGCTTGGGGTCTGGTTGTGGGTCTGGGACCCCTGGGTCCCCCACCCTGTGATGCCCCGGACGCCCCACCCGGGGACGTCCACAGCATGTGTGTGTACTGAGTGGATGGGGTGTGCATGTGTCTGAGTTTATTTTATGTATTTATTGTTTTAAATACTTAGATAATTAATGATTAGTTTTATTATAATTATATATATATGTATATATATATGTATATGTGTGGATGTGTATGTGGGTATATGGCCATGTAGATATACGGGGGGGGGGGGGGGCTCTGCGGGGGTCTGGTGTAGGGTGTTCCATCTCAACCGCCCGGTCCTCCATGGGGCAGTGTGCCCGGGCCTCTTCTGTCCTGGCCGGGGCGGTCCTATGTCGGTGGTCGGGCCTGGGGTTACCTGGGGCGGGCCGGGTTCTGCTTCCTGGGGGTGTGTGGGGGGCGGGAGGCGGTGCCTCCGGCCGTGGACGGGCTCCCTTCCGGCCGGCAGGGGCGCCCCTGTGCCCACGGGTGTGTGGCCTTCGATGCCCTTCTGCCCTAGTAGGGTATGGTCTCCCGCTGGTCTCGGGGGTGCGGCTCTCCTCCGGCCTGCTGGCGCCCTGTTGCCGGTTGGGATTGCTCCTCCATGGCCTCTTGCTGGTCTCTTCGGGGAGTTGCTTCGGGGGCGGGTCTTGGGGAGTCGGCCCTGGCTTTGCCCACACCCACGGGGCCGGAGGATCTCTGGCGGTGGGGGCTTGACCTGGCTGCGCGGGGCGGGGTTTGCTGGGTGGTAGAAGGCAGTCTCTCTCCTTTTGTCACTCTCAGTGACAATTACACATTCACACACTCGCATTCACATACACAACACACCTCCATATGGGCACTCACAGCACATGGGTGCTTCTCTATACAATCTACTCTCTTATCCCTGATGTTTATATAGTATTGGTATGCTATTATTACAGTAATAATGATGTCAAGCAATGAGATTTTAATTACTGTAACTGTATGGTTGCAATTGTGTTTACTATCATGGGTCATGTCCTCATTGTTACTATTGCTATTGGTAAGTTGGACTGTTTCATTCCACTGATATCATCTCCAGTGTGACCCTTAGCCATCATTGACATTTAACTGTTCTGTTTGTCACTGTTGTTGTTTTGGGAATTCTTGTTGCTGCTGTTTTTGTCTCTCCCTCTACTGCCCCCCCCCCCCCCCCCCCCCCCCGACCCCACCTTTCTCTTCTCTCTTCTTCTTTTCTGTTCTTCTTCTTGCTCCGGTCCGGTCGTCCCAAATGGCATAACAAAGACATCAAATAACGGCAAATAAAATTTCATGGTACAGGGAAGTTGTAGCCAACACCTTTCCTGACACAGAGCAAATCTGTCTAGCATGTAAGGGCATTTAGATCAACAATACTATCTGCCCCAATGGCTGGACGGGACAAAAAAAAAAAAAAAAAAAAAAAAAAAAAATCCTACCCCTCCATCTGGTACTTTTACAATCAGTAACTGTTACATTTCACTTCCTGCTTTCCATAATACAGTTTAAGTTTTTTTGTTTTTTTTTGAATAAAAATGTGCGTGGAAATCTAAATAAAACTACACCTGAAACCCAAAATGTGCGTACAGAAAAAAATATTCAGACCTATAAAAAGCGGCGTACGCACACATTCACGCAATTTGTGGTTTCCAGAGTCTACCTTGAGGAGAAGTGTGTGTACGCAACTCCTCCTCAAGTTACACCCTTCCCATTCCTCAATTTCACCAGAGAAGGCCAAAGCAAAGTAACTCATGAATGTGGAATCAAGAGCCTTGATTGCATTGGAATCACAGCTGATGGGAAGACGACGACAATGAAAAAAGTGAACTTTCACAGAAATGGAGGTAGAAATAAATAAAAAGTGTCATATTAAGAAGACACAGCAGTGACATTACAAATAAAAGACTGAGTGACGGCACATCAACTGGGTTTGCTGTGAAGAGATCAGGTTGAACTGAGGCAAAAGTAAAGCAAAAAAGCAGTCCAATATCAAGGCACACATTTCCATTTTGTTTTTAGCAGTTAGAGCAGTTGACGTGCCCTTCTAGAAAGTGAAAATCAAGTTTGGGTAGAAGTGATCTGTTGTATTTACTGTATATCCCAGTATTTTTACCGTCAGTCGTATGTTAGCCTAGGTCACAACCGGTCTACAGGCTCGTACAGTGAGTCTAAACAACGCTAGAAGGAGGGCAAGCGTATGATGTGCTGATTTTTTAGCCTTAGCTTTGTCATGTCAAACAAATAAACAAACTCTGCAGGCGCTTACATTTTTTTTCAGGTTGCAAGACACACTGTGTACATTGTGCATCGTCTGTACGGCCACTGTGTGTCTTTTACGTTTTGCAGACCAAAACATTCATGCATGTTATTTCACTTCGAAAATGTGAATAAAAAAGGAGGCAATTGTGTAGTTCCGATAGTACTGTTAATTCGTGGAAAAACAAAGTCAAAGCCATCAGGTGCACAATTTAGAAAGAACAGTAGAAATGGGCTAAAGATAATGGTATGGCGCTATAGCATCACTTTATGTACATTCCACGTTATGGAATGTATATGCTAATGTTACTTGGTGACTATAGACTAACTGAGTTTTAATTATGTAAATGTGGAATTCAAGTCAAATGCAATTTAAGGGGAGCTTGAGCTTGTGAAATCAGCACCTTTCAGGAGTTGGAAAAAGTAGAGGTGGTTGTTTTTTGAGGTGGAGAGAATGGGGGCTGGGAAGTATTGTACTTGAAGAATTTGTGCAATGCAAAAACATACACTACCGCAAAGTTTGGAATCACTTGCAAATGTCTTTGTTTTCAAAAAAAAAAAAAAAAATGCATTTCACAAACATTTTTATCCATTTCACAAACAATGAAAATGAATCAGATGACTTTCAAAGAAGGATCTACATTTCTGCATAGAAGCCTACTATCAACAACTGTCAGTCCTCTGCATCAATCTCCTGGTATGGCTGCTAATTCAAGTTCATCATTTTATAAGGCTAATAGATTATTAGAAAACCCATCTAAAAAATCTCTTACCATGCTGTTAACTACTCCCTTCAGAGAACAGCACAAACTGGGTCTAACAAGGACAGAAAAACGATGCACAACTGTGCAAGAAGACAAATATCTGAGAGTGTGTAGTTTAAGACAAAGACGCCTCACAGGTCGTCACCTGGCAGCTGCACTAAATAGTAGCCGTCAAACACCAGTGTCAGTATCAACAGTGAAGCGGCCACTTCAGGACTTCAGACTTCATGGCAGGATTGGCAAAAAAAAAAAGCCATGTCTCAGACTGGCCAAAAACATTTCCGAGTGATCCCAAACTTTTGAGCTGCAGTGTATATTTTCTTCTATTTGTGTTGTGGATCATATTTTTTTGCTTATTTTTTTAAGTAAGCTTGTGTAGTATATCTTAATAGATAGAAATGTCAATGTAAAAAAATAATAATTTATCAGAACGGTATGAGCCGGTCCAGCATTACCCATACGGCAAGAGTGCATCATTTGCATGAAAATTCAGGTATATGAAGATGCTGAGGTGTGTACGGCCATTTGTACACATTGTGCTTGTCACTATATCATCCATACCATAAACATAATCGCTTTTACAGAACCTGTGGACCTATTTTACAGCAGTCATACATTAGACAATTGGAACTGTATTATGTATGTCAACTACGTCATTAAAAAACATCAAAAACATGCTAAGTTAATTGGCGACTCCAAATTGTCCATAAGTATGAATGTGAGTGTGAATGGTTGTTTGTCTATATGTGCCCTGTGATTGGCTGGCCACCAGTCCAGGGTGTACCCCACCTCTCGCCCTCGTGGGGACAAGCAGTACAGAAAATGGATAGATGGAAATGACATCTAATATTGTATTCATTGTGCAAAGTGGAAACATTTCCTGGCTATCAATTACACAGTACGCATGAAGCGACAGCCAGGAGTCTGAGCAGCCTCAGATTTTAGATTTTGTGTGTGGATTGCACATTTGATTTATAGGTTGTACGTTGGGTGTGTGGTGATCTTGCTCCATCATGGTCCCAACAACTACATTCTCCACAAATGGGAATGACAAAAATTGCACGGCCAGAAAAATCTTACCTCAGGTGGTGACCTGGGCTTAAGTGTTGTGCAACTCTGATTGTGCTAAATGGGTATTTGTGTGTGTCATGGAGGGTGTGAGTGTGTGTATCCTGATGGCCTTCATGAGAAGTTATTAGACTCACACTGCACTGAGCTATTATACTGAATCTAAAGCTGTAATTATTTTAATAATATGTCAGATTTAGGCAACAGCGCTTACTCACTAATGTCAGGTAATGAACACATTATCCTTTTTTTTTTTACTGGGACGCCCTTGGATGCATTTCACAAATGAACAACTGTGCAAATACTGCAATATTCAATACAAGTTATGCAGTAGAACAAGTGTTAAAAGCTGGCTGTGACTGAATGTTTCTTCCTGAGGTGTGATAGTACCTTTCTATCTATACGTAGAGTGATACCAGATTAGTTATCAGATTAGTTCCATTGAGGCCTAGTTATCTACGGCCCGGGCAGCATGGTCCCTATAACATGCTGGAGTTTAAAAAAAGCCTGTTTAGGAACATCCAGAAAGGATTATTATTAAAGATTTGCCTTTCCTCTATGAAATGTACAAATGAAAATACCTAAAACATAAGGCGATATATTAAATAAAACATTAATATGTTGTATATAAAAATTAAAAATTTATAAAATTATATATAAAATAATAAAACATAATAAATAATAAAATAATAAAAATTAATATATTAAATTAAACATTAATATGTGGTTTAATATGAAACATTTCATCAAAATTGCAAACTCCAAAACACAAGGCGATATATTAAATTAAGCATTAATATGTTGTATATAAAAATTAAAAATTTATAAAATATATAAAATAATATTTAATAAAAATAATACAAATTAATATATTAAATTAAACATTAATATGTTGTTTAATATTAAACATTTCATCAAAATTGCAAACTCAATGTCATTTCATTTCTCTTTTAAAACACATTAAAATACATAGATATTAATCATTATATTACAGTAAATATTATTGTATTTCAATTAATTTGAAATCCCCCAGTTTTCGAATGTTTAATGTGAGCAGCGATTTGTCCTACTTTTTCGATGGTCATTGAACGCACCGACCCACCGTTCTCCGATGCAAAGAGGGCTGTATGGATGTATTTGGATGTATTCCCCCCCACCACCCCCTTTTCTTTCACCTCATACTTGCTCCCGAATGCTGATACTATGTGGGAATGCATAAAGGTAAGATTTGATGACTTTGAACGCTAATGTGTATCATTGTGGTAGTTCCATGCTAAATGGCTAACGCTAGCAAAACACTGGACATCACATTGACAGCCCGTCAATAGCAGCTGGAAGTCCAATTTAGCTGGCAGTTCAATGCAAAAATCATCAGATAGATGTAAAAATGTGAATATCACTGGTTAGGTGGGCCACTCTTATGCCAAGGTAGCACTGTATATGACAATAAAAACAATACCTGCACTGCTCCAGTCTCTGACAGGCCATGGAGTCCGTGATAATTCAAACAGCGACAGTAGATACAAATAACTTTGGTCTTGCTACAAGAGCCATCTGCCAGGGCTTTGAAGCTAACTTTACCAATACTTTTCTTTCTCCATTTCCCATCAATATTTGTTCCAGCTTGTGGCTACAGAGTTACCGTGCTTCAACCAAACTGTGGTGGGGGCAGAGGGTCAAACAGGAGGAGCGCATGTAATCGCACATCAAAAAATTGCTGCCATTAAAGGAAAATAAGTTTGACAGTCCTAGAAACTAAATTTTCAATATATATCAGCTGGACTGATTTTTTACATTCGCTAAAAGGCCTATAAATAATAATATGCGTATGAGGTAGTGCTACAAAATGCATATCAGTTTGGAAGCTGATGCAAACCTGACAAATAAGACTTCAGCTCCCCTCAACAGAAGGCAGCCATCATTAATGCTGTTAATTCCAACTCCATTTTTTTTCTGCTTTGCTAAGTCAAAACATGAGTGAGGGGAGAAAGGGGGGCTACTATTGATCTAATGCTGAATTTTAAAAAGTTGGCTGCTGTCAAAGGGCATCCAATAATCAACTTAGCTAAATAGCATGAATCTGACTTTAAAGTGAAGGTCACTACAGAAAAGCAAAGTGAGGTCATGAATATCGTTTTACTGACTGGGTATGAGCACCAATTATTAGTACTCAGAGGGACGGCGATGCAATAGCAGTCCAGACTGCTTCTATTTCAATGTTTTTATTCTTCGCTGTCCCCGATTTTCCTGGAGGTACCAAGCTGCTTTGCCAAATGCAAAACTAAACACATACTGTGCACATGAAGTGGTGTGATAACAATGATACCTACATTTTAGTAGAAATTGTCTGTGAATGCTGAAATTGAACTCAAATGTAGAATGAATGTTGACATATTCATATAATGTGTTGAAATATATTCACTGACTGAGGATCGAGCCAGCAATCATTCATTCAACCTGTTCATTTTTCAATGGGATAAATGCCAAAGAAAGTGGAATTCTAAAAAATGTGGGAATTAATTTTTAAGAAAATCCTGACTGACTATTACTGTGCCCTGAAGATTATTGAAATGTACGTATACATAAATATGTTGAACAACTACGCAGCAGTGACCATTGGTTTAGGACAGGGGACTCAAACATGCGGCCCGCGGGCCGCCCCTGCCTTGATATGAAAGTTTAATGTTAGTGTGGCCCGCGCAAGTTTGATATGGATGGATATGGTATCATGTACTCAGAAAAAATTATTGCGTTTGATTAATGTTCATGTTACAGGTTAAATAACTGTTAATAGTTATCCTCCCTATCCGTGTGGAAGTGGTAAGTTTTTGGCTTTTTAAATTTAAAGGAAATAACTTGAAGGCTACCGTTTAAGTCGCTAGCTCTCTAGTTTGCGAGTTAGCATGTGTCACAAGACCCTGCAGTTGCGCAATATGTTGTAAATAAAAGAGAATAAATGTGACTATAGTCGTGTTTTGTCATGTCTACAGGGCTCTAATAATGCTTTGTTAATTTGAATCAGAAAAAAAAATAATTTGTCTACCCACCAACTATATGTGGTTTCTTAAGTTTTTATTATTTGCCGTTTTATTATTATTATTATTATATTATATATATTATATTATTATTAAATTTTTCAGTTTTTAATAAATGCATTTTTTTTTTCTTTTGGAAAACCTGATGCGGCCCAGCTTTGCCCAGACCCTAGCTCCAGTGGCCCCCAGGTAAATTGAGTTTGAGAACCCTGGTTTAGGAGAAGACCCATCTCCCACCTGACCCATGTCACCCTGTGGAATAAGGCTGAATCCCATTTCTACCACTTGGCCATTGGTCTTTGTCTTACCCCTTAAAAAATCGGGCCACTAAGAAATGGGACACCACTTGGTTCTCATTACATCATCACCCTTCATCGCTTGCTGGGTGCTAATTTTACAAACTATGACATTTATTCCAAAACAACGTACAACTAATAAAACTAGGGGTAAGGGGGTCGACTTGGGATTCAGCCTAAGTGGAATGGAAAATGATTTTCCACCAGTCTGTTTTCAATGGAAAAATGTAATACCAGTAAATGCGAACATGTCAACAAAATGTGCTGAACACTTTGACCTTGGATTGGTTTGTATCGGTTGAGAAATGTGGGATGAGTTAGTAGAGGAATGAAAAATCGTGTATAATTTTATATGTATAAATGTTTTTCAGCATTCACACAATCACAATTCCTAGTGTAACAATTCCCTCTTAACACATTTATTCTGGCACTTCTATTAGTGTACAGATGAGATGAAATGTATTCATTAGTGAGGTTTAGAATTGCTAGTAGACACACTGTAGACTAATTAGGAACAAGAGATTGTGTAAATGGTGAACTAATCCTTTAATTAAAAGTTGTGCTCAGTGGATTTTGTTCTACAGTACTTCTAACAATTGCCTCAGGAGATATTCTTTCGCTGCTGTTGTTTGGTTTGTGTTAGCTTTCAGGATTATGGAAAAACAACCGGGCTGATTTCCATGACAGTTTCTAAATAATGTGCATTGAAATAGCCCATAACAGTTATGGTACACATTGGGATAAGAATTATATACAGTATATCGCTCTTTCCAGTTTGCAGTGAAGGCGCAAGGCTATCGCTGACTACTACTTGGTGCTGACCAAGTGACATTATTATTGGACAGATGACTTTTTATTCTATTCACCGCCTGTCAGTGCAGGACAGATGGGATTGGGTGGATGGGGTAGGAAGCCTTGAAGGTAAAGCCGACCCTTTTCCCCTCCCCATCAGCTGCACCAACAACATGCCATTCGCATCATGGGTCCGACCCATCCTCGACACTGACAGAAGCTCACCTGCCCTCCAGCCTCCTGAACAACAGGCTTTGCTCCTCTGCCAGCTGGAGAGCAGCCTGCACTTCTGTGTTAGTTCTTAACAAATACACTCGATACAGTGGCACCTCGGTTTTCGCTATGAATCTGTTCCAAAAGATCACACCAAAACCAAAACGTATCAAAACTGAAGCAATTTTTCCCATCGGTACGTTGAATTTATTAATAACAATACTGCTTGGATCACGCACCCAACACCAAATATTGCGATACTTATTTTACACAATACTACAGTATCCTGTAAGGCACATTCATTTAGCAAACTCCAATGAGAATATGACACAAACTACTCCATCGGGAAGCAATCAAGGAGGCTAACTTTGTGAAAGGTGTTCAACAAAACACATCGACTTGGATCAAATTAACAACATAAACCAAGGCACCACTGTACCTTACCACATTTTCTTTCCACACAGATTATTTTTAACCATTTTATTCACATGTAGTAGTAGTAGTAGTAGTAAGCCCTTTATTCTTGTCACTTATACAGGAGTACAAGCGAAATTGTGCAATCATCCATCCATACATATACAACATACTATGCAGTGAGACAAGGGGTGACAGGACGGGATGATTGGGCGATGAAGGGGGGAAGAAGGGGGGGACAACACTAGGAGAGGGGGGGGAAAAAAAAACAACAACTCCAAACTAGACTCTTAATGAAGGAGTACAGTGTGGGACTGTTAAAAAAAAACCTCAGCATACAAATCGGCATACAAGTAAAAGACATTGTTCACACACATAGACACAAGACCAGCGCCACGAAGGGAAAATGGCCGATACGAGCAGCGGCCAGCCCAGCTACCTGAAGCCACTTACGGCGCAAGCCGTGGTCCCCGTCATGCCCGCACCGGGGGGGTTAGCGGCAAAGGCTTTGGATGTCTTCGATGTCCTCCACGGAAAGAATCGCCAGGCACATGACCTTCTACTTTCCCCAACTGTCCATCACGTACCCAGCGGTGTACGTTCCGTCAGGGCAGGCAGGTTCGCCTGTACCTGAGCTTCTCGTCGAGAAGATCGTGTCAATTGCGTGGAGAGACCAGTTGATCAATTCCATGATTTAGGTTTTTGGAGAGTAGTGCAGTGAGAGGCTCTTGAGGAAGTATAAGACGAGACTAGACAGGACATGCAGCATCGAGAGAGAGCAAGCTTTTTCATTTTCATCTTTAATTGACTCCATGTTCCTGTTTAATTGGTGGGTCGTATATTATCGTATATGTTCCTAGTCAAGGCTATAAATAAGCCACTTAGCCACACCTACACATGTGATCAAATGTGGTTGCTTATTATTTTATTAACACTTCACAGAATGATACATTCCAGTCGGACGATTGGGGGGGGGGGGGGGGGTTGCCAGTCTTAACATATTAAACCCTTGTAGGTGGTTGTCCATTGTTGTCAAACAGATTTCGTTATTAATACAGCTGGGATGGCGTATGTATCCAACTAATTGGAACATCTCTGTGTGGGGTTTGCATGTTCTCCAGCTTCCTGCCACATTCCAAAAAAAGGCATGTTGGGCAAATTGGAGACTCTTGCGTTTCTACAGTGTATGTGCTTTGTGATTGAGGACCTACTCTCACTAGACCATTTGTACCATGCTGGATTTGGATACATCATTCCACCTCCATAACGCTCTATTAGAGATCATATCCAGTCTCATCCGGATTATTTTTATGGTGCAAGGTGGCAGTGGTCAATAATTACTTTCAAAAGGACTGACCACATGTATTCATGACACATTTTTATTACCCATACAAATGTCGTCATGGGTCACATCACCTCAATAAACGGTGACAGGTAAAAACAAACGTCCTTTGTTAAAGACCCATTCCCTTCCAGTCCACACAGTCTACTTCTGTCAGTTATGGATTATTGCTCTCAGTAATTTTCAATTCTGCCCTTCTCTGCCCCACTCAAGCTGCAAGTCACGCCCACATCATCAACCAGCCCACCACACCTTTTATAAAACCTTAATCACTTCAATCACACTTTGCTTGATTATTCCTTGCTAATGGTTTTCCCAGCATTTAAAGGGGTTCTATTATGCATTTGCCACTTTTCTGACCTATAAATGTTGTTACAGTACAATGTTGTATTCTTGTTTAAAACGATACCAAAGCATTAGATAATGAGGTTTGCGCAGCAACACCGACTTCTACTGACGTCAATGAGATCTGGACTTCCTTTAATGGGCTGCAGATTGCCTCAACTCTTGGGAGTGTGACCAATCACAGCAAGGTGGGCGTACCTACAGGAGGGCCGGGGGTGGAACAAATTAAACAGACATCATCTGAGAGTATTAGTTATTTGTCCTTCAATATGCGGTCTGATTTATTTGGGATGAAATCAGGATCTTTACTCATTTTTGTAAGAAGCACAATACCACAATGTGAATCTGTTATTTTACAAATATTTTTGCATATTAATAAATTACTAAAGGGCACCTATTATGTTTTTTCCACTTTTCTAAGTTAAAAATGTAGGATGGCTCAAAACGCTCGGTTTCAAAATGTGTGGTTAAATTTGCCCTTCTGTACCAAATTTGGTATACTAGACAACTACACCACCCTCACCTTTAGACTTGAGTAACATAACATTCCAGATCAAATCTGCTAGCATTTTATGCCATGAATAAAAGTGCATTTTTCACAATGGTATTGGTAAAGCCTGAAATAGAGATATATATTGCAGAAGAACCATCATTTTAATAGCCTCAATGGCACTTAAAGGGGACCTATTGTGCTTTTTCCACTTTTCTGACCTATAAATGTAGTTAGAATGTTGTATTAGTCCGTTAAACCATGCCAAAGTTTCAGATAATGAGGTCTGGGCATTTGGAAGTGAGCCCTGAAAGAAGTTTAGGATGGCTCAAAACGCTCGATTTCAGACCCGTTGTAAAACTGTACTTTTGTGACGTCACAAAAGTGGTGAGCTTCGTTATTGGGCTTCGTTGTAGGAGCGATACGCTCTTTGCTCTCCCCCAAGCCCTGCTTGGACATGCTGTGCGTCCACGGAAGTGGAGAGAACCACAGTGCTCACCGATGTCTGGAACACGGTAGTCCCGCAAGAAGGTGTAATGACCACGTTCCTACGTTCCTACGTTCCTACGTTACCACCCTTCGAGTTTATACAATTATCTTCCACTGGGTGGAATACATTAAAACAGACCGTTTTGGTGGGAAGCACAAATCCAAGGAAATACCACTTTATTTCCTTGGATTTATGTAGATTCTGGAAGATCTAAATGTTTGTTGTGCTGGTTATTGCGTGTTGCTGCTCTTTTGGAGTCCACAACTCAATACAAAGGGTCAAAAATAAGCATAATAGATCCCCTTTAAAATTCCATATGATATTAATTTCCATCTTCTCAACCTTATTTTCTAATTCATCATAGATCATCTTAAAGAGGTCTTGTAAGTTCCTAAATATTGCATTTTTGAAGCATCCCAATGCAATGTTTAACTGTCCTTCAAAGTCTGACTAATGAATAATTTATTGTTAGTAATTTACATTTACTTACATTAACTTTATATCCAGATACATGACTATATCCTGTAATAGTTTCCATAAGTAGAGGTATAGATTGATCAGATTCAGCAAGATACATTATAATATTGTAGCGTCGTAGAATGACGGCAGTCAGGATGGCTCTATCGTTGCATGGTTTTTTATTTCCAATCAGCATGAGAAACAACTTACTGGCCTGTTGCAGACTTAACTCACTAACTTCGGCGCCCGGCAACCGAACTTCCCCCTTTTCGCTCACGTTCTTCCTCCTTGGTCCCAAAACGCCCGCTCCAAAACCGCGAGCTGAACATGACTGCCCCCCAGCGTCCATGCATGAAACTACAGCCCGGAATACAACACACACGCAACGCTACACTACCCCCGCCCCACAAAGGCCCTCGCCCCGAGGGCACAGAGAATCAGCAACAATCAATGAACATTAGCAACAGCGTAACACAATTTCAAGTGCTCCCCCCAACATTGTGACCCACATAGTCTCTGAGATACCGTGGCGGCCTTCTCCTCCTCGGGCGCCTCGCTATGGGGGGAGTTCCAGCGGATGGTGAAACCGGCTGTCCCACCTCTGGCGCTGCCAGCCCGGGCGGCTCTCCATCCTGAGCTGGGAGTGGTGAACGTCTCCCGTCCGCCTCTGGTGGAGCAGGGGCCCTATGGCCCACTCCCTGCACTCCCCGGTATGGCGCCAGCCGGTCCCGATGAAGAACCACTTTCCTTCCTTGGTCTGGCAGCTGCACTCGGTACATGACTTCCCCGACTCTCTCCAGAACTCTGCACGGCCCCGTCCAAGGGCTGTCCAGTTTGGGGCACCGCCCCTTCTTGCGCTGTGGGAGGTAGACCCACACCTGTTCGTCCTGTTGGAAATGCCTCCCTCTTGCTTTCAGGTCATAGTTCCTCTTCTGTCGCCTGCCTGCCCTCTGTTGCTGCTGCCGGGCGAACTCGTGAGCGGCCTCCAGCCGGTCCTGGAGTTTCCTGGAATACTCTGGACCAGGGACTGGCTCTGTGGTCTCTGGGGGGCGGCCAAAGGACAACTCGGCTGGCGTACGGAGCTCCCTCCCCAGCATGAGCAGGGATGGCGTGCAGGCTGTAGACTCCTGTACAGCAGAGCGACAGGCCATGAGCACCAGGGGAAGATGATCATCCCAGTCCTTCTGGTGCCGTGATGTCAAAATGGCCAGCTGCTCACCCAGAGTGCGATGAAATCTTTCCACCAACCCGTCACTCTGGGGCCGCAGAGGGGTTGTGCGTGTCTTTCTGATGCCCAGCCGCCCACACATTTCTGCAAACACTCGTGACTCAAAATTTCTTCCTTGGTCACTATGCAGCGTCTCTGGAACTCCAAAGCGGCTAAACATTCCCTCTATCAAGGCGCTAGCGACTGTCTCGGCTTCCTGGTCGGGTAGCGGGTACGCCTCTGGCCACCGTGTGAAGTAGTCGATGGCTGACAGGACATAACGATTCCCGCGATCGGAGCGCGGCAGCGGTCCCACAATGTCGACTGCCACTCTTTCCATGGGCGCTCCCATGAGGGCCTGCTGCAGTGGGGCACAGGAGCGGCCAGGGGGGCCCTTCCTCGCTGTGCACAAGTCGCAGCGGCGGCAAAAATCCTCCACATCTCTCCTGCAGCGGCCCCAGTAGAAGCTTTGGCGAAGGCGGCGCAGGGTCTTAGCCACACCAAAGTGTCCAGAACCAGCCGCTCCGTGCATGGCAGCCAACACAGGCTCTTGTAGACACCTTGGGACAACCACCTGCCACCTCTCTTCCCCTGTCGCTGGCTCCCTCCACGCCCGCTGCAGCACCCCTTGGCTCAGCCGCAGTGTGTCAAACTTGGACCACAAGCCTTTAGTCCCTGCTGACGTGTGGGCTATCTCCTCCCATGCTGGAGGTCGCTGAGACTCCACCCACCTCCGGACTGGTTGCAGGTCTCCATCCTCCTCTTGCTTCTGCTCCCACTCAGCGACTCCCACAGCCTGAAGTTCCCTGGCCATCACTCCTGCAACCCGGCACTCCGACAGGCCGCCACCCGCTTCCTCCAACAACTCCTCCTCGCGGGCCTCTCTCCTGTCACAATAGCGGCAGCCCTCTGCAGCACACGGGCGGCGGGACAGCGCGTCTGCGTTGGAGTGACGTGTCCCGGCTCTGTGCTCCACCTTGAAGCTGTAAGCCTGTAATTCTTCGAGCCACCGTGCCACTTGCCCTTCTGGCTCCTTGAAGGTCATCAGCCAGCTGAGAGCTGAGTGGTCTGTCCTCACAGTAAAAGGCTGGCCACATAAGTAATATTTAAAGTGTCTGATGGACAGCACCACAGCCAGCAGCTCTCTGCGGGTGACACAGTAGCGCCTTTCAGCCTTGCCCAGCACTCTGCTGAAGTAGGCCACGACCCTCTCGCCTTCGGGTGTGGGCTGCGCCAGCACCGCTCCTACTCCCTCTCCGCTAGCATCTGTGTCGAGGATGAAGGGCAAGTCCGGATTCGCGGATGTTAGCACTGGGGACTCACTCAGGGCTTGCTGAAGGCTGTTGAATGCTTTTTGGCAGGGGTCAGACCACTCAAAGTCTCGGCCCTTCTGGAGTAGCTGGAAGAGGGGTGCCGCTGTGCCAGCAAAACCTCGCACAAACCTCCTGTAGTACGAGGCTAGCCCCAGGAAACTTTTCAGCTGCTTCGGGTTGGTGGGCACTGGCCATTCCACCACCGCCTTCACTTTATCAGCCAGGGTGCTGACTCCTTCACCTCCCACGCGGTGACCCAGGAATGTCACTTCTCTCTGCATGAAGTGGCACTTTCCTGGGTGTAACTTCAGGCCAGCTGCTCTGATGCTCTCCAATACCACCCTCAGGGACTTTAGCGCTGTCTCGAACGAGCTTCCATGGGCCAGGATGTCATCCAAATACACGAGGCACTGCTGGCGAGGGACCCCGGCCAGCACTCTGTCCATCAACCTCGAAAAGGTTGCTGGTGCATTGCACAGTCCAAAAGGGAGGACCTTAAACTGCCAAAGGCCCCTCCCGGTGGAAAACGCTGTTTTGGGTCGGGCCTCCTGGGAAAGGGGCACCTGATAATAGCCACTGCGGAGGTCCAAGGACGAGAACCAGGATGAGCCCGAGACCAGGTCTAAGGACTCGTCAATGCGCGGCAGTGGGTAAGCATCCTTCTTGGTCACCCCATTGACAGTCCGGTAGTCAACACAGAGACGCCATTCCCCCGACTTCTTTGGCACCATGACAACTGCCGATGTCCATGGACTGTCGGAAGGTTCGATAATACCCGCTCGCAGCAGCTTAGCTACAGCCTCCTCACAAGCTGCGTGTCGGGCCAAGGGAAGGCGACGGGGGCGGCATTTAATTGGCCTGGCCTCCCCCGTGTCAATCTCATGCTGTGTCAAATGAGTGAGACCCCCTTCATCGTCGTTCTTGGCGAAGGTATCACTGAAGTCCGTCAGCAGGCTTAGCAGCCGTTCCTCTTGCTTGGGGGTCAGGCCACTGCAGTTCCTTTTCCACAACTCCCACAGCGTCCTGTCCACAGCTCCCTCTTTCACAGAGTCTCTGCCTGCTGTCTCTGGTTGTCGGCGGGGCTCCCTCGAAGGCGGAGGTGGGCCTGCGGCCTCCAGTGCACATGCCATGTGCTTGGCCCGGGGATCGAGGGAATCCAGGGAGGTCATAGGAATGGCAGGACCCCCCTGAAAGCTGATCCACCCACTTCCGATGTTCATCACACAGTCAGCCGCCTTCAAAAAATCCAGACCCAGGATGCACGGGTCTTGTATGGCTGCTTTCCATACCGGGTGCTGGAGTGACATGCCCCCCACCGACAGTGCCAGTCGTCCTTTCCCTTGGAGAGGGGACCACTCTCCTGTGACTGAGCGTAGAGCTACCGCTGTCATTTCAAGATGGGCGTTCTTCGGCCACACGTCAGACCTTATCAGCGTCACCGTTGCCCCCGTGTCTATGAGGGCCGGACAGAACACGCCCTCCACTTGGATCATCACGTAGCTGGAGCCTTTGTCCGACGTGCGCCCCACAGCTCCAATCGCCTCCACGCCCATGCTCACTTGGGACCCCCTGGAGGTGGTAGACACAGCAGCTTGTGGGGTGTTAGCCTCTCGGGTCCGCACATCCCCCACTATGCGGGCCCGTGGTCGTTTCCCGACGACTGGGGCGAGCGAGGGCATTCTCTGATCAAGTGACCGGGCTGGCCACACCCCCAGCATACCCTCACTCCAGGGCGTGGGCGTTGTGGCGACTGTAGCGACACAGACCTGATCAGTTCTGTGATTTCGGCCACCCAAGGGGGTTTATAGTCAGCCTCTTGACTCCCTGCTGCTGACCTCGCTGTGGGCGGCAGGACCCTCCCCTCTGCCACGCTGGAGCTCTCCACCATTTCTCTCTCCACAGCCAATTCTAGGGCTTCTTGCAGGGTGCGGGGGTGTAACAGATGAACTTGAGCTCTTAGTTCTGGGGGCCGAAGAGCTCTGACAAATTGGTCGCGTGCCAGCTCACTTTGTACCTCTGGCGACATGTGGGAATATGCCCGCCTTGACAGGCTCTCAATGGCATAAGCCAGAGTTCGCAGCGGTTCTCCAGCAGTGCGACACCTGTAGCTCAGTTCATTTCTCAGGAGTCCCGGTTGTGCGCACTGTCCAAAACGCCTCTTTAGCGCCCCCACTAGAGCTTTATAATCATGGCGACTCTCTGGGTCAAGGAGCAAAAGGCAAGATAAGGCGTCCTCCGTGAGACACACTGCCAACTGTAAAGCTTTGTCTTTATTGGACCACTGCTGTGCATTTGCAATCAGCTCAAATTGGGCGTGAAAAGCCTCCCAGTCAGCCTTCCCAGAATATTTGGGCGTTTTCAGACACATGGCCGCAACTGCACGTGGTGCGCCGTCCTCTGTGTTCTCTGTGCACGCTGCAAGGCCGCCATTCTTGGCCGCCGGTGACAGCTTCGACATGCCGACAGCTTCTCTCCACGCCTCCCGACAAGCTCTCACCATCTCTCGGCGCTCCCTCCCTTCCCAACTGGCAGCGCCCACCTCGCTGTCGCTCTCCACCTCCTCCTTCACACGCGGCTCCCCTCGGTGGCTCATACTCGACGCCGCCGAAGACTCGGGCAAAACAGTACAGTAGGCTCACGTTCGAAGTCACTTCTGACACCAGTGTAGCGTCGTAGAATGACGGCAGTCAGGATGGCTCTATCGTTGCATGGTTTTTTATTTCCAATCAGCATGAGAAACAACTTACTGGCCTGTTGCAGACTTAACTCACTAACTTCGGCGCCCGGCAACCGAACTTCCCCCTTTTCGCTCACGTTCTTCCTCCTTGGTCCCAAAACGCCCGCTCCAAAACCGCGAGCTGAACATGACTGCCCCCCAGCGTCCATGCATGAAACTACAGCCCGGAATACAACACACACGCAACGCTACAATATCAACGGCTACCAATGTTCTTTTTATAATATCATTTTATCAAATTACCAATAGAAATACTTCTATAAACAAGGCAAACAATCATGGCAATAAATGGTCACTTGACAGGTTCCTCTCGGAATTTTAAATGCTCTTGATAAAGTCCCATTAACTCTTGATGATAGGGTCCCATAGAATGCTTCTATCCATAAACTAAATTCAGGTCCCAAACCAAAACAGTTTAAAATCCCAAACAAAAAAGTCCAATGTACCAAATCAAAGACCTTTTCAGAAACTTATTGATTGTAGTCAATTTAATTTATTGTTGGTCTTATATTATCTATTAATGATCTGTAAGATATTTAACACTTTGTTTCTTGCATTAATTTCTGATGTCCTTATTTATTTTTTAATGAGTCTTTTGTAAAAACAAAATATCACCTCTATCTTTCTCCAGCTGTAGTAACATCGATTTCCTCTTCATCGGATTATTCAACCATTATTCAACCATTTACATTTCATTAAATTATGTTCATTAATTCATTAATTTTCTACCAATTGTCCTCACAAGGGTTGCAGGGGTGATAATGATAATGAAAGAAGCGCATCATAATTACATTTTCATGCCCGTTTTGAGGCAGGTATTTGGTGGGCCACATTATCCGGTAATTGGAGACAAGCTCTGATGAAATTTTGATCATGAAGCCAACAACTTTGGTTCTTTCTAAACTTGAGGCCCTCTTGCTAGGTGCTAGCATGATGACTGTTAGCATGTTAGCATTTTAGCTAATTTATTCATGTCTAAAGGCAAATACACACATGGCATGATATAGGGAGGTTATTCGACAACCATGACACTTTCTAAACTTGAGGCTCTCTTGCTATGTGCTAGCATGATGACTGTTAGCATTTTAACATTTTAGCTAATTTACTCATGTCTAAAGGCAAAAATACACACATGGCATGATGTGGAGACACTATCGGACTGCCTGGACACTTTTGGGACTTGAGGCATGATATAGGGAGGTTATACGACAACCTTGGCACTTTCTAAACTTGAGGCTCTCTTGCTATGTGCTAGGATGATGACTGTTAGCATGTTAACATTTTAGCTAATTTACTCATGTCTAAAGGCAAAAATACACACATGGCATGATGTGGAGACACTATCGGACTGCCTGGACACTTGTCATGTTAGTCCCCCAGATAAAATGAGTTTTTCATGTTAGCTGCTACAATAATATATCGCTGTAGCTTGTAGCTCTCAGCCAAAATGATTTGACCTCCTAAATTTTGATTCCCTGCTTACAGTATAATTACATGTGCACATGTCCAATCAGATCGGTCCAATATTTTGTTTGATGAGGTCTCATTGAAGCATCGATATTATCGGCAGAAAGAAAAAAAACGCCACAGATATGATCTAATTCTAATCTAATTTTAATATTTGTCAGCAAATTTTCAAGGCAGTATTGGCCGATAACATCTGTCGTTAATATTATCTAACTGCCCTAGTTTTGATGCTTTACCTATAGTGTGATTACAATTAGGTATGGTCCACTGTGGTAATCAGTGTGGGAGTTTGATGAGGTCCTACTTGAGCACTGAAATCATTTTTGGCAGTAAAAAGCAATATTGATATGATTCAATCAACCAATATTGTGGAACTTTCCTAATTTCGATGCTCTATTTACAATATGATTACAATTTGAGAGATGACCCGATGCGACACTAACGGTCCAGATTGGTTTAAGATTGATGTTTGATGAGCTCTCACTCAAGTGCCTATATTATTGGCAGACAAAAAACTTATCGATATAATCTGATATCTTATCATTTTTAAGCAGTATCAGCTGATAATATTGATCAACCCCAACTCAAAACAAAAATGAAACTTTACTTTCTGGATAAAAACAAGTCATTGAGCACCAACACAATGCATCAGTTTGATACCGTCTTGATGTTATTTACATACCTAAAATGGTGGCAATTAATTTAATGTGACATTGAGGAAACAGTGTACATGCGCATAGAAAACACTTTGTGATTACTTACATGGTTACACAAGAACACATATAAATGCAGCAGTGGGTTTTAGAGCATGGCAGCGACTATTAAAAAGGTAGACAAAGACATTAGACATATTTCCAGGGCATAAAAAGCAGTAGCATTCAGTGTGTGAAGCTGAACCCCTGAAAGATCGTGTAGGTGAATCAAAAGAAGTACAACTTTAATGATGACAGGTGCAACATTAATGGTGGTGGAGGGGAGTTTTTTTTTCTTTTTTTGTTTTTTAGAACAAAAGTTTTGTGAAAGAAAAACGAATATGAGGATATTTGTAGCAGAAATACAATGGTAACTTAATGGTGCTCGGAACTATTCAGTGCATTTCCTTATCAGAGCGGCTCAATCTAAATGCTGCCTTCACTGAGCTGTGACCTGTGGTGTTTACTCGAGGGGAAAAACAAGAACAAATATCAGCCGGGGCTCTGCGGTCTACACAATTGCATACCTTCAAACACGCCGCGCCGAGAACAACAAGAAATACAATATTTAGTGGCTTTTATGTAAATTTGACATTTCCCTTGGCTGTACACAGGCAGGCTCTCCTGTTGACCACTGATACCTGCATGTGTTACTGCTGAGGCAGCAGCGTCCTCTGTTGCATAGCGCCGTCATTATTTGTTTTCGCCACATTAATACCTGTCAAATAGAAGCTACACACATGCAGGTCTAAAAGTTGTGCTGATTGTGTACCAAATTTATCACAAGTCTGTGCCAAATACATCAGGGAGCAGGCCTATCTTGTGACTGCACCTTTCTGACTGAATTGTAATAGCTGCAAAGCAATTTTTTCCACCTTTCAGCTCACCGCCATCAGAAAATTTGATGTTTATAATGGACTCACAAACAAAAAAACACAATTTTGATCGTATCTTAATGCAGCAATTTTACAGCTAGGACAAAGATTAATGAAAATAGGTGGCTAAATAGGTGGCTAAACTGAAGTTGTTATAATACACATTGCACACATGCTGGTGCACACATCACTGATTTACTGACTGACTAAAGTCGATATAATACAGTGATGTGTGATCAAGGGAAGGTCATATCAAAACTTTGAAAAGAAGAATAACAAACTATAATAGTAGCATTTGTCTATTGAACTGTTATAAATCTATTGTTGCTGTGATTCCAAACATTTTCCTAAGGGAAAATTTGTGAAATTGTGTACCTCATATCAAACATAAGTTTAAAAAAAAATACGGAAAACCATTTAAACAGGAGGGCGACTAGAAAGCGGGCAACTGGCAACAACATTCATTCATTCATTCATTTTCTACCGCTTTTCCTGTCTTCGGGCGTAAGGCGGGGTACACCCTAGACTGGTCGCCAGCCAATCACAGGGCACATATAGACAAACAACCATTCACACTCACATTCATACCTATGGACAATTTGGAGTCGCCAATTAACCTAGCATGTTTTTGGAATGGGGGAGGAAACCGGAGTACCCGGAGAAAACCGGAGAACATGCAAACTCCACACAGAGATGCCCGAGGGTGGGATTGAACCCTGGTCTCCTAGCTGTGAGGTCTGCGCGCTAACCCCTAGACCACCGTCTGGCAACAACAAAAATATCCAATTAATCAACAACTATCCATCCATTTTCTATACCGCTTATCCTTATGAGGGTCGCGGGCATGCTGGAGCCTATCCCAGCTGACTTCTCGAGAAGCGGGGTACACCGTGGACTGGTGGCCAGCCAATCA
Organism: Doryrhamphus excisus; assembly: GCF_030265055.1. Classification (NCBI taxonomy): domain Eukaryota; kingdom Metazoa; phylum Chordata; class Actinopteri; order Syngnathiformes; family Syngnathidae; genus Doryrhamphus; species Doryrhamphus excisus. The sequence goes on from NC_080474.1 coordinate 8,087,565, forward strand.
CAGGGCACATATAGACAAACAACCATTCACACTCACATTCATACCTATGGACAATTTGGAGTGGCCAATTACCCTAGCATGTTTTTTGGAGAAAAACCACGCATGGACGGGCAGAACATGCAAAGATGCCCGAGGGGGGAATCGAACCCAGTTGTCCTAGCTGTGGACTGTGCACTAACCACTCCATCTACCATGCAGCCCAATCAATAACTATTTGATATTCAATTCATTTTTAAATTTCTAAATGTCTTCTAATTTCAGCCTCTCAAGTGTGCATATGTTTGAAATGATTTCATCATCCATGAAAGCAGACCCATTATCTTTTATGTTTTAGGCAAGGACAGATATTCTCACACATCAGCTTCACTTTGAAAAACAGTGATCGGCTTTTTTTGCGTCCTGTCTGATACATAGCGGACCAAACCAACTGTTCATATTGATTTGGGCTGACTAGAGCCTAACTGATTACTCGATAATGCGAAACAAAAAGTTTCAGATTAATCGACAAAGAAACAAATCATTAGTTGCAGCCCTAATGTTATCTTAAACAATATTTAATCATTATTTCTCTTGCAAGGCACTTGTCAGCCTAATTCTTCTATCTGTCACAGTGTTGCTGTACATCAGCAGTCGAACATCTAATAGATGGAGCTTTTCAAGTAAGATGATAATCACTTGCTCTTCTTGGGAACATATAATACTTACATATCTTATAGTTCTATGTCAAAATAAGTGGACTAAATCGAGCAGTTTCAAAAAATTAAACTGCTTTTATCATATGTCCACAGAGAAGAACCTTGTATCTGAAAAGGAAATGCACCTATGGAATCACTAAACTGCATGTTGCCACCTAAAGATACATTAAAATGGACCAGCATGTCTTACAAAGCCGTGTGCTAATATATAAAAAACGATCCTGCTAAATGACTCAGACACAAATATCTTGAAGGTCAGCAGCATCTCATCCATTTTGTCTCGTTTTTGGGCATGAACAACAAAAAAAGCCCCTGTATTGGAGTAGGATTGGATCTGGCACACAGATACGGTAGGATTCCATCCACTCCCTCAGTCCTTCAGGTTTTTATGTGCCAGATGTGTCTGTGTGTTTTTATTTACATTTGATATTCAGCCATGGCACCGACTCTAAGCTTCGGTTCCCTCGGTGAGATTGTAAATAAGGCCAGCATCTTTTGGGAATAACCACATTAAAGACGATGTGGTTGTAGCAAGACCTGCAGTGTTTGCTGCCAGAGGCAAAGCTGAAACATGGCCACCTCACCAAAACAACAATATCCAGAGCACACCAGAAACCGCACTTTAATGTGCAAACAGAAAATGGTCAAATGGCTGAATGTATAGAAATATTGATAAATGTTGTGTTGGAAAAATGACATTGACATTGATATTGGTAGTTTGGCATTTGAAACAATGTTTCAACAGTGTAACAAAAATGTAGCTGGGTGTTATCCACTATACTGTTTGGTTAGGGGTACTTTTCAGTGATAAATGTTTGTACAATGTACATGTACTTCACCTGTTCTGTTATTCATTGCCTGGCAAGAAAAAGGTCACCAAGTGGATTTAACAAAGCAAATAGGTGAGAGCATCCCATTGGATAATTAATGCATGAGTGATTATATTTTACTTGGCAACAAGTTACAGAGTGGGTAGGTCACAGGTTGAGGACAGAGATGCACACACGTTTATTTTCCAAGTCCTACCCACGTTTGAAAGTCATGTTTCCTCCACAGAATGGTCAGGCAAGATGTTGCAGGTGAACACTCAACAGGACTGCCTTGCCTTCTGATTCCTTACGTTTGTTTCCCTTTAAGGGTTCCCCCAGGAAACCAACCTCCTCCATCCAACCCTGTCTTCTGCATCTGTCTCTCGCACACCAACTACCCTCATATCCTCCTTCATTACATCCATAAACCTCCTCTGTGGTCTTCCTCTACGCCTCCTACCTGGCAGCATCCTTCTACCAATATATTCACTATCTCTCCTCTGGACATGTCCCAACCATCTCAGTCTGGCCTCTCTGACTTTATCTCCAAGACCTCTAATATGTAATGTCCCTCTGATGTACTCCTTCCTGATCCTATCCATCCTGGTCACTCCCAGTGAGAACGAAACGAGCGAAAACTCTTCTATCACACATCACGCCTGACCTTTTTCTCCACTGTGTGCTGTGAGTTCATATTTTATGTGACAGTTTGCCATTGACAATGATTTGGCATTTAATTTGGGACTTCCTACTGGTGGAAAATTATCTCACATTTTCCATTAATGTAACATTGTGTTGGTTCGATCCTCGGTTTCATCATAATTTTGACATGTCAAAATTTTCCAACATGTCAAATACCATACTACTTCCTGATCCTATCCATCCTGGTCACTCCCAATGAGAACCTCGGTGTTCTCATTTCTGGGGTTCTCATTGGGATTTTGTCCAATGTTGACTAATATTATTTTTTTTCTTGTAAGCTCTCCGCAATGGCAATTCCAACAAATAAACAGATCTCATTTTCGACTTTTTCCACCTCAAAGAAAAAGGCTAAAACACTCAATCAAATAAACATGGTAGGTGTGCAACAACAGTACTTTTATTTATTTAGTGACACAGAAAGCGTCTTCCTCCTTTGCGCAGTTGGTCTGGTACTCTGCTGTTTAGTCATGTCTCTACACTACATTTCACTACAAAATGCATATCTGGAAGAGGCACTGGGTCCATCTTGCTTCTTCTGTTAAAGAACACTCATCATTGTGTCTGAATGTGCATCAGAATAGGCTATTTCTAACAAAAACAAATACATTCTATGTAAAAATGTATGCTCAGCCACCACCATTTAGTCAGAATTATAGTATTCATCACATGACATTTTCAAATGGTTCGACTACAAAATTGATAGTCGAATAAAAATCGTTGAATAGTCAAATAATCTACAACACCCCTCAGACATCCTGTCCCAAATGGAGGATTTTAAGTTCCTCTGTGACGAGTGAGGGAAGAATAGAATGCAAGATCGACAGGCGGATTGGTGTGGCGTCTGAATCGGTCCATTGTGGTGAAGAGGGACCTGAGCCGGTCGATCTATCTTCCTACCCTCACTTTCCTGCCCTCAGCTTTGCATAGTGACCAAAAGGACAAGATGGCGGGTATAAGAGGTTGAAATGAGTTCTCTCTGTAGGGTGGCTGGGCTCTCCTTTAGAGAGAACTGTCATCCGGGAGAAACTCGACGTGGCGCTGTGAATCATGTAATAGGTTAGTACTTGAAAGCACTGTTCTGGTAAAACTGCTGCTATGACAGGATTCAGCTACAGGAGTTGCAGAGTTGTAGGTGGCTTCTCACTTTTGCTAAATTGATATGACTCCCCTGGCTTCCTTCTTTTTTTTTTGCCATCGACATCATTACAAGAGCATTCAAAGGCACTTAACGTTGAGTTCTTTTGTAGCCTTTACAGTTTTGTGGCATTCTAATGCTCCTCAGCAGCTGTGATTAGAATGGTTTAATTCACAATTAAATGGGAGTTTTCTCTGGAGGTCATAGCCCCGTGTGATGTGACTCACATGACTAATTCCATCTAAAAGGCTCTCCCATCCCTGCCTTGAGTTTGCATAATTTTGTTTGAAAACTTGGTGAAAGTCATTAGCAGGTCTGAGGCACACTGTACACAGTACACTGCAAAAAAGCTGGATCAATAGTTCAACATATTTAGTAGCAGTGGGTGTTCACACTGAGTTGTACGATGTCTCCTTTTCTAATCTCTGACAGACATGTTGCACCCCCATGTCACATGTTAGCTGACAATGGTAATGGTAATGGTTTTATTTCATTCGAACATGCATCACATAATCAGTTCACAGTTCCACATGTCCAAAAGGAGTAGGAAGAAGCAAAGCCTATTAAATCCTACCCCTCCATCTGGTACTTTTACAATCAGTAACTGTTACATTTGTTCACTTCCTGCTTTCTTAATATAGTTGAAGTTTTTTTAATTATTATTATTTATTATTTTATTATTTATATTATATATTTTTTTGTCACGTACCAAAGTATGAGGTGATATGACCATACAATGACATAATAGGTACCATAGTAAGTGTCAATATAGTGATATATATAGCACATCATGACTGGTTCAAGACTCTTCATCCTTGTATGTAGCAAACATCAACTGCTTGTATTGTTTCTTGAATTGGCTCATCGTTATGCATTGTTTGAGGTCCTTACTCAATCCATTCCATAGTTTGATTCCACATACTGAAATGCTATGGCTTTTTAACGTAGTCCTAGCATATAAGTGTTTCAAGTTTAGTTCTTCCCTGAGATCATATTTCTCCTCTCTTGTAGAGAAGTATTGGATGACATTTTAAGGTAATTGGTTATTTTTAGCCTTATGCATTATTTTAGCTGTTTGAAAATGAACTATATCAGCAAGTTTAAGTATTTGTGATTTTAGAAATAAGGAGTTAGTATGTTCTCTGTACAATAAGTAAGATATGGTAGAACCAGAGAACAATAAAGAGTGTAGAGTGATTTCTGATTGAGAACAAATTTTGCTTAATTTTTGCTCAATATTGACGTATTTGTGGCCACCTTATGTTGTATATTTGTAATATGAGGTTTCCAGCTCATATTTTCATCTATTGTGATCCCCAGATATTTATTTTATTTATTTATTTTCCAGGGCGGCGACTCCTCCCCTCGTGTTGTTCCTGTTGATGCAGGTCATCTCATAACCTTCCAAGTCAAAGTCCGTGCCTTTATCCTCGTTCAGCCAGGTTTCAGAGATTGCGATTACTTTGAAAGGTTCCTTTAATACATTCAAATATTGTTTGATGTTGTCATAGTTTGCATACATGCTTCTGCAGTTTATATGTATGATTGACAACTTGCCAATATTTAAATTGTTGTTGTATTCTTCTTCTGTATAATAACACCAGTCAATTGTCATGTGTGAAAAAAAATTTGTCCAGATCTATGTCTTTTTCCAATTCCAATTGTTTGTGATTTGTAGAGCCAGAGGTGTCCAGTTGCAGATCTTCTTGTGTCATAATGGTAATGTTTAATGGTAATGGTAATGTTCTATTGTCAAGAATTGTCAAGAATTGTTCCAGATCCGCGCTTTTTTTGACAATGAGCACACAGGCTTCCGGTCCTCATTTAACTTTATGAAAATTTTTCAGTTGGCACTCCAAGTAGCTTGGATCTTTCCCTGCTTTCTCAGGTCACGTGTTTTCTTCGCAATTTCAGCATTACGTTTGGTCAGGTGGTCATTCATGTAGACATTTGTACCTTTCAGCTTCTTTCCTTGTTTTAGTACAGCGGTCTTGAATTTCCTGTTAGTGAACTTGACGATGACGACGGGTGTGGTTCTGTTCCTGCCATATAGTGGGATGCAAGTGTCGATGGATTCACTATTATGTAGTTCATCCTTGTATTCTGATCCATGTCGTCAATCGTATTTTTCAGCTCCTGAATCATTTGTCTTTGTCCTCATTATCTTTTTTGATGTTGGTATTACTCTCTTCTAATTTTTTATATGTGTCTTTCAAATCTATCATCTTCTTCATTAGGGTTTGAACCTGCTCATCCATCTTCTGTTTAGATTTTTCCAACTTCAGAGTCATCTTTTGCAGTTCATCGCTGTTTTTTCTTAATTTCTTATCCATGTGATCCGTCCTCCGAGTTAAGTAATCCACCTTATTTAGCAGCTTCGATAGCATCTCTAATATGCTACTCTCCGTTAGCGGCTGCGGCATCAGGGGGAGATCGCTTCCAGTGGGAATCAGCGGCAGATCTTTTAAGACTTTCTCCTTGTCTATAATTGTGTCCGGAGTGCTTCGGCCCGAGCTACATGAGCTCCCAGGTACACTTCGATCCGAGGTACTTGGGCTGAGAGGTTCATTATTTTGTCCGTGGGGTGAACCCTTCCCCTTGGATCTCCGCAAAGTTGCAGTTGCTAAAAAACGCCTTGTCAACACCGACCGTTGTTAGCCTGTTAGCTTGCTTTTACGACTGTCTTTGATATTTAGTGTTCGTTGTTATCGAATATAGTCTCTCACCACTCGATGTTACAGCCCGTAATGTCCCCACGAAGGTTAAGAGATGTTATGAGGGTTATGGAGGCTAAAAGCTGCCACCAGCTAGCTAGCCACCACCTTGCGAGCTAGCCTTGTAACGGTGCTGACACGTGTAATGGTCTGGAATGTTCCCAACAAAAACTAAAAACTCCGGCAGCAAAGCCAGAGCTCATGCCGCCCATGTCCATCAGGAAGTGACGACATGTCAATGACCTGCACAAGGGATGTTCTGATCAGGATTTTATGCTGCCGATACCGATCCCGATAATCCATTTGTCAAAACGTCCGATACTAATACTGATGACATAACTGATTAAATGTACTTCTGGCTACATTAGGGGTCACCAAGAGTTTACAAAATGAAAATGGCCAAGAGCTACTCATTTTTGTAACATTCATTTTATAGCTCATTTCAAGCTAAACAAAGCCAATAAGCTTGTCTTACCAGGACATGAACTAAATGCTGATATCCACAACTCACCTTTTGTATTTCACACTATTTTCACACATTTATTTCTAGTCTTCTCACATTATTAATTGAAAACTCGAATAAAAAGTAGGTTTATCCACCTCCGGCCGCATCCACGGAAGCGCAGATGCGCTTTTCTGTGCCCGGAGAAAAGATACAATATCACACGTCATACTCGTCACACATCATCCGGAGTCCAACGCAACCTCGCACACAACGAAAGTTCCTCGGCACTAAAAGTGCTACATCATGTCTGCATGTCCCAAATCCGTACTGAGGTCCTACTCATCCCTAAATTACTATGCCCACACTTGCCTGTACAGAGGGTTGGGACCTAGCCGCGGACGAGCCCCAAACTCACCACACCTTGACATGTGCTCGACCCCAAATGTCGCACCTATCTAAGCTTTTCAAAGCGGCAACCCAGTGGGACATTTTTGAGACACGTTTTGCAGGGTGCAAATCTATCTATCTATCACTTTCACAAAGACAGGAAGCCCCACACATGACAGACATGCTTGTTATGGATGCTGCAGCGGGGGCGTAGCTGATCAGCAGAGGGGATCGGTGTTTTAAAGTATCGGACGATGTTGATACCATCCTTTTTCACTGATATCGGCCCATACTGATCGGTGACCGATTGATCGAAGCACCCCTAACATACACCATTTTTTAACCTGCAGCAAAAGAACAATTCCATTTTAACTAAAATTACCACATTGACATGAATATAAAACAGTACTTTTTTCCTACATGGTACATCCACAAAAGACAAATTGTCTTATATTTGGGTTTTAGAGAATTTTGCGTGGAAAGCTTCTTATTTCACATAATAACATGGGTCCGGTGTGACTCTGTGTACTTTTAAAGACACTAGTGTTAGTAAAATAGAGTTTTCGATGTGTGGTATCTTTTAGGTTGATTTACATGTTCAGTCAATTTGGAGTTATTAGTACATACAAATATATTGTACGTATATAATCCTGTCCGATCATTTAGCTTCCTTGTATCGCGACTAATGTTACAACTAATGTGTCTGGTAAATTTTGAAAAAGTGATTTATTTCAAATCATAGCTCATAGCATAAAGAATACCAGATATCAGAGTGATTTTTTCAAACAGTGACATATGTTGATATAGCAGCGTAATTTACATATACATATCATATACATCATATACAACAACAGAAAAAAAAACCCAGAGGGCAAAATCTACTGTGTTCTTGTTAATTATGCACCTTATCACTGAAGTATCAAAGTATTTGATACTTGTATCACGTATTTGATACAATTGCTAAACTGAGAAAACCCATTCCCAATTTGCATTTTATCTGGATTTGCATCATAATTTAATGGGTCCTGAAGTTTTTTCGAAGCCGATTAAGTTTTTGATGTTTTTAACCCTAGCCCATTAAGCAAGAATCAAAACAAGACGTTCTCCATTTTTGCTTTCACCCTGTCCTTTTCTATAGACTTGAAGTAGTAAAACATGGGGGCAATTCTGATGGTATTGAGAATTTCACTTGAAAGTGAATTGTGAAGTATCTATGAATGTTTAGGACAAAACCTTTGACATTAACTGTGATCTATGGCCATCCAAACATTCAGGCTTTGAAGGGAAGGCTGCGTGTGGGGGTTGTCTGTCGGAATCATAGGGATGACCACAGCTTGCAACTTGCACCACTGAGGGGGAAATAATCAGCACGTTACCTTCTCATGAATTATTAAACACTCTGTTCCTGTTTTAGCCCAACTCAATGCGCTGAATTTACGTCTGTCGGTCTTAGGCAGTGTGTAAGGTGTTTATTTATTTTTATTTTGACTATGACGGGGCCGTATTACAGCTGATATGCAAGAGCGTGTGAGCTGAACAAGGAGTGAGACAAGTGTTGAGAGCAAAGCAGCACAGCGGCAGCACTCTGGTCACAAGGATCCGTGGTAGAGGCAGCAGCAGCAACACTATCAGTCACAGCGCAGGCAGCATCGGCAGCAGAAGCAGCACACTCTCCTCTGTTTCTCTCTCTTCTTTCTGGAGTTGTTTCTTGCTCAGAGGACAAACGGCAAGGAAGTCACAGGAGAAAGTGATCCAGGGCTGATAGCTGCCATAAAAAAACCCAAACGCAGACCTGGCTGCCCCCATGCCTATCGAATTTGTTTGCAAAATCAAGTTTGCAGAGGAGGATGAGAAGCAGAAAAACAAGCAGGATGGGGACAAGGAGAGTCTGATCGAGGAGAGCTGTGCACCTCCGGCCAAGGACTTGGCTGGGTTTGCTAACTCCTGCACTCTACATGGGATTAATCACATCTTTGTCTCTGGTCGTCTTGGCATCCGGCAGACTCTGTGGGCGCTCGCCTTTCTCACTTCATTGGCACTATTTGTTTACCAGGCGGCAAAGTGTGCTATCTCCTACCTGGAGCACCCCCATGTCACAGCTCTGAATGAAGAGGCGACCCCAGAGATGGTTTTCCCAGCCGTCACCATCTGCAACATCAACCGCTTCCGCTTCTCCGCGCTGACTGATGCCGACATCTACCACCTGGCTAACTTGACGGGACTGCCCCCCAAAAACAGGGATGGACACAAGCCCACGGATCTCATGTATCCTGCCCCTGACATGCAGGACATCTTCAACAGGACGGGACATCAGCTGGACGAGATGCTCATGAGCTGCAACTTCAGCGGGCAGAACTGCTCAGCGGATGATTTCACTGTGGTGAGTGTGAAAGTTTCTTCAACTTCTCCCATCGTCTTCGCTCGTCATATATTATCTGAAAGGGGGAAATCTATTTCCTTTGCAAGGCTTCTTTTGTTTGTACAAAACTGTTTACACATGAAAAGAACAAGAAAAGTTCCAGGCATCATCTGTGTGGAGTCCTCTCCGGGGAGTGAGTGGTACCGATGATGCATTTCTTCATTCATCATTCATGACTTTGGTTCCATCGGTGAGCCGTCTCGTCTCACTAAGTTTAAGGCGGCACCAGCACTCCCGCTACGGCTGTGTGTTTCCTTCCCTGCGTCGCTGCTCACAATGTCAGATATCAGAGGCTGCTCCCAGTAGGCAAAAAAAACAGGAAGCTCACGTGTGTTCTGTACTTTTACTCGGCAAACCCTTTTGCTCTGATGTTGTCTCAAACTTCTTGCATAGAGATTAACATTGTCATCAAAAATAGCCTCTCGTGGCTCTCTCACTCTCTGGTAGAGAAGAGAGTAATGCTTCTTCAGCGTTGTATTTCAATCGCGCTGCTGTTTGACTTTAAATATTTAAAGACAGACATACATGATTTTTGCATTAGCCAGATTGACTAAAAGGACTGAAGCAATTTCCATGTGAATGGACGGGAAGTGTGGGGTTGTGGAAGGAGGGAGGGAGGAGGGGTAGATTTTTTTTTATTGTTTTCCTCACTATTTATTAATCCTCACAGGAGATGAATTCCCCCTATCTTTGCGGCAGGAGTGGGAATATACATTTGCTTTAGTGATGAAGTGCTTGTGTCAAGTCTTTATGCTGTGTGTTGAACACTGATATGGCCACATGAACACAAGAAATCCAGATATCATTGTAACAATGGCAGTACATTGCTTTGAAAAAAAAAATATATATATATACATAAATACATACGTATACACTGACATTTCAGCGCTTTTCTTGTAGTGATGGGAATTCCATCTCTTTTAACAGTGCCGGCTCCCTAAAAAGCAGCAGCTATTGTGTCCCCCAAACGGTTCCTTCTATGTTTTTTTTTTCTTATATATTTGGAAAATTTAATTATATCAAATATTAATGATATGGCTCTATGTATATGCTCGACATGGAACAGATCCAAACAACAGGTACAAAAAACAAATACGTACAAAAGTACTGAGCACAAAGTCTCATCTCGAGCTGCAAGATTAATTGATGAATCGATGATTAATCAACTATTTTGGTCTTCAATTTAAGCCTCTGAAATGTGAATATTTTAAATTTTCTTTAGTCATCGAAGAAAGCAGACCTACTGTCTTTGTGTTTTAGGTAAAACATGATAGTCAAACACATCAGCTTTGCCTTTTATGGAGATGATCCTGACCAAAACACGACTTGTTTGTTTTCGGTTCACATTGATTTCGTCCGTCTAGAGCTTAATTGATTATTCAATTAATCACAGCAACAAGCTTAAGATTAATTGCATGTCAATCAGGCAAAAAGGTCAAATCCGATTGTGTGTATTATTTGTACATATTTTCCCATTTACAGTGAAAAAACCTTGAGAAAACAACAAAACAACATAGGGCTGCAACTAGTGATTATATTCTTTGTTAAATAACATGAAGCTTGTTTCGAATGAATTGAGTGATTGGGGTTGGAAACCTGCGGTTCTTCAGTCTCTTTGTTGTGGCTCCTTTTGTAAAGCACATATTTTTAAACACACCGTGTGGGGAAAATGCACATTTTGGATTGAAAGTTAAAAATTGGACTTTCTGTAAGACCGTGAATTCATCCTGGCTTACTGGTGATTGGATGAGCATAAGGAAGGGAGGGGGTATTGAGATGTGCCAGAGAAGTATCCCACTCACCACTTGAAAAGTAGCCATACATTTCAAAGCCGAGCTCTCCATGTAAAAATGGTCATCCCGCCAAACGGCAACAACGTAAGTCCACTGATTGATAGTTGGAATTTATGGGGTGACACTTTTTTGTTGCCACAACCTGGATAATTACATGTACCACTTTTTAAACCACTATGTCTGGCGTTGTAGTGATCGCGATCTGTGCATCTTAACACTGAGAAAAACGTACACAACAATGGACAGATGGGAACGCGAAGTGATACGACTGCAGAGAAAATAAAGCCTAAGAATTGTTTTGAGAAGCCAAACTCTTTACCGAACTGTCCTCAGCAACTAGCTGGAACTACTTTCCTCAGCACCAAAATCCAACCAGAGCTCGGCTCAGGACACTAAGTGGGGAGAGTCGCTGTTGACGGACCTCACTGCTAATGTGGGTGTCATACAACTCTATGTCAAAAAAGCCTAACTATCACTTCAAGTTGAGCAGCATCAGCCAGCAAACCTGCTGTCAATTCCTCACTAGTAGCCATCCGTTGCACATACACACTGCACCTCTATTTGTTTCATTCTGTTGTTGTTACTGTTGTTACTATTAGTTTATAAGATGGTATTTTAAGCTGATGTTTTGCACTATTTTGGACTATCACTAAAGGTTGCCGACCCCTGATCTGGATGGGACCAAATCAATTTGAAGCCAACTCAAACAGTGAGTGGTTCGGTGCACAACATGTCAGACGAGAAACTGTTGAATTGTTGTTTTCCGAAGTCAAAACTGATGTGTGCTAATGTTAATGTTTCTTCATGAATTAATTGTTGCAGGGCTCCCTCCATCCCTCCCCCCTTCTGCTTAGTGTCAACACACACACCACCACACGTTTTCACCAATCTCGTGTGGCTTTAACCGGAAAAAAACTACGTCTTGTTCCCTTCAAAGAGCTGACGCATCACTAACTCTCCTTGTCGTTATCCCAACAGAAAAAAAAAGTAAATGTTAGTCCAGTCAAAAAGGAAAAGCAGTGACATTGCGAGTTAAAATTTGATATTGTGCCATAAGCGTGAACCCGCCCACTTGCACTTCAGAGACAAATGTGTCATGTAGGAAATGTCAGTGTCAGTCAGTGAAGCATCTATTAGCACTTTTTGGACACTGTTTGACTTCATCAGCTCCCTAAGCTGCTTGTTCCTCTCTGTCAGCCTTGTGATTGAGTATATCTGCATTTTCGGGGCCTGTCACTTAGATTTGTTACAGGCTACTTGCTGCCTCCACGCCTGACAAATCACTTACTCCGAGTCCGGACTTGGGGACATGGCTGAAGTGTTAAAGCAAGGTGGACAGGGGGAACTGTGGGAGCAGAACACAAATGTGAGAGGGTGGGGGCCTGGGGGAACTGTTTTTCTGTGTGTTGTGGAAACAGCTTGCACGTCATTTGTTACTGTGCCTGGAAATGGAAGGAAGTCATTATTACAGGTGATGTCCTATTAATCACATCCAAACATGTACAAACCCAACGCTCCTCGGTCATTACTCCTCCTCTCGTGGGGACCCACTTCATGGATCGGCTTCTTGTAATGTGTTTTCTCCCTATTGATCATTATGGGAGCGCCAGATGTTTCATTTTGGGAATAGCCTCATGGATGCGGTGGCTGTTGGTGGAAATTTCATGACAAAATGGAAGTGTGATATTTCCTGGCATCGTCTATAAACACACAATGTTTGGTTTTGTGTTTATTTCACAGCCAACATGGATTATTACCGTATTTTCTGGACTATAAGTCACACTTTTTTCTGTAGGTTGGCTGTTCCTGCAACTTGTGCTCCAGAGCGACTTATTTTTAGAACTTGGAGAGGATGTAATGTCGGTTTTGATCAAGTCGTGTGTAAAATAAATTACCCGCAAAAAATGCAACTTATACTCCAGTGTGACTTATGTATGTTTTTTTCTACCTAATTATGCATTTTTGGCCTTGTGCGACTTATACTCCGAAACGACTTATAGTCCAAAAAGTACGGTACTTTATTTGGTGGGAAAGTCATTGCAGTAAATGAACATTTTATTTCCGAAAGGCATTAGTCTTTCTCTATTCAAATGGTTTTGACATGACATTTTGACATTTGACATTTTGACATTTGACAAACATTCAGCTCGGTGGCGTAATATATGGAAATAAAAAAATCATCCAGTCATCCAGTATAGGAAGAAATGGATTTTCCTCTTCCTATCGTTTGTTTATTTGAGACAGGTAATAACTTTCTAATTAAACATTACATTATTGACTTGGTTTAATCACACAAGATAAGGCTGATTCAACAAGCCATGAAAAAATAGATTATTATTTTTTCCTCCAGTCTAACACAACATCATTGTAAATCTATTGTGTGCTGACGGAAAGACGAGCCGCGAGCCCTTTGGCTTTTTTTCCCCCCTCTTCTTCGACAGCCCTCTTGATTGGTTTGTTCTGACTCTTAGTTGTGTTTGCTGATGCATTATCAGATTTTGCTCTCAGCAAGGACGGATCCCCTTTTGCATATACGTATTCATGGACGTAACTAAATAGCTAAGGGATACCTCACAAGGTGATCTATTAAAGCCGGGGTTTTGCTGCTCACTTCCTGAAGTCTTGCATTTCATTTTCAACCGCAGCCAGAGATAGTGGGTTTTACTGATAATTGGATCTTTAATAGTACAGGCCACAGATGGTGTCCCTTTTTCTTTCATTGTGGCATCAGAGGCTACATCCATGGTAATCAATACACCAAATAAATTGGCATTGTCGCCTTTTCACAAAGGTTCAGCAGAAATATATTTTGAGTTTCAAGACATTTTTTGAAGACGACCCTGGAGAATAAATGATTTTCTGTAAATTATAAATAATTGACAAATTGTAAATTGTACCAATGTACAGTCGTCCCTCCTTTCTTGTGAGTAATTGGTCGTAATAAGTTATTTTTAATGACTCATTTCTGAAGGATTTTTTTTTTTTTTGTAATTAGAGCATATAATTTTTTTGCAATATGAGAGCCTTCTAGACATGGAAAAGACTCCTGTAGTAGAATGGCCCAGTGAACATATACTCAGGAGCTGCTCAGGTGGCTGTCAGCCACAACTCACAACGGCCACTGGTGTTCTCCACACTGCTATACGATGCACACGACATCACTAACATTACACGACATATAACATTTTCTTCTATTTGTATTTTCATTTATTTAGTCATTTTTATAATTAAAAATGCTTAATTTGAGCCTAAAATATGTAAACAAATTACAAACACATATAGCAAATAACTACATAGAACACAGACACCCTTACAAAAAATTAAAATTCTTGTTAAGAAAACTAAATTACTTATAAATACGGCAATCATATCATTAGAATAACCACACAAATTGTACACAATACCTCTATATATTAGCTACATTTACACTATGCAATCACTACATATTAAAAATGATATACGCTGAGTGTTTCCATTTTAAGAGTTGAGAGCAATAACTATTAATATTTATTTAATATAATTTTATTAATTTAATTATATTAATTATTTTCTGGACTACAGAAGTCGCACTGGAGTATAAGTCGCATTTTTTGCGGGTAATTTATTTTCCAAACTACTTGACCAAAACAGACATTACGTCCTCTTGGAAGGCAAGTTCTAACAATAAAAGAATAGAGAACAGGCTGAATAGGTGTAAGATATGCTAACACAATGGTTATTCAGCTACACAAAAAATAAACATGAACAGAAAAGATGTCCAGTGTTTATGTAACATAACAAACAGTTTTAAGTACAGTAACTGTTTTGTTTTCTTCATGGCAGTAAGAGTGGCCCCTTGATAAGTGTGACTTATAGTCCGGAAAATACAATATATTGAAGGTGAATTTTTGTGTCCCAATTGACTGACAACATCCTTAGCATCTGGCTATGTAGTAATCCCTTACCACTTCACACAATGATTTCACATTTTGTGAAAAATATATTAATTTATAAATCACACAGCATTGTGGTTGAAACAGTTTCTTGTTAAAAAATAATTAAATTTTTTTAAACTATTTTCAAGCATAAAAATGTAGAAATGAACACATATATATATATATATAAAAGGCATTGTGATGATGTGTAGTATTCTACACTGGTTACTAGGTGTCAGTAATGTTACTGTAATGTTCGGTGAGACACACAGGCACCAGACAACAGAATCTATTGTAAGTTTAAATATCTCACAGTTACATCAATGCATAAAACGGGCAACTGTTATAGCTATAACCCATGCCAAACTAAAAGTTAAATCTGAACCGCCTACGTCCGTCCTCCACTCATCTCCACTCGAACTGGAACACATTTACAGCAACACATATGATTATGAGTCATATTTATGTCATCAATGGCTTATTTACCGTTATTGTGTCCACTATATTGGGTAATAAAGGTGAATATTGGGTCGTTATTTCATGTCTAGAGCGCTCTAATAATGTTAAACAGCATTAGAGGGTTGTTAAACTGATTTTCTATGCTCTAACTACAGAAATATTCTATTAATAAATCAGGAATCATCCACCCACATAATTATTTGTAACATTAGTGGTAATAGCTTGCTTTTTTGTCATTGTTTTTATGATTATAGGTAGAGCAGTCACATAATAAGTTAACAGGCCACTATCACATCCACTATTGTTTTTTGCAAAGCGCTGGAAAAATCATCAGAAAAGGGACACTCTGATGTGTAATCATGTTCGATCAGATATGGGGAATTTCTCTTCTTTATTTAGTTAGTTTTTACTTCAAATGCATACCAGCTACACTCGGGTCTGTTGTCACACGAGTGTCATCATTGTTATTACCACAGGAAACACATTTTGCACTTGTCTGTAAGCTCTGTTAAAAAACAACTTTGCCGTGTGTGTGTGTGTCTCAGGAAATGAGCCGTGTACATGTGCAGGAAAGTGTAAGAGTGACAACTACTTCCCCCGTGGGTTCAATGCATGCACACCACCTGACAACACACCCCGACAACACACCCCCACACCACATACTAGTATACACACGATAAAGGTGGGAGCGTGAAAGTGACTGGCTATCCTGACTGGCTCAGTCTCCAGCAGCCTGTCAATTAGGCGTCTACGGTTACACTGCTGTGTGTGTGTGTGTGTGTGTGTCCCTGCAGCTTCGCATGTAGCTTCATGTGAGCCTCACATCGTCACTGGAGGCAACAATATTACACCACCAGCACGTAAACAAACGCCACACACACACACAAACTGTTTTGACAGGGTTGGATCTCACTTTTGTTTTGTACGTTATGTAAATTCCCCAATGGAAACTATTATTCATATATGGTTGTATTTTGTGTTTTTTTGTGGAGCAGATGAATTGGATTAATTGGATTTACATTATATTTTAGGGACAAAATGTATTTGGTTAGAACAGTGTTTTTCAACCTTTTTTGAGCCACGCCACGTTTTTTACATTGGAAAAATCTTGTGGCACACCACTAACCAAAAATGTTACAAAATGTCACCATGACCTCACACGTGCATCAATAAGTCTATCGGAGGAACAAGGTAGGTGTTGCCACACGGACCAATATTACATTGCTCTGCCAGTCTTGACACCACAGACACTCCACAGTAGCCACGTTTACATGACGAGTTTTCTCTTTCCAAATGACCTTTCGGGAAACAATGGTATCCATAGAAATGAATATTCCAATCTCTTGTCTACATGCGCCATGAAAATCAACCAGAATAGTCATTGGGGCATGTGCAGTAAAACGTAAACATTAACATCACGTGATACCGACTTCCCCAAGTTTTTCTTTCACTTGTTGGAATAACTCCGTATTACCAGTTTTTCATCTGTCCAGTCTTGAAATTTAAATTTAGTTAGAATCAAAAACAAACTTTGCTTAGTCCAGTGCCAATTGCTCGCCTCCATTTTTAAAACTGAAGAACGTCTGGATCTGCGTGTTACGTCATATCTGAACATGCACTGAAAGAACGCACCCGGGATCAATTTAAACAGGAAAAGATCAAATTCAATCTTGCTAATATTTTATTATAATTAAACTCGGGACATGTTTTATATAGATATATATTTTCTTTTTTAAGAAAACTGCACTTGTGAATAAAGTATAGAAAGGTTTAGATTCTGTTTCACAGATGGCGGTAATGCACACGAAAGTTGCTTGCCAACTGCCAATAAACAACAGAAGAAGAAAAACACCACGAAGAAGAACGCACCCTGATAAATTTCCGTTTGAGCGGGTACAAGATACCTGAATTAGATTGGGGAAAGGAATATTCCATCCCTGTTCAATTCTTTCCGTTTGAACAAATATATCAAATGCAATTGGAATATTTGGGTCCATATATTCATGGCTATTGACATAATATTTGCAAATGATATTTAATTAATGTTAACTATAAAAAGTGATATTGGATAATTCCTCACGGCACACCTGATGATTTCTCAAGGTACACTAGTATGCACAGTGGTTGAGAATCACTGGGTTAGAATCCATTTCCGTAAGAGTCAGACCTTCAGGAATGGATAAAATACGCAAATCATTGCATTTGCATCATCCCACTAACTACCAAACGTGATGAAGCATTATTCACATAGAAAGGACTGATAAGAATAAACAACTATAATGGTGTCTCTAAAACAAAAACGTGCTCCTATTTAGGCTGTGTAGTCCACCCCACTGTCCAAGTCCCATGTATTAAGTCTGCAAGCAGACAACCAGGCCATAACCTGTTTGCTTTGTGTAATAAGTGAACAGTGTGGGCTAAAAGGAGGACTGCTGTCTCTGCAACTTACTTCAGCCCGTCTGCACCCCACCCCTGCTGCTCCGGTGTATCACAGGAAGATGAATCCCTGCTCCCGTTGACATGCATCTCCACTGTCTTATCAGATGTAACCCACCTGTGACTGGCATGCACTGATACGCAAAGAGTTCACATTTGGTTAGTGTTTTAAAACCAGTCACTGTTCCACTGCTTGAAATGTTTATTTTGATGAGGACGGTGTGGAACTTGGGGACGATGAAGGCTTGCAATGTTGTGGTACCGCTAAACACCCCCTACCTCCTCACAGCCCCCCGCCCCCTTTCCTATAACCCCTGGGAGTCTTTTAGTCACACAGACATTTGTCTCTTTCTGACAAGTCATACACCAGGCTGTTGGGAGTGTTAATGTGCCTGCTCCTGCACACGCACACACACATACACACACACACACACACAAAATTGTATTGAGAATGTTTCCCCACACAAACACACCCAGGTTTCCTCACAGATTGAGAGTTGGCTTACAAGATTGATCATGACTCCTGACTGCACGCCCCTCCCTCTCCGCCAGATCGATTCTTCCTTCAGTCACATCGCTTCCCAGCCCTTCCTTCTTCGAGCCAAGTGTGACTAATTATTCTGTGCTTCAGCTTGGGGCTCAGTCTTAGCTGCATTGGTTAATGCTACTAGCAATGGTGACGAATTTGAGCTGGAGAAAAAAAAAAATGTCTGTTTATCTAAGTGTAGCTGTGACTGTCTGCATTTTGTTCATAGCAAGGTGAAATTATGAAGCAATATGAGATGAAGGATGCGAAGGACTTTGATGCAATGTCAAAACACAATAACTCATAAATAACAACAGCAAGGCAAATTTTTAGATGTTACATTTTTCACTTAACATTGTCTGAATAAATGGGTTAAAAAGTCAAATGACAGAAAAGTCAGTAATTCTCAAGGTAGTCTCACTTATTTTCTCCCCCCCCCATAAAAAGGAGACAGAACTGTAGTCAGGAAGTAGCTACTGTCATTAGAATGTGCAATATGCCAGGCCTGTCACTTGTTGAGCCATTTGCTTGAAAGTATGTTATGCTTAGTATGCATGATCTCTCGAAGTGAACTGTACATTTAAATGTCTAATAAATCTACAAATAAATCACTAAAGAATAGAAAATATTAGCTATGCAGTAATCCTTTGTTTGTTGTGGTGAATCGTCCATGCCCAACCCAATGGATTTTTCCTTATACATGGAATATTTTCGTAGTTATGGCATAAAAAACATCTATTCACATCATTAACAATCTTTACATCATTAAAGCCCCCCCCAGATATGAAATATCACCCATATAGTCACCTTTGCATTTGTATTGCCCATTATAACATTAGACAAAATAAGCCATTTAAGACATAAATTGTATGTTCCAGTGTCTTGTCGTGGGTTATGGCTGCAACAGTAGACCTGTTATGATGATGATGATTAGATATTATTATTCTTCCTGTTGTAAAAGCCTGTTGTTCTGGTGATCAAGTCTCACTGAACAATTACTGATACCAAGTAACTCATGTCGAATATTACAGGCACAATTTGAATCATTCTTCTGAATGCCTTAAATATGTATTTTACTTCATTTGAACATGTGTATGCTTGAATATGCTTAATTTAGGCAAAACATTCATTCATTCATTTATTTTATACCGCTTTTTCCTCACGAGGGTCGCGGGGGGTAACGTGTAGGATATTTTGACAATTTTGACTATTAATAGGTCATATTCAACCACTAAACAGCATAATTCATCAATTAATATATGTTTGAAAAACCATGACAGAGTGACTCTGCGAAATTCTAACTGGGATGACTGTACAGTCGCCCCTTGTTTATTGTGATTAATTGGTTTTTCAACAAAAAAAAAGGGGGGGGGAGGGAAAAAACTTCAACAAACAAAATCTGCTCGCTCGTTGTGAGTGTAAAGAGGGATTACATCACATGCTGCAGAGTCCCTTAATATTAGTCAATTTAATGGCCAAATTAAAAGCAATAAAAAAACAGGACATTTTAATCACTTCAAAAAAACAAATCAAGCAAAAGCGGTTAGGACGGCACATGTAAACAGGACATGTTCTGGGAAAACAGTACCCTGTCTTCAAACAAAAAAAAAAATTGCAAAAAAGCAAAACATCCCTTAAAATGATGCATTGATTGGCACCAAAATAAAAAAAAGACACGTCTACATTTAGGTGACACAATGAATTATGTACTGTATTCTGATAACCCACATGTGCAGGTGCATTTAGGGAAAAGTTTGGGAACACCAATCTAATCTAGTCCGTGCTGCTTCAACTGTCACAGCCGACTGAATTGATGACACTCCAGAAAAGTACATGATTGTCGTACAGCCAACCCCTTTCCACACTGCATGAATAAGAAGGCCGAAATAGACTGACAATATTCTTTTATTCAAATGTAAGTTAGCTAGAAACCAGCATTGTATACCCAGGAATTAGTTTGAATCAATGAGAACGAAAGTAAAGCTTGTGTTTGGTTTTGCGTTCCAGATATTAAAATAGGTGTATGCACTTTAAGGAACAGTATTTTTAAGAACATCTTGACAAAAATGGTTTCAAGATTGCTAAACTTAGTGTCTCCCGCCAGTCTATATGCCAATCTGACTGAAAGACCTGTAAAAGTATGTCCAAGGTCCCTTTCCGAGAAATGCCTCTCGAAAGGACCTATTCACCGGAGCACAGCAGGCAATATTTGAAGCTCTTATTTAAGAGTTGGAAATTTACAATGCTCTCAGTGGGTCCCACAAAAAGAAATATGTCATTTTATTGGGGTGATCTGACCGCATGTGCTTTTAGCACAGCTGTTTTTATAGATACAGTGGAACTTTGGTTTCATCATTAACCTGTCAGACGAATACAAAAACCTAATCCATTTTTTTCCATAGGAAAGAATGGGAATCTCATTAATCCTTTTCAGACACTAAGAAATGTGAAAAAACAACACTTTTTGTGGAGGATTATCATTGTTTTGCATGCAGAAAACAATGACAAATATATACAAATGATGAATAAACGGAGGAATTAACATTGAACATTACCTTTACTGAAAACTGGTGGTGAACACGCTGATGAGTGGAATGACGAGTCATTCTAGTCTGTTAGACACTTAACTTTAAAGAGTGGACAGTTAGCTCACTCAGCTTGCTCACTTGAACTTTTTTGGAAACTTCAGCGGCAGGTACAATCATCATTATGCACAATGGCATTGCTTATTTTCTGTAATGTTTCTCCCTCTGCCTCTCCCTCCCTGTGTTCAAGGTTCCCACCAATACAGCAATCCCTCGCTTTGAATTTTGCAGCTTCACTCCACTACATTTTTTTCAAATATATAATAATATATAATAATGAATCATGCTCTTTTGTGGTTGAATATGATCTATTTTTAGTCAAACACATGCATATTTGAGTACATGTAATGTATCTTTGCTTAAATTAAGTATCTTCAATTATAAAATTCTCCACATGAACTAAAACATTAGGCTTTCATAATGCATTCAAAGATATTGTAATGATATGTAGAATTCTGGTCACAAGGTGCCAGTAATGTAACTACTGTGCTACTGTTGCTGCTGTAACCTACAGCAAGCAAAATCCTGAACATCTCAACCTTTGACTAAGTCTGTAATAATGTTTAAAAAAATGTTTTCAGAAGGTTGTCAACAGGTTTTCTATGCTCTAACCAGAAGTCCTACTTTACGGAAATTCATTCATCAAGGGCGGGACTGGAACCTCTGGATGTTGAGGGACTGTCTTGGCTGACCTGTGAAGAACAGTACCTTTGGATAGGCCGACTGGGGTGGTGGTCCCCCTTTTTAAGAAGGGTGACCAGAGGGTGTGTTCCAACTATAGGAGGATCACACTCCTCAGCCTCCCTGGGAAAGTCTATTCCACGACCGGTGGTTGAACCTCAGCTCCAAGACGTTCAATGCAGCTTTCCTGGACCAGCTCTACACCCTTGCGAGGGTGCTGGCGGGTGCATGGGAGTTTGCCCAACTGGTCTAAATGTGCTTTGTGGACTTGGAAAAAACATTCAACCGTGTCCCTCGTGGCATCCCTTGGGGGGTGCTCCAGGAGTACGGTATTGGTGGCGCGCTACTACGTGCTATTTGGTCTCTGTACGACCGGCGCAGGAGCTTGGTTCACATTGCCAGTAGTAAGTCAAGCCTGTCTCCGGTGAACATTGGCCCCCACCAAGGCTGTCCTTTGTCACCAATTCTGTTCATAATTTTCATGGACAGAATTTCTAGGCAAGAGACTAGAAAGAGAGAGTCCAGTTCGGGGGCCTTACGATCTCATCTCTGCTGTCGCGGACTATGTTGTCCTGATGGCCTCTTCAGTCTGTGACCTTCAGCGTTCTGAAGCGTTACTGGGACGGTTTGCATCTGAGTATGAAGCTTCTGGGATGAGACTCAGCACCTCCAAATCAGAGGCCATGGTTCTCAGTCGGAAAAGGGTGGATTGCTCCCACCAGGTTGGGTATGAGGTCTTGCCCCAGGTGGAGGAGTTCAAGTATCTCGGGGTCTTGTTCATGAGTGAGGGAATGTGAGACAATGATGTCGATAGGCGGATTGGGGCAGCGTCTGCAGTAATGCGGTCGCAGTACCGGACCATCGTGTTGAAAAGAGAGTTGAGCTGGAAGGCAAAGCTCTCAATTTACCGGTCGATCTATGTTCCCACCCTCACCTATGGTCATGAGCTTGGTCTAGTGACCTAAAGAACGAGATCACAGATACAAGCGGCTGAAATTAGTTTCCGCCGAAGGGTAGCTGGAGTCACCCTAAGAGATGGAGGTGAGGAGCTCAGTCATCCGGGAGGGGATCAGGGTAGAGCCGCTTCTCCTTCACATTGAGAGGAGCCAGTTGAGGTGGCTCAGGCATTTAGTGACCCGGACCCGGATAAGCAGAGAATGGGTCAGTAACCAATTTCACTGCGATAAAGGAGGGATTACTATACATTACAATCCAACTTAACAAATGTTACCTTGATAGTTGGCTACGAGTTCTTTCTTGAATTCAATAGTGCTTCCCACGTCCTTTATCTATGTTTTGGCATGTATAACTTTTTTTGGCATCATAGATGCATTTTTTTTGGCATCATTTGCAGCCGTAATTAAAAAAGAATTTGGAAGAATTTACAGTACACCATGTATACGCAGTGTGATTGAAAGCCTTATGAGCACAGGAAGCACAGCACACTATGACAAAGAAAGGAGAAAGAAACTGAGTTGTTCATCCTTCTATGTGAGTTCTACAAACAAACTAACCACACACACAAAGGTGGTTGAAGAATTCTTTGGTCAGAATCTGTCTATAGCAGGGGTCGGCAACCTTTACTATGAAAAGAGCCATTTCACCCACTTGCCCACTAAAGAAAAATAGCCTGGAGCCGCAAAACGTTGTATGTTTAAAACAACATTGGAGGGAAAAAAAAAGACGAGTTGGAGTACTCTTGCTAGTACTGGAGATAAACTTTTGTTTTTAAATGAGCTCTAATTTATTTTTTAGAATCGTCAAATAACTCATTAATAATAATTAATAACTCAAATAACTCAAAGTATTACTCATTTCCCTTCATGTTAACCTGTCAGAGAGAACTGGATAGCATCCTGTCTGCTCATTCAGTCACCAGTCAGAACTCAGTCAGGATGCATTCATGGTCTCACACAAAGTTGGATTTTTGTAAACTCATAACAAAGACGTGCATTTTCACCACACGGGTGCTAAAAAATATTCAAGCATTGCAAAGGGAGCCGCAACAAAGAGGCTGGAGAGCCACATGCGGCTCTGGAGCCGCGGGTTGCTGACCCCTGGTCTATAGTGTCATGATCACATAGACAAAAACGAGACATATATTTGGCTTTTTTGTATGAGGTTCCACAGTATTTGGGATAACTGTTTGCCACTTGATTTAAGCGACTTCCACACAATAGATTTGGCACAAACCAAGAATGGTAGTGGTACACTCAACTATCCCACTGGAACTGTTCCACAAGGGCCTCTTATAATAAGCATCTGATGATTACAGTGCACAAGTCCCACAAATATTGTTTGTCGAGAGACACTGAAAAATCATTTAATGAAGAACTCCAGACCTTTTCCTTCTTTCCCGCAACACAGATGATAAGCAGCTGTCATTGTCGAGATAATTGTCACTGTATAAGCCTTTCTGCCTATAAGCCAAGTAGACTTTCCCTCTTCGCTGCCAGCGTGTTTTATTTTGTCATGTTGCTCAGTCTGCAAAGCATTAGTGGAAACTCCCCTGAAAAATTAACCAAGCTTGCTTTTAGGCCACCACCACCACATAATGAGTTCGTGCCTCTCCATTCCTCTTGCTTGTGTATGCTTTAATTGCTTTGCAGAAGATAGCACACGCAGGAGGCGGGCCAGAAAATACTTGCTCTTACAAGACAATACAGTTAAATCGAATACATTTGCTTCAACTTTATTTAACATTTTATATCAGTAATGTGTGTGTATTTGGCATTCTCACACAGTGTTGCGTTAATTCTCGCAATTCCTTATTTTTTTTTTAATCGAATTATTTAGCAGTTAGAGCACAGAAAACCTGCTTATGACCTTCTTACGAGTATCATGTCCACAGTCGGGGTGTGATTTCATGTCTAGAGAGCTCTCATTATATATTTGAATATATATATGTATATATATATATATATATATATATATATATATATATATATATATATATATATGTGTGTGTGTATGTATATATATATATGTATATATATATATGTATGTGTATATATATATATATATATGTATATATATATATGTGTATATATATATATATATATATATAAGCTCTCATATATTTAAAAAAGTATATATATAAGCTCTCATATATTTAAAAAATATATATATATAAATATATGTATTTATGTATTTAAATATATGTATTTATGTATTTAAATATATATATATATATATATATATATTTAAATATATAATGAATGATTACCCAATTCTGGAGACGTAAGAGAAAATAAGACATAAATGAGATATTAATATTACCAAACACAATAGACATTATAAGATTAGCTAATCCATGTAAGACATAAATAAGACTTGTGCTTGTGTATGTTGCTGTAAACGTATTCCGAGGTTAGGGGAGTAGGTGGAAGGAGGACAGGAAGTGACGTCGGGTGTTTAGAGTTGAGTTTTAGCTTGGGGTGGGTTATGGCCACAACAGTAGCCCATGTTAATTGGTAGAAGCACATGGCATGAAGACTCCACCATAGAGAATAATCCAGCACTGGCTGGCTGCAGGTGAGGAGGATAAGACGGGAACTAATTGGAAACAGCTGCAGGGTCCCGGTAGCTCCGCCCAGCTCAGGAGGTGTCAGGGTCTGAGCAGGGAACACAGAAGGAGGAAGAGCAACACAACACAAATGGAGAATACCATTGTTTTTGGAAAAGTCATTCGCAATATTCCAATCTGGTCTACACACACACACAAATAAGACGAGTCTTAATAATAATGAATAATAGGAAGAACATATATATCGTTACATTCACAGAGCCTGGTATAGAAACATTTAAAGCACGTACTGGACAAAAATACAAATACTATTCTCCCTGTCCAATTTGGTGACTCTTTGAATCTGAAAAAGAAGGAAAAGTCATGTTGTTTTTTTTTAAACTCTCAAGAACTGCAAGTACATGTTTTTTTATTGGACAGAGAATAATAATAATATTGCCTCTATTGAAAAGCAATATGGGATAGTGGAGGAATTGTCAAAATGTACATCATAAAAAGCATGGAGGAAAGAAAGATTAACAGGGAAACAATACCAGAGGACGCTATAGCGCATATCCAGTAGTCACAAAGCAAAAGAAGAAGCAAAAGTCACTAGTCCGTATAAAATGCAATATACTAAGTTCTATGTGAAGCATTTCCATAATGCCTCATATTAACTCTCTAACAAGACCTCAGTGTATAGACTGGTCATACATATCATCTCATTTCATATTATCTACATACTGTATTGTATATAACTCTTGATTTTGTTAATACTCGGGTTGTTTATATTGTTTATTTTTCTATATTGTGTATTTTGTACTGCTTAACTGACTCTGTATTCTTGCTGCTGTGCAATACAAATTTCCCCACTGAGGGACGAATAAAGACATATCTTAATCTTAAAATATTTTGACCAGAAGCAGGTAGAAAAAAAACTAATAAATATATTATTAAAAGATAAAGATAAATTGTCCGTACACACTAATAATAACAATAATAAAATTGCATCTAATGTGAAAAAAGAACAGTAAACACCCATTTGTTTTGGCATGTGTGATGTGTATTTCCTAGACCAAAAGTATTTGAGACATACACGTCGTGGCCAGTGTGTGACGAGGATGAAAATGTCAGTCTGCGTCACTTTAGCCAGCTAAAATAAAGCATAGCGTACATCCCACATGTCATTGTGAATAACCTTATGTAGCCCAAACAGGAGGCTCGTGTCTGTGCGCTTGACTGGACACGCGGCCTTGAATCTGACTTATGTCTGATGTCACAGCATCAGACATGCCTCTTGCTAGCATCCCCCTCCCCCCACGCCACACCCCAACTTGGTGGGGTTACTAATTAATCCTAATAACCTTCTCTGTCTCGATGTGCTTTTCTGCTTGAATTACTGCTGGCTACAGATAATGCAAACAAGGTCTGAATTCCACGTGTTGCAAATATTAAGGTATCGTGACAGGTGTGATATTTTCTCAGATTCCAAAACGTGCACAGGGTGACTTTGAAGTGTAAACCACCTGAAGGAACACTCTCAGGAGACACGTAGGGGTTTGTCACATGGCTTTAGATTTAGGTCAGCACCAAATGCACAGAATACATTTTGCTGACTTAAATTCACAAATTTTCAGAGTTATGAACATCAATCTTATGGAGGAATGCACAGCAAGAAGAAATGCAATTCAAGCAATGCAGTGGATCCCCACATACTTGTGATTCAGCATTCGCAACCCTCGTAATATACATTTTTATTCGACAAAGGTAGTTTTTTTCTTATTAAAAGATACTAAGTGAATGTTAATTTTCTGTGAAAGTTAAAATTAAGCTTGTGTGAGAGAGTGAGGACAATATATCTATATTGTGTATCTGCCTCTTCTCCTAGTCTATGAGTCGTATATAAGCGCCACAAGCACTCTGATTGTGCTATGTGAGTGTGTGTGTCTAGAAGGCATTCTATGAGGACTTCTATAATAACTGAGTTGATACACTGAAGGTGTAATAATAATATCTAATACACCGTAACGCATCTAAGGCTAGTGAGGATAAACGCCATAGAAGATATATATATATATATATATATATATCGTTGGCATCCTTCTGTCTTCGTGAGACAATGGAGTAGTTCCGTACAGATGGGAGGTCAGCGGCAACGACGGGAGTGGCTAAACAGTCCCACCCTTGAGTGGCAGTCCCGCTTCCATTTTTCGCAGATGAATGTTGATTGTTGTTTTGGCACTCGCTCTGCTTCCGCCTTCTTCTCTTCTCTCTTATACTGTAAGTGGGTAATCATTTATATATACATTGTAAAACAGGTAAAATGTACAGAATACATGACTATTAAAATGTATACGTAAAACATGTCATATAGGGTAGCTCATAATGTTCTTTCATCAATCCATGATGTTTCTTTTGAGATTTTAGTATGTTTTACATACATTTGCAGCCCTTTTTTTTTTGTTTTGTTTTGTTTTTGGTCCTGCGGCATCTACTGTATGTCATTGCAGCATTTTTCCTATAGCATCCATTTCATGGGGTTTGTGTGCTTTTGGTTTTGGATCATTTCCATGTTTGGAGTGATTTCAAGGCCACATTATTTCAGTAGAGATGTTCGATATTGTCTCTCTTACCAACAGTCCAGCACTTTATTGCCGATACCGATGTTGCTCGCAGATTTTCCCTTAAACTAATGTCATGGAATGAACACGTTATGCTTACTGTGATGCCACTGTAATGTGATTCCACAAATAAACACTGTTTGTGCAAACTAAGACAATTACTGCAAAATGTAATACAAGTTATAGATAAAGTGCCATATTTTTTTAAAATATAATTTAACAAGAAAAGGAAAAAATAATAATAATAAAGTCAAAATATTAAGAGAAAGAGTTGTCATCTAATGAGAAAAAGTTGTGGATTTAATATTAAGATCTATTTATTATTCATACTGTAATATAATAAAGAAAAATAATGTAATTTAGTTTAATCAAATATTAAAGGAAGATAAGTTTTTATTTTTAAAGTCCTTATATTCTGAGTCACAAACAAAACAAACAAAATATTTTGCAAAATTATGTTGCGGAAAAAGTTAGACTCTTATGAGAATTAAGTCAACATATTATAGGATTTTTTTTTTGTGACTAAATTCATCATTTTCAAGCAGAAAATTGCTAAATAAACCAAAGTACAAATACAAGGCATTCAGAAGATGCATTCAAAGATGGTGTGACGATATGTCATTTTACACTGGCCACTAGGTGTCAGTAATGTTAGGGTAATCTTTAGTGAGTGAAGGGGGCCATGTTGATGTTTTTATATATTTTTAAAATGCTGGAAAAAGTCATAACTACAAAAAGAAAATTAACAAGAACAAAGACAACAGAAATTGAAATAATACCTAAAATTTTATAAGAATAAAATCAAATGTATTAAGAGAAAAAAAATAATGTTCTAACAGGAAAAAAGCTGCCACTCTAGGAGAATAAATTTGTAAGATCATGAGGAACTATAATATCAATTAGTGGCAATTTAATGGCGGTTCCAGAAAAATATTTTCAGGTTGTCGTTACCGGTATAATCCGATATGTCGTTTAATGCCAAAATTGCCGACATTGGACATCCCCAAAATGTAGGCCACAGTGACTTTCATCCCAATATTATGATATTCTCTTGACAGTGTCATGGTAGTTCTGCTGGCCACATTTAAATGGGCTGAACAAATCTCACCTTGATTAAATGTCTAAACGAGTTTCCTCCAGCAATCACTGTGGCTTGCGGAAACAGAGAAATTAGAGGTTTAACATTAATTAACATGAACAACATTAATAATGTCTATAACCAATTTAGTTAAACCATTTGCTGTGTTCAATCCCGGACATGACTTGGAGGACATTAATGAAATGGAGCAATGTTTAAGGTTAGTGTTTACATTATTCATCCTCTTGCTTTGAAGAGTCAGATTCTGCAAAGCAGGCAGTTATTGAGTTTCTATCGTTTCTAATTGTTATTCCTCTTTTTTCCTTCTGCTACTGGAAGAATACTAATTGGAGCAAGTCTCTGGTTCCTTTTGGTTGTTTTTCATTCTTCACATCCAACAATGAAAAGGTACTTTTAGGTCAGATTGAGAATATTTAGAAATTAGATTTAATGTGAACATAATTTACTTTTGTAATATTCACTTTACTGTACTTTATTTTAACAAGAAACCAAATGACCAGAGAAAGATTGACCCCCGACATTTTAACAAGTAAAAACTGCAGTAGTATTGAACTAAAATATTTTTTTTACTGACATAACGGATGAGGCCAAATCCTATGGACAGACATCACTTTGCAGCAACTACTTTACTTTTTTAGCCTTGAACGCCATCAGGTCATGTTGTCATGGTGACTGTTCCCTGCCGGCCTTGCAATCATCATTATTGTAATTAGGGATTGAATCACACACAGATTTGTAGTTTTTCAGGCTGAAAACTCTGTTAAAGGAAAGTAAAGACACTTCACATGTTTGAGAAAAATATCTTCCCAACATTTATTGACAAAGGTTTCATTGTTGGTTGTTGGTCTACCTGCTGGGCATTGCTGTCCATGCGTTTGTGCAAGTATGTTCCTTTGAGCACATCAGCTGGGGAACGCCAGTCATGAATGATTCACTCCTCCGCTGGTTTGCTCATGGTGCCGAAGCGATGGCAGGGATCTCTCACTGCCACCCCGGTAGATGCCCCATCCAGGAGCTGCCCTTCAGACAGTTCTTTGGCTTTCTGACACACTGCTCCTGTGCATGTCACGTAGTGGTCGGTTGAGGACCAGATCATACATTGGATGGCATGGCTCCCAACTTGAAGGTTGCTGGTTTGATCCTCCGTCCTGCCGTGACCATGTTGAAGTATCCTTGATGCTAAATCCTCAATTACTCCTGATGCTGAGTCGACAGTCAGTAAATGTGGTAAAAGTGGTTATTTATTTATTCAGTAGTTACTTCCACTTCTCTCTTTTCATTTTGTTCACTTGGTTTTGCTTTACTGTTTTTCCCAGTACTCTGCAATCTTTTTTTTTTTTTTCGCTTAGCATTCAATAACACCACACTTGCCAGCTTATCCGTGCTCTGCTGTAGATTGTCCACGTCTGACTGGTGGACGGTAAATCCTTCACCTGGTGTCAGCTGCTTGGCCGTCAAGTTCTGTTCATGTTGGCAAAACACTTGACCTTCACATGCTGTGAAATGTCATCTGATTTAGCACACAAGGTTGGAGCTTGCCTTATTTTATCACCCAAGCTTTGCGATGCCAAAGAGGTTTGCGCATTAGTAAGAGAGCCCTGAAAGAAGTTTTGGATGGCTCTGCAACTGACATCATTGCGATCCGATCTTCTTTGTATGGGCTGCAGATTGTCTGCCCTTAGTAAACACGGACCTAGGTATCTTGAAGTCCTTGGTATGGCGGTATGGAGTCGTTGTAAATTAAACAGACCATTTTGGTCGGAAGTAGGAAGTCTGTGGAAACACTGCTGAAAGAGGTGCAGAATCTGGAAGCTCTAGCATTTTTTTTATGCAGGTTACAGTGTGAAGTTGCTCCGTTGGAGTCCACAGCTCAATAGAAACCTCTGAAAAGGAGCATAACACAGTAAGTACCGTGTCCATGGTCCCACTTTGTTGAATTTGTATTTTGACTTGGAGTTTTCTGTCTGTGTGCCTATGCTTGTGCTGACTGGCTCATTAGTTTCGCCTCTTCTCATTTAACATGCCCTCTTGTGTCAGCCAATCAACTACTTACTTTTATTCTTGACCTGTACAGCTGTGTTTCCATTTCAATTTCCGTCATGTCTATATTTCTATTTAATTTCTGTTCAGTCATGTTCTTCTTCTTCATTGGCACACAATTGGTTGCTAGCTTTTGCTCTATTTTCATGTTTTTTTTTTATTTTGGTTTCTGACAAGAAGAACTAAGTTAAGTTTACCTGGAGGCTTACCAATGGTTACACAATCCTAACAAATCTCAAGTATTCTCTAATGATCCCCCAGTCATTGTATCGCATTGCATTTAATACGTTGTCTGTATTAACCTGCATTTACATATTTACATAGTTTGCCCTTGGAAACAAATTATTGTATTAATTATAGTATTTGTTTCCAATTTATTGCACATTATTTAACGTTAAATAAGCTCTTCCTCAGCGGATCTTCCTTGAGCTGCAATGGAGCTTCAAGTTGTGCAGGGGTGTCAAACAGAAGGTTGGCTAAATGGAGGTGCTGCAGAGAGAATCTCTCATGACTGAAGGCCCTCGTCTGTGTAGTAATGATTGGGTTTTTCAACACGACAAAGCTAGGGCGGTCGAGTGGTTAGCGCGTAGACCTCACAGCTTGGAGACCAGGGTTCAATTCCACCCTCGGGCATCTCTGTGTGGAGTTTGCATGTTCTCCCCGTGCATGTGTGGATTTTTTCCGGGTACTCCGGTTTTTTCCCACATTCCCAAAACATGCTAGGTTAATTGGTGACTCCAAATTGTCCATAGGTATGAATGTGAGTGTGAAAGGTTGTTTGTTTATATGTGCCCTGTGATTGGCTGGCAGCCAATGAATGAATGAACACGACAAAGCTGAAATTCACAATGCCCAGTTCCCAATGCCCTTTTTCCTGAGTAATAACATCACTCTTTTGGACTCGAAATTAAATTGAGAATACCTGGGGATGGATGGTAAGGGAAGTTCACAAAAATGGCCATCAGTTCCAAATCGTGGGTGCCCTCCGTGAAGCAACATTCCCTTCTGTAAAAACTGAATCAAGAATGCCCAAATCAGTTTCACTGCTCCTCATTACTGAGTAATTTGTTGAGCATTTTATTTCTATGTTAGGGGGATTTGGACATGTTTTAGATCTGGTCTTTGATCAGCTGATGAGCAATTAGTGGGTGAACAATCCAGTACTTGGTGGTGACATGTTAAAGTTGGCAATAAGGTTAGTGTCCTAATAGACGTGACATGCACAATATTACCTTCAAGCACTTGTTGCAGGTGGATGTGTCTGCATTCATTTAGTCCTGAAATGAGGTACTAATAGCGACTTAGTTTTAGTCCAATCGCTACCTTTTTCCTCAGTGTCTGTGTTTACGTATGCATCCCTAGTCTTCACTAACTTAAACAAGCATCGTTGTGTTCCTTGATGGCATCATCAGGATTCATTCTGTTGTCCTAATGCATGCTAATGAGAAAGTTGTGAACATTTCACTGTCAATAATGTGAAATACGGCCCTGTTCCCTTAATGCTGGCTCTGTTCAATAACCTATTAAAGCTGAATCACAGATAACCTGGCTCGCATCAGGAAAGCAATCTGAAATTTGTGCTGACATTGATCCAGTAGGAAGCAGACCTATTGCTCCGATCAACACTGTTGCCCCAGGAGCGCAGTCCCTCGGACATTAATAGTCCACTGTCCTATATTTTACAGACACCATATACTATTCCATAATACTGTATATACAGCCAACCTTTTAAGGTATTTTACAGAGCTGTAGTTTTTACTTCCTGGCACTTTTCAATGCTGTATGTTTAATGCTTTCAAGAACAAAATTTGCTGTTTGCTCAATGTTGTAGTCATTACACAGGTTTATATGAACGCGTTAACTCATTAACGCAGTGTGTTCACCATCATAGGCATTACACTATATCTAATGTCAAAACTGAGAGTTGACATCACCGCAAAATAAGTGGTCATTGGTTGTTAAGACAGCAATTTAATACTTATTTTAATACTTATAAATACTAAATTAATACTCTGATAGGAAATGCACAGTATACTGTATATGTTCCATATATATATTTTCTGATTGACACAACCCACACATATAGTAGTCATATGTCCGGCATGCAGTCACTGGGTTAGCCCTTTGGGGTCCACAAGGACGTTTTTGTCCATTCCAATCCATTCTCAGGGTCGTGGGGGCAGCAGTCTCAGTAGGGTAGCCTTCCCGGTCCCGGTCACCTCCTCCAGCTCCACCGGGAGGACACTAAAGCCTGGCCAGCTGTGAGACATAATCCCTCCAGTATGTCCTAGGTCTGCTGCAGACCGGCTGCATATGCTCAGAACACCTCACTAGGGAGGAGTCCGTCCCCGAGCCACCTCAACTGGCTCCTCTCCATGTAAAGGAGAAGCGGTTCTAGCTGTACTCATAGCCCCTGCCGCACAACTGAGCTCCTCGCCCTAGCTGTTAGGGTGAGTCCAGCCCCTACGGTTTCTACCGCAGGGTAGCTATCTGCAGTCTCAACGATCACAACGCAAACGTCATGACAGGGTGGGAACATAGATCGACCGGTAAATTCTGAACTTTCCCTTCCGGCTCAGCTCTCTTTTCACCACGACGGTCCGAAACAGCAACTGTATTGCAGCAGATGCTGAGCCGATCCGCCTTTCCACCTCACGCGCCCACCCCCCCTTAGACCCAAGATACTTGTACTCCTCCACCTCAGGCAGGACCTCATTCACAGAGGGAGCACTTCACTCTTTTGCAAACCATCACAGTAAACGCTGAAGGTCAAAGCCCGAAGAGGCCATCAGGACCACATCGTCAGCAACTAGCAGAGATGGGATCCTAAGGCGAGGGAACTGGACTCCCTTGATGCCTTGACTGTGCCTAGAAATTCTGTCCATGAAAATTGTGAACAGAATTGGTGACAAAGGGCAGCCTTGGCGGAGGCCAACGTTCACCAGAAACAGGCTAGACTGCTGGCAATGCGAACCAAGCTCCTGCCAAGCTGAACCAAGCTCAAAGCTCCTGCACCAATCCCGTACTCCCGGAGCATCCCAAAAGGAAGCCGCAAGGGACACGGTTGAAAGCCTTTTCCGAGTTCACAGACTTGTTTTGTCTTTTCAGGTAAATTTGTGCTTTTTACCTCCGCCAAGCGCAGCGCAAAGCGCAAGCACAGCATTTACCGGCATTTATCTGTTTGTTTCTTGTCTGTACTGAGTCTTGTCTGTTATGAGTGAGGCATAACCTGGAAGTGGGCATGGTTTAACCGGAACTGGGTGGTCTGAAATTGACATGGATTGATCAGAGGTTGCTATATTTATTATTATTCAGCTATATGTGTGGAAGTGATCTGTAAAATTTTATTATTTAATTATGTTCTAATGATCTGTGTGAAGTTGGTGATTCATGTAAACATCCAGTGATGGTCAGTGAACAGTCTTGTTCACTGTATTTTTGTCAAAATCACCGCGTTCAGTACTCAAGCAAAGTGTTCCAAATGACACCAGAAAAATTACGAGAAAGCAGACAAAAAAAAACAAAAAACACCGGCAGTGACTGACCACAAGATGCATACAGCTGCCTTGTTCTTCCTGTGCATGCATAGGTTTTCTCCAGGTACTGCAGTTTTCTCCTACATTCCACATATTGCTGTGCAAGTAATGTTGTGGCCAGTCAAGGCTGTCTGTGTACTGCCAACTGAAAATTACGAACATTCTTAAATTGTAGGTAGCATGCCTGTTTTATTATGACTTCATAGAATAAACCAAAAAAAGCTGCATGCTACTCCAATTGAGTTGTTGCACATGTGACAAGCCTGCACAGCGATATCTTGTCAAATGCACTGTGTGCGTTACGAAACAAGTTTAACAAGTAACTTTAGATGCAAACCGAAATAGAGCTGAAAAGTAAAGTGGACGCAGTGGGCATTGCCACACAAGCCGATTTCAACTTTCAACCAATTGCATCGTGTACGTGAATGAGGCACCGCTCAGCTCTTCTGTGGCTGCAGACTGCAGAGTCTGTCTCAGGAGGGTCGGTCGCTGTGTGTGACTGGCCAATCACAGAGCATGAAGAGCATCAATTTTATTCATAACAAGTATACAGAACAGTATACAAACCTGACAAGGATTTCCTTCGTCATGATGACGCATAATGACGAGCTGTACTCATTTCATGCTTGTACCCGACATTATCCAAAACATACACTTGTTTATAATGAGTATCTGGCTCATCCCTATTTTCTGTTTTCAAAAATGTTTCATTCAAGACTCCTATTTTGCTGCAATTCACTCAGTTCTGGAACCAGTTAACTGTGATAAACATGGAGAAGGGCTAGGATTAAATAAACCGGGCTTCTTCTTCCTTTTTAGAAATGTTGAATATGTTAAGCATGTCTGAAAAGAAACATTTCAATATTGAACAAAGCAAAATTCGTTCTCAATCAGAAATCACTCCACACACTTTATTGCTCTCTGGTTCTACCATATCTTACAAATAGTGTGGAAATATGCGGTAATAACTATAAAAGCAATCTTCACTCGCTAAATGTACTGGTACTGCAAAAAAGGTCAGTAAGGATAATTCATAATGCCACCTACAGAGAACATACTAACTCCTTATTTCTAAAATCACAAATACTTAAACTTGCTGATATAGTTAATCTTCTAAACAGCTAAAATAATGCATAAGGCAAAAAATAACCAATTCCCTAAAAATGTAATCCGATACTTCTCTACAAGAGAGGAGAAATATGATCTCAGGGAAGAACTACATTTGAAACACTTATATGCTAGGACTACGTTAAAAAGCCATAGCATTTCAGTATGTGGAATCAAACTATGGAATGGATTGAGTAAGGAAATCAAACAATGCACAACGATGAGCCAATTCAAGAAACAATACAAGCAGTTGATGTTTGCTAAATACAAGGATGAAGAGTCTTGAACCAGTCATGATGTGCTATATATATCACTATATTGGCAGTTACTATGGTACCCATTATGTCATTGTATGGTCATATCACCTCGTACTTCGGCACGTGACAAAAAATTAAAATTAAAATTAAAATTAAAATTAAAATTAAAATTAAAATTAAAATTAAAATTAAAATTAAAATTAAAATTAAAATTAAAATTAAAATTAAAATTAAAATTAAAATTAATTAAAATTAAAATTAAAATTAAAATTAAATTAGGAAAGCAGGAAGTGAACAAATGTAACAGTTTCTGATTGTACTGAAATTACCCCCCTGAAAGTACCAGATGGAGGGGTAGGATTTAATAAGCTTTGCTTCTTCCTACTCCTTTTGGACATGTGGAACTGTGAACTGATTATGTGATGCACTCAATTGTAATCTGATGGATGTTCAAATGAAATAAAACCATTACCATATTATTTGGTACAGTGCATTTCACAATTGTGACACATGAAGTGCTATTAACACCATAACAGAATATCTAATGTTTCACGTCCGTTTGGTCTTTGGGTGTCATGTCAGAACAAGCCGGTGGCTGTCTTAATAAATCTAAAACTGTGCCATTGAACATATGTTAAATGCCACTTCGCCTTTCTCAGCGTGTCAGTTGTTTGACTTGCAGATGCTTGCATGCTTCTGTGCTTTAATGCCAGCTCATGGGAGGCTGCTATAATTAGCCCATCTCAAAAATGTGATTGTCA
Organism: Doryrhamphus excisus; assembly: GCF_030265055.1. Taxonomy (NCBI): domain Eukaryota; kingdom Metazoa; phylum Chordata; class Actinopteri; order Syngnathiformes; family Syngnathidae; genus Doryrhamphus; species Doryrhamphus excisus. The sequence goes on from NC_080474.1 coordinate 8,124,191, forward strand.
GATCTTACAAGCAGATGAAAAGCATGTAACACGCATCGTGGCCGGGAAAGACAAATGGCTCATCCATTAAACAACCCCCCCGGGACCTTGGCAATAGAAAATGACAGATCTTTTCCAAATTGTGGTCTCATCCATTTAATTATAAACTCTGTGATAAGGGCATCGCCTTAGAATAAACAGGACTGGTAATGAGGTATGGCACGGCTGTTTGTGTGTCCTTGACATTCGCTTTGAGAATAAGGCAGGGGTGCTGATGGTGGCTTGGGGGGCGGGGGGGCAGCATGTTTCCAAACACAACTTGAAAGTCCACGCAAAGGGATACTAAATGTCAGTGGGCTTCACTCACAAATCAGTGTGTTTTCTCCCCCTTTGCGACCTTCACTCTATCTTCTGAGTAGGATATTATTAAATGTACTGTATGAGTATACTATGATGAAAGTGTTCCCAAGGGACAGATTGAATATGCATGCTATAAGAGCAGGCCCTTAGACTGTCTATTAATTAGTACGTTTAGGTGATCATAAATACTTCATTAGCATGACTTTGAGAGACTTCTGGGACGGTGTGACAAGTGGATAAATTACCAAGCTTTACTGTAAGCCAAATAAGCATGAGATGTTAACCCTTGCCCAATAAATCCATTGTACGCATTATTGATTATGTTGCAATTATACACCAGGGTGAACCTGTAAAGCCCACAGAAAGATGGGCTTTAGAGAGATGCCGCGCTTCGGAGAAAGGGAAGAAAAAAGCTCAGCGGGGAACACACCAGCCACCAAGGTTGGCCACGGACCCGATTTCATGACCAGCTGGCTTCAGCGGCAAATTAGAGCTTCCCCCCTTGTTTCCACCTGCTGTACGCTGCTCAAGTAATCCAAATCAAGCCATCATGTGCTTCATTTCCTTGCTGTCCGCTTCACCTTGCAAGCCAGTCAGCCGCTCTTCCCTATGGCATTGCATGGTCTTACTCCGAATAGAATCAATACAAGCAATTTTCTGATTCAACTACTACTTCCTGCATAACAAAAAAACACAGCTTTGACATTAATTGGTATCTTCAAGTACTTTTCCGCTTCTGCATCACTGCATTGTTCAAATTCACGCACTAAGAATTCAGCAAGGGCGTGGACAAATAAACCATAGCCAATCCTTAAAAGGCTTACGTTGATGCTCGGAAGAGGTCACCTTTAACCAAGCTTCTTTCAAATTCAAGTTATGCAACACTGCGGGGCTGTGAGTATTTGCCACTGAATAAATAAAAACCCTCACTCTCTAAACACTCGTGTAAGATGTTCGGATTAGCATTTCATTGGGGAGTACAGTGGGTTTACCTCTGGTTTTTGTTATTCATTCGTTCCAAAAGGTCAGGCGAAAACCAAAGTTTTCTCCTTGGAAATAACGTAAATCCAATTAATCTGTTCCATACACCTAAAATATTGACAGAAAATACACTTTAGAGAACATAATTGCATGTTTACGTGTAGAAAACTTTGTGAAATAATTATAAATGATGAATGCGATGGATAAACGATTATTTGACATGACATTTAATTTTAATGAAAACTTGTTGGCAAAGACGGCAAGGAGCAAGGCAGGAGCGAATAAAACGTCCCTAATTCAATAGTGTTTCTCACCTTCTTTATGAAGCGTTTGTCACCTTAGCGGGTTATTTAGCAGTCACACTCAATGCAAAAATAATTTGCGGAATGACACAGTGCAGGGCTCATGGACTAGTTTTTTTTGCACCATAACTAAAACAGTGTATGAAAACAGAGGCAACATTTGGGGGAAAATTGTTATCAAAAACTGGGGCGTTTGAACATCAAACTTTGTATGCCCTGTTTTTTTGTGGGATTCAGCTTTTGACAAAAAGTATTGCCACATTGTCTCCATACACCGTCTCGGTTATCATACAGTCAAAAGCCCAAACAAAGTATTAGTGACTTTTTTGGGACACTGTAGACCAGGGGTCTCAAACACGCGGGCCACTAGTTTGAGGCCCCCGCCTTGATATGAAAGTTTAATGTTAGTGCGGCCCGCGCAAGTTTGATATGGATGCTGTATGGTATCATGTACCCAGAAAAAATTATTAAGTTTGATTAATGTTCATGTTAAAGGTTAAATAACTGTTAATAGTTATCTTCCCTATCCGTGTGGAAGTGGTAAGTTTTTGGCTATTTAAGTTTAAAGGAAATAACTTGAAGGCTACCGTTGAGGTCACTAGCGCTCTAGTTTGCGAGTTAGCATGTGTCTCAAGACCCTGCAGTTGCGCAATATGTTGTAAATAAAAAGAGTATAAATGTGACTATAGTCGTGTTTTGTCATGTCTACAGGGCTCTAATAATGCTTTGTTAATTTTAATCTGAAAAAAATAATTTGTCTACCCACCAACTATATGTGGTTTCTTAAGTTTTTATTATTTGCCATTTTATTATTATATTTATTTATTACTGATTTATTGATTTTTTTTTATTCTTGATTTGTTTATTTATTTTTCATCTTATTTTGTGCAGAAAAATAAAAATTAAGATATTTGAGAACAGTGGAATGTTTTATCAGAGCTTTTATTGTAGAAAATCAGAACCAAAGCACTGAAAAAGTTTGTATATTTTTCAGTTTTTAAAAAACCTGATGCGGCCCAGCCTTGCCCAGACCCTAGCTCCAGTGGCCCCCCAGGTAAAATGAGTTTGAGACCCCTGCTGTAGACGGATTCTGACCTGTTAATCATCTGTATTATGTGTGTCTGGGTGGTTTATTTGTTCATAGAAGGCACATAGAATGATGGACAACTTGAATCTGTCTCCTTCTTGTCTCCTTCCAAGCACTGTGCTGTATTCTGATGACGCATTCAGGTGCACTGCGTATTTCTGACTGTTAGATGATTTTTTTTTTATATTGAGAACAGCTGCGGAAAATGTTTCTGCCAAAACTTTAATAAAGAATATGAGAAACACTGCTGAAGTCAAGAAGTAAGTCATAGCAAAGTACAAAGGTAGCATCTGTTACAATAGAATTGTAATGAGGTTCCTTGGTTACCACAGGTTGCAGTAGGAATGGTTGGTGGGAGACACAACAGAAAGTGGGATTGGACCTGCCGCTGAAGTTTACAATAAGGTTCAAGTGAGCAAGTACACAGCTCTAACCGTTTACTCTTTAAAGTCCGGTTTGGTGTCTGGAACGGATTAATTGGATAGGAACATAGCATTGGCATTTCTGTGTGGATGTTCAGTGTGAATGTGAGTGGGACCAGTTGTATACAGTATATGTATATGTATATAGATATAGATATATGTATATGTATAGTCTGTGACAGGCTGGCAACCAGTTCAGGGTGTATCCTGCATCTTGTAAGTACGTAGATATATAAATAAAAAAGACATTGTCTGCTGCTGTTTTTCATAAAAATGTCGTCTGCACATAGATATTAAAGTAAATGAATATATACCATTCCATATTCATATTCCATATTCCATATACAGTACTTTTTATCTTCTTCCATCACTCCGGTCCAGGCTTTAAATTGTACTTAATTTTCCAAGCACAAATTGACTTGATGTGGTCCAACACTTAATATACTAAATCTGATACGAAACTGAAGATGTAATCTAAAGAACAAAAAAGTGTACAAATGGAAATATATTAGATATCATATGAAAAAAACATTCTCTCTTTCTTCTACAAAGTGTTCATGCTCACCGTCTGATTTTTTCATTAGTAAAATGGGTTTATAACATTGTTGTTAGCATGCTAACAGCTAGTATGTTATATCAGCATAGTATCAGCATGTACATTTCTTTTTTTATTTTCAAAGGTATAAACTCACAGGCCGTAGGCCACACGGTCAGAAGATCGGTTCTCCGCTTGGGCATCTTTGCATGTTCTCCCCGTGCATGCGTGGGTTTTCTCCGGGTACTCCGGTTTCCTCCCACATTCCAAAAACATGCTAGGTTAATTGACCACTCCAAATTGTCCATAGGTATGAATGTGAGTGTGAATGGTTGTTTGTCTATATGTGCCCTGTGATTGGCTGGCCACCGCCTCTTACCCGAAGACAGCTGGGATAGGCTCCAGCATACCCACAACCCTCATGAGGATCAGCGGCATAGAAAACATATGTATGGATATACATTTAAATAGTCATTTTGTGTTTTCATGTGAGGAGTTAGCATACATTTTAGCATTGCTACCATGCTAACATTAGAATTATAGCATTTTTAACTGCTTTCATAGGTATAAACTTACGAAGATGGGGTTATTTTGCTAGCATTGATAATATTAGCATGTTAACATTTCTGCCATTTTCTCAGGTATGACTTTACATATAGACAGTGCGATTATGCTAGGCATTAACATATGAACAGTTAGCATTCTCGCTAAAGCTTTTCAGCTTTGCATCAGCTCATCAGGGTTTGGGCACAGGATGCGAGTGCAGTGACTGCACATTGATGTTTGGTGTTAGTATAGCCAGCATTCACAGGCAAGATCTTCCAAAAATGTTCCAAAAAGCGTTTTACTACATATTTTTCTCTTTGGTGGCGCCTGTTCCTACTTTCTAGAGGAGCGCCATGATGAGATACTTTGCTCCACCGTTGGAGAATACAATGGCCTTATTCAAGACCTTGAAGATATTAGTTGCACAGTTGCATCACCAAAGCGGGAGGGTGGTAGTCTAGTGAATACTTGCATGAAAAAACTTGGTGACAGTTTGCCTCGGAGATAAATTGGCCGCAGCAAAAGTGTCTCCTGCTGGTGTCCAGTCTGTGCTATCTGTGGCATGAGCGTATAATTTTCCCTTGATTGTGCCTCCCAAGGATAAGTGAACACATTCAGCTGAGCAATTCAACAAAGATAGTAGTATTCATCTGCCCGAGGAGGCAAGTACAAACCCTAAGTCTGAGGGATTATTCCATTTTCCGACTATTAGACTGTCAGCCTGCTGTGAATATTTTCTGTGTTGTGTTGATATATCTATTTAATAAGAATGCTTAAAAACGAATACTGATTTTGTTCTTTTGCATGCATAAAAACCACAATAGGAACATTTTTTCCCACGCAGATTTCTTAGATATTTGTGGGTGGGGGGTGCTATTATAAGTGATAGATATGAATGAAATATGAAACGCTCGGAAAGGCCAGGCTCCTCACTTCACAAATTCAATTTCACTGTTCTAACGACATATGGCAACGCTGGATGGCTGGTGAATGTCTTGGACAAGTTTTTACAAAAGGTTAATGTTGGTATTCCGATGCTGGGCTCGTATGCGCTGCATGGCACATTGAAGAAGTTTTATATTCCTAGAGCTGTGAAATGCATTTAAATGGATACCACATTGCGGGTTTTGATTAAAATGTCAGTGGTGTGTTTACTGCTGCTGGCTGATAATCGCTTTCAAACTCAGAGGTTGTTACTGTTTGTCGTCAGAGTGGATCGCTATCATAAAGATTCTCATGTCACGATGAGCAGTGCAGGAAATCAGCCTGTGAATTTGACTGCAGCGTCTCGCCGGCCTGTCATCATGATGTGCGGCCCCTGTCTTATATTAACTTTGTAGCTCTCTGCAGCAGGGCTGTAAACCAGAACTTATCTGACAAAAATACTTCTTATCATGTCTAATCATGCCCCCAACACAACTCTGTGGAAGTCCTTCCCTGATTACTGATCAGGCGCACCATTTGTTAGGCTTTTTCATGCACTCTTGCAAATTCACTGACTTACGTACTCATTTGTCATCATCTTTTAATGTTTCAGCCCTGCTATATAGAGCGTAGCCAAAACCAAATAGGGTTAAGCTGGCGATGACATTAATTTAATTAAAATTAACCATCCAGATTGTAGCACTTAGTTCTCAGCGTTACGCTATTAGGTTTGTATGGAATCACAGAAATATTTAACACATGAATTCCTTGGTAGGAGGCTCTCTGCTTGGAGGGGACACAGCGTGTTTTTAGCATTTATTTGGTGGTGGGGTGATTCTTTATCATCTCTTTGATATATTCAGTTATCATTTATACTACATATAATATTACACTTTGTATGTACTATATATTAGGCCTGTCAAAAATACTGGTATCGACCGTTATAGGACAGTATCGACAGTGGCTGATACTTAATAGTAATAGTAATAGTAATGGTTTTATTTCATTTGAACATGCATCAGATGACAATTGAGTGCATCACATAATCAGTTCACAGTTCCACATGTCCAAAAGGAGTAGGAAGAAGCAAAGCTTATTAAATCCTACCCCTTCATCTGGTACTTTTACAATCAGTAACTGTTACATTTGTTCACTTCCTGCTTTCCTAATATAATTAAAGTTTGTTTTTTTATTTATTTATGTTTTATTTTTTGTCACGTACCGAAGTACGAGGTGATATGACCATCCAATGACATAATGGGTACCATAGTAAGTGTCAATATAGTGATATATATAGCACATCATGACTGGTTCAAGACTCTTCATCCTTGTATTTAGCAAACATCAACTGCTTGTATTGTTTCTTGAATTGGCTCATTGTTGTGCATTGTTTGATTTCCTTACTCAATCCATTTCATAGTTTGATTCTAGTCTCCCTGCAACCACTTCCAGTTCCACCTGGAGGACACCAAGGCATTCCGAGTCCAGCTGTGGGACATAATCATTCCCAAATCCAATACGCTTTATTTATGTAGCACATTTTATAAACAGGGTTTCTAAAGTTCTCCACAGAAAAGTAAAATTTAAATAAAAAGTAAATACACAAATTTGCCCCGGGGTCTTCTCCTGGCTGGGCATGTCTGGAACACCTCATGTGTCCCAGAGGCATCGGGACTAGATGCCTGAGCCACCTGAGCTAGTCTGAACCGTTCCCGGATGACCAAGCTCTCGTTCTTTCGGTCTGGACCCAAAGCATAAGGCTTCAAAACTTTTTAAATTAGCTTCCACTTCACTCGGCCACGTCACCATCTCCCGAAGCTGCACTCAATGTCTTTTTGCCATAAATTAGCTGCATCACCGTACAAGCCGCAGGGTATGAAGCAGGGGTGGGCAAACTAAGTCCGGCCCGCCAAGTGTTTAAATACTTTGTTCTTTCCAAAGTATTTTATTGAAACTTAACATACAACCTGGCGTCATGGCTTGCGCCAACCTTTTGATGGTTTAAGTAGCTTTTTTTTAATCAATTTGGTTATTTGATGTGGTCTGCTGTTTACAAAGTGCTCCTGAAAAAGGGACTCAAGCACATATAACAGGTTTCATGACACTTTTACAGATACAATAATTCCAGGTGGACTGTTAGAATATGTGTAAAATATATAGTCTGCCCCCCGTCAATTTTGTTAAATCAATGCGGCCCGTGAGTCAAAAAGTTTGCTCACCTCTGTTAAAAAGCATGACAAAAACATTACTGACACCTACTGACTAGTGTAGGATACTACATATCACAAGGTCTTTGAATGTGTCTTCTCAATGCCTTATATTCGTATTTTAGTTGGTTTAAGCCATATTTATTCTGGGAAATGCTTAATTTAGTCAAAATACCAGGCCAAAAAGTGTCAACCACAAAACAGGGTTGATTTATTAATGAATATATTTTGTAAGATGTGTTGAAGTGAAGCTGTGAAAATCCAAGTGGCGAGGGATTATTGTAATTTACTTTGGTGAAAGTATGTTAAAATGTAAGATTGTTATGTAAACCTTGTTAAATCCCGGTGTCATGGGAGCACAGAAGAATGATCAATCCAAACTGTCAGCAAAACTGCTCCACACCACTTGAAATGAGCAGGATTTGTGTTGCCTTGAGCCATTGTTTTGTTTTGGATATAACAGAGAAGCAATGTCTTGAGACTGGCTGCTACAAAATATAAAAACGGAGGCACTGGTATCAGCCAGCTATCAAGTTGAAGCATAGCCATTGTCATATTTAATGAATGTGTGGCTCTTTCAGATAAAAACACAGCAACAAAGAAAACAAATGACGTTTCGCTGTCTGTTTATTTGTTCGCAAACAATTATGCACAGTATGCAGCGATATGAATATGATGATTCACATTGGGACCGCTGAGGCTGCAGTGAAATGTGATACAAAGTTGGCGACTCCTGTGAAATAGTGAGCAGTAGGTGTGTCTGGGAACTACTCCCAAAATCTCCCCATGCTCCAAAGTTGAGATCATTTGATCAGCCACCTCAGACGTGTCTGCCGCATTGATCGACTCGCCGTATGTTATTTTTCCTCTTTATCAAGTCAGTCATCTATCTTGCCGGGCACAGCCCTCAGCGGTCTGTCTTCCAGATTACAAGAGCCTGTCCACCACCCACCAGTCAGCTGAAGCCTGAATGGGGCCTGTGGGATACGACTCAGTGCAGATGATCCTGGGATGCTGCTAGAGCTTTAATCCCCACACTGTGAGAAATGCGCTTCTCCTGCTCTCCCTCTTGCTCTTGCAACTTTGATCAGGCCCTAATGTGATTAGGCAGTGACCCTGACATGACTGGTCCAGGAACATGTAACACCAAGAGGGGGAGGACCGGCACCGTCTGATCTGACCAGTAACGCGGGAGAAGAAAGGAATTATTCTGAAGGTGTCTCGCCCCCCCTTGGCTGCCTTGGGGGTAATCAAGATTTCATGTATTCATTTTACACAGGCAAAAAATTGTAATCTATAATGACCTGACATTTTTTTAAACCAGGCAGTCGGCTTGTGCTTTGAATGTTAACCATACCTCATCCTCAATTAAGGTGTGGTGTGCTTCTGTTGCATCTGCAGCATGTAGACTTTGTCTGATAAGACATTTGATTATTCATGATCAGATTTTAAAGTGGGTTTTTTTCAGGAAATTGTTTTGTCAATAATCAGCGACTGCGGTTCATATGCCGTTTTGTGCAGTTTTCAGGTGGCTGTATGCTTATGGTGCCGTTTTGAATGTGCATTTTTTTTGTTTTTTTTACACTGTTTCTCCTAATTGGCAGTGTGCCAAAGAAAAGGAACCATAACCATGGAAGTGAAAATGAACATCAAAAAAGACACACCCACCAACATTAGCTACTCTTTTGGTCCGAATCGCTCGACTGTTGTGACCGTCATTAAGGATAAAGATGCGAATGCTAGAGGGGGCTGCAGGGCTGTGTGATATAAGTATGTATATGTATGTATGTATATATACGTATTGATTTTTCTTTTTTTTTGTTTTTTTTGTTTTCTTGTTAAATCCTATTATTAGAATGTGCCGTGGGCCAATGAACAAAACAAAAACAAAAATGACCAAAAAGATGTTTGAATGTGAATGCTAGAGGGGGCTACAGGGCTGTGTGGTATATGTAGCTGAAAAAGTGTATTATTAACTTTGTTTCTTTGACATTTTTTTCTGTTTTTTTTTTCTTCATTTACAAATATTTTAACTTTAACTTCTGTACATAATCTTCATACATTTAGGTTTTGTAATATTATGACTTTATTTCCATAATATGTTGACTTGATTTCCATAATATTATTATATTTCATACTTTTATATTATATTTTCCAAAAATTACAACTTGGTTTTGCATTGTATGTTTTCCATAATATTACAAAAATATTTTTTCTTTAATATTTCAGCTCTAGTAGTACAACTTTATTATCCTAAAATGTCAACTTTTTTCTTGTTAGTTAGTGTTAAGGTGATGACTTTATTCTTGTAAAATTACTGCAGATTTTTACATTTTTGCTTCCATAATATGTTGACTTGATTTCCATAATATTATTATATTTTTATATTTTTTATTTTATATTTTATATTATATTTTTAAAAATTACAACTTTGTTTTGCGTTGTATGTTTTCCATAATATTACAAAAATATTTTTTTCTTTAATATTTATTTCAGCTCTAGTAGTACAACTTTATTATGCTAAAATGTCAACTTTTTTCTTGTTAGTGTTAAGGTGATGACTTTATTCTTGTAAAATTACTGCAGATATTTCAATTTTTGCTATTGTTTTTTTTTAGTTTTCTTGTTAAATCCTATTTTTAGAATGTGCCGTGGGCCAATGAACAAAACAAAACAAAAACAAAAATGGCCCCCGGGCAACACTTTGGACACCCCTTGCTGTGGTTGTTCACCAGATTGGTGGCATTACAGAGAGAAGTGGAATGTTCTTTTACTGTTTGGACCCCAAACCGTAACAGAGACAAGTTAATCAGCAAAAAGCATTCATTTCTTTTACTAATAACAGCATAAGATGTAGCAAAAGGTCTATGAGAAGAAAAGACAGTAAGGTGTACAATGGCACGGATCATGAAGCAGGTATGAGCTGGACTATGCGCCGGTGGAAAGCAGGTGTGTGACACGGTCGAGGAGGCATGAGAGGCGGGTGGGCACGCTCAGTATCAGCGTCTTTGTGCTTTGTTCTTCATATTTTGATAATCAGGTTCTCAATCGTGCAGTCATCCCTCCTTTAGTGTGTCTAATTGGTTCCAGATGTGATAATGAAAAGTGGATTTCTTCATTCATGGAGTATATTAGTAGTGTTTTTTCAACATTGCTGGAGCCCTCAGACATAAAAAATAACACCCCTATAGTCACTTTTACACTCATATTACCCAATATAGTAGACCATCCATCCATTTTTATGCCGCTTATCCCCATTAGGATATAGAAGACATAATAATATAAATTGAGACATTTAAGACACAAATAAGACTTGTGCTCATGTGTGTTGCTGTCAATGTGTTCCAGTACGGGGGCACTGAGTGGAGGTCGCACAGGTTGTGACAGTGTATAAGAGGTGAGTTTTAGTCGCCCGCATTCGGGATTATTTTGCCTGCCGTGAGATTATTCAAGCCTTGTGTTCTTGCAATCAAGTCTGGTGCTTGTGTGTCTCACCGAACACTACAGTACCCTAGTTACCAGTGTAGAATACTATAAACAGTATCATCACAGCGTCTGATTACTTCCTCTGAATGCCTTACATTTGTATTTTAGCTCATATAGCCATTTTTATCCTCAAAAATATAATATTGTATAATATTTATGATTTAATAATTGTCTATCTTCAACTCTTTTTATGCCATTACCTTGAATTCTAAAATTAATATTAAATATAAACTCTGGAAAATTATATTTAGTCAGCTGGGATAGTTTTAATCTTTTCTCTGCACCCTGCACAGGATAAACGGTAGAAAATGATTTGATGGATTGAAAAATCGCAACGACCTTGCATTGACCGCTTGTATTGGCCAGCGGAAAGGGACAATGGCAAGGAAGGGATGGATTGTGAAATATGTCCTATGTGATTGGCAGGGAGATGGAAAACGTTGCACCACAAGGGATCGTTTGTCCATTAGTCTACAATGAGGGTGCTGGTGTAGAATGGAAATGGGCTTATTTACAGGAATGATGGTGCTTTGTATCAAGAAGGAAAAAAAATTATCTCACTCTCATTACGGTGTTTGATGTGTACTGTGGCTTGAACCCAGAGAAAGAAAACACAATTATGGTTGGCTTTTTTTTTTTTTTTAACAAATGCTATGCTTTCTTAGGAAAAAAAAATCCAGCAAACATTACATAAGAGTTGAGTAATACTTTTTTTTTAAATAACATCAGCATCACTGTGCATTTATAAGATCTGAGTGCACACTTAACAAATGATGAGTCTGTCATGTTGTGAATTTACTGAGATGAAAATCATTTATTCTGAGGTTATGGTACACAGTATTTCTCATAGTAGTCGCTACTAACAAAAAATGTACACTTATAATGCAGCCTGATGCACAAAATACTACAGCAAAATCACGTGGCAATACACTCCAGAACCTGGACATGAATATAACATTTCACAGTAGTTACGTACATTTTCTGGATAGCATTAATGTATGGAAAAAATATATATACGTATACAGTGGCAGAGCTACGGGGTGGCCACTCTCCCGCCACCCCCATGACTTAGGGACAATTTTTCTGTGGCTCTGTGGTGCAGAACATCGGTTCAGTCTGTTTCCGCTTGGACACATTTAACTGCAGCACACAACACAAGAGCTGCCCAAGAGGTTTTCCATGATCACTTTGATTGGTTCCAGTCAACTTTTCTCACTATGTTGACTTTGACTTAAATTCTGAACTGCGATTCAGCACATAAATATTGGAAGCTCTCTCTAGCATCATGAGTAGGCAGGTAAACCTCTGAGTATAAAGTTAAAACAGTAGCCAGGAGGGCTGATCGGCATCCACTTACGTATTATGCATCGGCCACCATAATGGTGAGCAGAATCCAGAAACTATGCATTGAAAACATATTCTCGGGAACACTGCTCAGCTATGAATCCCTCTAATAGACGCGGCAAAAGCAATGGTAGAACTATCAGGTGGCCACCACTAGTCACTCTCCGGCCACCCCACTGGCCATCTAACCCAGTGGTTCCCAAACAGTTGCATTCCTCTTCAGACATTTGACCTGAATCCATGTACCTCCTGTACACTTAAAAAACAGAAATATTTTTATGTCAATTAAAATGAAAATATTTGACAACAAATATGTTGGCCTAAAACAGTTTCCACAATGACAAATTTGTCTCTGTTATTTATACTAACTCAACGTGAAACCTTGGCCTGTTTAGTTGAACACAAAAGCTGATATCCTTGCAGGAACTGCAGAAAGACACACGCAAAGGTTTTCCTCAAGTGCTTCTTAGTCCTTCTTTTTATTAGTTTCATATGAGTCTTGCTTGAACAGCTCAGCTCGCATACAGTATGTTTTGGAAAAGGGTAAGCAATGTGGCTCATTAACCACAAACTGTCCAAATAAGTCGGTCTGCAAAGTTCAACCATAAACTACAGCAGGACCTTGGTCGTTAATTCATTCCAAAATGCTCACTGAAAACAGGAATTTACAAAAACCAAGGTCATGTGGACTATTTCCTCGGACTAGAGCTGTCCTATGTAGTCCCGCTAGGTGGAGGTCGACATTCTCCTTTAATTTCAGATCAAATTTGCAATAAAAGTGACTGTTCTTGGGTTATATTCAGTTGCAGAACACTGCTCTTCTTTTTTTTCAGTATGCCTCACAAACTTATTAAATACAATTGAAAATGTACTTTTTATACCACTAATGAATGATAATGTAAGTTGATCAAAGAACAGCAACTCTGATGTGTTCAAGGACCATAGAAACAAAGTCAAGTCTCAACTCCTGAAGAAAAAACATTATCATTGAAGCATAAATACATAACTTCACAAAATGTGATTTCTGCAGGAAAAACAGGAAAAAATAAAATAATTATACATTTTTTAAAACGGTAGGGAGTGGTTAGCGTGCAGGGCACACAGCTAGAAAACCCCAGTTCGATTCCGCCCTCGGCCATCTCTGTGTGGCGTTTCCATGTTCTCCCCGTGCATGCGTGGGTTTTCTCTGGGGACTCCGGTTTCCTCCCACATTCCAAAAACATGCTAGGTTAATTGGCCACTCCAAATTGTCCATAGGTATGAATGTGAGTGTGAATGGTTGTTTGTTTATATGTGCCCTGTGATTGGCTGGCCACCAGTCCAGGATGTACCCCGCCTTTCACCCGAAGACAGCTGGGATAGGCTACAGCATGCCTTTGACCCTGGTGAGGATAAGCGGTAGAAAATGAATGAATGAATGAATGAATAAAAAAATACATATATGTGAACATATTTGAAACCAAAACTCAGTGAATTGGTAGGATTGTGATTGCTGAATGGTGAATGTGTGCCATCCACTGTACTTTGAGCACACATGCAACTGTGCACGTTCTCACAATAACACACCTAATGTGCTTGTGGTTTGTAAGCTGTGTAGTATATTACCGACACCTTCGACCAAGGTGTGTGTCTTCCTCTTCCTGGGAAGTGAATCAAAGGCTCCCAGTGGTGAGCCATTTTCTCCAAGAGGAGCTGATCATTTCCCCTCTAATTTCCACAGCCTCAGCAGCTGTGAAGCTGATCACTGTTGTTGGAAACAGAAAGCTGTCTTTTTTTCTCCCTCTAAGGGTGTGAGAAGTGAAAGGCACTGTGTAAATGAAATGTGGACTTTGTGACACCTGTGGTTTTCCTCTCAACACCCCCCCATCACAATGCAATTTGGCGATTTTGTGGAGGACTGCTGAGTGGTTCTGTGGACATCCGGCATGGTGAAGGCTCACATTTGTTTTCTGTCACCAAGCTGTCACTCACACTTTGGCCATTAGCGCCAAGGGCAAAGCTGATTTTAACCTCAAATGATAAGAAAGCGTGCATGCTGTGACCAAAGACGGAAGGACAGAAAGGCCAGAGACAAAGGAGACATATTTGCCAACCTCACAGTCCCTAGAGATCAATATCTTATTATCAAATCTTGGCTTTTTTTCAATGCATGAATTCATTTATGACATTTTTTAAATATGAAACATTGTTTTTACAAATATTACATTGTAATAGTGTGTACATTTTATGCAGCTGTATCATAATAGTTGTGTGTATGCTGAGAAGCAATACAAGTTAGCTATTTATCGGAACTCTTTGACTCTTTGAAATTCCCACATGTACTGTCTTCTTCTTTTTCTCTTTGGGCTTTTCCCTTCAGGGGTCGGCACAGCAAATCAATCTCCTCCATCCAACTCTGTCTTCTGCATCCGTCTCTGTCACAAGAACTACCCTCATGTTCTCTGTGGTCTTCCTCTACGCCTCCTACCTGGCAACATCCTTCTACCAATATATTTACGATCTGTAAATCTGTCCCAACCATCTCAGTCTGGCCGATAAATGACTTTATGTCCAAGGCCTCTAACATGTAATGTCTCTCTGATGTTCTCCTTCCTGATCCTATCCATCCTGGTCACTCCCAATGAGAACAAAACGAGCGAAAACTCTTCTATCACACATCACGCCTGACATTTTTCTCCACTGTGTACTGTGATTTCATATTTTATGTGACAGTTTGCCATTGACAATGATTGGGCATTTAATTTGGGACTTCCTACTGGTGGAAAATTATCTCACATTTTCCATTAATGTAACATTCTGTTGGTTCGATCCTCGGTTTCATCAGAATTTTGACATTTTCCAACATGTCAAATACCACATTGTTTTTCTCAACTACTTCAAGTTGGAAACACTCCAACATCAAAATTTTCAGCTCATTCCGGACATGTAGGCTATCTACCAGGACACGTTTTAATGTCGCACCCTATTTGTGGAAAATGATTATATCCAGTAGTTAATATTCTAGGCTCAGTGGCATGGCTCGGGTCATAGAGTCTCCCAACTTGAATTCTCAAATTATTTGTAGGATCTTTTAACATTCATTCTACATTTCAGTTCAGCTTGTCAACATTCACCCCACAATTTCTACTGAAATTGCTTCATCTCGTTATATTTTTTTAGTATGGTTATAATATTGCATCCATAATGCGATCATGTGTTATGTTTTTTTTTTTACAATGTGAATGTGTAAACTGTATACAAGACAGCCGCTGCACGGTACGTTTATTACTTAGAACGTCTATACTGTCAGGTAGTGGGCATCTAACGTCCTGTGTCTTATCTCACATAATTTATTCTGATTGGCATCCTTCCCATAACAACCCTCATGCTGTTTCTTTCATTTCCAAAAGTGTCTGGGTATTGACTTTTCATTTGTGTTATCTCATATTCTTTGACTAAGAAAGTGAAATGTAGACCGACAGTGAAGTGTGAATTGATTTTTATCATGCCGACGATCCAAGACACCAACAGCAGGTGTTAAATGAGATTCAGCGTGAGGAAGCTTGTGGGTTGATGAACACTTTGTGTTAATCGGTGCCAATAGATAAGCTTTCACTCATTTGGGGCATTCACTCTTTGCAATAGAGGTTGTGAACCTAAAGGCGCAGTCCCAAGGCCTCGCTTACTGATTCCTTGTGAAAAAACCAAGGCGTGTGTTTTTTTTACATGTAATGTTTTCAGCTGGATTACAGACACAGGCGTTGAAAGACGCTGGTAGCCGTTCCAGCTTTGGATAGCAATTGGTGGTTCTCATATGTTATTCTAATGTTTTTTTTGGCAATTGTCACCATTCTTTCTGCTTTTTAGACTTCCATAGCTCTTAGACAGCCATGACCTTGACATGACCACATCTTTACAACAATAGGTTAAAAAAAATCACGTTTTCTCAGCCATGAGTCGCTTAGGGCAGTGATTTTCAACCTTTTTTGAGCCACGGCACGTTTTTTACATTGGAAAAATCTTCCTCATCCAAAAATGTTAGAAAATGTCACCACGACCTCACACGTGCATCAATAAGTCCATCGGAGGAACAAGGTAGGTGTTGCCACACGGACCAATATTACATTGCTCTGCCAGTCTTTACACCACAGACACTCCACAGTAGCCACGTTTTTACATGACCAGTTTTTCGCTTTACGAATGACCTTTCGGGAAACAATGGTATCCATAGAAAGGAATATTCCAATCTCTTGTCTACATGCGCCGTGAAAATCAAACAGAATAGTCATTAGGGCATGCCCAGTAAAACGTAAACATCAACATCACGTGATACCGACTTCCCCAAGTTATTCTTTCACTTGTTGGAATAACTCCGTATTGCCAGTTTTTCGTCTGTCCAGTCTTGAAATTTAGTTTGAATCAAAAACAAACTTTGCTTAGTCCAGTGCCGATTGCTGGCCTCCATTTTTAAAACTGTAGAACGTCTGGATCTGCGTGTTACGTCATATCTGAGCATGTGCTGAAAGAACGCACCCGGGATCAATTTAAACAGGAAAAGATCAAATTCAATCTTGCTAATATTTTATAATTAAACTAAGGACATGTTTTATATGGATATATATATATATTTTTAATAAAACTGGAAATGTGAATGCCGTATAGAAGGTTTTAGATTCTGTTTCACAGATGGCGGTAATGCACACGAAAGCTGCTTGCCAACCGCCAATAAACAACAAAAGAAGAAAAACACCATGAAGAAGAACGCACCCTGACAACTTTCCGTTTGAGCGGGTACAAGATCCCTCAATCGGATTAAGGAAAGGAATATTCCATCCCTGTTCAGCAAATAAACCAAAAGCAATTGGAATATTTGGGTCCATGTATACTATTGACATAATGGCTGTTGACATAATATTTGCAAATGATGATTAATAAATGTTAATTATAAAAAGTGATATTGGATAATTCCTCACGGCACACCTGACGGTTTCTCAAGGTACACTAGTGTGCCGCGGCACAGTGGTTGAAAATCACTGGCTTAGGGGACTCACCTCCAAGTGTGATAGTACTCCAAATTAACAGTATTCCAAGATATCTAATTTCTCAACTTGCAATGTGGACAGGAGCTACAAGTGTTGTGATGCGGCAATGGGCTATTAAAAACCAGTATATAAGTATCAAACCATTGCACATGGGAGTACATGTTCACAATGATTAGTATTTTTAAAAAGCATATGAACAAACAATCCTGTTCTTTATGTGCTGGAGATGATGATGCAGAAGACAAAGTGGAACTTAACTATGTTTGTGTGTTCCTAATAACCTGCATACAGGAAGTTGTTGGTTTGATTTCCAATATATCGCTTTTTTAAAATAAACTCCCTTCAATGCAATAGCCATTATTGATGCTCCATAGTATGCGAGTGGAAACTACGTAGCAACAGCGGTATCACTGTTGCTACGGAGCCATATAGCCTACTGCCAACGTGAAATCACATGAACAGGGACGGAGATGAATATCCAATGTCCAACGTGAAAAACTAACTTCACCATGGGAAATAAGTAAGGTGAATGGAGTAAGACTTACAAGTAAGTACACAGTTACATTATGTTAGCTGGATATTTGAATTGGCCACCGTATTCACAGAATACTCACAGTATCATTTGTTTGCTGCTTCAATGTTGACAGAAGATCGACAGAATTTATTGTTTAGCTTACCTGATTGGTAATCCTGTCACATAAGGGGTGAAACTCCGATTTAGGGCGTCTCTGTAAACCATGAATCCAGTGAGTGGTGCACAATCCTCATTTTTTGCCCAATTTCAGCCAAACTCTGTCCATGGCTAAAATGATTGAACACAAATGCTTCCTATCGCGTCTTCTTGTTTGGTGTTATGCCGTTGGCCTATCATGAATATAAACACCGGAAATGAAAAAAAAAACAATTCTGGAAGAATCGGAACGTCAGAACTGGTTCTCTTCGATGCTTGATGCCCAAACCTTCTGATGACGCACCATCACTAGCAACTGGGATTTCAGTATCTTACCCAAACTAGGATGCTTCAACATGATCATGGGCGGACAGAGGACCACTCTACCACCTGAGCCATGCCGCCCCCATGTTAACCCAGGTGTTTGATGTCCTTTAATCTGGGATGAATGAAGACGTTATACATATTTGAGCATATGTTTCTGAGACCTGTTCTGTTATTCATGGTGTTTAATCTACTGTCAGAATGTGAATTTGCAACCATATGAAGCCACCTGACGTGAATACAGTAACTGCGGTTCATTTGGTTTTTCTATTAGAGTATATAACACCTGTTTACGACCTTCTAAATGTGATTTTTAACATGGTTAGAGCCCTCTAGACATAAATTAACACCGCTACACTCACCTTTACACTCCCAATATAGTAGACATATAACAGTCAATACAACATATATAAGCCTCCCGCTTGTGTGTGTTGATATAAATGTTTTCACCAGAGTAATGACAATAAAGGGAGTCTATCTAGCTGATTTGCGGGTGGGCAGGAAATGACGTTGATTGAGAGTTATAGCATATTACTACAGCAACAGTACACCATGTTTTTTGAGGCATTATTGTGCCTGCTTGAGATCATTCAAACCTGCAACAAAAGCCTGTTGTTCTGGCGATGAAGTCTGGCACTGAACATTACAGTAACATTACTCACACCAAGTGACCAGAGTAGCGTAACTACATCATTCACAGTGCATCTTCTGAAAGCCTTTTATTTGTATTTTATTTCATTTTGACATTTGTATGCTTTTAAAATGTTTAATTTTGGTGCTGAGGGATTGCTGTATTTAACCAGAGACAATTTGAATTTTTAAACGGCAGAATGGAACACAGCCAATTTGGGCCACATTCACCAGTTTGTTTGAAACGCCACTCAAACTGGCATCAAGTACTAATTTGGTGACTGAAGGTAGTAATTATTATAGACGTTTGGGTGTTTAAGTCAAAAAATGAATTTAAAAGTCCCCTCGGGGTCTATTTGAAATGAAGGGGCTCCACTTCAAGAAGGTCTGGTGTTGCATCGTAGTTTTAAGGCATGTACTACATATATTTCGGGTGTCTTTTTCACTTTTTAAAATTTTTGCCCAACATGAATTCCATGAAAAAGCGAGTTTCAGTCCCTTTTTACAGTGCACACTATATGGTTCAAGTGACCCGGTGATTAATCTTTTTTCTCCCCATGGCACAAGGGGGATAAGCATCATGGCAGTGTAAGCAAGAAAAAAAAATCGGATGTCTTCAGCTCCACCCCGGGCCTCCATCCTTTGTGGATAAAATCCGATATATTGGTTATCTGTCAATCAATCTATGTGCAGTGTAAGCAGACTAATCACAGGCCTGATGCCATCAATATGTGCTGATCAACAATGTACTGTAATACCCATATATTGTATACACACAGTATTTATATGTATAGAGTATATAAAACGTCCTAGGATCCTTGATGAGGGTGTGTGAGACTTCCTCCAACTGCCGGACCAAAAATAGTGGAGTTGAAGTAACTTGAAAGAATGAGATTTTGCGACAGATGAACCGGAAAAATGCAGAAAATGGATCCCTCAAAAAAGTGACCATTTCTGCATTTTTTGGGTCTTGCCCCAAAGGTGCTAAAATCGAGGCAGCCAAAATACAAACAGCAGTACACATTAGTAAAAAGTTTCAGGGGTTCACATTCTTGACTAAATATTCCAAAAACAGCACCATGTGATTGACGGTTATAATATCTTGCTGATGTTTGTGCATTTGCATATGGATGGCATCGATTGCAGTAGACGGTGATGAACCAGAAGGATCCTTGCTGCATAAAAACACCCAACAATTCCATGCACAGTGAGATGAAGGCTCCTTGTCACGATATTGCAAGAGAATTCAATTCAACTCAATAGCGGCCATGTCAGTTCAACTTTTATGTATGTGCTGTTTGTCCATTGCTGACCCGAATTATTTAAATGTTGAAGTAATCCTCAGAATCCAGGGAGCTGTAAAGCTGAATTAGGGTCAGTTGGAGGTTAATGATGGTTAGCATTATCTGGTTGGGTCATACAGCCTTTAAAGAAAAAAAATCCGCATTTAATTAGGCTGCTGTGTAATTACACATTCCAGGCTCATTTTGGCCCATATTGCTGTTTGGATCATGTTTGCTGACACCCACTGAAGAAATTCGGCTCTATTCACTCCAATATGTAGTCAGGCCCCCGCTCCATTTGACTTTTTGTTGGTATTTGCCAAATGTTATCAAGGCTACACGTGGGCCGTCACGCATAGTGGCTTAATAATACACATCTCAGTGGGCTGAACAGCAAGGTGTGATTGCTTTTGAAATATCTCAAAAGAGTGTGAATAGCTGATCTTTCCGTGTGCTCTGGCACGATCAATAAGAGCTTGGGTGGCCACTTACATGTTCTGCATGAAAGCATTCACTGAACTCATGGAAATACAATAAACAGCCTCCAAAAACCATCTTCTGTTGGCCACAACATGTCAAGAATACCAACTTGCTTCTTGATTTTTCAATTTCAGTTTTGGTTGTGTCAAAGGAGATTTTTCTTTAAGCCACACTGCAGCAACACATCACCAACTCGGGATGCTATTACGGGATGGTAAATGAGTCAGAGGAAGACCGTCATTCTTGTTCTAGTGAGTGGAAAAGGCTTCCAGGCTGCACAAGACTAACAGAAATAAATGAAACAAAAGTAGATTCAGTAAGCCTTTTTATTGATGATGCAACAATTGTTCAACAAGGACAATATCGCCGACATTTTGCAAGATCCTTGGATGATTTTGTGAAATTTGCCTCTAATTTGTTGATGATGGTCCTCCATCATGAACAAAACTTGTATTAATTTGATTCTCTGCTTTTGTGTGCTTTTTGTACTCTTGCTGCTATAAACCTGGGACTCATAAAGGCATATCTTATCATATCTTATGATGATAATAATTAAGATTTTAGGAAGGAAGAGGGCGAAGTATATGGAATATTTTTGTAAGATGGAGCATAGAAAACCTGTTTACAACATTGTAAATCTATGGAGCCTATCCCAGCATACAAACAACAAACAAACAACCATTCCCAACCACATTCATACCTATGGACAATTTGGAGTGGACAATTAACCTAGCATGTTTTTGGAATGTGGGAGGAAACCGGAGTACCCGGAGAAAACCCACGCATGCACGGGGAGAACATGCAAATGATGGCCGAGCGGTGACCATTTAAAACATTAATTCATTCATTCCTTTATTTTCTACCGCTTTTCCTCACGAGGGTCGCGGGGGTGCTGGAGCCTATCCCAGCTGTCTTTGGGCGAGAGGCGGACTGGTCCACCCTGGACTGGTCGCCAGCCAATCACAGGGCAATTTGGAGTGGCCAATTAACCTAGCATGTTTTGGGAATTTGGGAGGAAACCGGAGTACTCGGAGAAAACCCACGCATGTACGGGGAGAACATGCAAACACCACACAGAGATGGCCGAGGGTGGAATTGAACCACTAGACCGCCGTGCCGCCCCATTTAAAACATAAATAACTATTAAACGTGCTTGTGTGTTGCTATAAATCTTTGCCCAAGGTAGTGACTGGCGGTCGGCAAGTGAGGTCGGGGGTTCAGAGTTGAATTTCATCTTGCCACCAGAGTAGGCCATGTTTTATTAGGGATTATAGTGCCTGTTGTAAGATAATTCAAACCTGCAATAAAAGCCTGTTGTTCCGGTGATTAGGTCTGGTGCTTGTGTATCACACTGAACATTACAGTAACATCACCATCGGCGTCAGTGTCTATGCATGCATCTTTTGATTGCTTTATATTGTATTTTAGTTCATTCATCCATGATATGCCTGAAAATGCATAATTTAGGCCAACAATATGAAACAGTAGCTTAAATATGAATATGTTTGTAATAGAGTGAAGACGCGACCTTCGAACCGCAAAGTGATGAGCGATGACTCTAATACCGCAATACCTTCTGTGGTAACCCAGATATGCAAGACAAGACTAATCAATTATGTTTTATGGGTGGCCTTTGGGAAACATAAATATGTCAGCACACGACTCTCATCTGCCTCTGAAGGATGCCTCACCTGTTTGTTGGTTCACCTTACTTAGGGCTTTAAGTTAATTAATAACATGTCATGGCCTAGCAGGCATACACATATATATAGCATGATGCCTCACCGCGTCCCACCTCCTCTAACGTGAAGACACTGGTAGTCCGTGACTCGGCATAAGCACGGCGTCTAAGGAGAAGTGCAAGAGGCCCAGGGGTGCACTTGATTTGGTCATCAACATAATGAGGTAATTTGAAACAGATTGCCGCTTAGACAGATAATAGGCACATCATCAATGTGCTGGCCTGACCTTTACTAACAAAGCATAAAACTGTCTTGCTGTCTCAAGGCAGTTCTGCATCAAGCCTTCCCATCAAGAGCTCTTTTTGCCGTCTTTAATCTGTCCGTGTTCTTTGGAAATTGTCTATTTGTTGTGTTTTTGTAATAAAGTGGCACGGTAGCAATTAATAGAAGTCGTAGATTGCAATTTCATTTTGAAATCCATTTCCAAATTGATGACAAGTTGATCTTACAGATTAAAAAAAAAGTGAATAACTTGTTATAAGTTGCCTGCAGCTACCTGCGTACGTCCTTGCTTTTGTTCGCTCATAAGGCAAATCATTATTTCAGTTGGAAAATGTGTGAAATAAGACATTCTGCTCCATCAAAGGCAAGCAAAACTGTTTGGCCATATTGTCCACGAGAAGATGCTCTCCATCAGCTCAGTAAAAAGCTGTGCACTCTCCGACCTCAGCGGGGGTCAACTGATGTTGCGGCGTTCGAGGCTTCGATTTAGAAGGCATGGACTTTTATTGTGTGAATGCTAACCATAAAGCGTGCCGCTGTGCAGCAAGTTTTTATTTTCTTTACAATTATTAATATTCCACTGAGCATCTGAAGGTCACTTATGTTTGTGTCTACATAGGTAATAAAGGAGTTCAAGACAGGTTTGGTATGGTATACAAGTTACATTGTGGTGGTGGTGGACTCCTATAGAGCAGCTACACACAATAACCAGCATAGAAAGCTTTCTAGTTATTCCAAAATCTGCACCTATTCCAGCTGTATTTCTTTGGATTCTGTGGTCCCGCGAAAACGGTCTGTTTTAATGTATTCCACCCCCAGTCCGCCCCCAGGCACCCGCACTCCGCTACAGATGGTCAGACTCCCGAGTGCATAGAAAGATTTGTAACGCTAACCTTATAGGAGTTGATAAACCGTATTGAACCGAGTTGATAATAAAGGGTGATGTATCTTTTTCAAATGTCCGCTTTTAACATACAGCCATTTGTGTTGGATCCGGAATCCAACCCGGAAGTAGAGACTGGACAATCCTAAGTTTCTCAAGAAAAGAGGTTACTTCAGGACATCTCTCAATTGTAAGTAGCTTTAGTATTTTAGCGTTTTCTAGAGCATCTGTAACGTCTAATGTGTTTTGCGGGACTACCAAAGTGTAAAAAACTCAAGTAGAGCTACTAATTGTGGTGGGGAAAGGCTATTAGCCACTCTGCTTCCTGTATGCACACTCTGTAATGCTACACAGACAAGCGCTTTTGTTCCATGACTTACAAAGTAAACAGTTAGGACACTGATCAATTCTTACCTACTGCTGGCCCTTCTGACTCTTCCACACGACAAAGTAACGTTGGAAAGGTGTCAGGCTTCAGCAAGTTTGTGGGCTAGTCCAGCAGCATACTGGCCCATGTTCACAAAACAGTCTCAGAACTCCAACCACTTGTGGCTGATGGTGGCGCCTTTAGGAATTGGAAGCAAATGTGGCTTTCCCTTACGAGGCATTGCTAGCAACATAAACACAGAAGGAGAGGTTGGGGGAGGGCAGAGACCTTATATGGCATATTACAGCCACGCCCATATAAGGAAGTCAACTACTCTGTGACATCCCAAAGGGGCAGTTTTACCACGCCTTCTGAAACAGAGTGTTTTGAGCCATCCCAAACTTCTTTCAGGGTTCACTTCCAAATGCACAAACCTCATTATCTGAAACCTTGGCATATATAGAATAGAACACATAAAAAAGACCCTCCAAAAACCAGCCATGAACCTCACCGCACGTCACTTATAACAAACTGATTCCTTTACACGGTAATGATTGGCCTACTGTTAGCAAGTTACTCCTAAATATCTTTTTCTCGTTGCCATTTTGCATGCAATTATGAGTCTATTTCAATATCTTCCTTTGTTGATGGAAATAAACACCGAGCCTCTCTGTACTCATAATGACCATGCCTATGTAAATAACAGGAATAATCAAGAACGACTTGAACGCACTGTCAAAAGGGCGCGCTCATGACAAAAGAGGACAATCGGCACCGGACATCATCAGCTGTACATCATCTCGAGAAAATAATTTGGCAGCAGCCAAGGAAAGGGCTCCACACAAAAAAAGTAATAACACACAGCATAATGGCTGATGATGCACGCGTTGTGATGCTTGTTATCAACCTCCCAGTCATTATTCCTCATAAGGCTCCCTGTTGCTGGCAACAGCCATTAGAGAGATGATTCTGTTGATTTATTATTCATAGTTTCTCCCCAATGCAATTTTGGACTGTTTTGTCAAAATGCCTTTGCCTAATTTGCATTTTGTAGCGTAAATTCACAAGAGATATGAAAAGATTCTGTTGCTGCTTTATTGGCATGTTGCCCACTAAACCAAACTGTTTCCAAACATCACATTACTTTTGACACGTAATTATGCTGTCTCATTCCCACAGTGGTATTGTATTTGATTATTTACCCATTATTGTTTACAATAAGGAGACATTCTTATATGGATAATTAATTGTGTTTGCTTTCACAAACTTGCTTCTCATAGGAATAGTTGCTCATTTTCTTGTTGTGAGGTTTGTAGATCAGTGGTCCTGAACTTTTTTTGGACCCATGGTCCCACAAAGGGACCATCTTAGTCCATTATAGGAATCTCACGTCTCCTATCCATTATGTATTCTGTAAGAACTAAACCAGGACCAACATGAAATTAAAAGCACCAAATGAATGCAGGCTCACCATCCACCATTAGGATCCTGGAGTTTGTTTTTCAGAGAGATGATCATTACACCGCTGTTTGATGCGTGTGCTAACAGACAGTGTGCTTGCATGAATTAACTTGAGTTTGTACACAAATATGAACAAATATGCACATTAGCACTCAATTACATCATCTTCAACCGCACCCGTGTTGATACAGGTTAAGAAGATAACAAAATAATTACAATTTTTGTTTTCAAAGCTTCTTATTCTCATGTATTTTTATTTTTTTAACATGTAGTCATCCCGCACCACTGTGTGCCTCAAATGACGTGGCTTCACTCTATCACAGTTGTTGAAAAACACATTAATGAAGTCATGCAGCTTCACCGTTGAATACGGGCTATTTTTAGTAAAAAAATATGCATCATTAAGCAGATGGTACATATTCTTTTTCTAAATTGAACATTTTAAATCATGAAAATGGCTAAATGAACTTGAATATAAATATAAGGCATTCAGAAGACATGATGAGATGTAGTTATTTTAAATTATTTGTACAAATTACTGTTTACGCTGTACATTGTTCATATTTGATGTCATCTATTTATTCTCCACATTATTATTTATTATTTATTATTACACGGGAGCCAGGCAACGACATTTCGTTGGCAATTTCACTGCTGTGTTATTGTGCAATGACAATAAAGAAAGTCTATGTCTATGTCTATGTCTATGTCTATTCTCCATTGGTCACTAGGTGTCATTAATAGAAGCACCTGACGTCCTCGCTGAAGCAACATGCTTTTTTTGCAGGCTTGAATATTATATCACAACTGGCAAAATAATCCGTAACGTGCTACTTTTTCAGCTGGAACCCACACCGATACTGAACCCCTGACATCACTTCCTGTCCATCCCCTACCACCAAAACATGTTTACAGCAATACACACACACACACTTATTTATATCTTAAATGTCTTATTTTCTCTTATTATGTCTATTGTATTGGGTTGTCTGTGATTGGGTGGCGACCAGTCCAGGTTGTACCCCGCCTCTCACACAAAGACAGCTGGGATAGGCTCCAGAATACCCGTGACCCTCGTGAGGATAAGAAAAAGGATGGATGGATGGATGGATTGGGTAGTCAACGTCGTTCATTCATTCCCACAGCACAGCATGAAAAATGCAATCAATGCATTTAACTTTCATTCTTGTAGACAAGGCATAATATATGTTTTGTTGGGATGAGGTTGGAATCTGGGTAGTTAGGGGGGTGGGACTAGATAAGTCTTGACTTCTTCCCATTCCCTTTCGAACATGTGTACGTTTATATATACATAGGTATTTTTATTTGTGTTGATTTATGTGTGGTTGATTTATTTGTTGTGCTTTAGATGATGTTCGAAATAAAGAAGGAAAAAAAAAAAAAACTTGTTGCTCAATCTATCTCTACCCTCACCTGCCTCCCCTGACCGCTCGTCACTGGGAAAGAAGCATTGAAGATGAAAAAAACACCAGACTGGGCTGTGATCAACAGATTTGACCTGGAAATGGCCACGGGAATACAAGACCTGGGCAAAGGAAACACACACACAAGCTGCGGACGTATCCATGACACGACCACAGATTCTAATCTCTGATACGGTTCAGGCGGCTACGCGCTTCACACTGAATAATGCTCCTCCATCTGTTGCCCCCAGAGACCACGGTTGGCCTTTAACTTGTTTACACATCTTAAAGATGTAATGTAGAATCATGCGCTGGATGAAACGGCGAAGGCGTAACATGATGCGTGTGAAAACTCCAACGCCGTATTATCTGTGCCACAGAACCACTGGGAACGGAAGCGAGCCTGATAAAGGTCCAGCAGGGACAAACACGTTTTCTACTCGTCCCCCACCTGTCTACAATCTGTTTAACCAGTGTGGGGGTTGGGGAGAGATTGTGGAGCATCCAATCCGGGGGCTGTCTGCGGGTTGACGGGGTGGAAGCGGAGAACGGACAAGGCACAGTTTGGCCCTGAGAGAATTTTGTGTGACACTACAACAGACGGGAGCGGCTTGCGGACAAACCAAGAAGGTCAGCGTTGGACAGGCAGGTGCCACCTGATGTATTGGAGGTTAACAGCCTCAGAATGGTGTTGTCATCAGCTCAGCCCTGCACACACATCTATCAAACTGAGCTCAAGTGCTTCCCGAGTGTCAGGCTTCTCGGCTGTGCCTCATTGTATTCTCATTCTATGAGGCAATGGATTCTTCTTTACCTCTGACACCTGGGAGGTACTGCGGTTGCTGGCTTTTGTTCATTCGCAAAATCATGCAAAAATATATACATAGGTATATTTGTAATCAATACCTGGAGAATATATATATATATATATATATATATTGATATGTTTTTTGTTTAATAAATCTTGACAACGATTTTTTTTGATGAAAACTTGCGGAGAAAATTTGCGGAGCCGTGAATGTTCAACTGTGGCTGTATGGGGATTTTTTGGTAAAAAAAAAATGCATACATATTTAAAGACTAAGCTTTTGTCTTATCTTACAAATATTATATTATATATTATATTTATATGGTTTTTTTTGTTTAATAAATCTTGACAACGATTTTTTTGATGAAAACTCTTCCAATATGCGGAGCCGTGAATGTTCAACTGTGGCTGTATGGGGATTTTTTGTCTTATCTTACAAATATTATATTATATATTATATTTATATGGGGGGCGGCACGGCGGTCTAGTGGTTAGCGCGCAGACCTCACAGCTAGGAGACCCCTGGTCTAAAACCTCCGTCATTGGAAGGACTGAGTCAGAATGAGCCACTAAACAGCAGTCAGCTGTGAGCCAAGTTCACTAATTACTGTTTGTTGAGATTCATCAAAGAGATCATCGGGTTTTTCTGCTGTCTATTTCCTCAAGAAGAAAAATCTAAATGTGTGAAATAATTTAAATTTAGCACAATGACCTTTTCACTGACACTTTTTAAAGGCTATACTGCCGTCTGGCTCTAATTAACATTAGCCTGTAGCAGCTGACTTGTGTCTTGTGGGAAGCAGCAACAATGCCATCCGGGCTGTCGTCCTGTAAAACACAAGCAAAAGGCCATCGGTTCATGTGTTTGCCCCACGCCTCCTCCTATCACCACCCACTCCCGTCTCATCTCCCACAAAGCAAAGGAAGAATCCGCTATTTAATCATGTCATCCTCACAGCAGGCGGCTTCGTCAGTAAACTGCTGCGTGATCGTTAGGAATCATTAAGTGACGACAACTCATTCGGATCATTAATGTTAACAGTTGCACATTTGTTCTGGCCTGTTAAAGGAGCGGAATCGGGGGATTATTTTGTCTCCAAACATCAGAAGTGTGCCAAGATGAATTGTCACATCAGGATATGTTTCTGTCCTAATTCCCGGGGTGTCATCGCTCCAGTAAAGCGGCGCTTCTATTACATTTGCTCCCAGATCAGTGCATTCTGGCGTCTGGCTACGCCACTCTGTGTGTGTCTGTTTTGTAGTGCACTACCGCTGTCAAATAATGCAATCATACAGCAAGCAACAAAGGTGTTTACGTGATGGAAGGCTGCAAATCCGTGAGCCTCTTCTTTGTTGTCTTTTATGAGAAACTGCTCTCTGGTTTTTATTTAAAGCTTCGAGATTCTAAGCCCTGATGGTTCAGAATCAAACACAATTTTGCTTTGGTTTCGCATTTACAACATAGTTAGCATCTGTTCACCCTGATGGAATAAGTATAGAGCCGCTGTTGAAATATTTGTTGGGTCCACAGGCCGCCGTCTGAGGTGTCATGAGCTGGCAGCTTTCCATCATCCTTGAGTACATCGGTTTTGTTTACCGGAGATTAGAGGAAAATAAATAAAGTGTGTGACTGTATGATTGCTTCACATTTTTTTAGTCAAGGTCAAACACTTGAGCAGCTCTGCAACTCAAGGCATTAAGTGCCCTCTCACTCATGAGAAAACCCGATGAAAACGATTCCCTATGCCCCCGTGTGATGTGTGTGTGCGTAGTGCAGAGAAGTACTCCCTGGGCACCTGCCATTTTTCACGGGAAAAAAAAAATCAATCAGCTGTACAAGAGGGGCTCATTTTCATTATCACTTCATTGACTTTCTCCCCAGCTAAATTTGCTTTACAACCACCTAGTGATACAGCTGCAGGCTAAGAAGATCATAGTGCATTTTAAAGAGATTTTGTGCGCACACTCTCGTTTTCCCTTTAGCCTTATTAGCAGACATTTAACTGGTAGCGCTCACATGTTGCTGACAAAAGCATTCTGTTTCATGTTCTCACCAGATGAGGGACACCAAGCTCTGGAGCTTTGAGGCGTGATCTTCTAACAAGTGGTCAGACACAAAGCACCAGGTTACAGAGGGGCAACATGCGGGGATTTTGCGTTAAAAGTCAGTTTATTAGCTTGTGCACAGTTAAAAAGATCATTCCTTTTACAGTCCTCCCTCACCATTCATTCATTCATTTTCTACCGCTCTTTCCTCATGAGGGTGCTGGAGCCTATCCCAGCTGTCTTCGGGTGAGAGGCGGGGTACATCCTGGACTGGTCGCCAGCCAATCACAGGGCACATATAGACAAACAACCATTCACACTCACATTCATATATATGGACAATTTGGAGTCGCTAATTAACCTAGCATGTTTTTGGAATGGGGGAGGAAACCGGAGTACCCGGAGAAAACCCACGCATGCACGGGGAGAACATGCAAACTCCACACAGAGATCCAATGTCTTCCCAATTTCCTGACTGTGTGGCCGACATGCAAGCCACTCGCCCACTGTGCAGCCCTGAATATAACCAATTAGTCTATAAGAAAAACAATACCTATTAAAGCGAATTGTATCTATTCTTGGCCTAAATTAAGCCATTTCAAGCCAAAAATGGTTAAATAAACTCACTAAATGAGTCTCTCACATTCATATTGTCCATTCTATGGACAATTTGGAGTCGCCAATTAACCTAGCATGTTTTTGGAATGTGGGAGGAAACCGGAGTACCCGGAGAAAACCCACGCATGCACGGGGAGAACATGCAAACTCCACACAGAGATGGCTGAGGGTGGAAATGAACCCTGGTGTCCTAGCTGTGAGGTCTGCACGCTAACCACTAGCCCGCCGTGCCGCCACTCCAGTCACAGTTTTTTTAAATATATGAACTATGTTAAATATGAGTAAAACAAATGTGCAAATGCAAAGCATTACCATTCAGTGCATGTTGTGATGGTATGTAGTATTCTACGCTGGTCAGTCATGTAGTAGTAAGACATATCACGTTCGCAACAAAGGGCTAGGTGCGGTAACGTGCCTCAAAGCGCTCGACTCCCACCACCCGCATAAAGAAGACAAGGCAACACCACCATGCACCAAGTTCATGGTGAACCGTAGTAAAGGTAGTTCCGCCTTGGACGTTCGTTGGATATTCGGCTCCATGGCTACAGCGGTAGTTCCCCCTCACTGTGCTCGGACGAAAAAGCTGGTTGATACTACAGAACAGCAATAAAGTACTATTGCTTTGAAGACGCTAGTGATATATTCTATAGTAAATAAGACCACTAATTGACCGATAACCATGTTACATGATCACTACTGGCCTAAAAGTATTTTGCAAGGCTATTATTTCCCATTGTATCTTTTATTGGACGGGACCTGACTCACAGAGGTTTGTTACAAAAGCCAAACAATATTGATGGTTGAGCTGTGTAATAAAAACTAATTTCAGCAATACTTTGGTTGTATTATTTAAATGCTTTGAAAAGCACAAATTCATGTTTCCAAAGAAAGTATCAGTACCAGATTGGATCAGCGAGTTTACAAAAAATTTTGGATCGGATCGGAAGCCAAAAAATGTGGATCAGGGCATCCCTAGTAATGCTTTGACGGTGAGTTTCCATTGTGTTTAAGTTTATGACGTTTGTGTTCACTGAGCATGCATTTGTAGTTGTATAGAGTATAGAGCCACCGTGGTGAAGTGGTTAGCGTTCTGGTTTGAATTGCCACGAGTAAGCATCATTGGTATTCGTCAGGAAGGGCATCCGAAATATAAAGTGCTAAAGCCAAAATCAGTATGCGGATCAAAAAAGATCCGCTGTGGCGACTCCATAATCAGGAAAAAACAGGCAGAAACAAACAAAAATCCTGTATATCAGCCAAATCTCAGCAAATTAATTAGTTTAATTAGTACAACTGCCATACAAGTGCTAAAATACCGGATGATACCACTGCTTTTTGTTCTGGAGGGAGTACAGACGAAATCATTAGAAAGGTCAGAAGAAATGGTCACACTAAAAAGATGGTTTGATGATAATAGATTGTCCTTGAACCTAAGTAAAACTAAAATCATGCTGTTTGTTAACAGCAGAAAGGACACGCACCAGCAAATACAAATAGACGGTGTGGACATTGAAAGGGTAAACGAAAATAAATATCTGGGGATCACAATAGATGAAAATATGAGCTGGGAACCTCATATTACAAATGTACAACATAAGGTGGCCACAAATATTTCAGTAATGAACAAAGCAAAACTTGTTCTCAATCAGAAATCACTCCACACTCTTTATTGCTCTCTGGTTCTACCATATCTTACTTACTGTGTGGAAATATGGGGTAATAACTATAAAAGCAATCTTAACTCGATAAATGTACTGCAAAAAAGGTCAGTAAGGATAATTCATAATGCCGCCTACAGAGAACATACTAACTCCTTATTTCTATAATCCCAAATACCTGCTGATATAGTTAATTTTCAAACAGCTAAAATAATGCATAAGACTAAAAAGAACCAATTACCTAAAAATGTCATCCAATACTTCTCTACAAGAGAGGAGAAATATGATCTCAGGGAAGAACTAAATTTGAAACACTTCTATGCTAGGACTACGTTAAAAAGCCATAGCATTTCAGTATGTGGAATCAAACTATGGAATGGATTGAGTAAGGCAATCAAACAATGCACAACGATGACCCAATTCAAGAAACAATATAAGCAGTTGATGTTTGCTAAATACAAGAATGAAGAGTCTTGAACCAGTCATGATGTGCTACATATATATATCACTATATTGACACTTACTATGGTACCCATTATGTCATTGTATGGTCATATCACCTTGTACTTCGGTACGAGGTACACTGTATTATGCAAAGCAGGAAGTGAACAAATGTAACAGGATTGTAAAAGTACCAGATGGAGGGGTAGGATTTGATAAGATTTGCTTCTTCCTACTCCTTTTGGACATGTGGAACTGTGAACTGATTATGTGATGCACTCAATTGTAATCTGATGCATGTTCGAATGAAATAAAACCATTACCATTACCAAAATAAGCTGCACTATAAAACTAAATAAAGCAAGTAAAATACAACCCATCATTTATGAAAGTGGAGGGTAAGCAGTTGAATGATTGAATCTTGACTTGTGAATCATACAAGTGTATCAGGAAGTTTACTGTGCTCCAGTAAAAACTTACAAGACAACAAATGATGTACTTAATCTTCACAATGTATAACAGAAGCAGACGCCTGATCGACGTGTTAGCTGCACATGCGTCTCATCGCTTAAGGAAGCTGTCTTTGCCTTTGTATTCCATATGTGCTTTTTCTGTTACTGTTGGCGTTGACTCGATTCATACCTGTCAACGTTCGCATTTGAAGGTCAGGGAAATGTTCATCTTTTGTTTAGCTTCCCAAGGATTTTGTGCTACTTTTGAGGCATATTTTCCAGCAACACAATCCATTTTTACTTGACTGCCTTATTTGTGAGTATGGAACATTGTTTATTATGACGATGGCAGTAATGGGTCATTTCTTACTCACGCAATCATGGTTGGTGGTACAAATCACATGATGAGGCACATCAGTTCATCACTTTCACTTTGATGAAAATCCTAATTGTCAACAACGTTTTTTGTTTCATATGCTGTTTTATGCAAAATATGATCTTTTCCTTAACTTCTCAGTGAATAGTAGATGTATATTCTGTGAACTGATTATGTGATGCACTCAATTGTAATCTGATGTATGTTCAAATGTAATAAAACCATTACCATTACCATATTCATGAAGAATGTTTGGCTTCTGGAGGTGGTTTGAATCAATGATAGTGACCGTTTGGCTGGTGATCCATTGTGAACACAAAGTAAATTGCAGTTAACAACATGCTATTGGGCTGTAATCTTGGAGACTATTGCCAATGAAAGTATTTCCAATGATTTGGAAGGATCCAGGTCTGATGGCTTTCACACTGACTGCATTGGATAATAAGCATTGTGCTTTCTCAGATGAACAAAACCTTTCAGTCGTGGTAGCTACGCTTGTCCAATAACGCCACTTCGGCTTCAACCACTCAGTCCTTCCTTGAATTTTAGCACTGACCTTGTACCCAGGGTGTGTGATGTGATCCGCTGTGACATTCAAGTATGTCCCTTGGACCAACGAATGGCTCTTGCCGGTGTGTGCCTTCAGAAAAAGGCTTGGTTTTCCCGAGCAATCCTGCAGAGAATAGACTGGTCATTGCTTGTTTCCCAACTGGACGGATGTCGGAGGAATAGCAGCACATCTCAGTCGGTCATGTCGGGATGCTGAAACGTGTGAATCAAATTTACAAGGCAATATGACTGAAGGTAAATCTATTTCATTGAACTGAATAAAGTTACTGCCATTTTATGAAAATGTGTTTTAGAAAGCATTATTCAAGAATAAAAATTGCTAAATGAATACAAACACAAATAAGACATTAAGAAGATGCATTGAAAGACGTTGTGATGATATGTAGTACTCTCCAACAGTCACTGGGTGTCAGTAATGATACATTGATGAGACTGTAGCCACCAGGAAGTAAGAAAGCATAACAACAAGGAACTCCCAATGCTAACCTGTGAGTGTATATTATGATGTATTGATGTCTTATTTTACGTGATTATGTCTACTGTATTGAGGAATACAAATACGCCATGCAAAAAGGGATCTAATATGGTTTAAAAAGCAAATTTAGAAAGTTTCAAACATTGTTTTGTGTGTTTTACCTACAAAAACATTTTTATTTATAATAAGAATCCTACACAGGCAAACAAAGGTATACAAAACTGTGTTGAGACCAGCCATGTTGTTTGGTCTAGAGACAGTGCCACTGAGGAAAAGACAGGAAGCAGAACTGGAGGTAGCAGAGATGCTGAGGTTCTCATTGGGAGTGACCAGGATGGATAGGATCAAGAGGGAGTATATCAGAGGGATATTACATGTTAGAGGCCTTGGAGATAAAGTGAACTGAAATGTAGAATGAATGTTGAAAGATCCTACAAATAAGTTGAAATCAATACACTGAGGATGGAACCAGCAACCATCAAGTTGGGAGACTCTATGACCCGAGCCATGCCACTGAACCTAGAATGTTAACTACTGGATATAATCATTTTCCACAAATAGGGTGCGACATTAAAACATGTCCTGGTAGATAGCCTACATGTCCGGAATGAGCTGAAAATTTTGATGTTGGAGTGTTTCCAACTTGAAGTAGTTGAGAAAAACAATGTGGTATTTGACATGTTGGAAAATAAAAATGCAGACTGAATGTCATAATTATGATGTAACCGAGGATCGAACCAACAGAATGTTACATTAATGGAAAATGTGAAATAATTTTCCACCAGTAGAAAGTCCCAAATTAAATACCCAATCATTGTCAATGGCAAACTGTCACATAAAATATGAAATCATGATGTGATCGTGATGTGTGATAGAAGAGTTTTCGCTCGTTTCGTTCTCATTGGGAGTGACCAGGATGGATAGGATCAGGAAGGAGTACATCAGAGGGACATTACATGTTAGAGGCCTTGGAGATAAAGTATGGGCCAGACTGAGATAGTTGGGACAGATTTACAGATAGTAAATATATTGGTAGAAGGATGCTGCCAGGTAGGAGGCGTAGAGGAAGACCAAAGAGGAGGTTTATGGATGTAGTGAAGCAGGACATGAGGGTAGGTGGTGTGAGAGAAACAGATGCAGAAGAGGAGATTGATTTGCTGTGGCGACCCCTGAAAGGAAAAGCCCAATGAAAAAGAAGAAGAAGAATCCTACTTCACAGAAATTCACTTATAACGGTCGGGTCCAGAACCAATTAACTGGGAATTCTCAAGAATTCATTTGGATTTAATTCATTGTACTACCTCAGCCCAGAGCTTAGATAAAAACAATATGCAATGGTTAGTTCAGGTACATCACACCATTAGAACAAAAGACAACACATCAGCAGCCAATACCATGAAATGTGGAATTATTCACAGGGGCACTGATCTCTGATCAGACTTATGTGGGTGTTGGATGTGTTTGACAAGGTTCCCCATGAGGATTTCTGTGAACAATGTACTTTGCCCAAGGAAAGGAAGAAAAAATACATTTGAACTTTTTTCAAAGGCGAATCACCAGCCCCCTCATCTTACCTCTCATTATTTTTACAAGAAATGTTCTAACTGTATCAGAACACAAAAACGATATTTTGCTAAAGTCATAAATAATCCAAATAATTGCTGTTATTTCTGTGTCCTGTCTTTAGAGTGCCAAAAGATTTGTCCTAGTAATTCAGATTTTTTTTCTCCTATCAGCAAAATGAGGGTAAATGTCTTGTGATGTAAATGGTACATGTCAGTAACCTGACGACTCCACAGCCATGCCTGTTGAAACAGCTTTGCTCCCGTTCCATAGGTGACTAATGAAGAATGACTACATGTTCTGAACACAAAATGGCTTTGACGGCTGTGTTTCGGTGGATGAAAAGAGTCAGTTCAAAGAGAAGGCAAAGAAGCTGCGGTGAAAGCAGGCCATTTGGCTGCCCCCTCGAGTATCCAGCTAAGTGTGACTTTGACAGCACGGGATAAGTGGCCATTAAAATCCCACAATCACATAATACACCTGTCTATTGCCATCAGATGTGCATTAACTCCGCAAACAGCAGCTTACCATATGGGATGGTCTGACTCCAATTAAAAAAGACGTAAAAAACAGCTCATTTTTGTCTATTTCTGCTTTTAAAGTACTGTGGAGAAGGTGTAAAGATGGATAATCAACTTCAACAGATGACCAAGATTGTCTCAAATGTAGCGGTGAGAAATAATCATCTAATTAATTGCAATGAATGGCATTCTAATTGAATAACAATATTTGAAGAATCGTTTTCAATTCAAAGAGACTGTGGTCGACGACTGAATCAATCATTAAACTTATTAAGTGGGGAAAATATTTGAATATTTGTTCCCCTGCTGATTTTGTTTACCTTACAAAGACATGAACAGTATTATAATCATTATGATATTTACGATGGGTTTAGAGCAGGGGTCTCAAACTCAATTTACCTGGGGGCCACTGGAGCTAGGGTCTGCATCAGGTTTTCCAAAAAAAAAAATAACGCATTTATTAAAAACAGAAAAATATACTAACTTTTTCAGTGCTTTGGTTCCGATTTTCTACAATAAAAGCTCTGATAAAACATTCCACTGTTATCAAATATCTTATTTTTTATTTGTCTGCACAAAATAAGATTAAAAATAAATAAACAAATCAAGAATAAAGAAAATCAATCAATGAGTAATAAATAAATATAATAATAATAATAAAACTGCAAATAATAAAAACTTAAGAAACCACATTTAGTTGGTGGGTAGACAAATTATTTTTTTTTCTGATTAAAATTAACAAAGCATTATTAGAGCCCTGTAGACATGACAAAACACAACTACAGTCATATTTATTCTCTTTTTATTTTCAACATATTGCGCAACTGCAGGGTCTCGAGACACATGCTAACTCGCAAACTAGAGCGCTAGCAACCTAAACAGTAGCCTTCAAGTTATTTCCTTTAAACTTAAATAGCCAAAAACTTACCACTTCCACACGGATAGGGAGGATAACTATTAACAGTTATTTAACGTTTAACATGAACATTAATCAAACGTAATA
Organism: Doryrhamphus excisus; assembly: GCF_030265055.1. Taxonomy (NCBI): domain Eukaryota; kingdom Metazoa; phylum Chordata; class Actinopteri; order Syngnathiformes; family Syngnathidae; genus Doryrhamphus; species Doryrhamphus excisus. Next base: position 8,161,402 of record NC_080474.1, read on the forward strand.
TTTTTTTCTGGGTACATGATACCATACAGCATCCATATCAAACTTGCGCGGCCGCACTAACATTAAACTTTCATATCAAGGCGGGGGCCTCAAACTAGTGTCCTGCGGGCCACATTTGGCCCGTGGGCCACGTGTTTGAGACCCCTGGTTTAGAAGATGGAAATTAGAGGTTATAAATTCAATAAATATCGGTATGAGGTACATTATTTAAAAAAAACAACCTTAAACTGTATTATGGAAAGCAGGAAGTGAACAAATGTAACAGTTACTGATTGTAAAAGTACCAGATGGAGGGGTGGGATTTAATAAGCTTTGCTTCTTCCTACTCCTTTTGGACATGTGGAACTATGAACTGATTATGTGATGCACTCAATTGTAATCTGATGCATGTTCAAATGAAATAAAACCATTACCATTACCATAAAATAAGTATTTAACCTCACAGTTAAGTGGCCATGAAGCATACAAATGAGTCACATCCCTACAACCAGAAGCTGAATGAGATACAGACCACTGTTAATGACCACACCATAATTCCATCCATCCATTTTCTGTACCGCTTATCCTTGTGGCTATGCTAGAGCCTATCCTGAGAGGCGGGGTACACCCTGGACTGGACCCTGAAATGGTCCGACAGTCAATCAAGTAGCACAAGAATATTTTTACAGATTTTGGAACTTTTGGAACCATACGGCACACCCTGGATTTGGGAGAAAAATAAAGGCTTTTAAGTGCACTTTATAGTGTGGGAAAACACGGAAAGTATGATTCTTTCATTTGAGATCAGTCCAGAATTACACCAGAGGAGTTTGATAATGATCTCAAGGGAGCTGGGACCGCAGTCGCCAAGGGAAACAATGGTAACAGTCCATTAAAGGGGACCTATTATGCTCATTTTTCGACCCTGTGTATTGACTTTTGGTGTCCTATAGATCAGTGACACACAATAACCCACACAGAAAACTTTTTAGATTTTTCAGAATCTGTACCTATTCCATATGTATTTCCTTTGATTTGTGCTCCCTGGCAAAATGGTCTGTTTTAATTTATTCCACCCACGGCCCACCTCCAGGCATGCCCACTCCACTGGCCCAAAGTGCTTCCTATCTATGAACCATGTAAGGAAGTCCGCCCCTCTGTGACATCACATAGGGGCAGTTTTACCACACCCTTTTGAAACCGTTTTGAGCCATACCAAACTTCTTTCAAGGCTCACTTCCAAATGCGCAAACCTGATTATCTGAAACTTTGGCATGGTTTAACATGAAAATACAACATTCTTACTACATTTATAGGTCGGAAAAGTGGAAAAAACATAATATGTCACTTTTAAGATTGGAATGATTGTATTGGTTTGTTAGCAAGTTGTCGGGGTTGTATGCAAACTTCATAATCACTTCTGTTGGTTTTTGTTTTTGCTTTTCAAGGACAGGTCTGGATACAGATTTGAGGAAAACACGTCTTTTGCTGTTTGAGTCTCAATGGTGCACAGGGCCAGCAAAGCATTTTCTGCTGGCTTAAACATGATCATAAGCACTGACCTACATTTGCGACTTAAATTCTGGTATTTATTCCCAACAGTTGATTATCTTCATTTCAAAGAGTGTCTCTTAGCTGCAGCGCTTCCTGTAGCCATATTTGTATAGATTGTTTTTTGTCCAATCCGATTTCTATATGTTGCCATGTCAATGTAATCCACCCCAAGACCTTCAGAGTAAGGAGAGCTGGCCCATGTCACTTAACCACAATTAGTAATGGGGCTGTTTCTTTAACGAATTAGATTTCAGATTCACCACACAAAGCCAGCTAGCAGGCTTTGATGCGTGACAGCCTATACCTCAAAGTTACCAGTGCCCTTCAATGCACCATTACATAAACAGTTCTAAAGAGATATACTATAATAGATTCTGTTCCAACACAAAGAAGGTAGTGTTCATCATTCTGTGCAGATGTATTTTATTTAATTGTGTATGTTTTTGTCATGAAGTGAGATTAAATATTGATTCTGAACTGTTCCAGATGATGTTGTAGTGTGGAGGTTTGCAGTTGTTTCTTGCTGGGTATCTTGCTTTATTCTGTCCTGCCAATCCTTGTTATATTGTTTTTTTGTATATTATTGATGGTTTTAATATAAAAGAGGTGGATCTGGACACTTCGGCCAAGGTATCAAATCACTGCTAAAGATACTGTAAATCAGGGGTCTCAAACTCAATTTACCTGGGGGCCACTGGAGCTAGGGTCTGGGCGAGGCTGGGCCACATCGGGTTCCCCCCCCCCCAAAAAACGCATTCATTAAAAACAAAAAAATGAATAAACTTTGCTTTGGCTCTGATTTTCTACAATAAAAGCTCTGATAAAACATTCCACTGTTCTCAGATATCTTAATTTTTATTTTTCTACACAAAATAAGATGAAATATAAATAAACAAATCAAGAATAAAGAAAATCAATTAATCAGTAATAAATAAATATAATAATAATAAAACGGCAAATAATAAAAACCACATATAGTTGGTGTAGACAAATTATTTTTTTTCTGATTAAAATTAACAAAGCATTATTAGAGCCCTGTAGACATGACAAAACACGACTATACTCTTTTTATTTACAACATATTGCGCAACTGCAGGGTCTTGAGACACATGCTAACTCGCAAACTAGAGAGCTAGCAACCTAAACGGTAACCTCCAAGTTATTTCCTTTAAACTTAAAAAGCCAAAAACTCACCACTTCCACACGGATAAGGAGGATAACTATTAACAGTTATTTAACCTTTAACATGAACATTAATCAAACGTAATAATTTTTTCTGGGTACATGATACCATACAGCATCCATATCAAACTTGCTGCGTGTTTGAGACCCCTGCTGTAAATACTTGAAGTCAGGGTGAAATGTACTTATTTTTAAACCAACTTACTTACACTGAAAACTGTTTTGTGGACCAGCATAATGTGAACCAGCTGGAGAGCTTCATTTTGTTGTACACATGTTGCATGAGCACAACAGACAGCTTCTGGCCAAACAATATATCCTTTATGCTGCTAATAACCAAAACAGCAACAAAAACATAATGGAATGAACATACAGTCTGGACAGAGTGTAAAACTGTATTATATATAGTGTCATTAAACAAATAGTTGAATATGTAGAAATGGATTTTCTGATAATTGTTTTTGCAGCCTGAGGCTTAAGATATGGATTATTTTTTTGTTGGTCTATTTCTCAGTAATATTGCAGTGGCTTGGCTGTTTCCAAACAGCGATATATTTATTCTTGTTTTGTTTTTTTTAACATGACGTTTGTAACACGCTTGTTCTCACATTGAAGACTGGCTGAAAAATAGTCCATCGCTTCTGATGCCTCTGAGCGCAAGTTCACAAACAACATTCAACACATCTTGAAAAACTTTTCCTTCCTTCTTACGTTGACGTGTCATTACATTTTTGCTTTCAAAATAAGATTGATGGAGGAGTAATACGGAATTAGAGAAGAATGGCTACCACCTGTTTCATTTTTTTCAGCAGTCATCTCATGGTCATATGTATGAGATACACACCTTTCAGTCATACCAGCGATTTGTCTTTCCAGTCACATTATGCAAAGCACATGACAGCTTTGGTGTTTTAAAACCCATCACGCTCAAGGTCAAAGCAACACGATGCAAACACAATCACCGCTTATATACTGTGTGTCAGCCTCCAGCCAAACTCAGTAGAACCTTGGTTTTCCTCATTAATCTATTCCAAAAGGCACCGTTTCTCACTTTCTTTACCAAAGTTCTACCACTTGCAATGTTTTTTTGCAGACATTTTTAATTTTGAAAAAATGCAGATTCACCAGTGGATGAGAGGTTAGCATGTTGGCCACACAGTCAGGAGATCTGAAAAAAGATCTGTGGAGTTTGCATGTTCTCCCTGTGCATGCGTGGGTTTTTTCCGGGTACCCCGGTTTCCTCCCTGACTCCAAACTGTCCATAGGTATGAATGTGAGTGTGAATGGTTGTTTGTGTATATGTGCCCTGTGATTGGCTGGCCACCAGTCCAGGGTGTACCCGCCTCTCGCTCCAGCATACCGCTGCGACCCTAATGAGCTAAGCGGTATACAAAATGGATATCAGATTCACAGATTCCTTTAACACACACGCTTGAATGCTTCATCAACACACAGCGCCGTGTTTGAAAGGAGAGAGATACCAGTCTCGCATCATGTGTGCATTATAGCATTAACAAATAAACCACACACACACATAATAAAGGTGATTAAAACGTTCCCTGCTCCACAATCTGTCTATAGTGTCCCAACTCTAAAAGAACCACTATCTATTTTTCACAGAGACTGAGTCACCTAGTGTGGATGTGTTGTTCCTGTGTGGTTCCACTATACCTTACTTATTACAAAAATAAATACAGTACAATATATGTATGTACAATATATAATTGGTCGGTCAACAATCAGTTCCTCCGCTTATCCGGGCCCGGGTAGCGGGGGCAGCAGTAGGAAAACCCAGACTTCCCGGTCCCCGGCCACCTCCTCCAGCTCCACCAGGAGGACACCAAGGCATTCCCAGGCCAGCTGTGAGACATAATAATATAATCCAGACATAATCCAGCGTGTCCTAGGTCTGCCCCGGGGCCTTTTCCGGACTGGGCATGCCCAGAAGACCTCACCAGAAAGGCGTCTGGACTAGATGCCCGAGCCACCTCAACTGACTCCCCTCGATGTGAAGGAAGAAGCGGCTCTAATCTGAGCTCCTCCCGGATGACTGAGCTCCTCACCCTATCTCTTAGGGTGAGACCAGCTACCCTATGGAGATAACTCATTTCAGCCGCCTGTATCTCCTGTATCCTGTATTCTATTGGTCATGACCCAAAGCTCATGACCAATAGATGAGGGTGGGAACATAGATCGACCGGTAAATTGAGAGCTTTGCCTTCCGGCTCAGCTCTCTTTTCACCACGACTGTCCGGTACAGCGACCGCATGACTGCCGAGGCTGCACCGATCCGTCTGTCAACCTCACACTCCCACTTTCCCTCACTCGTGAACAAGACCCCGAGATACTTAAACTCCTCCATCTGGGGCAGGATCTCATTCCCAACTCAGAGGGAGCATGCCACCCTTTTCCGACTAAGAACCATGGCCTGGCATCCCAGAAGCTTCACACTCAGATGCAAACCGTCCCAGTAAACGCAGAAGGTCACAGCCCAAAGAGGCCATAAGCACCACATCATCCACAAATAGCAGAGATGAGATTCTAAGGCCCTCGAACCTGACTCCCTCAACACCTTGGCTGCGCCTAGAAATTCTGTCCATGAAAATTGTGAACAGAATCGAAACAAGGGCAGCCTTGGCGGAGACCAACGTTCACCGGAAACAGGCTCGACTTACTACTGGCAATGCGAACCAGACTCCTGCCCCGTTTGTACAAGGACCGGATAGCACGTAGTAGAGCGCCACCAATTCCGTACTCCCAGAGCACCCCCCAAAGGATGCCGCGAGGGACATGGTCAAATGCCTTTTCCAAGTCTACAAAGCACATGTAGACTGGTTGAGCAAACTCCCATGCACCCCAAGCACCCTTGTGAGGGTGTAGAGCTGGTCCAGTGTTCCGCGACCAGGACGAAAACCACATTGGACCTCTTTTAGCAAAGGTTCGACCAACGATCATACCCTTCTCTCCAGCACCCTGGAATAGACTTTTCTAGGGAGGCTGAGGACTACTGTATAATCTTTAATGTTCTGGATGCCTTGCTTCTGTCCCCGCCATGAATGCATATGTGATGTGATGACTGGTTTGGTTGTAGGACCCTCCACCACTCATCTAAGACAAGCAGAGACCCTCGGCAAATAGCTCAAACAGGAAGGTTCATGGTCATTATTTGTATTTTTTACCTGCAACCCAATGAAAAATGGCTCCATAAATCACTACACTATTCAACCAACTGAGAATTTGTCTTAGTTATTTGTCTCATCGTATGAACATCCTGTATCCTGCTGCAGGCCAAGAATCCTTACAGTTATTTAACAAAAAAACAGCGAAATTGGAGAGGCTTGTGTCTTTTCTGTAGTCATAGCAGTTCATGTTTTCTCACAGTCCTGCTAGCAGACATGTACCGTGCCTCCACGTGGGATTTTTGTTGTTTCTTTGTTGCCTTGCGGTCGTCAACAGCTGTTCTGTTTTCCAACTCTCTTGTCAGATTGTGGGCCAACAAACGCTTCTAACTGCTTTCCCACCTCATTGCCGTCAAATCAAAAACATGGAAATTTATGTTGTCAGAGCTCGGTCCCAAAGATGTACAAAATCGGTGAGTTTGTGCAGCCAAATTTGGGCGGCTTATAGGGAAAGGAAGGTATAGGCCTTGGGTAGCATTGGCGTTTAATGTCACCGGAGCTAATTTGTCATCCCTTTCCCCGTCCTCCCCAGCCAGCTTCCCACCGCCCTATACTGAATGATGTCACAATGTCGGGAATGCAGGATGCTGAAGAAGAGCACAACGGCAGCAGGCGGCAGAGATAAGCCTACCCCCCATACCAACTACAGATTAAACAGCGGGATTAACCTCTCTACTCCGCCAGTGCCACCACGGTGTCTTTCACCCCCTTATCTGCCCCTACCTCCTCCTCCGTTTCTCCTCCAACATTTGCCACCATATATTTGTACAGTTGTCATGTCGTGGGGAAATTGCTTCTTACTGTAGCCCTGTGTGGCTTTGCTCTTCCATTTTCAATTGAAATATAAGAAAATGGAACTGGGTCTGCCATAGGAAAGGCTGTTCTTCCCCCCCCACTAAAAAGATTATTGGTGTCGTCGCATGTTGGATGTGAAATAACTCATCAGTTGAGGTAACCAGTAAAAAAGATACACAGTGAATGCTTACTTACAATTTTGGAAATTTTGTCAGTATCTTATCTTGTTTTTGTTCTTTAAACCAGATTTAACAGTACTGTTATTGTTAATTATTTTTTCCAAGATATAGGCCTAAAGCATCAAGTAATAAAACCAGACTAGTTTCGATTTTTAGTTCATTTTTAAAAATTGTATTAAAAAAGAATTCCTCATGCCAGACATTTTCATTTGAAAAATATACATATGGCCATGTTTTATGGTTATTAGATCGCAATTCATCAAATATATATGTAAACTAAAATGAAATTGAATACATTTACATAATTTGAACCGCAGAATATGTCTATTCCGAAGGCAATGCATTTTAAATGTTTGTAAATAGAATGACACACTGCCAGGAAGGCCAAACAATCTTAATTTGGATCAACATAATATTAAGACCATGTCCACACGCACACAGATATTTTCACAAACGCACATTTGCCCCTATCCGGTGTCAAAAAAAAAATCTGTAGTTATAAAGTGATTATTGCTATCCAGAGGAATATGCATTCACAGTTCACAATGTCATGTGCATGCCAAAGTAAAAGGGGCACTGCAGCAGTGGACTGCTAAGGCAAACAATCATCAACCAATCAGAAGCAGCGATAACGTTATTGCCATCGACGCACCATCAAAAACGTGGACTGTTAGTAAAGTCGCGTTGCTTTTCAGAACTTTATTTCACATAGATTAAACATGTTCTTAATTAAAATGTAGCTGATTTTCACTACTGTGCTATAATTGGTTTTATCGGTCAAGAAAGGACGCCATCAGTTAGGATTGCGGAAATAATTCTGTGTATCTGGCAAACTGTCCTTGTTTAATTATAATAGGGAAGCTTTCAATGTGTGGGCGAAGTAGATCAGTCAAACGCAATCACAATCTTCTCACATTACTACGGCATTCTTCCAAAATGACGACATGATTGTCCTACCAGCAAGAGGTTGGATCGGGTCTTGTCCCAAATCGCCAACGTTGGCGAGAGTGTTGTAGCAAAACAGCAGCTGTAGCATCCTCTGAAACCTACAGTGGCGCCTTTGTTCATCAATGGAAAGCGAAAGTAGGTGTATGTTTATTCTTATTCATAGAAAACATCATTTTGTTAGGCTTAAAAGCAGCAATGTTAAAAGAGACCTATTGTTCTTTTTCCACTTTTCTGACCTATAAGTGTAGTCAGGACGTTGTATTCTTGTGTTAAACAAAGCCAAAGTTTCAGAAAATGAGGTTTGCCCATTTGGAAGTGAGCCCTAAAAGAAGTTTGGACTGGCTCAAAACGCTTGGTTTCAAAATGCGTGGTAAAACTGTTCCTTTGTGATGTCACAGAGGGTCGGACTTCCTGATATGATTCATAGTTGGGAAGCACTTTGGGCATGTAACCAATCACAGCGGAGTAGGCATACCCGGAGGCGGGAAGTTGTTGGAATAAATTAAAACAGATCGTTTTGGCAGGAAGCACAAATAAAAGGAAATACAGCTGGAATAGGTGCAGATTCTGGAAAATCTAAAAGGTTTTCTGTGCGGGTTATTGTGTGTAGCTGCTCTATAGGAGTCCACAACTCAATACAAAGGGTCTAGAAATAAGCATAATTGGTCCCCTTTAAATTATACAGACCCAATGTGGCTACAACTGCACATAGCGCCGTCTTCGCCATCCACGCATACACATGAAGTCGTAGTTTTCCAAAATCTTCACCCTGGCTGGAGTTTTCCACAAGCTCAGTTTTCATTCATTCATTCATTTTCTACCGCTTTTCCTCACGAGGGTCGCGGGGGTGCTGGAGCCCAGCTGTCTTTGGGCGAGAGGCGGGGTACAACCTGGAATGGTGGCCAGCCAATCACAGGGCACATATAGACAAACAACCATTCACACTCACATTCATACCTATGGACAATTTGGAGTGGCCAATTAACCTAGCATGTTTTTGGAATGGGGGAGGAAACCGGAGTACCCGGAGAAAACCCACGCATGCACAGGGAGAACATGCAAACTCCACACAGAGATGGCCGAGGGTGGAATTGAACCCTGATCTCCTAGCTGTGAGGTCTGCGCGCTAACCACTCGACCACCGTGCCGCCCTCAAGCTCAGTTCTTAAAGACAAAAACCTCTGATTGCAGTTTGATGAGAGGCCAAAACGCATAGATAAATATGCGTTTAAAAAAAATAAGTATTCATGTGGTCAGGGCCAAAGTAGATCTTTTTACACCCCTCTGCCGTACACTGCAATTTGTTCATAAAGTGTGTGTATTCGTCAAAGAAATTAAAGAAAGTGTCATCTGCTTTTTGCCCAAAATCAGTTAAGTAAGCAGAAGAAAGTGGACTGGTGGATGGATTTTGGCTCTTTTGTCATATCCCAACCTCTGCAAAAAGTGTGAATGTTAACTACTATGAATTAGTTTTGCAGTTTTTGTGCAGTACCGAATGTCAGAAGTAATAACTAATAAGAAAACAATAGCTAAAATAAATAAACCACAAAGAAAATCACAAAAAAATATAATCATACACAATTTACTGGAATTTTTTATGAAAATAGTTAGCATTGTTTTTGTCCATTTTAAGAATGTATTTCCCTATTGTATGTCCTTCAATCCACCATTTAATGCACACATAAATACCTATGTCACCAGGTAATAAATACCGGCATTACATCACCCGTGGAGGGAGTGTGTACCCCCAGCTCTCCAAAGCATTAAATTAGCATGGCATCCTTGTGTGTTCGCTGGCTGTGATAAGAGCTAGTGACCAAGAGTGCTATGACATTCCATTGATCCAGAAAATTGCTGCAGAGCCAGCCTTGAAATTAGTTTAAATTGCTGAATCAGAAATGTTATCCTGGATTCTGGCAAGGCCAGCGCAAACCTTCTGCCTCTAATCCCTCGACTGATGTGAAAAGTTGTCAGGGATCGTGTCGCCCACCGCTACAATTGATGGGGGAATTTGGACTCGCTGTGACACAAGAAGACACAAGTGCGCTGGGATTTGACTTGGATGGCACTTATGGCTACCGGGGGTTGTGACTTGGGTGCAAAATCTTGTCGGCTTTGGGAAGTTCCCTGCAATCTACCCCTGGCTTTGTGCTTTTCAATTCAATTACACACAAACGCTTTACTCCGTGACAATATCGTATCTCAAGCCCTCTCAGATGTGAGTTGAGCCATAAATCTGAGCTTTGATGCACAGTTCAAGGAATGGGAGAAGGGGTCCCCATCAATCACATGACTTGTTTTATCCTCTTTGGACAATCCCCACATGGGACAAACATCGGCAGTGGAGACATAGATTGATGGGAGGGAGGCAGGAGTGGCAACTCTAAACACCACTAATGTGGAATAAGCCTTGTTAAGCGCATCACTGAAGTAAACACGGGATTCAGGTCAAACATGTTCAGTCATGGCTGTAATCACTCGTCTGTCAAGAAGGATCGAGAGCGCTGTCGACTCGTTGTTCTGCCAGCACAACAATATACAGCAGAATGTGCTGGTTGATCTGTGGTTCATATCCTGTCCATTCCACAACCTTTTTTCCTCACAGGCGCTCCTTGGGTTACGTAAGAGCTTCTTAGACTGTGTTGTGATCTGATCTTACCTCCAAGTGATACCTAAACTAAATCAAAGAGGACAACAAATTCAGTGATAAAAAACATTAAATCCAAGAATGAAATGAAACAATAATAATCACAAAGCAACCTGTCGCATTCACAGGATCAGCGACCTGGCATTTATGCGTACGCTTGTGGCAATAAAGAGATTCTTGATAGACCACCTTAGATGGTAGACGGTCCGTAATGATGGTCGCAAGAGTGACTTAAACCAGTGATTTTCAACCACTGTGCCGCGGCACACTAGTGCACCTTGAGAAACCGTCAGGTGTGCCGTGAGGAATTATCCAATATCACTTTTTAAAATTAACATTTATTAATCATCATTTGGAGCGGCACTGTGGCCTAGTGGTTAGCACGCAGACCTTACAGCTAGGAGACCAGGGTTCAATTCCACCCTCGGCATGAGTTTGCATCTTCTCCCCGTGCATGCGTGGGTTTTCTCCGGGTACTCCGGTTTCCTCCATTCCAAAAACATGCTAGGTTAATTGGCCACTCCAAATTGTCCATCGGTGTGAGTGTGAATGGTTGTTTGTCTATATGTGCCCTGTGATTGGCTGGCCACCAGTCCAGGGTGTACCCCGCCTTTCGCCCAAAGGCAGCTGGGATAGGCTCCAGCACCTCCCGCAAATGAATAATCATCATTTGCAAATATTATGTCAATAGTATACACACATAAATGCCAGGTCGCTGACACATATTCCAATTGCATTTGGTTTATTTGCTCAAACGGAAAGAATTGAACAGGGATGGAATATTCCTTTAACCAATCCGACTAAGGTGCTCGTTCTTCTTCTGTTGTTTATTGGCGGTTGGCAAGCAGCTTTTGTATGCATTACCGCCCTCTGTGAAACAGAATCTAAACCCTTCTATACGCCATTCACAAGTGCAGTTTTATTAAAAAAGAAAATATATATCTATATAAAACATGTCCCGAGTTTAATTATAAAATATTATCAAGATTGAATTTGATCTTTTCCTGTTTAAATTTATCCCGGGTGCGTTCTTTCAGCACATGCTCAGATATGACGTAACACGCAGATCCAGACGTTCTTCAGTTTTAAAAATGGAGGCCAGCAATCGGCACTGGACTAAGCAAAGTTTGTTTTTGATTCTAACTAAATTTAAATTTCAAGACTGGACAGATGAAAAACTGGCAATACGGAGTTATTCCAACAAGTGAAAGAAAAACTTGGGGAAGTCGGTATCATGTGATGTTGGGGTTTACTTTTTACTGGGCATGCCCTATTGACTATTCTGGTTGATTTTCACGGCGCATGTAGACAAGAGATTGGAATATTCCTTTCTATGGATACCATTGTTTCCCGAAAGGTCATTCGGAAAGAGAAAAACTCGTAATGTAAACGTGGCTACTGTGGAGTGTCTGTGGTGTAAAGACTGGCAGAGCAATGTAATATTGGTCCGTGTGGCAACACCTACCTTGTTCCTCCGATAGACTTATTGATGCACGTTTGAGGTCGTGGTGACGTTTTGTAACATTTTTGGTTAGTGGTGTGCCACAAGATTTTTCCGATGTAAAAAACGTGCCGTGGCTCAAAAAAGGTTGAAAATCACTGACTTAAACCAATACTGAGCATGTACTATATTGCTTGTAAACCAAGGACCACCACTAAAGAAAATCCAAACAAATCAGCACCCAATGAATTGGTTGTGCTTTATCATTCATTTGTAAAAAAAATAAAGAAACAAAAATATCTGCATTTTATTAGCTGATTAGCGACTATTCTCAAACTCTGGGTAACAGTGGCTCAGGAGGTAGAGCACGTTGTCCACAAACCACCCAGTCAGTGTCGTTGTATCTGGGCAAGACGCTTCACCCACCTTTTCCCCGGTGCCGCCCACACTGGCGTATGAATGTATGAATGTTTGGGGGTGATTGGAGGGGCCGTCAGCGCGAATTGGCAGCCACGTTTCAGGCTACCTGAGGGCAGCCGTGGCTACAAATGTAGATGACTACCACCCGTATGTGACCGAGGAGTGAATGAATAATGGGTTCACTTCATTGTAAAGGGCTTTGGGTGCCTGGAAAAGCACTATAAAAATCTAATCCATTATTATAATGGCTACAATTGGCTTGCAATTGAATTAAATCGGTTGTGGCCTATTTAATATATTATTGCTTAGTCAGACATTACTTTCTGATGATTAATTTTGAAGAAAAAGACCACATTGCTTGCATTTAGGAATAGAAATAAATGTTAAATCATTCAATACCCGCCATTTACGTTCAGGGCGCCACGGTGGTCTAGTGGTTAGCGCGCAGACCTCACAGCTATGAGACCAGGGTTCAATTCCACCCTTGGCCATCTCTGTGTGGAGTTTGCATGTTCTCCCCGTGCATGCGTGGGTTTTCTCCGGGTACTCCGGTTTCCTCCCACATTCCAAAAACATGCTAGGTTAATTGGCCACTCCAAATTGTCCATAGGTATGAATGTGAGTGTGAATGGTTGTTTGGCTATATTGTTTGCCTGTGATTGGCTGGCGACCAGTCCAGGGTGTACAAAGACAGCTGGGATAGGCTCCAGCACCCCCGCGACCCTAGTGAGGAAAAGCGGTAGAAAATGAATGAATGAATAGTCATCAACAATAGAACATTGGTAAGTTTCAGGAAAATATCAATCCCCAACTACAAAAGGGAGAAAAACAGCTTTTAGTGAAGAGATACATTTCAAGCATCACGATCAAGCATCAAGATCCCCTTTTTGCACATTGATCCCTCTGGGAACCAGTATGGTTCTGGTGTTTTTATGCTCTGTTTCTTTTATTCTCTCGTTTATGCTTGTTGTATATGGTTTTACTATGTCTGTTTTTTCTATGTCTGTCATGTACTGTATGTCTCTGTTGGTTGTATGCAGCTGTACCCTGCCTCTAAACCAAATTTCTCCCAAGGGAGACAAATAAATTGAACTGAACAGAACATCACTTGGACACAAATATTTTTTTTAACATAAACAACACAAAAATGGGGGCTTTTTACATAAGAATAACAATTTATTTATAAATACAGCATCGCAAATTATTACAATTTTCACATTTGGAAGTGAACTAAAACATTCAAATGTGTAACTGTCTGCACGCTACACTCCACCACGCTCTCTCACTTCCTCCTCCCTGCCATGTGTGATTTTCCATTCAACGATCCCTGCCGAGTTCTGATCAAATATATTTCTGCCACCTTGTATTGAATTAGTGCAGAGTTGCACCATCACCTCCTTTTGCCTCGTGGGCAAAACAATAACAAAAGATTTATAAAGGTGTTATCCAATTACCTATTATTCTCTAATGTCTACAATTGGTTGATTAACGCAGTAATCAGCTTGCCGATTAATGTGTCAGATACTACGTAGTTAATAATCTTGTTTAGTTAAATGTTGCTTTCCAAAGCCAATTTCCAATTGAATGGCTATAAAATTAGTCAGGCCCTAATATTGTCCGTTGTCTAGTTAAATCTTACTTTTTTACCATCTTACCTGCATTTTATTAGTGGAATATAAATGTTTGCCCATTATAATCGTCCGATTAATTAGTCGGGGTTAAGTTAATAATATTGTAGAGTTACACTTCACTACTTTACCCTGCGGGACCAAACTGAAGTCTTTTTGCAGTCATGTAACCTTCGGGAATCCTCCTTTAAAAATGTCCATTAACAGGCCAGACGGGGAAGACAGTGGCAATTATGTTGTAGTGATGATGTATGCATTAGGTAATATGTTGTTTGTTTCATTCTGCGTTTAGTCAGTCCAGCTCGTAGTTGACCTAAGTAAGCTGCAGTAGGCTCCAATAGCTTATGACCTTGCAGAGGAAAAGCTCCGTGGAGGGATGGCGTGGGTTTTGAGGTATTTATCGGACGTGATGTGCAATGCTATCACATCATGGAATTTAAAGTCTTGCTGTCCCCTCCTGTGACCCTTAAGGACACCAGTGTTGGGCATGTTTTCTCCATCGGCCTGAATGCGAGCATCGGAGCTGTGCTGTCAACCTGGTTGCTGTGGTAACCAGCAACTGAATGGCTTCCAAACAGACGAAAGGAGGGAGCCTTTCTTCACAACTGTAATCAAAGGGCCCCCAGACACACCTTTAAGCCTGTGTATGCTTACTAGTTGATTGCGTAGCAGCCAGGCTGAGACCGGCCACTAACAAATGAAACAGTGTGTACCTTTCAAGCACAATACCAGCTGCCCTGCTCGTCTTCTACTTTGACACAAATAGAATGTTGTGTGTTTTGTTTGCGCAGATCGTTTTTGAGCATCACAGCAGCATTTCAAAGACAACGAAAAACAGAGCATTTTATCTGCCAGTTTGACGGCGACCTTTGCACAACCCCTGTTTGTTTACCACACCCACCAATGTCAGCAAAAGCAGAAGTGGGCTTTATAGTTTTTTCTTTTCCTGGTGGAAAAAGTTGAAGTCGAAGCGGGTGAAGCTTTAAGTATCGTGCATAATCCCTTTTACTTCTGACAGGAATAAGAAACTTGCCCCGAAGACCGTTCCACGGATTTTAGGTTAGTGTGTGAAAATCCACAAGGATAAGAGCTGGCCCCACTGGATACAGCTGGATTAGTGTATCTATTGATTTGTGTCATCTTGAAGAGCACGCAGTATATTACCAGCACATTAGAAGACAGTATCGCTCCAATTCAAATGTGAATGAACACTTCAAACAGCTTCTTGATGAGCTGTTTCTTTCCATCAAGTTTAAATTAAAGCTGGAGTTGGAAGTGGAATACTCTATCGATAAGAACACTTTTTTGGGCATGACACCCAATAATCAAGATAGCACTGGGTGTGTTTTCATATCTCATTAAATATATTGAGCAACATCACTTAATTTCCTTTTTCTGTGCTTATTTCCTGCTTGCACTTGACCAAAATAAGAATACACTTTAAACAATTCATTTCTAAAGGCAGTAAATTAGACCACAATCAAGTTGCATTCAAGTAGCTTCTCTTCATTTAGTTCAGTTAAAGAGCAAGGATTTACAGTTCTACCTACTTATCTCAACAAAGCACTTTTGTTCATCTACACAAAAAAGCCATTATAAAGAGGTTAAATATATCACAACATTTTTATTATATAAAACTTGGTAGAAATTTACAGTAGTTGGTCATTCATTCATTCATTTTCTACCGCTTATCCTCACGAGGGTCACGGGGGTGCTGGAGCCTATCCCAGCTGTCTTTGGGTGAGCGGCGGGGTCCACCCTGGACTGGTGGCCAGCCAATCCCAGGGCACATATAGACAAACAACCATTCACACTCACATTCATACCTATGGACAATTTGGAGTGGCCAATTAACCTAGCATGTTTTTGGAATGTGGGAGGAAACCGGAGTACCCGGAGAAAACGCACGCATGCACAGGGAGAACATGCAAACTCCACACAGAGATCTGAACCAATGTCTTCCCGATCTCCTGACTGTGTGACCAACATGCAAGCCACTCATCCACCGTGCAGCCCTGAATACAGCCAATTAGTCTATTAAAAAAAACAATACATATTAAACCGAATTGTATCTATTCTTGGTGTCACGGTGCGGATTGTGAGTTTCTCGGTTCGACCCCACGATGCAGAGATTAGGACCCAAATGCAGGTAAAAAATATATTTGTTTTCTCTATGCAGTAGAAGAATAATGCACTAGCATGGCAAACTCAACCAAAGACAATGAACCGACAACGAAGGGAGCGCACACCTGAACTAAATAGGCAACACAAAATAGGAAACAGGTGCGGGAGATAATTGAAAGGAACAGAAAACAGAACAGAGCAACAGAGGAAGTGAATACAAAATAAGGGCACAACGAGGAACAGAGGAAAAGACGAAAACTAAGAAGGCTGTCACGAGGGGGTGAAGCCCAATCGTGACACTTAATAATTTATTTTAACTACTTGACCAAAACAGACATTACGTCCTCGTCCGGCCGAGGGTGGAATTGAACCCTGGTGTCCGAGCTGTGAGGTCTGTGCACTAACCACGCGACCGCCTTGCAGCCTGTAGTTGGTCTATTATTTATCATTTATTCAGACAATAACTTACATTTTAAGTTATAATATTTTCAATCCTTTGTATTGAATTGTGGACTCCTACAGAGCAGCTACACACAATAACCCGCACAGAAAGCTTTCTCCTTCTTCCAGAATTTTAACATATTCCAACTGTATTTTCTTGGATTTCCAAAATAATCTGTTTTAATTCATTCCACCCACAGGCCACCTCCGGGCACGCCCACTCCAAAACTCCGAACCCCACTTTCTATTTTGCAGTTATAGGACCTGCTAATAGATGAACAATCACTTGAAGCTAAGTGGTTAGGAGCTACTGGTAGCTTATGAGGTTCTGGTTGGAGACCCCTGACTTACCATGTATGAACTCAAAGAGTGATAACGTAGGTTCCAGTTTACTGCGTGCAAACCATCCTGACACAACATCAGTAGAAATGTGGTCATTATACATTTTTTGCGGGACTGCCCGTGTTAAAAAAAAAAAGGCTAAAGCAACTGCAGACATGGTTGACCTTGTAATTTGCATGCAGGTAAAATGCTCCCTGTATGTACACTGTGTAGGCCTACAGTTTGTACCCGGGCACTCCCATTAAGTCGGCAACTTCTCACAAGGCTCATTGTGATGTCACAATGAGCATGTGTTAGAAAAAAAACTCTCTGAAACATAGCAGTCAGAGCCATTCCGAACTTCTTTCAGGGCTCACTTCCAAACTTGCAAACCTCATTATCAGAAACTTTGTATTGTTTAACATGATAATACTACATTCTAACTACAGTTCAAAGATAACACCGATGTTTCTGACTGTACTGTGGGGTGTGAGTGCAAGACCATCTTCGGCAGTAATGTCATTTGCAGTCTTGTCTCTGAGGTGCTGGGAACCAAGGACTATGACTTAAATTTTTGTCGGAGTTTAGTATTTCTATAGAACTTTAGTATTGATAGTAAAATGTTTGAGCTCACACAGGACTGTTTTCGTGAACATTAACGTGAAATACCCGGCAAACTGTTGCTGAAACCAGAAGCAGCGCCTTTCTAGGAAAGATGCATTAATGTCAGACACGGTGTCGAAAAATTAGCACAATAGGTCCATTCTAGCATTATTAGAGCCCCGTAGACATGAAAGAACACCTCAATAGTCACTTTTACACTCAATATTGTTTGTTTGCATCCCATTCCACAGGCTACGGGATCACCACCACGAGCATAGCAAGCTCTAGTTACTATCCTAAACTTGGGAAAATGTTTCAAATAGAGTGGGGAATGACAAATAAGCTCAAAACGTACCACTTCCACACAGACTGAGAGGAGAACCTTTTTTTTTAGCATGTTGGCTCGGCTCAGTAGCTCAGTAGCTCAGTAGCCATGCAGTGTGAAAGGTAATGTAACATCATGTCTCATGTCATTACCGAGGCCTAGTGACCAGAATGCTAGAAAAAAACAATATATAAAACTAATATATAATATATATTAATATATTTTCACTAATAATAGCCCATAGTCAACTGCGATCATTTCTTTGACATTCCATCTCTCGTACCATAAACCCACCATAAAATTCTGTACTTTTCATAAACAAGTTTATTTTCACCAGTGTATTTATATATATATATATATATATATATATTTTACTCTGTAGTACCCCCTTGAGTGCCTTCAGGTACCTCTGGAGGTACCAGTACCCCTATTTGAGAACCAGTGCTGTAACATATCCTTAAATGACGATGCAATTGTGTCCTCATATTAAAGTCACAAATCATAACAAAAACACTTTCTATTCACAATATTTGTTATTAGATAAAATATTTTAAACCAATCACATTGTTACTTGCCTGTTTTTTAAGCCAAATCCTATTTCTGTGTTATTTTTCCATCTATTCATCAATCTAACACTTGGACGCTTTGTGCTTGTCCCCATGGACACATGTAAGCTGGAGCCTATCCCAACGGACTTTGGGTGAGAGGTGGGGTCATGCTTTTCTCCTTTTCAGGTAAACTCTCTTTTTCCCGTCGCACTCCCATTTAGATAGCTTCCGGGGAAATTCCAGTACATGAACATGCATCAAAACAAGGGTATCCAAGCTTTAGTGACAGCAAGGACAATAGGGGGAGGGGACCCTGGAGGAAGACCCGACTGGAGAATTTCAAAGGAAGATACTGACAGGTAGACCTAGCAAGATGGACGCACGTTTTCACCCTTGGATGCTAGTTCAGCTTGTGAAACCTGCTTGGTACTCCTGTGTGGACTCTTACAATTACGTGCACCTCCAACGGAATCTAACCTTGTGATAAAATGTGTTACAACTTGTTCCATTTCTGCAAATGCCTCATTCGATTTTGGACCGATATTTGCACAAAAAATGACTTGTGAGGCCAAATTTTGGTATAAATTTCAGTCCAAAAACATATCATACAAAAAAAAATTGACTGTGCTACTGCATAAAAATATTTTATTTTTCAAAAAACTGAATGCCAAAATACATTGCAAAAATACGTGCTATTCATACTGACAGGCACATCAGACATGATTTTGCAGCATCTAATGTTGTATGTATGAAGTCTCATTAGAATTCTGTACCCTATTTGGCCTTCACACTTCACAAGGAATGACCATCATAAAATCTGATTAAGAGGGTTTAAAAACACTCTTATGGACTATGTATTACGAGGGCGACTTAAAGAATAGCTATAAGTGCGTTAAAGCATACGTGCATGCGTGCTACAGGAAATAATGTTGATGCTTAGTTGTTGCATTCTACTTTCCCAGCACCACATGTGGCGTTTTTGTTTATTGCACCAATTAATTTCAAGAGAATGCATCATTTTGGACACGTATAAAGATCTCCAACATCAATTTAATTGTTCAAGTTGAGTTATTCAGACATTGCCAGCAGTACCACAGCCAGTGCACGTCCCACCGGAGGGCAAATAAAGGCATGTAGTCGGCACTCTGACAACAAGTACGGCCATATAGAGTGAATATTTCATGTTGGGGCCAAGCACAATTAAAAAAGAAAAGAAAGCATTATGTTTTCTTTCATTCAGCAAAGCTGCTCTATCGTTAAATAGTTGCTGTGCAAGGTTCTCCTGGGAAATTAAAACATACTGTGCCACAATTTCCCTGTGACTCGGAAAGTCCCTGGGGAGAATACTTTTAAAATTTCTAATAAAGGAGACTTCAAATTACAGAAAAGGGACCTGGCATTAATTAAACTGGGAATTTCAGGTCAACTCCTCATATTTATCTGTTTATACCCACATGGCTTGGTCGTGGGTAAAGACTGTTTGGTGTATTGAGGTCACCGCTCATGGGTAAAACAAACCTGTGGATGGTCTCAAGTATGATACGGAAATGATTTATACGCTACAATAAATGAAAAGAGTAAGGGGATCAAGTGCCGTGCAGTGGACTATGCTGGATCTGAGGCAAAACCAAGTCATTTTTCTTCTACATTTCAAGAAGCACATGAACGGCTTAATTGTCTAATCTTTAACATCAAGATTATCCAATTTGGGAAATTAATGCTTATTTCTGCAGCTAAAAACCAAACATCACAAGCACTGACCTACATTTACGTACAAATTGAAATGTAATCTGCCCAGGGCCTTCAGAATCAAGAGTGCCGGCCCATGCCACTATAACACTATTAGCACTGGGGTGGTCTCTGTACCTGTATCAGTTTTTTTTTCTCTCAGGGCCAGCTAGCTGGCCTACAATAACCTCAGCATTTTTCAGTCCTCCAACCATTAACCATTCTACTTATACGTGCTACAGTTGGCTGATAGTTACAAGCATCGCCGATCACTGAAAGAAGCGACTAGTAGCTTCTCAGTCAGGGTGAATGGCAACAGACATAATACTGGCCCTCAAAGCGTCTGCTGTGTCCACACTGAAGGCCCATGTACCAAATGCAACACCCACCACCGCCTTGGCTTGTAGTTGCAACTGCCGTGCTTCTATTTTTACAGGACAGTAAACCTGCCACTAATGATGTCTGCTGTCCTTAGCTGCTCTATCGGAATGCCTACAACTGGGAAAATATTGAAAATACAAGAAAGCTTTGTTCATGGAGGGGTGAAGGTTGGCCTTGTAGTTAGCACGTCAGCATCACAGCCTGGAGCTACAGAACATCTCTGTGTGTACTTTGCATGTTCTCGATACTTATTTTTCTTTATTATGAAAAGCACAATGAAAAGTACCAAAATTACTCCAAAGATACTCCAAAATTCATTCATTCATTCATTTTCTACTGCTTTTCCTCACGAGGGTCGCGGGGGGTGATGGAGCCCATCCCAGCTGTCTTTGGGCGAGAGGTGGGGTACACCCTGGACTGGTCGCCAGCCAATCACAGGGCACATATAGACAAACAACCATTCACACTCACATTCATACCTATGGACAATTTGGAGTCGCCAATTAACCTAGCATGTTTTTGGAATGTGGGAGGAAACCGGAGTACCCGGAGAAAACCCAAGGGGAGAACATGCAAACTCACACAGAGATGGCTGAGGGTGGAATTGAACCCTGGTCTCCTAGCTGTGAGGTCTGCGCGCTAACCACTCAACCGCCTCCAAAATATTAACAAATAAATATATTGACAGAGAATATTTGTAGTTTTATGTGCTGAAAACAATGCAAATAATAATGACAAATAAATGCTAGTACATGGGTAAACACTTATGATAACCGAGACAGTGTATGAAAACCGAGGCAAAATTTGGTGCAAATTTCAATCAAAAACCAAACCATAAAAAAACTGCCACATACAAAAACCTTTTCCACTGACACGCCACTTACTGAAACTCAGAATATGCGGGGTAGTTGTTTATCTACAGTTTTAAGCATCCAATAATTCCTAATTAATCGGTTTGCTCTTGCTTGTTTCCATGGCATGCTGTTCTTGGAATGTTGCCTCACGAACCCCCATGACTAAAAAGATGAAATTGGGTAAAATTAGGAGCATTTCCAACAGTGTTTAATGAACGTCCCCAATCTATGTGTCCTTGTGGCACGCATGAGTCATTTTCCATTTACAGCAGTATTTGTAATGCAGATATTTAACGTTCTAATTATATATGTTGAAGTGAATAGTGGTAGAATAGTGCTTAGCATGTCAGGAGATCTGGTTCAAATCTCCTTGGGGAACATCTCTGTGTGGAGTGTGCATAATCTCCTCGTGAGGACATGGGTTTTCTCCGGCTACCTCCCACATTTCAAACACAAGGTTAGTTGTAGACCCCAAATTGGCCATCGGTCCCTAATGAGGACAAGCAGTACAGAAAATGGATAGGATGATAAGCTGAACTTGTGTCATTCATTCATTCATTCATTTTCTACCGCTTTTCCTCAGGAGGGTCGCCGGGGGTGCTGGAGCCTATCCCAGCCATCTTCGGGCGAGAGGCGGGGTACACCCTGGACTGGTCGCCAGCCAATCACAGGGCACATATAGACAAACAACCACTCACACTCACATTCATACCTATGGACAATTTGGAGTCGCCAATTAACCTAGCATGTTTTTGGAATGTGGGAGGAAACCGGTAGTACCCGGAGAAAACCCACGCATGCACAGGGAAAACATGCAAACTCCACACAGAGATGGCCGAGGGTGGAATTGAACCCTGGTCTCCTAGCTGTGAGGTCTGCGCGCTAACCACTCGACCGCCGTGCCACCCTGAACTTGTGTCAAATACTGATTTTTAGAGAGTTTTATAATATTATTGCAACTATGGATTCAGTCTGATAACGTCTTATGATACACTCACACAGCACAATCAGAGTTGCACAACAGGTATATGTGATTGATGGAAGAATACTGGAAGAAGCATCCACACAAAGATGCATTGTTCTCACTTGGTCACACAAACTTAACCTTCACTTTCACAGAAGCTTAAAGTTCAGGTTCTAGAGGGGGCGGCGACTGCTACGTATGCCTTGAACACCTGTCATTCTGGACTTTTCTTTGAGTCCAGCACTGTAACCAAACATATTGTTCTTGTTTTCTACTGCAGTTTGAAAACCCTTCAAATTGTGCGATTATGGACTGCTTTTCTTCAAAGGTAATGTAATGTAACGTAAGGTAATGTAGACAGGAACACGTCAACTTAATGCTTAATATTCAGCAGTGTGAGTGATTAATTTCAATGTTGTTATAATTAGTAATTTCCTGCAAGTAAAATTGGGCGATGATTTCACGATTGTCATCTCCACCGAATCCCTGCAGTCACATTCAGTATTTTGGAAATTGTTCATAAGGGGATAAGCCAGGACACTGATGAGATGTTAGTATCTTATCATGTTCAAAATAGTAATATCCTATCACTGTTTGTTTACAGAGCCCGGTGTGGGGGCAGCCAAGATTATTTGATCTGTTAAAATTGTGATGACAGCGCTACAAAACCAAACACTGTTATGAATGAAATAAAAGTCATTTTGAAATTGTGTCAGTGCACTCAGTAGTATACCTACACAAAGGATGAGGCTCCATCATATGTGGCTCAGCCAGGTAGGGGACCGTGGTTGTATGACCTAATTACATTGTTAGGTAGAGCGATAGCACATCAATCTCTGCTGCTCAGCTGCATGCAACAATCCTGAAGCCAGACAAAAAAACATGCAGTCAACATAGGACTCTAGTAGTAGTACTTTATTCACCATCATTAAAATTGTTCAGTATTTTTAATAGGGCTGTCAAATCATGTGTGTATTCAATGCCACTATATATATATTTTTTTGAAGATTAACACATTGCTTGGAGAAACAGGAAGGGGTGGAGCTGAAACACCTTCTGATTTGTTCAGACACGGCTACAGAAAATGTTGTCATGAATGGCAAGTTGAGCTTTATTGTGCTAAAATACTGGCAAAACTACATTACTGAACAAAATTTTATGACCAGGGGAAAATGACGTGTTCGGCTGCATTTCATTATTTCTATTATAAAAGGGAGTAGTTGTCATTAAGAACTGTCAAGCAGTTATTACCTGATATATCTAATCTACATAAGCCAAGTCCAAACGTCTGTCCAATGGCCTGCTGTGAGTGCAACCTAGCACGGTGATCTCCAGTGTGTCTGTCCATCCATCTGTCCGTCCGTCCATATTCTTCGCTTATCCGGGGTTGGGCCGTGAGAGCAGCAGCCGAAGCAGAGAAGCTCAGGCTTTCCCTTTTTTGGCAATCCGGCCAGTCCCAGCAGATCTTTAGGTGTTCTCAGACCGGTTGAGAGGAATGGTCTCTCCAATGTGTCCTCGGTCTTCCCTTAGACCTCCTATTTGTCGGACATGCCTTGAACACCTCCCCAGGAAGGCGTCCGGGAGGCATGCTGACCAGATGCCTGAGCCATGCCTGTAATGGCACTGGACTTCGGCCATTTTACAAATAGACGAAAAATTGTATGATTTCATAAGACTGTTGAAAATGGCAGCCAGAAAGTATTGTTTTGGGATGAAAAAATGTGTTTCTTCCAAACCAAAGTAGGGCAGTACAGTCGTCCCTTATTTATCGCAGCTAATTGGTTTCCGACCCAACTGCAAGTTGTCACTGCAGTTGAATGCACATGAATGCACCATTTTAGAAAATATGTTATTCACGTACCACTTTGGGAACCACTGCTATATATAATATCATATAATCAATAGACAGCCCTATGTATAGATTTTAATGCTACTGTTGGTGTTTTTATACTCCTGCTAGTTTGTCTGACCTTGCTTGTCTTGTCAATGTCAGCACTCAGTGTGCACATAAAAGCTGTTGAGTGCAGTGTTGACAACAAAAAACTGTACATTGACATTTATTTGTGTTGACCAAAGAGACACAATACACACGCATACACACAAACATGAAGGAGATCTTTTTCAAGGTGAAGCTACTCCTTAATAGAGACCTTCAAGTATTCATAAAAATGTTGTCTGGATGAATAAATGAGTTGGTGGCATTGAAAGTACCAAAATAGAAAGTAATGAGAGTGGTTGATATGTCAAAAGAGAGTTTTAAATGTTACCTGAATGCCCGCGACCTTTAGTTCCTATCCTTAGCAGTGAAGCCAACATAAGGCCAACTTTGTGTACACCTCAGCAAGCAACAGCATAAAGTAGGATTGATAGATGGTCCCTCACAACTTATCTTCTTGTTTCATCCCTTTTTAAAAATGACCCTTCAAAAATGGGGAGCAAGGCAGTGTTCTGGAGGAAGACATGCTTGCTGGGGTAATCCTTCACCATGGCTTGTACACAGACCTTTCTATGCGTCAAGGCAACACTTCCCACATCAATACGAGGTGTCTATCCCCTTTGGGTAGGTTCACTTGATGGCTTTCCATCTCACTATGAGAGCTTGCGAAGATGGAAGTGTCACGAGGATACAGACATCGATTTCTTCATTCCAATGCGCACGCTGATGTATTGACTGGACTGTTGATCAGAGAGAACATGGAGAGTGGAGTTAACAGCCAACAAACAAAAATGAAACCACGCCAAAAAGTCAGAGGTCCGTAAACTTTTCATTTTTCATAGAGGCTAGTGTCAGTGATTTTCTGTGAAATTCTGCTGCCAAACACGATTTGAAAAGAAGACTCAAGTAGCCCATCTGCCAGCTTCTGTGATTATGCTGCTACCGTCAGAGTGGAGACAGTAAAGCCCGATCTTTAAGGTCCATTTTACTGTCACAGACTCCAGTTTAGAATGTCTGCACATGTAAGGTACGTTGGCCAAACAACTTAAAAAAAAAAGAAACGTCACTCTATTGCCCCAAGCTATACGGTGCAACCTTGGTTAGTGCCATTATTCCATTCTAGATGGTTCGACTCTAACTGAAACACACTCGAACCGAATCAACCAATCCAATTTATTTGTTACAGAAATTCAAAACAATTAAAAATGCAGGGCGGCACGGCGGTCCAGTGGTTAGCACGCAGACCTCACAGCTAGGAGACCAGGGTTCAATTCCACCCTTGGCCATCTCTGTGTTGAGTTTGCATGTTCTCCCTGTGCATGCGTGGGTTTTCTCCGGGTACTCCGGTTTCCTCCCACATTCCAAAAACATACTAGGTTAATTGGCCACTCCAAATTGTCCATAGGTATGAATGGTTGTTTGTCTATATGTGCCCTGTGATTGGCTGGCCACCAGTCCAGGGTGTACCCCGCCTCTCGCCCGAAGACAGCTGGAATAGGCTCCAGCAACCCCTGCGACCCTCGTTAATTGATAAAAGTCATGAAAGAAAGGGATAATGAACTCAAACTCAATTTAGCTAGGGTCTGGGCAAGGCATCAGGTTTTCCAAAAAAATACATTTATTAAAAACAGAAAAATATACGAACTTTTTCAGGGCTTTGGTTCCGATTTTCTACAATAAAAGCTCTGATAAAACATTCCACTGTTCTCAAATATTTTAATAAATAGCCAAAAACTTACCACTTCCACACGGATAGGGAGGATAACTATTAACAGTTATTTAACCTTTAACATGAACATTAATCAAACGTAATAATTTTTTCTGGGTACATGATACCATACAGCATCCATACCAAATTTTTATTTTTCTGCACAAAATAAGATGGAAAATAAATACACAAATCAAGAATAAAGAAAATCAATCAATCAGTAATAAATAAATATAATAATAATAATAATAATAATAATAATAATAATAATAATAATAATAATAATAATAATAATAATAATAATAATAATAATAATAATAATAATAATAAAACGGCAAATTACTTAAACTTAAGAAACGACATATAGTTGGTGGGCAGACAAATTATTTTTTTCAGATCAAAATGAACAAAGCATTATTAGAGCCCTGTAGACATGACAAAACACGACTATAGTCACATTTAAAAGCAGCTGCGGTCAGAGAAAGTGACTATTTTTAACCAAAAAACACATTAATGCACATGTACACTAACCAAGGTACCACTGTAACTGATTGTCGATTTTTCCTACAATAATACAATAATGTGTATCAGTTTGCAGTTAAAATCAGCGGCGGTCAGAGAAAGAAGCTTACCCCCTCGCAGGGACAACTTTCCAGATGCATGGAATTGAATAATCATTACAACTTGCTAAATATAATGCATGAGCTGCACGGTGTTCATAGACAGCAGGCTGTTAAGATGTTGAATGTATAAATATGTGTATATATTTTTCACATTGTTGTCACTCCATAGCTTTAATAAAATAAACATGTTCTGCCATAACAATTTATAAATCCTGGGGAGAGTTGCAGAAGGTGTATTTAGTGCCAGGCTTGTTGTAATAATTCATCTGTTATTTGCTCTGAGCTGGACTGATGAAAACATGCTGCAGAAGCAGAGTAAACACGCTGTACTGTAGCTAGAGTGGCTACCAGGTTAAGGACAACAAAAGAATACATACAGGCTGTTATACCTGAAAGGTAAATTCTCGGTATTGAATACTCATAATATAAGGGTTTTAAGGAAGGTCAAATAAATGTCTAATTGGTGGATATGACAGAGTGATATCACGCTCTATTCTGCAGCATTATTTGTCAGTGGAGGCATTGCATTCATCTTAGCGTCTGCTGAATGCAATGAAATTGCTCTGAGACGTCTTAATGGAAACCTGCCGCCGTCTCAGCGACTCGTCTCAGCAGCTCTGGACAAGGTCAAATTTAAGGCTACCTCCTTTGAAATTGATTTGACAGACAATCATTCACATGGAGCAAACATGCGTTAAAAATGCATGCCGGCTGATCGTACTTAACATCTGAAAGGAGAAAAAAAGTACACCTACAGCATCGATTCCCTTTCTCATCAGCATGTATTTCTTTCTCAGGAATCACATGATAGTACAAATATTACACATGGTAATGATGTTCCAAAACCTTGACTATATACTAGTTTGTGTGATACATAATGTGTTTACTTATTTTATTGAACCGTCTGGACTGTGCTAATATGGTTAGCACTCACAACCAGGTGGTTCTAGATTTAAATCTCCAATTAATCTCCAAAACTACCAAGTTAAATTCCTGTCAGAAGCTGAAGAAGAAGCTTAGCTGACAGGAAGCAATATGTAAAGCTAGGACAATACACATCTGCAAGTTCATATATTACATGCGGAGTTCCCCAGGGGTCAATACTGGGGCCAAAACTGTTCAACTTGTACATCAATGATATCTCCAAAGTCACAAAGGACTTAAAGCTGGTATTATTTGCGGATGATACCACTGCTTTTTGTTCTGGAGGGAGTACAGACAAAATCATTAGAAAGGACAGAGAAGAAATGGTCACACTAAAAAGATGGTTTGATGATAATAGATTGTCCTTGAACCTAAGTAAAACTAAAATCATGCTGTTTGGTAACAGCAGAAAGGACACGCACCAGCAAATACAAATAGACGGTGTGGACATTGAAAGGATGAAGGAAAATAAATTTCTGGGGATCACAATAAATGAAAATATGAGCTGGAAATCTCATATTACAAATATACAACATAAGGTGGCCAGAAATATTTCAGTATTGAACAGAGCAAAATTTGTTCTCAATCAGAAATCACTCCACACTCTTTATTGCTCTCTGGTTCTACCATATCTTACTTATTGTGTGGAAATATGGGGTAATAACTATAAAAGCAATCTTCACTCGCTAAATGTACTGCAAAAAAGGTCAGTAAGGATAATTCATAATGCCGCCTACAGAGAACATACTTCTTATTTCTAAAATCACAAATACTTCAACTTGCTGATATAGTCAATTTTCAAACAGCTAAAATAATGCATATGGCTAAAAATAACCAATTACCTAAAAATTAAACTATATTAGGAAAGCAGGAAGTGAACAAATGTAACAGTTAGTGATTGTAAAACTACCAGATGGAGGGGTAGGATTTAATAAGCTTTGCTTCTTCCTACTCCTTTTGGACATGTGGAACTGGGAACTGATTATGTGATGCACTCAATTGTAATCTGATGCATGTTCAAATGAAATAAAACCATTACCAAATTAATTTTAATGTATATACTATCATCTTTTTATATGGAAAAAGTGTCTCACATCATAAACCATATGAATCATTTTGATAGTTCAAGACTAGTGTTGGGCGATATTTTTTTAATGTAACGGTTTACCGGTATACATTCTTCCCATGATGAGAAAATTATTATTATTATAATTATTAATTATAAACACTGAACAATCCCAGGTTGAAATGGCAAAAAGTTGACTGAATCTTCTTACAGAGCATGAACAGCAGCTAGCAGGGTTAGCTTATGTGGTTGTGTGTATACGAATCGGGCTAGATGAGTATATTTTCACTAGGTTGTATTTTTACGGCTTTAATGAATAAGCATTTTACAGTGTCTGGTGGCGGCATGGAAGTTCTGAGTGAAAAAAATACGAGAAGCACGATAATTTTTGAACGTAGCTAGTCTTAGCCACATACGCAACACACTTCCTTGATGGTCCTTCAAAATAACAGCACCATTTGCCCCATGTCTGCCAAGAGTGTCTTAAAAATACCTTCCATGTGCAGTTGGAATTGCATGGGTGACTACATCTTCCTTCACCACAAGAACAGGCATTACAGTTTGTTGAACACTTCGAAGCAATGTGTGCAGAGGCTGACATCCCATTAGGATTCTTAGGTTCCTAGGTTTCTTAACAATAAATAAATGGGTTTTACAATTTGACGTGATACATCCCAAAGTACCGTGATATATGCTCAGGTCCATATCGCCCAACCGTATTCAACACCTACCCCTGATCTGTTTTGTATTATTGATATAATAACAAAGATGAAGACCTGTGTGAACCAACGGGGTGCGGACCTCGTCATTCAGTGCTGCTCAAAACTGGTAAGGTTCAGCATTCCAAAGAGAAAAATGAGATGTATGCAAATGTGGAAGAATTTCAGGACATTCATCTTGACTGTGCGCTTTTCACTAGGATGCCAAAGGGCACCTGAAGGGCATACGAAGGTATCACTGCCGTTCTACAGTTCTAGCTACATAGTAATAATAGGATATGCCATAGTCACAATTATTTCTACCTCTGCAGCTCAGGCAGAGCGTACTTTGGCACAGCCTCGCTCTGAGGCTGAGGCTGCCTGCACACAACAAACAAGTGAGTTCATTCCAAGGAGATGAAATGCACAATGACAGTGCGGTGTGTAACCACAGGAAACCTTCGATTATTGTGAGGCCCGACCACAAGCAACTTCTTTAACTGGCAGTCAAAGCCCCGGCAGCACGCCTGGATATTGTCACGACGGTGAACTTGGCATCCGCTCCTTCTGATCAACACTGAGCTTTGTGTGTCGGATATCAAACGTGCCTATTAGCATCATACATAATTAAAATTCAGAAGGGAGGCGACCGTGTCATCATCTTCTAAAGGCTCCAGGAAGACATGTACTGTAAGTTACCATCCACGGTTTGATGGGAAATTGTTGGAAAAAAGTTTTACGACCGCATAAAATTGAAGAGCACAGCTACTATATATATGCCAGGTATTGATAATAAGTCCATAAATCAGAATGGTGGTTTTTCGGTTCATGTCTTGGAGATCAGAGTGTGTGAGATCCCAGAAATCTGCCATAACTGTTTAGGAACTTGACAAACCCTTCTCTTAAATTATACTCAACAAAAATATGTATACAAAAGGCCTATTTCTCTCCAATATTCATCACAAATCTGTCTAAATCTGTGCTAGTGAACTTTATTGTTAATTTAATTTAGAACTACAAATAAACTTAATTCTGACCACTTGTGAGTGCTTTGGGGCAGGGTAGACACACACACACTACATACCATGCACAAAATATGTGCTTTCACTTTTATGTCCCCAAATACCAGAAAACTGTCAAAGACAGAAAAAGTTGCTAGATTTGTCGCTTTTGGGAATATATGCCACCAAGACAGTTTGATGTTGCCAGATTTAGCAAGAAAATCGGCAAGTTGGTAACACTGAGTGGTGTAGTTAAACAAGGTCTAAGGTACAGTTGTCCGTCACTACATTGCATTTCGACAACTTGACTACTACGACTACTTCAGCTACTTCCTATTATTAGACACAAACATATGCATATTTAAGTAAATCAATTTCTTGTCCAAATTTTGCATTTTCAAGAGAAAAGTGGGTAAATGAGCTAAAATACAAACATAGTACAATCTATTAAGACCATCATTCAACTTAGTATTTTACATTGGTCACTAATTGTCAGTAATTATTCTGTGAGACAAGCACCAGACTTCATCGCCATAACAAGAGGCTTTTAATGCAGTTTTAAATGAACTGGCACAATAATAACAACTTAATAATAATCATCATCATCATAATAACATGGGTTAATGTTGCAGCCATTGCCCACAACAAGCTAAAACTCAACTCTGAACCCCTACTGTCCTAAAAATGTATTTTGAATATCTTAAAAATGTTTTCAATGCAAAATCAGGGTTTGATTCCACCCTCGGCCATCTCTGTGTGGAGTTTGCATGTTCTCCCTGTGCATGCGTGGGTTTATTGGCCACTCCAAATTGTCCATAGGTATGAATGTGGGTGGGAATGGTTGTCTGTCTATATGTGCCCTGTGATTGGCTGGTGTACCCCGCCTCTCATCCAAAGTCAGGTGGGATAGACTCCAGCATACCTTTGCACTCCTAGTAAGGATAAGCATTATAGAAAATGGATGGATTGATGGAAGTTTTCTATGCCATAACTACAAAAATATTATATTATAAATAAATATTATATATTATAAAAAGATATTTTACTTCACAGAAATACATTTTTTTTGGTTGCAATAAATGAAAAGGCTCTGAAAAGGCTTATATATGGTTTATGGTAATTCATTCAATTAACAGGCAACAGCTCTCCTGGTCATTCCTACAGTCTACTGTATGGCATCTACTGAATTGCCTTGAGCTGTGTGATAAAATTACACATTTTGGTGTGGCCTTTTAGTGGAGCCAGCCTAAGGCACACCTGTGCAATAATTACACCTTGTAAAGTGTTTGCGTTTAACAGTGCAAAATAAATTGGTAAACCTAACACAGTCGCCCTGGACACCAGTTTAACAGCCTGGGCTTTTGAGCTTTAATCTAGGTCTGCAACAGATTATTTGGAGGTTGCTTTTGTAGGACATCTGATACGACCGTGCAGGTATACAGTACCCAATACTGTCTCTTTGAGACCTGTTATTGAGGTTTCTGAGGCCCCACAAAAACCTCCTCCATCTGTGTTGTAGGGTCTCCTGACTCCCATTTGGCAGGACTGGAGTCCACATGCCAAACATCTGGGCAGGTGGAACGCTGCCACTCGGCACGGCCAAATATTTGGACCATGATGAGCAGACCGCTCTCATTTTTAATAATCTGCCACTTCTTATTGTCTACAGTCTTCATTAATGTGCTTTGTTTTGGTTGTTGCAACAATGGTGAGGCGAAATAGAGACAAAGAAACAAACTCTAAAGAATGGGAGAAAATGATGGTCAAGGAAAGATAGAGCGGTTGTCGTTTTAAATCTTTTAATTTGTTCTTAAATTTCTTGCCTAAATTGTATTTATCAATAGGGGTTGTGATAGCTGTCATTCAACCTACACCCAAACAGCCTTGGAATCTGGTTTTGCATTCAGCTTAGTCTAATGATCTGTGAGATGTGCTTTGTACTCCAAACAGGATCTTTTTAAAATGCAAAGCAAAACCTTAACCAGACTTGTTTGCTTGGATGATTTATGTAGCATAAAAAAACAGGAATCCCCGCGCTCATAAATGGTGCATGCTTTGGAGGCAAATACTATTTCAGTGTTGTGCTTACCACATATGCCATGAGCCTGTGCTAAGTGTGTGCACTTATTGCACCATCTTGTGAATGAAGCTAGAGTTGCATGTGAGTGGACCTCTCAGGACAACAGCAGCAGCTTGTGTTGTGTTAACATACAGTAAGCATCACCATCATACATAAGACATGCATACATAAAGTCAATCTTGACATATTAATCATTAATCAATCATGGGTTGGCCCAATACCGCTTTGGTGAAAACACAGTTTGACGCATTTTCAGTTCCCTATGTGTGATTTTATGTGTCTCCTGTATGTTGGTACTCATACTGAGTCATTGACTAATATGCCAAACACAACCCCAGCTTCTAGACAGTATTTATGTACACGTATGTCTGTATATCTCACATCCCGAGGCTCTCCATATTTTCTCCAGCTAAATATTGAGCACAGATAGAATATGGACCACTTATCTCCAGAAGTTTCATCCACATTTACATTTGGCGCAAGACCAACATAAATATTTTTTGCCGAAGTTTAGTCGTGAAAATGCAAACAATCAGGTGTCTCGGTCCTGACGAATGGAAATAAAAAGGGTGCTCAGGGAGCTGTGTAGTGGTTTCTCCACTGACGTTGTTGTGAAATATTGCTGGTGTGAGAGCGAGGGAGAAAGCGATGAGTGATTGCAGGCTTCGGAAATGAAATCCTGTATAACTGACGGAGGTATCTTGATTAAACAGGTATATGAAAATGACCGACGACAAAGAAAGTCAAAAAGGCAGACAAGTGCAGAAAGCAGGATTATTCAGATGCATGTTACTCCCCACCGTCTATCTCCTGACAGACTGATCAAAAGAGAGGGCGAGTTGAGGTGAAGCCGAAAAGAAAAGCGCACATTTCTCAGGTATGGTAATATGTTCTCTGCAATCTTTAGAGGCATTTGTTTAAACATTCGGTGTGCTGCACCCACACGTCTTCATGGCCTAAAGCTGTGGTGACAAATAAATGTTTCTAAACTGGAGCTAAAACATCATAGGAGGAAAATGATGAGCGCTCACCAGAACCTGTTGGGTTTTATAGATGGAGTACGAGGAGCCAAAAAAGACCCATGGAGGTTCGTGGTGAGAGAGGCATTGACCCCTTGGTAGATGTTTTTGGATGGAAAATGTGCATAAAACCATGCTAATGGATGTAGTTTAGATTAAAATTACAGACATTTATCGTGTACGTACACATACAAAGGCTGGATGAGTTTGCTTTTTGAAGAACATTTGATCCAATTGAGCCTTATCTGCTGCTTTACTGGATGTCCCCTCTGGCTCATTGTGAGTTATTTGAATGATAGAGAACAAAGCGTGCGGTGGGGTTCCGACATCAGCATCCTCTCCTTGTCCAGTTCCAGCTGGTGTCTCCCAGGGTGTTATATTATCACCTTTGTGTTTTGCATTAACAGCGTGGACTCAAGTCTTCACCCCACTGTTTAACCAAGCTCATTGAATTTCTAATGGGGTCTCAGAAGGTCTACGACTCTGTGACTGGATGGGGGTTGGACCTGTTATTGTATATGTATGGTGCTGAGACCAATGATGTGGTCATTAGTACAAAGAAAGACAGAAATATTCTCTCTCCTCCATTGCTTATTGTTTCAGGTCAAAGCATCATTTAGGTCTTCACATTCAAACTGCATGGAGTTGAGATTTCTTCAAATTTGTCATGAGATGTCCATGTCAACTACAGGTTCTTAAAAACTGGAAAAGCCTGTGTGAGGAATTACAGGACAGGGATGAGAAAACGGTGGTGTAGGATTATTGACATCCCACATTCATCTTTTCCTACTTCAAGAGAAACTAATCTGAGCACTTTTATCAACATTCTGTAGGTTAGTTCTTCACCCTTCTCCTTCTGGCAGCACAGAAAAGGTATTGTGACCAGGAACAAAACCTTTTTTTTTGTTCTTCCCCAAGTATTTAAATCGTACACGGCCATTCGCATCAACGTAGACTTGACCATTTTCTACCATCGCTGGTGTAACCAGTCCAGCTACCCTCACCTACCCCCGGACCATGGTCGCAGAGAGTCCAGGGCGCTAGCCGTCAAGCTAAAAGCTCGGACTGTCAACTTGATATGCAACATGACTCCTAAGGTGTCAGGGAGTGAGGGTCGCCAGTGTACATTATTATTAGATTATTTAATTAGGTTAATTGGCAACTCCAAATTGTCCATAGGTATGAATGTGAGTGTGAATGGTTGTTTACCGAAGACAGCTGGGATAGGCTCCAGCACCCCCCTTGTGAGGAAAAGCGGTAGAAAATGAATCAATGAATGAATTATTGGAACGTGGCGGCTCTCGTCACTTCCTTGCAAGAAGTGCGATTGCATTAAATAATACGTTCATATATTTATATACTATGTGAGTGTGCTATGGCTTTGACTTTTTGGATTGTTTTTCAATATTTGTATTTTACGTATATCAAGAGATTTATCGTTTATCCTTACAAAACCTGTGAGGAGCAATCGCACGAGTCATTTTTTAAAATTTGGCTACATTTTACGTGCATGCCCTGGGATAACTATGAAGACCGCGGATCCCACAAGCCAAGCATGGTGTATCGTATGCCCTACAATTCAATTAATAATTACCGATGACCCTTGAGTCTAAGTATTTGCCCACCCCTGGTTTCAGGTAATTAATTCCAATTCAAATCAATGACATATGACCATCTTAATTAATGGGGGCAAATCTGTGACTAGCAATTTGAAACGCACCGTCCTGTCAGACTCAATTCAACCAGCAGGGATTCAACATGCATGGATGCAAATTAGAGATCCAACTGTCTGCGGAGAGAGCTGTATAAATCAACCCTGAACATGACATTAGCTTTAAATCACATTTCTAAAACAGCCCCTCGGTGGGCATGTGTCAATGTAGTGCAGGCTGCACTCACAGGAAGCTCTCACATCTCTGAGAGCTGGAAATATGACGACCGTTCTATTTGTGAGTTGCTGCATTGTGCTGGAGAGCCTGTCCATTTTCAACCTGTTTTTCAAAAGCATCTCTCACTGCTCCATTAGATGAGTATGCATGGGTAAGTGGGGAATGGAAGCACGGGGGGGTAGGAGGTGGCACAAAAATGGGAACGCGAGCATTTGAAGAGCGAGAGCGAGGCTGGCTGGCTGGCCATGCAGCACTGACTTAGATGCTGAACTTATTTTTGATGCTCTGGTGGAGGAGACCAGAAAAGGGGCATGAGATGAGTCACTACTCCTACAACTGCAGGTTGAGAACAGAGTTCATTTTGATATATGGTGCTTTGTCGTAACATAACTATATGTATGGGCTAAATCAGTCCATCGCCTCTTTTTACAAACCTCACTGAGGGTTTCATCGTGTGCATTGAGCAGTGCCAAATCAATTCATTTTTCCCTATTAATCAGTGAGTTGCAGCGGAACTCTCCAAATGTTCGCTATTCATTTACTTTTATTATGACTATTTGAGGAAATCATCACATTTACCAAGCATGTTATTCCTCCTCGCATTAGAATGATGACAAACCACTAATTGCAAATGATGGACCTCACTCAGATGGCCCAATGAGAAAGTACCGCTGAGATTGAAACACTCAGCTGTGTAATGGTCTATGGAATATGTACGCCATAATGTAATGAATGGCAACATTGAGACGGTAGTTAATGCGCAGTCTCCACTGCTGAGATGTGTCAGTTTTACAAAAATGGCTTATCGAGGTCAAGATGTGTATTTTGTAGGCCCCATCTCAGCCAGGACAAAAGTAATCTGCTTCACTTTTCATTGAGGATTACTTGAACGCAGTTTAATCATGGAGCTTTAAGTGAGCTGAATGAAGTGTAGCTTAGTTTAAGACGACTTGAGCAAGGGTCACACGCTGGTTCAGGCGGTCCAAAACTCACACAGTATGGATTCATGTCTTAGTCGCCAGAATATTATACTCACTAGGGTCACGGGTATGCTGGAGGCTATCCCAGCTGACTTCAGATGAGAGTGGCCAGCCAATCACAGGGCACATATAGACAAACAACCATTCACACTCACATTCATACCTATGGACAATTTGGAGTGGCCAATTAACCTAGCATGTTTTTGGAATGTGGGAGGAAACCCGGAGAAAACCCACACATAGTACACAGGGAGAACATGCAAACTCCACACAGAGATGCGAACCAATGTCT
The DNA here is from genome assembly GCF_030265055.1 of Doryrhamphus excisus. Lineage (NCBI taxonomy): Eukaryota > Metazoa > Chordata > Actinopteri > Syngnathiformes > Syngnathidae > Doryrhamphus > Doryrhamphus excisus. The sequence goes on from NC_080474.1 coordinate 8,197,859, forward strand.
TCCCAATCTCCTGACTGTGTGGCCGACATGCAAGCCACTTGTTCACCGTGCAGCCCTGGATATAGCCAATTAGTCTATAAAAACAACCCCAATACATATGAAAGCGAATTGTATCTATTCTTGGCCTAAATTAAGCCGTTTCAAGCCAAAAAATGGTTAAATAAACTCAATAAATGAACTAAAATACAAGGCAAAAGAAGCATTGTACTGTATTTTCTGGACTAACGTAAGTCGCATTTTCTGCAGGTAATTTATTTTCCAAACTACTTGACCAAAACAGACATTACGTCCTCTTGGAAGGCAAGTTCTAATAATAAAAGAATAGAGAACAGGCTGAATAGGTGTAAGATATGCTAACACAATGGTTATTCAGCTACACAAAAAATAAACATGAACAGAAAAGGTGTCCAGTGTTTATGTAACATAAACACTTTTTTCATTTATAAGTCGCTCTGGAGTATAAGTCGCAGGAACAGCCAACCTATGAAAAAAAGTGTGACTTATCGGCCAGGAAATACGCTAATTGTGAATGTACAAATTTGTTGATATAGTATTCTACATTGGCCACTAGGTGTCGGTGTTTGGTGAGACAAGGGCCAGATGTGATCGCCAGAAAAAGCATTTATTAAGGAATTTAGGTCGAAACTATCCTACACCAGACACAATACTAATACCATGAACACAAGCTACTGCTGAGGCCATAAACTATGACAAACAGTCGGTTCTAAGTTGCCAGATAGCCGGTCATCAACAGGGGCACTTACTTGTCTCGCCTTAAGGGCCTCTGAAAACAGATAAACATGAACAAGGCGGTGAAGGGATGGAGGGTAAACATGGAACATAACAGGTCACCGTGTAATTGAAATGGTAATTATTTAGAGCTTCACTTTGCATTGGATGCGATAAATTCCAAAGCTATCACAAAGGTGTATGACTTCGTCATGCCATGTCATGTGTTCAGCCCTGCTGTGTAGAAGCACATATTTTGGGTTCCAATATTATCTAATGAGTTATTTTTTTGTTTTATCTGTAGATAAAGTATCACATTTTAGTTTTTTTTTATCTGTGGCTGTTTCCATCTCTTTCAAGGCGGTGGTGCACTTTTCTATTTTGTCGTATCCTCTTTTGCTCTGGTTGCAGATTGAGGGAACAATGATGACCCTGTCCCATCTGAATTGTTAAAGATTTATACGATGTCATGGTATGTTGATTTATTCATGTTAAGTTGTCTAACAGGAACATTTGAGCATTGTGATGTAACCAGGTTTTGTTTTTTTTCCTCACTCAGATAAAAATGCAACACCGCTATTCATTGGATTTGTACTTGTCAAGCCATTTATTTATTTTCATTTTGTCCGTTTGGGAATAACTTGAATCAGGTGTGTTACCTTAGTGTGCAATTTGTTGGGATAAAAACTCTTAGTCATATATGTATATAACTAATGGCAAGGATGAAGCTATTTTTTTTAGCTAAAACACTCCTGGAGATCCATCCATCTATTTTATATGCCACTTATCCTCCCTAGGATTGCAGATATATGCTGGAGCCTATCCCAACTGACTTTGGCCAATAGGTGGGGAAACAATAGATGAACTATAGAATTATACAATAAAGGCACTATTGCTTGATCTTTATACAGAAAGATTGCTTGACAACCTCTTCTGCTTGGTATAGCTTGCTTCCTTTAGAACAGGGGTCTCAAACTCAATTTACCTGGGGGCCACTGGAGCTAAGGTCTGGGTGAGGCTGGGCCACATCAGGTTAAATATATATATATATATATATATATATATATTAAAAACAGAAAAAATAAATAAATAAAAACTGTCTTCAATGCTTCTGCTTCTGCTATACCCTCCACTTTTTCAGTGCTTTTGGTTCTCTGATAAAACATTAAATTATGATAAATTAATTTTTATTTATTATTAAATTATTAAATAAATGTTTAGTGTTAATTTTTTTTCGACACAAAAAGATGGAAAAATAAATAAGCAAATCAAAAAACAAATGAAACAAATTAACAAATTAATTTTTATTTATTATTAAATTATTAAATAAACGTTTAATGTTAATTTTTATTTTTTGACACAAAATAAGATAAATAAAAGAAAAATAAATAAGCAAATCAAAAAACAAATTAAACATTCATTCATTCATTAAACTAATTAAACTTTCATATCAAGGCGGGGGCCTCAAACTAGCGGCCCGTGGGCCGTGAGTTTGAGACCCCTGCTTTAGAAGACACACATGCATAGCCTCGACTTACACGAAGCACAACAAAGCAGACACGCAGACACACCACTGATCCACGTAGGTGAGCGTCCCGCCCCTGCAAGGGTGTGACCCAAGAATAGCATAATAGAGCAGTCCAATACATCCCTGTTTCGGGGCTTCCGTCTTTCATCTCTTAAAGTGTTGGGCTGGATGCTCAACGCTGAGCCTTATTATCTTAATATCTTCCAGAGTGTTCGCTCTGTCTCTGTACATTTCAAAACCTAAAATTCCCAAATATAAAGGTGTTTGAGTTCTTACCTAATGCCATTTAAAATTTGACACTGATAATCCAAAAAGGGGGTGGCACGGCGGTCGAGTGGTTAGCGCACAGACCTCACAGCTCGGAGACCAGGATTCAATTCCACCTTCGGCCATCTCTGTGTGGAGTTTGCATGTTCTCCCCGTGCATGCGTGGGTTTTCTCCGGGTACTCCGCTTTCCTCCCACATTCCAAAAACATGCTAGGTTAATTAGCGACTTCAAATTGTCCATAGGTATGAATGTGAGTGTGAATGGTTGTTTGTCTATGTGTGCCCTGTGATTGGCTGGCGACCAGTCCAGGGTGTACCACGCCTCTCGCCCGAAGACAGCTGGGATAGGCTCCAGCACCCCCTTGTGAGGAAAAGGCGGTAGAAAATGAATGAATGAATGAATAATCCAAAAAGGGGAGCATTTTACACCAATTTTTAAGGTAGGGCGCGATCCGGCTTGTGAGTTTTATGGTTCGACCCCAGGATGCAGTGATAAGGACCCAAATGCAGGTAAAAATATATTTATTTATGCTAGCACTAGCAAGTCCAACTCAAACAATGACAATGAACCGAAAACGAAGGGAACGCGCACCTGAACTAAATAGGCAAGACAAATAGGAAACACGTACGGGTGATAATTGAAAGCAACGGAAAACAGAACAACAACAGAGGAAGTGAATTCAAAGTAAGGGCATGAACGAGGAACAGAGGTAGACAAGAAGAAACACAAAACTGTTACACAGGCAAAGATGCAGATTGTGACACCCTTGGTCACAAAGTCTTCACTAGCTTCACATGAACAAAGCTCTACAACTTACTGACACTGTAACTTGTCGTTACATACAGTTTTGTCATAATTATAGACAAAATCAATTTCGAGGTGGAACATTAATGTGCTATTTGAAAATGTTTTGCTATGCTCCATTAAGTTAGGAATGGAATATTTTCCACTCATTTTTGGAAAAGTAATGCAACATATTTGTGCTTAAGTACAACACAGAGATCTTGGATTTCCTTGGAAGAAATACACATTGGGTTTTTTTTTATTAATCACACAAACACACATAATTTGATTATGAGTCACCTTCCTGTCTCCTTGCTGAGATACCTAGCAGCCTGGCCAAGATTTGCTGAAGGCAGATCAGACAAATATCCTAACAAGTTTCACTCTAGAGACTGCTTGGACCTTGCTAGGCTTTGGCTGGGTGGCTGGCCGTTCTCTCCAGTGCTGGCATTGCAACTGTTTGCTTTCACTCCAAATAGAATAAACTGTTAAACGTACTTATTGAGTCACAGTTGAAAGAATTAAAAGAGGCCTAATAATTATGGAGCAGGTGCCTGATTTTATGGCAAGGTCCCACCAATCAGCCAGCATATCTCTCTGTTATCAGTCATCAAGATTCAGTGTAATTGACCTGAGCTTCATACATTAGAAGAGAGGGCTCTAACTTATGACGCACAGTTAATTGGTTATTGTCAACCAGTTTTCTGTGAGTGAGATGTCAAACAAAAGGTAGCATAAAATGGATAATGCATCTATGCTTACCAAATTTACGATAAACAATATAAAATATGCGTGTATGATGAAAATGATGGAAGTGTGCAGCCGCTGCTACTGTGTGCGGACAAACTGTTTACATTTACTGGCTCATTGCCAATGGAAACGGACCTTATTTGTCTGACTTTTATCTGCTGTTGGAATACTGTGAGCCTCCGAAGGTGAGGCTGACGGAACAGCAAGGAGTTAAATCCAGGGGGTGTTTTCAGCCTTTCCAAAGAAAGCTCCTACGTTGCCTCCCATTGCCTGCTCCATCAGCGGAAGGCCGCCTGCTGGGCTTAAGTGTGTCAATGAACGCTTGAGAGGATCAGTGACAAGTGAAGCTTACCTGCCACAGCCAAATGGAGATTAAACCATTTCCAGCGAACAAGAGACAGACAGAATTAGCTCTTTCTTGAACCCAGTTTCATGGTGTTCTCACTCCCATTTCTAATTATTCTACGTTTGATAGAAATGTACAACTTGTCATAAAATTAAATCTGAGATCTTGATGAATGAAACAGACTGATCCTTCCACGGACACCATCTTCCACCATCACTCTGTGTGGTGTCTCGCTCCCACATCGTGTCAGGTAAATACTCATTTATCCCTTCTGTCCATTCATTCATTCATTCATTTTCTACCGCTTTTCCTCACGAGGGTCGCGGGGGTGCTGGAGCCTATCCCAGCTGTCTTTGGGCGAGAGGCGGGGTACACCCTGGACTGGTGGCCAGCCAATCACAGGGCACATATAGACAAACAACCATTCACACTCACATTCATACCTATGGACAATATGGAGTCGCCAATTAACCTAGCATGTTTTTGGAATGTGGGAGGAAACCGGAGTACCCGGAGAAAACCCACCCATGCACAGGGAGAACATGCAAACTCCGAGGGTGGAATTGAACCCTGGTCTCCTAGCTGTGAGGTCTGCGCGCTAACCACTCGTCCGCTGTTCAAATTTGTAATTGTTCACTGCATTTACTGCACTTCAGATATCATTTGTTTCGGTGAGAGTCAGACTTTATGGAACTAATGGCGCTAACCAAGGTTCCATTGTAGTTTCAAATAACGCAGAATGTAAATGCTAGGACTGTCTGTTATAAACAGTGACTTTATGAAGCCATTTTCTTTTTGGTTATGCATCAATATTTTCATCTGCCATAATAATATCATGCATTTTCATAAAAATACCTCAAGTTGATAAAGGTAAAGGTTAATTAATTAAGATCAAGATCAATAAAGATCAATTAATTACAGATCAGGGCGGCCCGGCGGTCGAGTGGTTAGCGCACAGACCTCACAGCTAGGAGACCAGGGTTCAATTCCACCCTCGGCCATCTCTGTGTGGAGTTTGCACGTTCTCCCGTGCATGCGTGGGTTTTCTCCGGGTACTCCGGAAAACATGCTAGGTTAATTGGCCACTCCAAATTGTCCATAGGTATGAATGTGAGTGTGAATGGTTGTTTGTCTATATGTGTCCTGTGATTGGCTGCCGACCAGTCCAGGGTTTACCCTGCCTCTTGCCCAAAGACAGCTGGGATAGGCTCCAGCACCCCCCGTGACCCTATGAGGAAAAGCGGTAGAAAATGAATGAATGAATGAATAATTACAGATCATAATTAAACTGTCAATTTTAAATCTCTTGATAGAACTAACCAAAATTAAGTTTTTCATTAATTTAGGGAGTGCTAAATGTACTGTAATGTAACCATGTAACTTGGAACGGAGGAGCTGGAGCCTATCCCAGCTGTACATCCTGGACTAGTGGCCAGCCAATCACAGGGCACATATAGACAAACAACCATTCACACTCACAGTCATACCTATGGACAATTTGGAGTCAACATTCTTATTGAACAGTTCGTATTCAAAGCATTCGTTTCCCTTTGCAGGCCTCATCCTTTGTATATAAACTGCATACACGTTCCTTTAAAGGGCACAGAGCAATTACTCCATAAAATACAGTGTTTGCCCTCCAAGGCCAAACTGTATTATACATATTTCTTTCTCTAATCATACTTGTGAATGCGCCCAGACTCACACTTAGTTGTGAAACTGCCTTAGATTTGTTGTTGGACCCCATTGAGAAAAAAAAAACTCGTTAGACTCCATTTAACGGCTCTGCTTGATATCAATGTCAGACCACAGTTCCATTCCATGTTTAGGAATCATCAGCATGACTCTTTAATGATACCCTTCTGCCTATTCAACCCAAATCTTATTTCTGCTTGCTTTCTCCAGAGCCTTGTGGTTGATTTCTCCTGCATTGACATTTTCCTCTGCTTGAGTACTTTCATTCCCGGTGATCGTTTTTCACTAAATGTTTCCAGTACATTTTGTTCACTGTGACAATTCATGTGTTATTTAGCTGGGTGCCCTGAGAAGGGTTTCTCTTTGTCATGCAGGCTTTATTGTTGAACCTCCTTCACAGGAATGTGATTAACAACATTTCAACCAATAGAATTTCAATGTAGGCTGAAATAATGAAGGTTTTTAATAAGGCGGCTCTCACTTCTAGTGTGTTTGTGCTTAGAATTTCACTCCTGTCAAAATACATTTTAATTAATGAGTCATCGCTGTTTTGTAGTTGAATATGTACTGTATTTTCAAGCAAATTGTCAGGTTTTTTTTTGCCTAAATTAAGCATTTTCATGAATTAAGCATTTTCATGAAGCATGAATTGAAATACAAATTTAAGGCATTCAGAAGACACATTCATCATGTTGTGATGATATGTAATATTCTACACTGGCCACCGGGTGTCAGTAATGTTATGTTGATGAGACAATAGCCAACGTAGTAGGTAGTACTGTACAGAAACTGCAGTTTAAGAAAAAAAACAACAAGAAGGAACTCTTCCAATGCCAACATGTGAGTCTATATTATGTCTTATGTATGTCTAATATGTCTTATTTTCTCTTATTATATTGGGTAATACAAGTGTAAAACCAACTATAGGGGTGTTATGTCTTGTTTAGAGGGCTCTAATAATGTTTACAAAAACATTCAGACGGTATTAACAGGTTTTCTATGCTCTGACTACAAAATATTTGATTTATGAATAAGGAATCTTACTTCACAGAAAGTCCCTTATCATGGTCAGGTCTGAAACCATTTAACCAGGACAAAGAAGCCATTACTGTATCACTTTTTCCCATCATGCCTTACACACACCTGTGTAATGAGTAAAAACATGTGGCTTCACATCAGTCATTCTTAAATAGTGGGACAGGCCCTCCGATGGGTGGGATTGTACTCATAAAATGTCTTCAAAGTTGATTTGAACAATGCTGATGCCAGCAACTCATACACTGGTTTGTACAGGTAAGAAATTGAATACTATAGGTTCCCAATAGGATTTAAAATATGGGATATTTGTTTTATCTATCATTATATGTGCCCAAACAAATGTACCCTTAGTTGTAGCAGACATTAGAACTTTGAGTTCCTTTATGTTTTTGCCTGCGGGTGAGCATTGTTGCACAGCATTAAGGCAATAACAGCAGCAACTTTACAACTTTAATCTCTCAAAAATATTTGAAAATGCAGTTTTGATTTAAGGTAATGGTGGGAAAAAACAGGATTGGTATTTTAAAAATACATGAATACACACACTCACAGTAAAATAAAAAACAAGCATGCCTTTTCAGGCCAATGCAAACATATGCAGTCATTGTATACGTGGAATATTAAATGTTTCTTCTCATATATATGAACGATGACGTTTAAAACGATGTGTCACCATGATGAGTGAGATCTTGGTCATATATTATCCACAACGGCGCCCACGCATCTGTCAAAGAAAACACAACTATATGGTGCAGGAAAACACAGACGGCACAAGAAATGCACTGCAAGCAAGCCCAGCAACATCATTTTTATTTTACTGTTATTTGCTGACATCAAACTTAGAGGGAAGTGACTTTACTGATTGCTTATTTCTGCAATTTACTGCCACATGTTTTTCTTTCTCGCTGGAACCCGAAAGTTATAATGCAACTTAACCTAACTTTCTGAAACGATTCCATTTCTGATAGTTGGCACAACAATAATGACTCAGCCTACAGGCCATATGCATGAGGTTGTGAGATACGTATATTCAGCAATTTGGCCAAGCAGAAGGTCAACTTGCTTATTTATTGTATGTTCCGTATTCATTTGCACTGTCTTAGGCAGCGTTTTGAATTTGTCAGTCTCATGATAAATGTCTGTTTTCTTCCCCAGGTTTACACCAGATATGGGAAATGCTACACTTTTAATGGAAACAAGACGACGTCCAGGAAAAGCAAGCAAGGTGGAATGGGAAATGGGCTGGAGATAATGTTGGATATCCAGCAGGATGAATATCTGCCAATATGGAGAGAGACAAGTAAGCCACCAAGCATATGTTCAGTGTAATCCCTTTTGATGCAGCATGCTGTAGCTCTTCTGGGGCGGAATTCAAACAAAATCATAATGAGCATCACTTTCTATGGTCATACAGTGGAACACCTCCAACTAAACTTCCGCTTGCATGTTGGGTGGTGTCGGAAAATTGATAGCATGACAAGCTAACAATGCACGTAATGGGATTCACCTCATCTCCCGACAAAGCCCTCTGTTAAACCCCCCCCCAACAATGTTTTATTGCTTTACACACATGCTGTGACCATGTAGTAACAGGTAGGTAGAGCCAGCTATCAGGTAACAGTCATTTCCGTAGCATTATCCATAGACATCGATAGACGCCGCATCGAAGGGACTACAGATGGAAATTAGCAGTTGTGCTATAATCTGGCATGTTTCCATCTGTATTGCTTGCAGATATTCATGAATATGCATTGATAAAATCGAGTGGGTTTGTCCACTGGTGTGATATGTCAGCGTGGCCTGCATATTGGATGGGTCAAGGCCATGTTGTAAATGAATCCAAGTCAATGCACTTACTTCCATAAAGCACCTTTCTCCAAAGACATTTAGGTTTATACACTCCCACAAGCACTAATGTACTTGGGAAACAGTTAGGCGTCAAAAGCAATCACGTTGTTGATGTTAACGTCTATCTATATATATGGCATTATCACCTAGCACAAAATAAGACCATAATAAAACTGGTATAAGTTGAGAGCCAATAGCAACTACTTCAGTCTAGCGTGTGGAATCTCAGGGTTGAACAACTTTTCAGCTTATTGCCACAACATTCTATTAAACGCATACAAGGCATGATTTTTAACCTAGCATTAACTTTTGCAAAATCACTATATATATATATATATATATATATATATATATATATATATATATGTATTATACCCTAACCACTATACTACCCACTATACTCACAAACTTTGGGTAATAGGAGTGTAAAGGTGACTATAGGGGTGTTATATCATGTCGAGAGGGCTCTAATAATGTTAAAAAAAACTGTATTTAGAATATTGTAAACCAATTGTTGTTTCCACGCTTTAACTATGAAAGTATTTGAGTTATAAATTCACTGAAACGGTAAGATCTGGAGCCAAGTAATCATGATAAGTGAGGGATGACTGTCTACTAAAAAAGGTAATCATCAAAAGGTGGGTCAACAAAACAACAGTATACAATTATGCAGTATACAATTTTATTTTTTGGCCTATTTTTCATGATATGAAGTCAAAGATCTAAAAACATTTAAAAAAAAATCAAATCACGCCCTAAATATTGTTTACAAATCTGACTTGGTGAGTATTCAGAATTCATCCACCTCAAAGGTGGCAAATGAAGATACTGATTATTGCACAGGTGCGGCTTCGGTTAGACACAATAAAAGGCGACTCTAGAATGTGTAGTTTAACTAGCGTGACCACCGTTTTACTCACAGCACATTTGGAATGGCCTTTTATTGTGGCCAGTCATGCTGACTCAAAATGGATTGGTTTGTTGCTTTGTTTGACTAGTTTTTTTTTTAAAGAGAGATGGTGTACAAAAGCCAAGGCAAAAGCGTATGAAAACTGAGAATTCATTGAGAATTTTCTTTTTAACTGGACTACAAATGGAAATGAGATTATTATTATCCACTGTTCCCTAATAAGCAAAAATAACCAACAAACTTGTCATTGACATTGACTCTTACTAATGTTCTTTCCAACACCTCTGCTCTATTTTTCAAGATGAGACATCTCTGGAGGCGGGAATCCGAGTTCAAATACACAGTCAGGACGAGCCTCCCTACATTCACCAGCTGGGCTTCGGTGTTTCTCCAGGCTTCCAGACCTTTGTTTCATGCCAAGAGCAAAGGGTAGGTCTTTACTTTCATCACCACAGCATATCTCTTCTGAGCCCAACCACAAGCGCCATCGCTATTTTACTAGTTTAGCTTTAACACTTCACCCCCGCCGGCTTCCCAGCTAATAAATCTTTGTGTGCTTAGTTGACCTACCTGCCCCAGCCCTGGGGGAACTGCCGCTCCAGCAGCAATGAGAAGTTCCCAGGATACGACACGTACAGCATCAGTGCCTGTCGCCTGCTCTGCGAGACCAATGAGGTTGTGAGAGTGTGCAACTGCAGGATGGTGCACATGCCCGGTACGTCCTTTGGAAAAACGCAAGTTATATTTCGTTTACATTACGAGAAACTACTGCTTGTTTTGATTTTTACAAAGTCAGTCATGATTTAAGTCATCTTTAAAGATATTATTCTATATGGGGATAATGTTGACGTTCTCTGGAATACCACCTCCCACTTAATCGGCCCTGTGATTGACTGCGTCAAACCTCTTCCTTGTGTGTGAACAAGGCACCCATGTGGCACCCTCGCTGCGGTTCCATATGACACCCCCCTCTATCAGCAGTTTACATATGCATACAAAACATTTGTGTTTTTACCATTAATTTTACTATTATAACCTAACATTCATTCATTCTCCATGCCACTAAACCCTTATTAGGGCACGGCGTAAACTGGAGCCTATCCCAGCTGACTTTGGGCAAGTACACCCTGGACTGGTTGCCAGCCAATCACATGGCACAAACAACACACTCACATTCATACCTATGGACAATTTAGAGGCTTCAGTTAATCGAACAAAACAAAACAAAAACGAGATAAAATATCTTTGGCCATATAAAATACATATGCTATATACAACTACATACAAAGATGAAGAACATTCCTAAATTTAAAGCCAGAAAGCCTCAAGAATGAAATAAATGATTATTTTCAATTATTATTTGCAGGCAACAATTGGAATAATGGATGGGTCCACTCCATCATAGCATTTGCATGATATCATTGCCCATGTGCAAAAAATTTCATCTGCATTTTTGCCCACTTGAACCCTCTGAGTGCAGATGTAATTTGGCGTGCCGCTTGTCTGACCTTGAGGTGTAATAAAATGTGGAGCGGAATGCTCTTTCGGTGTGCTGGATGCTCTCAGTCACATGTCATACCTGATTAACATCTCAGTGATTTCCAGACCCTTTTTGCTCTACCTGGTAAACTTTTTCGGGGCATTGTCACATGTGCTGTGCCCCCATTAATTCATTGAATCCCAGCCATTTTTTAAAAGCCGTCCCTCTCAGTACCGACCATGTTTTGATTTTTGAAGGCACACATAATATTGTGTTAAAGGGCTATATAAACATGGTATATACCAAAAGAAAGGGTACACTCTCGTCTTTCAGCAGAAAAAAATATGGTAATGGTAATGGTAATGGTAATGGTTTAATTTCATTTGAACATGCATCAGATTACAATTGAGTGCATCACATAATCAGTTCCCAGTTCCACATGTCCAAAAGGAGTAGGAAGAAGCAAAGCTTATTAAATCCTACCCCTCCATCTGGTACTTTTACAATCAGTAACTGTTACATTTGTTCACTTCCTGCTTTCCAAATATAATTTCAGGTTTTTTTTATTTATTTTATAAACGTTTTTTTTTATTAATTTATTTATTTTTTGTCACGTACCAAAGTACGAGGTGATATGACCATACAATGACATAATGGGTACCATAGTAAGTGTCAATATAGTGATATATATAGCACATCATGACTGGTTCAAGACTCTTCATCCTTGTATTTAGCAAACATCAACTGCTTGTATTGTTTCTTGAATTGGCTCATCGTTGTGCATTGTTTGAGGTCCTTACTCAATCCATTCCATAGTTTGATTCCACATACTGAAATGCTATGGCTTTTTAACGTAGTCCTAGCATATAAGTGTTTCAAATTTAGTTCTTCCCTGAGATCATATTTCTCCTCTCTTGTAGAGAAGTATTGGATGACATTTTTAGGTAATTGGTTCTTTTTAGCCTTATGCATTATTTTAGCTGTTTGAAGAACTATATCAGCGAGCTGAATTATTTGTGATTTTAGAAATAATGAGTTAGTATGTTCTCTGTAGGCGGCATTATGAATTATCCTTACTGACCTTTTTTGCAGTACATTTAGCGAGTGAAGATTGCTTTTATAGTTATTACCCCATATTTCCACACAATAAGTAAGATATGGTAGAACCAGAGAGCAATAAAGAGTGTGGAGTGATTTCTGATTGAGAACAAATTTTGCTTTGTTCTATACTGAAATATTTCTGGCCACCTTATGTTGTATATTTGTAATATGAGGTTTCCAGCTCATATTTTCATCTATTGTGATCCCCAGAAATGTATTTTCGTTCACCCTTTCAATGTCTACACCGTATTTGTATTTGCTGGTGCGTGTCCTTTCTGCTGTTACCAAACAGCATGATTTTAGTTTTACTTAGGTTCAAGGACAATAGTAATCCACATTAGAACATAGGTAAGTTTCAGCAAAATATCAGTTCTTAACAAAAAAATCCTATAAATACGTCTTTGGAGCGAGTGGCCGGGTTGAAGACCATAGTAAAACTTATAAATACGTTATAAATCCGTTTTTGGTAGTGAATGACTTCATCGATTATTACCACATACATGTACATGTGTTTGTATGTTATCGACCTAACCCAAAAACAACTTAAAGGAAGAAACCCAGTCGTGACAGAATCATTAAGATGGACATTAATCTCTTTGAGAATTAGGGTTTATGATAGGCGATGATGGTGCGGGATCAGTGAGGAGAGGAATCTTTGTTTTTCATGTTTGTGTGGACATGGCTTGAGATCTGATACGACACCCAGTTCGCCACACGGGCTAGACCTCATATAGCTCGGGATAAGCTGTCTTGACACTATGCTCCTTTGCCATTTCAATTCATAACGCTTTCATTGCACATTTGGTGTGACGTTCTTTCCAGCCCTTTTGTCGGATTTGAGTTTGACACGTTTTTGCAAGGCTCACAAGATATGTTAAAGTCACCCAGAAATATGCTGAAGTCGGCATGATGCCACATAAGATTGTTCAAAAGTTTTTGTGCGATTGTTTTTGTCCGTATTTTTCACAAAGGGCAACATTAGTGGCATTCACAGTTGGAGTTTCTACAGTAATGGTATGTGTCTGGGCCTTCAGCATGGAGTTAACGCACCTCTTAATAGCACCACTATCCATCCATCGATACATTTTCTTCTTCTTATTCAAGGTCAGGTCGCTAGGGCAACAGCCTAAGACGAGTAGTTCAGCCTTACATGTTCTCGGCTGCTTCGTCTAGTTGCTCCTGGTGAAGCCTAAGGAGATCCCACGACACATTGGAGAGACATAGTCTCTCCTGGGTTTTGCCTGAGGTCTCCCCTGGTTGGACGTTCCCTGAACACTTCCCCAGGGAGGCGACTGGAAGGCTTTCTCCTGGATGAGAGTGCTTCTCACCTTATCTCTAAAGACTAGGTCACAGCCAGATGCACGATTGTTTGGCTGTGCAATTTTTGACGTTCCCCAAATTCTTGGAAGGGGGTTGTTCATGGAGAATGTAGCTGTTGTGTCGTGGTAGTTGTGGTGACCATAAAGGAGTAAGATCTCCGAAATATCCAAAGTTGCGATGCCCACACTAATTATGGATGCGGGGTGAACGTGGGGTGCACGACACACATGGGAGTCGACAACTGCAACATACAAAAAATATTCTCAAAAAAATAAATAAATAAATAAATATTCTCAAACTTCAAATCTGATTGGACAAAAAAAAACATATACATGTTCTGGATAATAGACTATTTGGGAATACCGTATTCCCTCTGTACATCTGTACCAAACAGTCCTGATTGGCGAAGGGAGAACCCGTTCATTGTGTTTTGCATTCCGCTTTGCTAGCGATCATACCTATATTGTCGCAAGGGCGTCATTATGGAACACTGTAAATGAATCTTGGCAGTACGAGGAGGAGTAAAATACTAAAATGGGAGCAATAGCTTTTAACAAGCATACAAAAACGCTACGGTCAAACTGCGCCAGAACAAAGCACATCAGAAGAGAGAATACGCGAGTCACTTAATAATTGCTTGTGTCCAAGGGATTGAGTATTAAAATTCAAAATACAATTTACTTTTTAAACAAGAGGGAAATGTGTGCCTCTCTTAGGAAAGTATATAAAGTGTATTCCGAGGGATTTTACAGCTTTAAAACACATACAATAGTTGCAAATAACTTTGGCTACTTTGTGGATTTCACTTATTGCGAGCTATTTTGGGACCACTCCCATCCTCGATCTCAGCCATGGCATGACCATCTCTTTTGGCATGTCAGCTCGACTGCTGGCTCGGTAGCCAGTCTCTATGCAGTGTGAAATGTAATGTCATCTAACGTCATGACTCACAACATTAATGATGCCTAGTGACCAGAATACTACACATAAATTGTCTTTCAATATTTTTTGCCTATTGATAGGCCATAGTCAACCACAAAACAGCAATCATTTATTCATATTTTTTTGAAAAACTACAATATAGCCACAGAACAATATTCTAACCGTTATAGCGACGGATGGCTGTAAATGATTACAATTTAATGTAGAATTTATCAGTCTATGTGACAGAGTAAAAAAAACAAATGTGTGTGTGTCAAACAGACAGTGGTAGAATGTTTACCACTATTGATTCCTTTTTGGCCATTTTCTCCAATCATCTGGAGGATATGACTCAGACACCAATCTTCCAATGACAAAATGCTGTGCCTAGACTGGCTCAGCATGTGTGTCATCAAGACAAGTGCAAATATCCATGTCACTGAGACAAACTGGATACTTAATTTTTGCTGGGGGTGGATGGGTTTAAGCTTAATCATACATCCGTCTCTGTGTGCTGCAATGAATGAAGCTGAATTTTTCTTCAGGTTAATCAATTCAAAAGATAAAAACAACACATAAATAAAACAACACTGAGGGTGAAATACTGTACTAACTGGCTGTATTTTGTATCAGGGTGTATGTATATCAATGGCATCAACCCATATAGCGTCCCATATATGCCAGAGAGAGAGGTTAGCATCAGCGATTCACTTGATTTCCAACAACTTCAAATGTGATAACTCATTTGACAATGGAATGCACATTCGACTTAAACAGATTATGCATAATTAGCATAACATACTTTAATTTTTCTACAGCTCAACAAGCGACAGGCCTGACTCATATACTCATATAAGACTCATATAATAAAAGCAGTGTTGCTTGATGTGCTTGACAGGCGTATACGACAGCGTGTACCAGTTCCCACTGATATCCAGCAACTTGGCACAGCCATTAAAGAGGAGTGGACCAACAAACAATCTGATAAACTCTATGCAAAGATGTGTTGCACTGCATGAGGCAAATGGTGGTCACATCAGATACTGACTGGTTCTGAGTCCCCAGACCCCAATAAAGCAAAAAAAAATGCACATTTCAGAATGGCCTTTTATTGTGGACAGTCTAAGGCACACTGTGCATTCATCATGATGTCTGATGAGCATCTTGCTGTGGCACAGCAGTGAGGTGAGATGGATTATCTCAGTAAAGCAGAAGTGCTCACGATCAAACATTTAGACATTTCAAACATTTGAAATAAATATCAATATTGTTTATCTGGAATGAATTTCAGATCTTTGAGTCCATCTCATGAAAAATGTGAGCAAAAAGTGTTGCGTTCATATTTTTGTTGAGTGTACATATGTATACACTTAAGAAATAAACAATTAAAAGTAAAACTTAGATGTATAAAAGGGATAATAATACTGTATAATGCAATTCAAGTAAGTGGGTGGGTGATTAATAAACAGAGACATTATCTGCATTTGTAACAAAAGACAGTATTTACCATCCATGCATTTTCTATGCCGCTTATCCTCACTAGGGGACAGTGGGGACAGTATTTACATTTTTTAAAAACAGGATTGGTGGGGGTGCCAACACTGGCACATTCAAGTGTTGATCACAGTGACGGACTGGGGGCAGATGCACATCCCTGTGACTGATTTGCACTTTTTTCTCTGTTTTAAGCATCACACAGAAAATAATTGAGAACCCCTAATATAACGTCACATGTGTAATGTTGTAAGTTGTATTCATTGCTTTTGATTAAATAAATTTGCATCCATCCCAAAGCGAAAGTGCCGTCTTCACCAGAAGTGAGGTTTTGGTGCAAATGAACAAGACAGCACTGCTATGAAATGAAATGAAAAGGGGCCGTTTTGGGAGAAACATTTGAATTAACAGCTTGTGAGCTCTGTTCACTGGGGAGTTTGGAGAGAGCAGCAGAACCACTTTGCTTCCCACCATGATGTATTGCATCAGGAATTCTATTTACTGTAGATATCAGATGTAATAAATGTAGAAGCTTTACCATGCTGGCTCTAGGAAAGTGCCTGTGTCGAGCACTACACATTAGTGAGCTGCACTTATCACAACTGAACACAATTTATTGTTGAATATTAAACAGTCAGAAATTCCTTTATAGGACTCTAGAGAGCAATCGGCTCAAAAGCTTGTCAGGGGAGCGTGAGGCCAAATTGTGAATTGAAAATCTTTTCCGGTCTCCACCACACAGCTGCTAAAATGTAAGAGCACTGAGTTTTACAGTGTTACACGATAAACAGATATATATTTATGTATATAATTCTCTCATGGAGCTGGTCATTCATGTTTACTGAACAGTATACACTAATCCCTTTATCATGGTTACTGATTGCAGGAGGTCATAACTCAATCTAACAGCCTGACTCATGGTGTCATCTTACAAAAAACGCTAAACTCATCACACACCAACTTAACACTCAAAAAGTAGCTGGGAAATATACCAGTACTAATACACGTTTAAAAATGGAAAAAATATACATTTTAAAGTTTGCCTATAAAGTATTTGTCTGAACAAAGCATTTCATTGGAGGACAAGCAACATAGAGAATGCTGTCTCTGTCCACCAGAAGGAGACTGACATCATTGCAGCACCCTGGCAGGCACCAATGAATGCTTTTCTTGGACAATGTATTATGGGAAAATGTTAAGATAGTTGTTTTTTAGTAGTTTTCTGTAGTATTGTAGTATTGTAGTAACAAGTTGCTGTATGATGAGTTTAGCGTTCTTTGTAAGATAATAAGACAAGTCTGTTATATTGAGGCATGACCTAATTTCCACTGAATTCACAGACTGCTCATGATTGACTCCCGCCAAAGAAGAGCTACAATTAGCTCACTGACTTGGCACAGTATTTAAACAATTAGTAGTAGTACTAAAGTAAAGGAGACGTCCAGAGATTAGAATTTAGCCATATCGCTTTATTTGCTGCAGGGTTCCAAGAGTATGCGGGGCTCACTTAGACACTGATGTCTATTAGGGGGCCATGAGTTTAAGACCCTTGCCTTGGTCTGGCTTTAACGAGCAGAAAAACGCCTCTATCCCCTATAGCCCAACCCCTGAATCACAAACCATTCACCGGACAAAACTGTGAGGGTTTGTAAATGAGTAACTTAGGAGAAGAGCTTTGAGCAAAGGCTTACAGTCTTTATTGAAATTCTCACGGAAAAAACTAAACTGGAAAAACTCAACAAATGGCTAACAAAATCTAGCCTATAGTAAAAACTTCATAAAGAGTAAGAGGATGTAACGAGTCGAGGATCGAAAGGTAATCAGCTAAAGGCAGCAAGGCTGAAACGTGGAAGTCCGGAGACTAATCCGACGCCGTTCTTCCACTCAGGTGACGCTAAATACCCACTTGGCTAATTGCCGAGTGGGTACAGCTGCTGCTCATCATGCTTGACTCAAGACTCTTGTTGCCAAAGATTGATGACGGGTAGGGGAGAGCCAAATGAAAGCCACTTCTGTACTTTGCCATGACTTCTTTCTTGAATTCAGTATTGTTTATCTATCAAATGCTGGCATTTGTGTTATATCCTAAAAAGCACAGACTGTTAATGTCCACTGATGCATTATGGTACAAAATTTTGCACCGTCATGACTCCACAACACCACAGCAGTTGTAGGCGATTAAAAAAGGCACGGAGACTGTCTGCCAGCTTATTCTAACAATCAAAGTTGTGCGGTGTGCTTGAACGCCTCATCTCGTCCCATGACCAACCCCACTGCCATTGAAAGTAAGGGAGCACAGTGCTTGATAAGCAGGAAGAAAGGAGTTACGCGCATATTAAAGATGATTAAATGACTCCGGTAGGAATTTGTCCCAATTCTGATAGAAGCACTAGCCGTTCTTCAAAGACACTGAATCACTGACGCATGAATGCTTGTTTTGAGTACACAATTCCTAGTTAGGTCAATGTTTACTTATAAAGCACATTTAAATCATATTGTTCATGCTGCCCCAAAATGCTATACAGAAGAAGAAAATAACATTTTAAATAAATTATTAAAATATTACAATAAAAATAAAATAAAACAAGCAATGAAATCTTTTGTTTTTTCCGTGAGCAAGCGAGCAGCTAGTTGGGATTAGGACTAGTTTGTTAGGTGCAATGTTTGGCCGTACAATAACAAACATACAGTATTTTTTGGAAACACTTTTCATTGAAAAATAAATCATATGAAAACTGGGGCGTAAAATCAATATTTTAAATATTTTAGTAGCGTTTGTATATTTTAGTAGCATTTGATTTTGTCTGACTTTGATTGATTTGGTTAATTGTTGTACGTTCCTCTGTAATAACAATACACTAATCCCGACTTTAACTGGTCGACTGGTATATATTTTTATTGTTAGAGCATAGAAAATATGCTTACCACCTTCTGAATATTTTTTTCACCATCATTAGAGCCCTCTAGACATGAAATAACACCCCTACAGTCACCTATCCTCTCATATCACCCAACAAAATAGTCATTCATCCATTCATCCACCTTGTATGCCGCTTATCCTCACTAGGGTCGCGGGGTTTGCTGGAGCCTACTATATCATAGTAATAGGAGGAAATAAAACACAATATAGATTCTTGTTGTCTCATGACACCTAGTGACCAGTGTGGAATGTTACATCTTTGAATGCGTCTTCTGAATGCCTTATGTCTGTATTTTGGTTCATTTAGCCATTTTTATGCTTCAAAATGCTTTTTAAAATGTACAATATATAAATGTAAATATTTTTGGACAAATAATGGGCCATATTCAACTACAGAACAGTGATGATTTGTTCATTTTGAAAAACTGTGATAAAGTGAAGCTGAATTTGAGGAGTGAATTGGCACGAGATTACTGTGATATGAGAAGAATAACCATTTTGTTCTGATAAGGCTTGTCCTCATCCAGGTCACAAGTGAGCTGGAGCCTATCCCAGCTGACTTTGGGGCGATACACTTCAACAATGATATTTCAATATTTATGACTCCGTGTGAAGCTATTTAAGGCATCTTCCACTTTTAACCACCACCAAGGCATAAAAGCAAAAATGTGTTTTCCTTGATTTGGTTGGGTCAAAATCAATATTTTATTATGCGAGTCTATTTCTATATTTGGTTGACCACCCAAAAAAGCTATTAGGTTGTTCTTGTCCATGACATGTGGACAGCAGATGGAAACCCTGCACAGCCCGTGCTGCTCATAAATAGCCCCACTTTTATTGCAAATTAGCTTCATTTAATTGCAAAATATGATACAGTGAAGTTGGAAAAACTGAGTGTGTAAAAAAAAATCAGATGCTATTTCACTGCACATTAATCTGCATTTACCTCACGAAGAAACAAAACCAAACCTTGCTAATGACTTTTGTAGCTAATGAATACCTGCATTTAATGACCTGGCTTGTTTTGTTTCAAGACTTTTGCGGTAAATATGCCTCAAGATTGCAGTAACATGCTCCATTCCTCAATGACAGTAATGCTTGGTGAACGGAAGCCATGCTCTGTGCGTCTGCCCTCATTTCCAGATGAATGATAAGCTCTGCAGTGTTGTTCGCAGTCATGCTTTCCCATCGCAGTTGGCATGGGTCACTGATCATTGTGATTGATCTGACTCATTATGTGTTCTCCTCTCCAGGAACCGCTGATATCTGTCCTCCAAGTCAAATCAACTGTGTTGACAAAGCACTAGGTAAGAAACAATCTTCCTTCACTTCTTTTCTCATTATAATAGATTCCCGAGAAGGCAGACACAATTGTTTGCAGTTCAGATGCATGTTTTGGAGTAAAAGAATAACATTTTTTTAGTGCACAGTAAAGTAAAAGAATAAAAAAGTAAAATGTAGGGCTTTGATCAAACCCACAAAATCGACATGAAATGGCAGCAGCTGTACCATTACACCACTACGGCCTGACAGGAGAATTGGTGAATTTATTCTTGTATTCTCCAGCATGCTGTCAATCATTGCAGCAACAAATATTGGTCTATTTCCTTTTCTCTCCCGCCTCAGGCTGACTGGGTGCTCTGTGCCTCACCTTTCTTCCTCGTTCTTGTCACCGCATAGCGAGCAGAAAAGTAGTCAATGGTTACACAAGATTTACTCATTGTATTAAAAATATTAGCAATATATTTAGCTATAGTGCTGGCCTCAACAAGAAAGCACCTAAAATAAAAGTACACAGAGTTGATGTAATATTGCTACTCCTCTCTAGAAGGTGAAAGTGTGATGTGAAGAGAGTGAAAACTATGAGTTGGTTGTGTGCCTGCCTCTTCTCCTGGTAGCGTTTCCCTCAGTCATATGTCAAGTGTTGCACAGCTCTGATTGTGCTACAGTATGTGAGTATCCGTGTCAAGAAGGCCTTCTGTGAGAAGCGATTGGACTATAACGCATTAAGCAAGGCAAACCTAAAAAATAATGTTCTCAGTGTATTCAAACTCCTACTAATCAGTGTCCGTAACATTAAGACTAGGGTTGTCATTCATTCATTCATTCATTTTCTACCGCTTTTTCCTCACGAGGGTCGCAGGGGATGCTGGGGCCTATCCCAGCTGTCTATGGGCAAGAGGCGGGGTACACCCTGTACTGGTCGCCAGCCAATCACAGGGCACATATAGACAAACAACCATTCACACTCACATTCATACCTATGGACAATTTGGAGTGGCCAATTAACCTAGCATGTTTTTGCAATGTGGGAGGAAACCGGAGAAAACCCACACATGCACAGGGAGACTAGGGCTGTCAATCCATTAAAATATTTGATCATGATTAATTGCATTTTGTCCATCGTTAACTCACAATTAATCACAGATTTAATCGCAGATAGAAATATGTTTTTATCTATAATAAGTAGGGGAAATCTCCTTGTGGTAAACGATTCAATGTGCAACTACAACAATAATTACATCAAATTTTATGTAAAAGGACATAGATTTCGGAACTATGGGCCATTATTTAAATAGTACAGTCAGCAAGCATATTTTTGTATTACTATTTTTCTTTATTATTAGCATATTAGCTCGTAAACTTGCCACACAAACATTTAGCAAATACAAAATTTGAGCGAGTGAGACCTCTCCCACTGACACAAATATGTTATTGTTCATTTGTGTCATTTTGTGTCAACATGCAAACTCCACACAGAGATACCTGATCTCATGACTGTGTGGCCTACATGCTAACCACTCGTCCACCATGTGGCCATATTAGACTGAATTTAAATGTGTAATAATAATAATAATAGTAATATCTACTAAAAATGAGCATTAGCAGAGAATATGAAAAATGGTGGCCATCCCGGATGGTGAATACACGGCACACAAGAATTCTCTTGAAATGTAATACACACTACCAGAGATAGGGTTGAGTTCCTCATTGTGATTTTGTCACCTCAGAGTGAGATGACCTCTATTGTTGAACTCTTCAAATTAAACCTTTTTTCCATCTCTGTGCCCCTCCTCATACTTGAATTAGGACTGAACAATAGTACTGCACATTCAGTGGCATGAATGTTGCAATATAATAGATATTTTTACCATTATGACCGACACACGTGCCTTCTAATTAGATGTCTTTTCTGTCTCACTTTTTATTAAATTTAAACCATATTTACAATATCTTAGATATGTCTTCCAAGAATGGATTGTATTCATAAGGGTCACACTCCTGAAT
This sequence comes from Doryrhamphus excisus, assembly GCF_030265055.1. Taxonomy (NCBI): domain Eukaryota; kingdom Metazoa; phylum Chordata; class Actinopteri; order Syngnathiformes; family Syngnathidae; genus Doryrhamphus; species Doryrhamphus excisus. The sequence continues at coordinate 8,220,279 of NC_080474.1, forward strand.
AGAATTATCTGATATATGCATACTTCATGAAACTGCTAAGCTCATATTGTAAGAGTCTTCATGCCCCAAATCACACTAAAAATATATGCCTTTGTTCTCCTGGGTATAAATATCTAACAGACATAAATTATTAAATTTTCATTACTGCTCCCACACCTGATTTTGTCTAGACACAAAACTTTGAGAATAAGAAAAGAGGAGGCGGATGAGGTCAGTGTAAAATACCTTTTTGACCATTTTTATCTTGCATCCTCTGGATCTTTCAACTTCTGTGCTTCTGAAATATTGGAACCCGCCACTGCACCACTATTTTGTGTTTGCTAACACGCTAACACTTAGTCTCTACTTGCTAGCACAGGAAACAGATAACAGGTCGAGACACCAGTTGACTTCCTTTTCAGAGGCTTTATTTTCAAAACTGATCGTACAGAATAAAGCATCTTACGTAAGATACAGACGTTAAGCATGAACGAAATGCATTCAAACAAATGCGCTAGCCTGTGTAGAAATCCTCCCCCTGAGGACTCTAAGTGGGTTTCGAATAGAGGATAAGGGAATCTCAAAGAACCAAATCACAGAATGAGAACCAGATTATTTATTCCTGACAACAATACTTAATACAGACGTCCGCGCTTATCTGCAGTCCCTGTATGCCTACAAGTAAGCAGGTCTTATTACAGCGCAGCTGCAAAAAGTATCCTTCCTTTCCCTGCCTGGTCTTTTATACATTCGAGGCTGGAGTCCTGATGCTGGAGTCCTGGACCAATTAGCTTTCGCCGCTGCCCTTGCTTGAACCGCTTTCATGGTGTTTCTCCTTTTGTTTGTTCGCTGTGGCATCAAGGCATCTTTCCTTTGCAGGGGCATCAAGGCTTCACTGGGGCATCAAGGTGTCTGGAACATTCTGCTTTTCCTTTGTTGCAAAGCAATCTCTCATATGCGTACTCGATGTTTCCACCTTAACTGTCAGTTGTCACGTTAGTCCTCTTTTTTTTGTATGTGGGCGCGTGTATCCTTTATATCCAAAGTATCCTTTGTATTTGTGAGACTATGTGTTTTGCTTTTATCTTTAGCTAACAAAATTGAGCAAATACCTTCACCTGATACTAATCTACATGGGAATTCCCATAAATGCGCCAGCTACTAGCATTAGCCACATGCCGATTTCGAAAAACCTCCAAATAGAAAATAGAAATAGAACCCCATATTATATTATTATTAATATAGCAGACACAATAAGAGGAAATAAAACTTTCATTGCTGTAAATGTGTTCCAGTGCTTGGGAAGCGGGGTTGACAGGATATCAAGTGTTGCATTTTAGCTTGCCGTAGCGTAACGACCACAACAGTAGCCCATGTTAGGGATTAATGCGTCTGCTGAGAGAGAATTCAAATCTGCAATAAAACCTGTGTGTCCCTGTAACAGCCTTTGTTAGGTTTCTGATGGACAAAAGAATGAAAATAAAGTTATTTTCTCTCCACTTCTACACCCCTCGTCAATGCCAACCACATTGTGTGGCAAAGAGAGGAAGTACTTGTTTTAATGGTAAACAAAACACAGACTTTATATTTACAATGTTTTACAATACTGCCAACTAGTGGCCAACATAAGTAACAGAGTGGGGGAGAGAAGAGGAAGGAGTAATTAATGACACGTGAAAAGGTATTATGATAACATAAAATTAAAAACACATACCTGATGGACAAAAAAATGAAAATAAAGTTTTCTCTCCACTTCTGCACCCTACACAGACGGAACATAAATTACACATTGTAACAAAAACCACAACGGGCCTAATGTAACTCAAATCCCGCCAGAAGTGTAAATGAAGCCCCTTTTAACTAAAACCAACGATCAAAATAACATAAAACCACTTTAAATCGACATAAAAATAATATACACAACACAGATGACCAAATCTTAAACTAAACAACACATTTTATCTGCAGCTCTTTAACTGAACTTACCCTCATCAATGCCAACCATGTTGTGTGGCAAAGAGAGGAAGTGCTACCAGAGCTGGGGCCAACTACGGAAGCCCGGGAGGAGCAGAAGTGAAAAGATAAAATAAACACACATACAAAGAAAGCAAAGAGTAAACAAGATAAGAAAAATAAATAACTCATTGAGATAAAATTCACACAATAACTAAATAATAATAAATTCACGCATTTAGAAAATAAATAAAGTGCATTTTTAAATCTGTTACATCTCGTCGAAAATTACAGTAACATTACTGACACCTAGTGACCAGTGTGGAATACTACACATCATTGCAGCAGCTTTGAGTGCATCTTCTGAATGCCTTACATTTGGATTTTAGCTCATTCAGTCATGTTAATGCTTGAAAATGACTAATAATGGCCGGTATTCAACCATGAAACTGCATGATTTATTCATTCATTCGACGTGACAAGAGTGGAGCCTCGAAATTGAAAGTGCGAAGTGGCGAGGGATTACTGTAGCTACTTCCTGTCTATGGTGAAAAAATGTCAGTCCCCTGCAAAGGAAAATAACTGAACCATTCATTCATTATTTTTGTGCATTATTTTAACTACTTAAAAAGTGATTTTTTTTTCAACAAAATCACTAAATAGCAAACTAGATATCAATTTATTGGCTTTATTTGTGTAGCCAGAGTTTCCAACTAAAAACATTGGTGGTTGTTTATAACCCAAACCTTCCTGACATCTCTTCACAACTGGAATTTTGGATGTTCCTTCTGATCTGAGACCGGACCCTGCTGTTTTAAGATTAGGAGTTGTTTCTGATCTATTGCAGCACAGCTCCAAAAGACCAGCGGGGACACCTGTCCATGTGAGACGCCCTGTAATCTCACCCGTTACGGTAAAGAGCTCTCCATGGTCAAAATCCCCAGCAAGGGCTCGGCTCGCTATCTCTCCAGGAAATACGCCAAGTCCGAAGACTACATCCGGTAGGCCCTTTCAAGAGGAAAATCAAACTGACTTACATTAACTTGGACCTCAAGCCTGTGACCGCATCCACACAACATCAGCAGCACAGCAGTATAGTACAGTACAGTACTTATAGCAGCACTTAGCAATACACATAACGGTACATATATCGTCTTTAGGTATGTCATTGCATGCATTATTTCATATTTGATATGAGTTTTGCAAATGTTCAGTGGATAACATGATTTTAATGTCTGCAGTTTTTTTTTTTTTTAATAGTCTAACTTCATTTTTAGGGACAACTTCCTGGTCCTGGACATCTTCTTTGAGGCTCTAAACTATGAAACAATAGAGCAAAAGAAAGCCTACGATGTTGCGGGTTTATTAGGTATGAATTGTATATTGTATACATACAGTGAAGAAAATAAGTATTTGAACACCCTGCTATTTTGCTATTTCTCCCACTTAGAAATCATGGAGGGGTCTGAAATTTTCATCATAGGTGCATGTCCACTGTGAGAGAGATAAACTAAAAAGAAAAATCCAGAAATCACAATGCATGATTTTTTAACAATTTATTTGTGTGATACAGCTGCAAATAAGTATTTGAACACCTGTGTATCATCTAGAATTCTGACCCTGAAAGACCTGTTAGTCTGCCCATTAGAAGTCCACCTGCACTCCATGTATCATCCTGAATCAGATGCACCTGTTTGAGGTCGTTAGCTGCATAAAGACACCTGTCCACCCCATACAATCAGTAAGACTTTAACTTGTAACATGGCGAAGACCAAAGAGCTGTCCAAAGACACCAGAGACAAAATTGTACACCTCCACAAGGCTGGAAAGGGCTACGGAGCAATTACCAAGCAGCTTGGTGAAAAAAGGTCCACTGTTGGAGCTATCATTAGAAAATGGAAGAAGCTAAACATGACGGTCAATCTCAATCGGAGTGGAGCCCCATGCAAGATATCACCTCGTGGGGTCTCAATGATTCTAAGAAAGGTGAGGAATCAGCCCAGAACTACACGACAGGACTTGGTCAATGACCTGAAAAGAGCTGGGACCACCGTTTCCAAGGTTACTGTAGGTAATACACTAAGACGTCATGATGTGAAATCATGCATGGCACGAAAGGTTCCCCTGCTTAAACCAGCACATGTCAAGGCCCGTCTTAAGTTTGCATATGACCATTTGGATGATACAGAGGAGTCATGGGAGAAAGTTTTATGGTCAGATGAGACCAAAATAGAACTTTTTGGTCATAATTCCAATAAGCGTGTTTGGAGGAAGAAGAATGAAGAGTACAATCCGAAGAACACCATCCCTACTGTGAAGCATGGGGGTGGTAGCATCATGCTTTGGGGGTGTTTTTCTGCACATGGGACAGGACGAGTGCACTGCATTAAAGAGAGGATGACTGGGGCCGTGTATTGTGAGATTTTGGGGAACAACCTCCTTCCCTCTGTCAGAGCATTGAAGATGGGTCGTGGCTGGGTCTTCCAACACGACAACGACCCGAAGCACACAGCCAGGAAAACCAAGGAGTGGCTCCGTAAGAAGCATATCAAGGTTCTAGCATGGCCCAGCCAGTCTCCAGACCTGAACCCAATCGAAAATCTTTGGAGGGAGCTCAAACTCCGTGTTTCTCAGCGACAGCCCAGAAACCTGACTGATCTAGAGAAGATCTGTGTGGAGGAGTGGGCCAAGATCCCTCCTGCAGTGTGTGCAAACCTGGTGAAAAACTACAGGAAACGTTTGACCTCTGTAATAGCAAACAAAGGCTACTGTACCAAATATTAACATTCATTTTCTCAGGTGTTCAAATACTTATTTGCAGCTGTATCACACAAATAAATTGTTAAAAAATCATGCATTGTGATTTCTGGATTTTTCTTTTTAGTTTATCTCTCTCACAGTGGACATGCACCTACGATGAAAATTTCAGACCCCTCCATGATTTCTAAGTGGGAGAAATAGCAAAATAGCAGGGTGTTCAAATACTTATTTTCTTCACTGTATGTACATATAATAATACATATGCTATATATAGAGTGGAACCTTGGTTAGTTTACACCCTGGTTAGCATGTTTTTTGGTTAATGTCGAAAATTTTGCCATGTTTTGTGTATATGTTCTGGTTAGCATCCATTGTGTTGCACATCTTGTTGTGAGTCCAACTGTTTTATTAATGTTACTTTCTCATAAAACGTCCTTCCCAGTAGCTTATTAGCCTGCTAATACATGGTAACATGAACGGGACGTCAGCTCTGTTGTCATCAGCGACTGACTCTGTAATTCTTTGCCACCTAATACGGCATAAGTCTCGGAAATCCATCCATCCATTTTCTATGCCACATGGGGTCTATGTTGCGGGGGTATGCTGGAGTCTATCCCAGCTGTCTTCAGCCAAGAGTCGGGGTACACCCTGGACTGGTGGACAGTCAATCGCAGGGCACATATAGACAAACAACCATTCACACTCACATTCAATTTAGAGTGGCCAATTAACCTAACATGCATGTTTTTTTTGGAATGGGGTAGGAAACCGGCAGACAAAACTCACGCATGCACAGGGAAACTCCACACAGAGATGAAGTCTCGAAAATGTTAACACAAAACATGTTTTTATAGTTTTACACTTATAGTTTAATGCACATGAATTGATTTTAAATGCATATATATGATTAATAAATAAATATAAAAGGGATAAATGAACATTTAAGGTTACTTTACCGTCATTAAAGATGTGATTGTTGCCAAAGACATCATGTGGCAGCAAGATCACTACCTTGCTATTATGCAATGAGCTATTTCTTGAATTGAACTTCCTTTATCGAAATGCTTTCTTTGGCTCCATTTTGGGTTATTGAGGTAAGAAACACAATTGAATTTTAGAAGTAACTCACACTACTGTGACTGCTACATAAGCCACCAATGCGCCAAAGAAACTTGTGAATGCCAGCAATGTGATAAAGAAGGTGAGAAACACGACTGAATTCAACAAAGAACTCATTACAAAGTACAAAGATGGCATCCGGGTTTCTAGAACAGATTCAGTGGATTTACATGAATTTTTATGGGAAAAAATTGATTGTTTTTTTGTACAACTTGTTTTTCCTTTTGGAGTAAATTACAAAAACCGAGGTACCACTGTATATATAAGTATATTTATTAAGAAAGAGATGAAAACACCATTTGTAAGCATGTTTGAGAATTTTTGAAATGTCCTTTTTGTTTTTTTTTAGGTGACATTGGTGGACAGATGGGGCTTTTCATTGGAGCCAGTATCCTGACTATCTTAGAAATACTTGATTATATCTACGAGGTACTGCGATTTCTCTGTCATTGTGTTTTTTTCCCCCAACTTGACAGATCGGTCACTCATTTTTGAGACCTGAATATATTGACACCATGATCACCCTTGATGAATCTGACATGAATCTGTCACCCGGACTACATGAAGCATTAAATCGCATGCTGTCTGAGTTGAACTTGGGGTTAGTGAATGCTGGCAATGGCCCCCCCATCTGCAAGCCAAGAATCAGCAAGATAAAAAGCCACTAGCTATCCGATTAAACATGGCAAGCCCTTTTTTGACCTTATTTTGGCCTCAATTCAGCATGCCGGGAACAAATGTCACCCCAAATTCCCTTCTGACTGACTGTCATTTATCGTGCATTCTGACTAATGTCATGCTGCCTGATTACGGGGTCGTAGCAGACCCCAGACCACTGAGTTGTATCTTTGGCTTGTAAGACTGTTATGTTAGCCGCATTGTAAGTAGTAAGAGTACTTGCAGTGACACGTCTCCGAAACAGAGCGGTTCCTAGCATTTATTGCAATAACACATGGGAATTGCATGGAGATTGGAAAGACCCATGCCAATATGGCCTCAGCCAATGGTAAGAGTCTTATGTTTATGTGTGTAAATTAATGTTTATAAGTAGGGTGTATGTGTTATCATCTCATTTTGACTTATTGATGAATGTCTTGCACACCAATTTGAGGATAACACAAATTGCTGTGTTTGTATTCATCTCGGCGTCTCTGGTTGTAAACAGGTAATCAAGCAACGATTACAACGTCTACTGAGGCCGCAAAAGGAGGAAAAGAAGAGCAAGCAGCCACCGCAGGCCAGTACTGTCGCGACGGTGGGTCTGGAGGAGATGGAAACAGAGGTACAGCACATTCACAACTATTGCACTTCCTCACAAACACGAAGAGTTTCCCTGCAGCATTATAATTCTATTAAAAAATCACAAGGGGATATTTAGGAAAACACTAACTTGTATTTTTTCAAATCAATGTGCTCAGTTTATGAGAACTTTTATTGCTGGGGTGTTGGGTTTGTTTGTTGCTCAACTTTAGTCAGATGTGCAAATGTTTTGGTCCCACTTGAATCCAAAGATCATACGTCTCAAATGCAGTGGCTATATGTATGTCGCATATTGACTAACCTCCTTATTAACCTTTATGTATTAGCTAAAATGTCAAGCATTAAAGTGAAGTAGGGTGTTCATTAGCTGATGAAACCCAAACTCTTGGAAAAATTCAATAGAATTTTATATCAGGTATTCACACTGTCAAATCAGAAATCAGAAAAAGGGTTTATTGCCAGGTATGATCAAACACATACTAGGAATTTGTTTTGGTGAAGTAGGTGCAGACACATCTATTAAAAAAGAATGAAAAATACAAAATATACAGAATATACAGTATAAATATATGTACACAGTTTGTTTTTTGTTTGTTATTCCGGAAGTGCAGTCTGATTGTTTTCCTAAAAGTCCAAACTGGGCGTTAATGTAACGCATATAGTGAAAGTGTCAAAGTGGCACGATGAGGCAGGATTGGGGTGTGAAGACTGTCGGGGGGGGTTCCGGGCCGACGGGAAGAAACTGTTCTTGTGGCGTGAGGTTTTGGTCCTGATGGACCGCAGGGGAGCGTCTCGAAGAGTCTGTGTCCGGGGTGAGAGGGATCGGCCACAATCCTTTCTGCACGCCTCAGGGTCCTGGAGGCGTACAGATCCTGGAGGGACAGGAGATTGCAGCCAATCACCTTCTCTGCAGACCGAATGACACGCTGCAGCCTGCCTTTGTCCTTAGCAGTGGCAGCAGCGTACCAGATGGTGATGGAGGAGATGAGGATGGACTCAATGATGGAGGTCAAGATCTCTTGATGGCCAAGAAAAAGCTTTCTGTCTTTGAACTCGGTCAGATTGCTGAGCTACATTAGCAAGGCCTCTCGCATTCCACCGTTACACCGTATGGAACAAAAGAATCAAGTGGAAGACCTGAAAAATGTCACCGTCCCTGTGTCCACCAAGACTCGGGACTATACTCCGCCCAAATGAAACACGACAGCACCAAGCATGAGAAATGAGATGAGGAAAAAATTTATCCTGCACGGTCCTGATGGCTTCAAACGTTAATTCCATGACAAGTAGATCCTACCTGAAATGTTTTCCACACAGCACAATGGAAGGGGGCGACATCATGATCTGGACCAATGGTGCAGGGGTGTCAAATGGCGCCCCTGGAGGCACCACTCATGACTGAAGGCCCTGGTCTGTGTGGTAATGACGGACTTTTTCAACAGGACAAGGGCAAGGGAGGTTTACAAAAATGTTCATCAGTTCCAGACAGTGGATGCCCTCCATGAAGCCATCTTCACCCCCGGGAGCAATGTTCCGAGCAGCATTCTGGAACCATTGGCATCAAGCATGCCCACAGCCATTTTTTGATTTGTTTGAGTTGATTAGCAAGAATGGCGCAGCTACTCATTACTGAGTCCTTTTTTAGTTTGAGTTTTAATCAGCTGATGAACATCCTTGACTTTGATCAGGAGTGTACCTTCATCTGTTTTTATTATTAATTCCATATATTTGTTTTTGTTATTTCACCAGTCATCACTCACATTTTGACAGTGGTTATCACCCTGCCCATTTCCTGTTCCAAACAATAAGCTTCCAGCATGTCCTTTTGTGTCGTGTTTCTTGTGACCACATCGGCCTGGATACATTTAACTTGCTTGGTCTGTTCAGTTGCGGTTTGATCTTCAGCAGTGGTTCACCGCCTGTGGCGCCCCTTTCCTGTGGGATGACACCCACAGTTGTTTTGTTCCCCACTCATCATCAAATACATCTGTTCCTGAAGCCGCTTTCCCACAGAATAAAGAAGTCCTTTCTTTTGGATGTGAGAATGTAACTTGAACCCTACCCCAAACTGTTCCCACAAGTTGGAATCCTAGATCCTAGAATACTAATTATTAGTACCAGACGGTACGTGAGTGCATTGAGTTAAAAAGTTAAACGTTAAAAACACAAATGATGATGTCACATGTACATTAAATACATTACATGGGATGTACAAAGTTATGGTGTACATTAGGGTGCATCAAATTTGAATGGGAAATTTTTATTTCATAATATCAATTTGGCTGGCATTCAATTTTTTTCTAATGAACATAAAAATGTCTTTTAGATTTAGGGGTGCCACCTCACACATAAACTTTTGTAAAATTTCGGAAAATGTGCAATTTCTAGTCTAATTGTCTAATCTAAAAAAGTTGACCTGGAAATGTTGAGTACAATGAACTTCTATACAGCATCATTTTCTATAGGGTTATCAAAGTAAACATATTTGTTTTCTCTTTGGGCAGATTGGGTATTCCTCAGAATTCAACTCTCAAGATTCTCCATTCATTTGTCCTACCATGACCATAAACCATGAAGCTTTAACTTGAGAAAATGGTAAAAACCTAATGTAATGCTATTCATTTGGTCTCCAAATCAGAGGCCATGGTTGTCTGTCGGAAAAGGTGGATTGCATCCTCTGGGTTGGGAATGAGGTCCTGCCCCAGGTGGAGGCGTTATCTTTGGGTCTTGTTCACGAGTGAGGAAAGGTTGGAGCGTGAGGTCGATAGGCGTATCGGCGCAGCATCTCAGTAATCTGGTCGCTGTACCGGGCCGTCGTAGTGAAAAGAGCTGGTCCGGAAGGCAAAGCTCTCAATTTGCCGGTCGATCTATGTTCCCACCCTCACCTATGGTCATGAGCTTTGGGACCAACAGTACGAGATTGCGAGTAAAATTAGTTTCCTCTGTAGGGTAGCTGGACTCACCCTAAGAGATTCGGAAGGGGCTCACATCAATAGGAACCAGTTGGTGGTGCCTCCTAGACGCCTCGCTGGTGGGGTGTTCCGGGCATGCCCAGTCAGGAGAAGGCCCCGTGGCAGACGTAGGACACGCTGGAGGGATTATGTCTCACAGCTGGCCTGGGAACAACTTGGTGTCCTCCCGGTGATACTGGAAAAGGTAGCCGAGGACCAGGAAGTCTGGGCTTCCCTACTGAGACTGATGGCCCCGGATAAGTGGAGTAAAATAGATGGATGGATTGATGGATACAAAACCTGATAAAAAAAAGTGAAGACTGGCGCTTTGAAAGGGAAGAATGACCAGCAACACGCAGCCTTCACAGACTCAACATTGGTACGACTTTGGAGTTTCTTTTCCAGACAGAAGATGATCCCATCGTTTTTTTTGTGTTGTTATGGAATGGAATGGAATGGAATGGCCTTTATTGTCATTATACAAGATGTACAACGAGATTGGAGAGCTTCTCCTTTCAGTGCAGTAGTCAAGTTTAAAAAAGCATATAAAAGTAGAGTAAAAAAGACAATTTAACAAGATATATACAAGATATATACAAGATATCCAAAATATACACATAGTATTGCAAAGGAGCATATGCAGCAGCAGACATATTGCAGATATATTAATTTTAATGCAATGGTAAATGGGTCATAGTGCAAAATAATGACTGGTGTATACAGATGAGTAAAGTCACATATGAGTGTATTGTATTGGAATTATGTGATTGTGTGATAGCATGAATTAACTTGACATCAAATAAATACGATGTGCACTCAACACAGACGTAACCTCACCTTAGCATTCACACCTAGCACCAACATTTGGGAATAATAATGAGATGAAAGAAGAATGGGATAAACTGTGGAAGGGGAAACATATACAGTAGGATACCAAATGTGTCTGGAAAAGTAACAGGACTGGGTGTGCTGTATGAGCTTTGGGCAAAAAAAGGATTAGGAAATTGTGTTATCATTCGGATGATCAATCAGCATGCCTACAGAGATATCCTACACTGTTTGCTTTGCTCAGTGCGCAAGAGGAGACAAAAGTTGCGGCAGGACAACCTGCGGCTGCTTCAATATGTTTTTGTATCCGGCGGTTCTTTGCCGAGAAGAACAGCACCGTGCTGGAACAACCTCCCTATTCACCTGACCTTGGTCCGGGTGACTTTTGTTTCTTTTCGCCAATCTTAAGGAGGGCATCAAGGGGACCGGTTTTGAAAACGTAGAGACCATTAAGACATCTGAGGGACATTCCAGAAGAATCCTTCCAGCAGTGCTTGTATTGTTCCATAAAATCCCTACAAGTTGCAGGCTGTCTGTATTTGATCTCGCTATGATGTGCAGGAAGTCCACACCAACTACTATGACTTCCATGTATTTGTAATTTTTAATTATTTTCTCCATGTAAAACTAGAAATATTCTCTACAAAATGTATTTTTTGTTTTGGAACAGATTTACATTCCATCCTATGGGAGAGATTGCTTCCGTTTTCATCTAATATTTTGGAACAAATTAAGAACAGTGTTCTGTGCTTCCAACAGGAGCCCAATGCCATAACACGGAGTCACCCAGAGGGGGCGTATGCCAACACGATGCTCCCCAACCACCACCATCACCGTCACCATCATCACGCTGGACACCACGGGGTGTTCGAGGACTTCACTTGCTAGAGCCAGCCATATTTTTTCCATCCTTTCCTTTGCATTGACAACTAAAGAGGAGGAGTTGCGTGTGTCGCCATCAATAAGAGACCTTCTGCATATGCGCCACTTCTTTGCTGTCATCAGTGAAAAAGCTCCAGCCAAAGTCCAACACCAAACTTGTGCTGCTAACAAACCACGTGTGTGTACAGTAAAAAAAAACAAAGGCACAATTTGGACACCGCTTTTTTTTTTGTTTGTTTTGTCTGGATGGGACCACTTTAGCTATATCTCTGAGAAGTCAGGCACTTTGTGTTCATAGGACCAATTTTTGCTGATGATTCTTGCCCTACAAGGAAACGAGGAGGACTGCATGACCTTTGATCCAATTTATACTCCAGAAAAAAAGCCAAATTTATTCATTTATTTCTCTCAATCCACTTTGGCCCATTTTTCTGAAAGCTATTTCCCCCGACTTCCATGGAGAACAAACTGTGCCACTGCATCAAGCCATTGCAATATCATAAATGATATAACCATTTAAAGAGATACTAAGATCTATATGTTCTATATTGTATACAAGATAAAAAGTTCTAAGATAAAGAAACCTCTTTTGTGCTATATTCAATCTAACTCGAAAAATATACAAATGCAACACTTTTGTTTTTGCTCCTATTTTTCATGAGATTAACTCTTTTTCTAGATATACAATACAGTTACTGAATATTTTTTGGAGTGGCCTTTTATTGTGGCCAGCCTCAGGCAAACCTCTGCGATAATCATGCTGTCTAGTCTCCATTTTGATATGCTACCTATTACCTCGGTACAGGCTGCTCACTTTTGCTGCCAATTTCGTGGCTTCGCTCTATAAAAATATATATTAATAATTCTTGCTGTTTTGTGGTTAAATATGATATGCACATTTTGGCATTTCTGAGCCTAAAAAGTGAAATAAAATACAAATACAAGGCATTCAAAGACGTGGTGATGTATTCCATCCTGATCACTCGGTGTCCGACTCGATGCCGGGATAACTGGCTGTTACTGCAGAATTGGATTATCTCACAGCAGGCGCAATAATACCAACACGGACTACTGTTGTGGTCGTAAGCAAGCTAAACCTCACCTCTGAACTCCAGATGTCACTTCCTGTCTGTCGCACCGGAACATATTTACAACAACACACACAAGCACAAGTGTTATTTATGCCTTATATGTCTTATTATTTCCTCCTCTTATATCTTCTATATTGGGTAATACGGGGGTAAAGGTGACTATAGGGGTGCTATTTCATGTCTTGAGGGCTCTAATGATTTAACAAATTTATAAAAATATTCCATCTATCAATAAGGAATCCTACTTTGCGGAAATTCATTCCTGTAGACATATTTGTAACAATATTTGCGAGAGATGGGCCTGATGTGTACAAAGAAAAAAGTTTGAACTCGTGAACAATGGGAGCAAAAAAACAAAGTGTTGTGTTTCTATTTTTGACGTGTGTAATTACGAGGAATACAGGAGCTGAACTGTCAGATTTTGGAAAGACGGAAGCGGCATCTTTCCACGTTGATACACATTGTCTGACTTGTGGTGAAGGTGTTAGAGAGTAGCGTTGTACATTGTAACATGAACATTGTAATACTGTCAAATCCGATGTTGAAAATGAAAGCTTCTGTTTTAATGGTTGTAGTTTATAATGCATTAATATATGACTTCAGTAATACTTTTGTTATTTATACATTTTAGAAAGGTAATTTTATATGCGATCACGATTGTAGCAATTACTGTACACTTAAAACCTGAAAATGAGCAAGAATATCAATACATTTGTACAGGTAACAAAAACGGATTGTCAATTTTATTTCCTTTTCATCAACATTTGCAATTTAAGGTCATACAATTTTGAATTGAAGGTGTTGAAATTAGCTTTTTCGTTGGCTTTTTTTGTGTAACGTCAAACAGAAAACCTGTGACAATGATGGTAATTCTGGAAGTGGGAAAAGTGGCTCCAGTAGTCGGCATCCAAGTTATTGGTGAGTTGTATTGCTTCTCCTTGTACAACTTCTTCCTACAGTTAAGTTAAACTCGTGAGGTCCATGCCATCACTTGTCATCTGAGTTAAAGGTGAGTACACCGTTTATCGCGTTTACGTGGTTTTACACATGTATGATTAGTTTGCAGATAAGGGGCCAAAAATAGAGCCGAGTAATTTGAACTTAATCAGTTTGCTTCAGAGACTGGGACGCTAATCGGGGTTAATAGGGTTAAGAAAGTAGTTTCTTACTCTTTTGCCCTCACCGTTGGCTCTCCTTTGCCAGGCTTTATATAAGTACAGATTTATATAACAAGTATGCTTTTATATAACAAGTACAGTTGCACTCCCTTTTTGGTTGCTGTTATCTGTAATCTCTTTTATTTTCAATAAAACTCAGAAGTGTTACCTATTTCATCTTCCATATGTAAAAGGTAATGCAGGAACGTGCACAGCAGTCAGATAAAATGCAGTAACAGTAAAAGTGGTAATCTAATAATATCTTGAAATGATGATGAGCAACAGGACAATTGGTGTGGCATCTGCAGTCATGGATATTCTCCATCGTTGCGTTGAGGTGAAGAGAGAGCTGAGGGAAAGGCAAATCTCTCCATCGACCAGTCCATCTCCTTCCTACCCTCACCTGGCCATGAGCTTTGGGTAGTGACCGAAAGGACCACATCACGGGTACAGAGTATCTCCCTTACAGATGAACCGCTGCTCCTCTGCAGTGAAGGAGCCAGATGAGCTAGCTTGGGCATGAGGTCAGGATGCCTCCCGGTCACCTCCTTGACGAGGTGATCAGGGCACACCCAACCGGTAGAAGGCCTCAGGGAAGACACAGAACATGTTGGCGAAACTGTCTCTCAGCTGGGCTGGGAACGCCTCAGAATCCGCCAGGAGGAGCCGGACGAAATGGCCCGGGAGAAGGAAGTTTGGGCTTCCCAGCTTAGGCTGCTGCTCCTGCAACCCGGTTTCGGATAAGCGGTGGAAGGTGAATGGATGAATGTCAGTTAAAGCGTGAGGTCAATCTAGTTTCCCACCCTGACCGATGGCCACAAGCTTTGGGTCGTGACTAAAAGAACAGCATCCCGGATACAAGCGGCTGAAATGAGTTTTCTCTGTAGACTGGCTGGACTGTAAGAGATAGGAGGAGCTCGGTCATCCAGGAGGACCTCAGAGTAGAGCCAAGAGGAGCAAGTTGAGGTGCCCCGGGCATTTAGATCGGATGCCTCCCAGACGCCTCCCGGATGAGGTGTCCGTGCTTGCTAAGCCAAGAGAAAACCCCTGCGCTGATTTAGGACATGCAGTCGGGATTATGGCTTACAGCAGTCCTTCCAATGGAGCTGGAAGAGGTGGCCGGTGACCCGGAAATCTGGGTTTTCCAACTGAGACTGCTGCCCCCGCAACTCGGAACCGGATAAGCAGAAAAAAATTGAATGGGATAGTAAAATAATGTCATTTCAAATATGAAAGATTTTTTTTAAGTTGCATTTTTGGAAAATTTGCGGCTGTGCGAGTGATTAGTGCACAGGCCACACTACTAGGAGACCTGGGTTCAATTCCCCCTCTGGCATCTCTGTGTGGAGTTTGCATGTTCACCCCGTGCATGTGTGGGTTTTCTCCAGGTCCTCCGGTTTATTCCCCCATTCCAAAAACATGCTAGGTTAATTGGCCACTCCAAATTGTCCAGAGGTATGAATGTGAGTGTGAATGGTTGTTTGTCTATATGTGCCCTGTGATTGGCTGGCCAACAGTCCAGGGCAGGGGTCGGGAACCTTTTTAGCCATGAAGACCAGATATTTTAAAATGTGTATCTGTGAGAGCCATATACATTTTATGTATACATTGAATGCAATAAAATGTGTGCATTTTTATGTAAGACCAACAGTTTTAGATATAATGGGCTCTAATTACGTAGACCAGGCACACTACCCCACGCCAAGGGGGTGTGGCCAGCACACTTTTGTGAGCAGCGCAGTGTCCAATAATAAATCAAATACTTGCTGCCATTAATGCAACTTCTGCTGCTGCATGGTTTTGCACCGTACTCAGTATATTTCATTCTTGTGGCCATCTTTGCCAGAAGGCTTGCTTCTGCAGCTTTAGCTTGGTGACTATTTGACTAAAGGAGGAAAGTTTACATTTACATCTTAATGACCGAGGTACACTACCGCATTACCCAGTAATAATCGAGTTTTGGTGTTTGACCTGGAAAATATCATCAGGAAAGATAGATATGGTCGGCCGTATTGCAGTAGAAAATAGATGGACGGATTAAAATGCATAAGAAAGTTGTTGATTTTTAATATTTTTAACAGTGATTTCTGTGATGGTTTACTTTAAAATGTTAGCAAAAATGCATTTTTATTGTGGTAAATGCTTGAGAGCCAGATACAGTCATCAAAAGAGCCCTACCTGGCTCCCGAGCCATAGGTTCCCTACCTCTGGTCCAGGGCGTACCCCGCCTCTCGCCCCAAGACAGCTGGGATAGGCTCCAGCACACCCCTCGACCCTTGTGAGGATAAGCGGTAGAAAATGAGTGAATGAATAACGTTGTCATGATTGTGTGTTGTTGTTCTGCTGCCGCCTGCTGCTCTTTCCTTGCAGTGCATCCTCATCCTGTCCAGCAGCAGGCGGGCCACTCCGGCACATACCTGTATAAATCATCCCATTGGCTACTTAAGCCCTGCTCACAGTTATGCTAATTGCCAAGGTCAGCAGTGTTTTTGTTATATTGCCTTGCGTCTTGCCTGTACGCCTTTTGCTGCAGTGTTTTTAGTCATAGTGTTTTGACCATTGTGATTAGAGCCTCAGCAGCTATTTTGTACTTAGTTTTACATAGTTTTTATATTGTATAAAAACTATTTTTGTTCCGCTTCCTGCCTCCACATTTTGGGTTCCGGACCAGCTGACCAAAAGTCTTAATAGTATGAAAAAGAAGTCATATTCTGATGAGAAAAAAGTTCACATTTTCCAAGAATACACTTATACTGTAACAATATGGGGAAAAATAACGTCATTGCAGTTACAGAGTTTAAATATTAGAGAAAAAAATGTTCTTTTTTAAAGTTCATTCATTCATTCATTTTCTACCGCTTTTCCTCACGAGGGTGGCGGGGGGTGCTGGAGCCTATCCCAGCTGTCTTCGGGCGAGAGGCGGGGTACACCCTGGACTGGTGGCCAGCCAATCACAGGATTGTCCTATGGACAATTTGGACAATTTGGAGTGGCCAATTAACCTAGCATGTTTTTGGAATGGGGGTGGAAACCGGAGTACCCGGAGAAAACCCACACATGCACGGGGAGAACATGCAAAGAGATGGCCGAGGGTGGGATCGAACCCAGGTCTCCTAGCTGTGAGTCTGTGCGCTAACCACTCAGACACCGTGCAGCCTGAACCAAACAAGTTTTGCAAAATTAGGTTCAGTAATATCACGGTTCGCTTATCCCTTATCCCTATATCACATTTTTCCCGAAATTAATTAATTATCACTGTTTCATGGTTAGGGCTGCACAGCGGTCGAGTGGTTAGCACGCAGACCTCACAGCTAGGAGAAAAGGGTTCAATTCCACCCTCGGCCATCTCTGTGTGGAGTTTGCATGTTCTCCCCGTGCATGCGTGGGTTTTCTCCGGGTACTCCGGTTTCCTCCCACATTCCAAAAACATGCTAGGTTAATTGGCCACTCCAAATTGTCCATAGGTATGAATGTGAGTGTGAATGGTTGTTTGTCTATATGTGCCCTGTGATTGGCTGGCAACCAGTCCAGGGTGTACCCCGCCTCTCGCCTGAAGACAACTGGGATAGGCTCCAGCACCCCCTGCCACCCTCGTGAGGAAAAGCGGTAGAAAATGAATGAATGAATGTTTCATGGTTGACTATGGCCTGTTATTACTCAAAAATATGCATATTTAAAGCAAATTTGATGTATTTTTGGCCTAAATAAGCATAAACATTGTTAAATGAAGGAAACTGTAAGGCCTGGGTACTATTGTACTATACAATACAGAAGTTATTGTTGTATTGTTGGCACTGATTGTCTCACCTTCTCATACAGCGTCCACCCACATGTGCTTCCTACCTTGTTGTTAGACGGCTAAAGATAGTATCTTTGCTCTGGTGAGTGAGTGACAAAAAGTAAACAAAACACAGAATTTACTAGTTTCTTGTTAGGGAAATGTATTAAATATGTTAAATTACAGGATATTAAATGTAAATCCTTTTCCCCAATCATTTGCTCAGTGCATGGTGTAGCTGTAACCTGCACACCGACTGGTGAGCTTCAGCAGAGCGTCAATCTGTCAAATCCCCTCTTCCTGTCAAGTAATCACAGGCTGTATATGACCGTTTAATATTCATAATCATGTGTCACTTTGACATTTTCAAAAGGTTCCCAATCACATTCTCTGATGGCGTCCCACACAGGCCATGCATAACAATCCTCTCTGCTGTCATCAATAATAGCGGCCATTCTCGGGCAAGTCGCACAGGGACCTGATGTGTTAAGAATACAGGACTTTTCCACTGCAAAGTTCGCTTGAATGCTAATCAGAAGAGCATTTGTTTTCTTCCTCAAGATGCCGCCCATGTCTCGACCTCTGTTTTCCCACTCATTAAAACCTGTGTAAACTGCAGATAAAGGACATGCCGACATAAGAGTGGATGCTGGGTTCTGGAGGGCAGACGGAACAGCATGCAGCCTGCATTCTTGGGATTCCCCACAATTCTTTGCTGGGTTCTGAGTCACTTTAATCCTATCAGCCTAAACCTGTCTTCAGAGGGAAATCATAACATTTGATAAGAGAAAACCATCAGAGCAGGGTGAACATTTGTTCCTGTTTTTTGCATTGTGATTACATTTACCCCATGTTGATTTAAAATGTATATACTCATCAGACACAACATAGCTATATATGTAATGAGGTCCAATACAAGAAATGTATCTGGATGAGAGGGACAAAATACTACAAAACCTCTCGGTATGATGCAGTGCTGAGGAAAACCACTGTGATGTTGACCTATTGTGCTTTTTCTCCACTTCCACTTATTGTATTCTTGTGTTAAACCATGCCAAATTTCTGATAATGAGATTTGCGCATTTTGGAAAAGGCGTGGTAAAACCGTTCCTTTGTGACATCACAGAGGGGCACATACTAGATAGGAAGCACTTTGGGTGTGTGACCAATAACGGGAGAGTGGGCATGCCCGGAGGCGGGCCATGGGTGGAATAAATGAAAACAGACCGTTTTGGCAGAAAGCACAAATGACAGCTGGAATAGGTGCAGATTCTGGAAAATCTAGAACGTTTTCTGTGTGGGTTATTGTGTGTAGCTGCTCTTTTGGAGTCCACAACTCAATACAAACGATCGAAAATTAATATATATATATATATATATATATATATATATATATATATATATATATATATATATTTATATATATTTATATATATTTATATATATTTAAATTAATAGGTGAAGGCTTTTTGAAGCAGCTCTGGTTTTGGCGTTCTAACGTGACTGGTTAGGGTACAGCATGCATGACAGGAGTTGTGCCTTCCGAGTACATGCATTGATCCATTGGGCCGCAGTTTTGGCAAAAATCCCAAGCTAGCCCGAGACAGGGGAGTATAAAAAAAAAAAGACATTCGAACCCGAGGCGTCCACTCCAAGGTCCAGAATGCTAACCACTACACCACAGCGGCCATTGAGTCATTATTATGGTAAAGGTAATGGTTTTATTTCATTTGAACATGCATCAGGTTACAATTGAGTGCATCACATAATCAGTTCACAGTTCCACATGTCCAAAAGGAGTAGGAAGAAGCAAAGCTTATTAAATCCTACCCCTCCATCTGGTACTTTTACAATCAGTAACTGTTACATTTGCTCACTTCCTGCTTTCCATAATACAGTTTAAGGTTGTTGTTGTTTTTTGTACAAGGTGATATGACCATACAATGATATAATGGGTACCATAGTAAGTGTCAATATAGTGATATATATAGCACATCATGACTGGTTCAAGACTCTTCATCCTTGTATTTAGCAAATATCAACTGCTTGTATTGTTTCTTGAATTCGGTCATCGTTGTGCATTGTTTGAGGTCCTTACTCAATCCATTCTATAGTATGATTCCACATACTGAAATGCTATGGCTTTTTAACGTAGTCCTAGCATAAGTGTTTCAAATTTAGTTCTTCCCTGAGATCATATTTCTCCTCTCTTGTAGAGAAGTATTGGATGATACTATGCTCGGAAATGCTAAATTTCAGTAGGGAAGTAGGTCAAATTTGTTTAAGTATGCACATTTTATGGTAATAGGCCGTATTCAACAACACAATAGCATGATTAATATTTTTTGAAACACGATTTGAAAGTGAATTTGAAATGGTGAGGGATTACTGTAGTGTTACATGACTTGGGTGCTATAGATGTGGTGACCATAGCTGCCCCAATGTGATTGTTTACTCCCCACAGAGTCCAGAATTCCTGATGACACATTTTGACCAAGGGGGGGCCCGTGTATGAGCGTCTGAATGCGATAAATGAATGGCTGCAAACCTCAAGTACAAGAACTGGGAACAAAAAATGTCATTAACTTTAACTGGCAACATTTTCCATGACATGTCTTTCAAAATAACCTTGGCATGAACCCCAACCCCACCTCCCAAAAATGGTTTGAAGCAGCTATACTCCTGTGTCGGAGGAGAAAGTCCTGGGATTGTACATAAAACAAAGTACAAAATGATGGCTTACAATTAAGTCCCAGCTGCTGTGTAATTATGTGGTTTTACAACATGCCTGGGGGAGTACATATAGACCCTTGACATAACTAAAACTGTAATTAGGTTTGCAGCATTTTCCCTGTTTTTACTCCACCTAGACTCAGGTCAGAAATGGGTAAGAATGTTGGCGCCAGTTCCTTTGAGGATATGCACACAAATAAAGCAAATGAAAAGCACGGTGATACGTATAATATAATATTAATAAATGTTCACCTGCTATGCTATGCAAATGGTACCCGGTACTGGAATGGTAACATGCTCTTCTGCTGACACCTAAAGGACAAACAGGATTTTACACACAGCAAAAAATAGAATAAAATGTTTTCATCAGTAAAAATGACCAGTAATCATTTGTTTATTTTTTTCAAAAATTACAACAATTCACAGTTCATTCAGAATTACAGCTCATGCAATGATTTGTGTCAATGATAAAAAGTATTGCTTCCATTCCTTTGGTAATAATAAAACCACAAAATAAACCAATTTGGTTCTGTGATGGAAAAAAAACTGACCAAGAAAAATCTAAATGCCATCATGGAAATGGGGAAATGACAAAAAACAATCATAGAAAGTGAAAAGTAAAAAAGGAAAAGAAAACCTGTTATAGGGACATAAGACATTATGGTCAATGTTTCCCAGATCTGGTTTTGTGTGTCTTTGAATCATAATGTCACGGCAATAAATTATGTATTTGAGTAAGTTTGGATCCTGAGGTGAAAAGTTTTCAGTAACAATATGGAAGCAGCAGATTTTAACATTGTGGTACGGCTTTTCCGATGTTCTCGCCACACGATAACTTCATATTGTCATCGCCGTAATTCACAGTGGTTTTTGGAAGGTTCACTTAGCTGTTAAACATCATCTCGCATGAATATGATGATGTCAGTAGAGCACCATCTTTGTGCTTGTCAAAAACATGAATGACAAAAAGTTATATTTGAAAAAAAATATGGTTAAAACAAATACAACAATACACAGAATTACCACCTTCTGCAGTATATGGTGTTTCCAACATACAGTAATCAGTCATTCACTGTAAAATGCATGATTGAAATTGGTCAGGCAAATTTCATTAAGAAGGATATGAAAAAGGACCAATATGTATATGACTGTACAAATGAAGTGCAGTGTTCATAATGACATTTTCGTTATGTTATCATGGACTCAAAAGTGGAATCTTTGTGTTCTGCTACGTATTGGTCCTTTGGAAAAAATGTTCATTTCTGGCTTGGAATTGTTTGAATTCAATTTACAGTAAAAATATTGGGAAAAAAAATCCTTGGTCATCTTCCTAGCTGCTGACATCCCTAAAGCACTTCCTCCCTACAAGCCAGCTTTAATTCTCATTGGACAACATCCACAAGTACACTGGGGGGGGGGGGGCATCACAGGGATTATTTTTAATCCCCGGTACCAAACTGCACATTCCTCGCGCGTGTTCAAAATCAGCATGTAACTTTGACCAAAAAAAATATATACAGTGGATCCCGGCACAGGATTCACCACAAAATATGCTGTTGTTTCCCACAGAAAACACATTTCATTCACCCTAAATCAGTAATCATTTACTTTCATTTGGAGAAGAATGAGCCGTGTGTCAAAAATATACATTTTTATGTGTGTCTCAAATACTCGCTGATTTCAGCCATTGGCCGGTGGTCCCAGAGAGTAACCGCCGTGAAAAGCGCCGATCGACTGTATTAAGTACCGTAAGCTGTCAAATAAGCAATCATGTACTCCAGCTGGTGGTTCCACAGTGGCTTTAGCAGCAATATTGCACTTTTTAGTAACCTCGAAAAAAAAAAAAAAACATTCCAGTATTGTTCCTATTCTCATAAACTGTCAGTAAAAGTGTCCTACTGAGTTTAGGATTACAGTAAATATATCTTAGAAAACACAAACGAATGCGTCATACCTTGGTCATATCTATAACACTAACTAGACTGAATACATTTTCTTTATTTTGTTTTCCTACATTATACTTAGTTCTTCTGGGCTTTGTCTGGGTACAGTTTTAGCAATATAAACAGTTCCGAGAAGAATTTGTGAACTCACTTGGACACCACTTTTCCTACACAAGATTCTGTCCACCGAAAACCAACAGGAAATGTGGGAGGGGGGAGCTCCAGTCCGTGCTTTGAGGCACAAACATGTGGACCCAGTTCCTGTAGACCCAGTATGCCAGTCCCTGTAACAGGCTTCAAGATACAAAACCATGTGCTATCAGTACCAAAAAACTGACAAAAAATACAGCAAGTGCAGATCCTGAACTGCAAATTAACACAAATATGATTTAAAAAGAACCATCATATGAAATTCAGTTTCAAGGCACAATTACAGCAATTTTGCTAGGGAATATATTCACATCTGCAAATAAGTTAAATGCAGCTCTTATTAACCTAATGTTCAATGTTTTTGATCTGTGGGGCGCACCTGAAGATAACCAGAGCAGGCAAACACAGAACATCTTAACTCCAAAAACCAGTTTCGAACCTAAAACCCTCTTCTGTAATAGTGCAAACCACCCTCAAATCTTTTTGAGTGGAACCTCTTTAAGCATCATTAATCCCTTCCGGAAGGTCCTGAAATGTACTTTCATCCAATACATCATTTTTCAAATCCAATTAATCCGTTCCACACCCAGGTAATGTTAACATGACACACTTTTATGTGCAGACAACTATTTGAAATGCACTCCAAATTGTCCATAGGTATGAATGTGGGTGGGAATGGTTGTTTGTCTATATGTGCCCTGGGATTGGATGGACACCAGTCCAGGGGGTACCCCGCCTCGCACCTGATAGGCTCCAGCACCCCTTGTGACCATAGTGAGGATGAGCGGTAAAAAAATGGATAGGTTGATTGAAGACCTTTTGTAACAAAAATGTCAAATTGTCAAAATTACTTTGCCCATTGAACTGTATTAGAAATGTATTTCCAGTACGTTCCCATTCATTTATAAAATTTTCTTAATTAAAAATTGCTGAATTTGCACATTTTCTGATCAAATACAGGACAGCAAACTATGATGAGGATGCCATGAGATTTCCTCCCAGCTTCGTGCACAAGCCCTGCCTACCGTCTGTGTGCACTGAATGACTGCACTGATTTGGATTATGGCACCTACCAGTTTGTTTGTCAGCATGTCGCCATTAATATAATGTTGCACAGTATTGTACACCATGGCTTTCGTATTTAATAACGTATGAAATAACGTATTTAATGTGAGTGGAACATCAATATTCTTGCTAATCGGACAATAAAATACAGAGAGGCGCTTGCAGCACTTATTCCATTCTGAAGGAATGGAGGGCATGCTGGAAGGCGCTTGTCACTGCCTTCCTTTTATAGAAAGGAATAATAACAGTGGCGTGTGGCGTAACTGTGTTTGCTAGCAAAGAACTACAGTTCAGTAGTGTGATGGAGCTGGGAGGACAATGACAATGCTAATAAGCTGCTAAGAGGAACGCTATGCGATAAAAATACTGTACATTACAAACAGTTGGATTCACGCACTGTATAAATAACAAAATTATCAAAAATGTTTGCGTAAGATCTTGACCGGAAATACGCTAAAAGGGGGCGCATGCCAACCGAGGGTCCACTATATTTGGTTGACTTTGGACCGACATGCATGAAAACTCGCAATAGCCGCCGTGCTTTGTCTATCACCAAAAATTGCAACCTACCCCTTAGTGCAAAACCTAGATAAAGATCCCAGTCAGTGTCAGAGGCGACGGGTGCAGAGAAAGAGCCGTGCTGTGCCACTGCTGGCCACGCGTCAACACCTAGTCATGAAAACTGGCTAACTACTTGCACAACAAGGCCCTGTTCTTCAAGCATAGTGGTCAAATATGACTTATTGCATCTCTCAGACTGTGGAGACAAACATAACCATTTGGTTGTGCCAACTCTTCGAAAAGGACAACTCTTGTAAACATGTTTTGAAGAATAATTACAAATGTACTGCACTCATTTTAAGCTAAGTTCCACAAACTCTTTGGGAATGTTCGGTTGGGTCATAACTGTTTCGAAACCCTGTAATATATTACATTCTGTGTGAAGTTGCTATTATTTTCAGACATATCCAAATTCCTATGACCCCGGAAGTCATTTGAAGAAACCCACAGCTTCCATTTGCACACATGCCAACACAGAGAGGTTTAGTTGCTTTGCTTTGCTTTATCACGTGCTATTTCCTTGTTCTTGTTCAAACAGCACCATGGCCAGTTTGGGGCGAGAACCAAGACCTTCCAAGTTGCTCTGAACGCACCGGTGGTAGATGTCCTCGCTAAGCCGTGGGTTGCAGGCTTGGTAGTGGTAACCCTGGTGCAAAGCTGGCTCTACGGCCCTGAACACATGCAGACCCGAGTACTTGACAAACATGTCATAAATGTCCAGGGTCTCTAGGATCTCCTCGTTCTCTTGGACATCTTCAAGCATTTTTGTGCGTGTTGCCATATAGTCTGCATTGTAAAAACAAGCTTCATCAAACGACCAGCGATTAAAATGCCCAGAGTCTTTGCCCAGGTCGACTGTGGTCGGGCGCGGCTCGTTGTGATAAACCACATCGGGATTGTAATCCTGGAAATGGATGGGGAAGAACACTTGCCAGTTGTTTATGGAATTCATGCGGCAACGGTTCAGAAACTCTGCATTGATATTGGTGTTAACACCCGCTAAGAGGAACAGAGTGTCAACCGGGTGCTTCTTTGAAATGATGTCCATGAATTTGATCTGAGATGGTGTTTCCGTCTTAACGCTGATCCAAGGGATTTTCACTGAGGAGAATTTACCCTCGAGGATGTTTATTTCAGTCTTTACGCTAGCAAATATGTCATTCTGGTGAACTTGCTGTGCCTCCACTGGGTCATAAATAAATAAGAAGGTGAGGATGGCGTTTTCACTTGTCTCAAATGAATTTGAGGCAAAGACCTTCAAGAAATGTTCGACATAGTCCCGTTCCAACACAGATATTGGTATAATGACATGAACCCTTGTAGCTTCTGTGACATAGGGCATGGGAATGATCTCTACTTGGCTCAAAGGTCGCACCAAATGAACACGCTTGGAGATTGAACGACTACGACCTTTTTGGTTGACCGCTTCGAGCTGCAGATCTAAGGTGTACTCCATGCCCCTGGTAGGGTCAAAGCGTCTGTAGCCATTAATCAGATGCTGCTTTTTCAGGAGCAAGACCGGTTTGTACTTCTTGTTCAGCTCTCCTACAGCTACGTCAATGACATCAGCCACATCCATGCGGTCAATGCCACGCAGTTCACACTTTGGGGATCCATCTATGCATGCGTACATCTCCTCTTCTGTAAAGTACTCCCACTTTAAAACTTCAAATCGAGTATTTGGTTCAAAGGGTGGGTTGATCCCAATCGGCCAATGGGCACTTCGGTTGCCCTCAAATGCCACCACGCTGACATTCATGATTTCTGCCTGTGGAACGTGAAAACAAATGCATCCATCAAGCGAGACATGTAATACTGCGCTGAAGGGGCGAATACTCCACCACCACCAAGTTTTTTGGACCTACCTCAGAGATAACAGGCGATTTGATTTGTGACACTTGAAAATCCGCTTACCTGGAGCTTAGCAATCTCATCGTAAGTCTTCTGCAGTTCAATCTCAGTGAAGTATCTGTGGAGTCGGTACATCTGTTCGGGGTCAGACACTGGATGGACAGTCAGAGCTTTTTTGAACTGCTCACTCTGCTCTTTGCTTGGATCAGAGTTTTTTCCCAACTGGTAGTGGTGGTAGCGGAGCCCCTATGACAGAAGGAGAATTTGACAGATTTAACATTAAAAAAAAAACATTTACGCTAGAAGTTTTGCATTTGTTTTTACCAGGTCGAGATTGAGTACATTTTCATTCAATGAAAATGATCATTTTAACATTAATTAAAATTGCATTTGATTTTATGAGCTCACAGTTCAGTTATTTTAACAAAATTAAAATATTTTGAATACATGAAAAATTACATTTAAATGTTTTAAAATCAATTAAATTAAGATTTTTTTCCATTTAAATTAATTAAATGACACAATTAAATAATTTTCAGTGAGTTTAAAGAAAACAGCCTTAATAATTTTTTTTAATTAAACAATTCATTCATTCATTTTCTACCGCTTATCCTCACAAGGGTCGCGGGGGTACTGGAGCCTATCCCAGCTGTCTTCGGGCGAGAGGTGGGGTACACCCTGGACTGGTGGCCAGCCAATCACAGGGCACATATAGACAAACAACCATTCACACTCACATTCATACCTATGGACAATTTGGAGTGGCCAATTAACCTAGCATGTTTTTGGAATGGGGGAGGAAACCGGAGTACCCGGAGAAAACCCACACATGCACGGGGAGAACATGCAAACTCCACACAGAGATGGCCGAGGATGGAATTGAACTCGGGTCTCCTAGCCTGCGCACTAACCACTTGACCACGTGCAGCCCATGTACGATTCACAAATTACAGAAACAAAATTACACATAATATCATATCTTATAGTCGACAATGTTTCTTTTTAGGAAAGTGCAACTATAATGGTAACTGTCTGACTTATTGTTGAATTTTAAAGAAATTTAAAGTTCCTTTATCGTCTATTGTTCCCAATCTCAACTGACAAATCCCGGCACACTGCTTTCATCCAATCAATTTGCCTTTGTCCATTTACGCATTTTACCAGGAAAGTGTTCCCAAATTGGAGACTTCACAGACGGATATTATTTTTTTAGCTCTGTTTCGGCTTGGTACTATCACCAGTCATGATTCTTGCTAGTCAAAGGTCGGGCTGAGTGAAAGTTACACTAGCAGCCATAGCCCCATCATGTAGTACAGTTACACCCCTACTTACAACAGATTGGGGCATTTTAGGCCACAACAGACCAAACTTAACAGACCAGTAAGGTCATGGAAATAAGATATGCAGCATGGTCTCTAAAAAAGAAAGCGAGTAAGTGATCCCTATTACTTCATTGTGTGAAGCTCTGTGGGAACAGTTGGCTTTTTCCATAAATTTGGTTGGTTTTGGCTCACTTAGACCGTAGAAAATCTGGGCACAAATATTTTAACACAAATGATTAGTCATAGCACCCGTACAACATATTGTAGGGTTGGGCGTCACAGCTGTCAGTGATTTGCCGGTCATTATCTTCAATCAGTTTTCCAAATGTTACAGCATGATTAATGAATGAATAAAATCCCACACTGGTTGACAAATCAGAACGTTGGCTTGTCACCTCCCCACCAAAGACAACTCACGGCTCTTCTCTTGATTTCTTTCCACTCTCCAGCCCACATAGTAAAAGGAGGGTATTAGCAACCTACCCCGTTATATAAATATTATATATAACCAAGCCCAGTAATTATACTTTTATATAGCAGTGTTTCAGTTTTAAGTACAAATAGGTCAAGGCCATGACGGTTCAGAATCCTTGCTATAACTTTCCCACAGCTGTTTGAAACGACCTTCTCCAATCAGTTTTCCCTTTTTCCTTTCGCTGCCTTCTTTTCCTCCACTTTAACACGACACACTGGAAAGCAAAGTGAAGAAAATATCAGCACGATGTAGCCTGAATCTGATTCTTGCAAGTTAAAACCAAGTGGATGTATGGATGGAGAAGAGGAGGGACAACACATAATCCAAAGTATATATCTATAATGTGCTGTTTACAAAAGAAGCACACTATTTGTGCTACACAGATACAGTATACGCTGGAAACACACCCTTCGTGTCCGCCGCCATCACAAGCATCAAAAGCCTTCCGTTTTGCTTCTAATACAGACCAGACGCAAAGCAAGAAGCTATGCCGTAATTATGGGGCCAAATTATGCCATTTAATTACGGATTGATCTAAAAATCATGTAGTGTCCAAATCATCACAAATGTTATCACTGGCATAAATTTCAGTGCAATGTTTTATTATAATTTTTCATGAATGTAGAGAGAGTTGATGGTTAGCTGAGTGCTACCAGCAGGTTAGCAGTGGAGAGAGTGGCCGACAGCAGATCCTGTGTGAATGTTCACTGCATGTGTTGTATTAACTCTGCTTAATAAAATGACTGAAGTGCATCATGAGTTTCTCCTTAAGCACAAAACAGTGGAAGTAGAGTAGTATTCCATACTAGCCTCTGGGTGTCAGTAATGTTACAGTGATGAGGCAATGGCCACCAGGAAGTACACTGCCAACGCTAATGTATGAGACTTATTTTATATTATTTATGTCAAAGATGCGGCTGCATGGCAAGGCGAGTGGTTGGCATGCAGGCCTCATAGCTAGAAGACCGGCGTTCAATTCCACCCTAGGCCATCTCTGTGTGGAGTTTGCATGTTCTCCCCGGCAGACGTGGGTTTTCTACCGGGACTCCGGCTTCCTTCCCCATTCCAAAAACATGCTAGGTTAATTGGCCACTCCGAATTGTACATTAATGAATGGCCCATGTCAGTCAAGCCAAGAGAGCATAGCATGCCTTTCACTTAGTGAGGCTAAAACTGACGGCACTTCAATCATCTCGGGACAGTTTTATATCAAATCAGTTGTTGTGGTGTGTAAAAGCTGCATAATAAAAGCTATGTTATTGCCCAAAAGCATCTGTACATAACAAATGTTGCAAGTTATGGCATACAGAATATGTTCCTTACCTCATAGTTGTTGACACAGTTTGTAGCCGTATAGTCAATGATGCATCTCCCGAGCCACTCATCAGGCCTGGCGCTGAGGATATCGTTCCTGCAGTTTTCCAGGAACGGTTGAAGCCGAAGAAGAAGGGTACGAGACAGGAGGTACCCGAACCCTCCGTAGCAGTACCTCCCTTCCATCTCTCCACCAATGAACTCCTCGGGACAGCCCATATATAGCTCTCGATCAATACTCAGGTGATCCACAAGATTTTTGATTCTGTCGGCTTCAGTGTAGACGTCATCTTGGACCAAGTAAAACCAATCATAGTCTTTGATGTAATGGTCAAAGATGTATTTAACAGTCTGAAACATGTTCCAGATTAGCCTTTCGTCCCCATGCGTGACTACGAACATGCCATGGGGGACTTTGCGGTTGCGTGTGCCGGTGAAGAAGACCACAGGGTCCAGGTGATGGCTAATAGTGCGATTGACAGCTACACCCAGGGTGTTTATGGTGTTTTTAGACGTCAGGACTCCAACGAAGAGACGCTCGCGCATCCCCAATTCTGTGCTTATGTATTTTGCCCTGAAAGAGACACCAAATAGCAACTGAGTACAACGTCTACAGCACAGATTCCCGACGGGTGGATCTTAATCTTGCAAATGTATTCTGTCATTGAGATCAACTCACTCTACCCTTGCCCCTTTGCCCCAGGATGAGCCATTGCCCTATGCCCATTTTGTCAGGAGCCACATGCATCGTGATCCCTGTGAACTCGATTCAAGAAACTCACAATTTGAAATGTTGTTTGGACACAAAGATATAAAGAAGGTACATTTTTGTTGAATGAACACAATTTGCACTAAAGAAGAGGTCAACTTGACCTAAAGTTGCACAAAATGTTTTGGCAAATTCCTTTCGTGTGAAGAGTGTCCCTTACTCCTGCCAAAAAGCCACACTGCTCATGTCCAGATAAGGAGTGAGTCCTGGTGATGCCACGTCATTGTTATCCTCTAAAACCCGACTTAACTGTGGTTGGTCTCCAGCCTAAAATGTACTAGCCCCGTCTCTTGTTTAGCCTTAGAATGTGTTTCACTGTACTTCATGCGTTTTATACATCAGATGTGTGGATCTGGAATGTGCATCATAGTTAACCATTTATGTGTCATATTTGAAATCACTATGAAAGAAATAACCACGAGCAATCTAAAGGGGTGATGGTGAGTCCCTCACCCAAACCAGTTCCGAACAATCAGTCCACACATCATGAAATGCCTTCCATTTGGATAAAGGCTCATATGATTTGTCTATATTGCTAGGGGTTATCAGAAAATCTAATTAGCAAAGTACGTAAGTTTTGACTTTTGTAAATGTTTCCGCAATAGAATAAGCAATTTTATCATCAGCTGTGTTTTTGAGGCGCTTTGGCATTTATTTAAAAACGGTGACCATCTGATTAATCATTGATAGGACACTTATTTATACACATCTACTTAAAACAAACCGACATCCAACTTGTCGTCCATGCAAACCGAACATCATATTTCTGCCAAAAACGCAGCGCAAACATTAGTGCGCCGAAAATGTATTTCTGTTTAAGCATATGACATCTACTGTGTGCTTTGTATTTCCAAGAACCCTGCAGGTCACCTTTTTTAAAGGGACTTTAAACATCAAGTCTCTTGGGGTGCCAGGGCTAATATTTGAACAGGGGTAGAATCCAGGAAAAGTTGGACATTTGAATGCATCAACACAGCAAAAATACAGTATGGTGTCTGAGGTTCTCCGCTGCTTGGCTAAAGTTTATTAGGTACACATTAGTAGTAACACACGAGTAAACACAGCATACATATGGATGTGCTTAAAATACATAGTGTTCATAGTAAATTGAAGTAAGTTATTTAGATCAGGGGTCTCAAACACGCGGCCCGCGCGCCAAATGTGGCCCACAGGACACTAGTTTGAGGTCCCCGCCTTGATATGAAAGTTTAATGTTAGTGCGGCCCGCACAAGTTTGATATGGATGCTGTATGGTATCATGTACCCAGAAAAAATTATTATGTTTGATTAATGTTCATGTTAAAGGTTAAATAACTGTTAATAGTTATCCTCCCTATCCGTGGGGAAGTGGTAAGTTCTTGGCTTTTAAGTTTAAAGGAAATAACTTGGAGGCTACCGTTTAGGTCGCTAGCTCTCTAGTTTGCGAGTTAGCATGTGTCACAAGACCCTGCAGTTGCGTATAAGTTGCGTATAAGTATAAATGTGACTATAGTTGTGTTTTGTCATGTCTACAGGGCTCTAATAATGCTTTGTTCATTTTAATCTGAAAAAAATAATGTCTACCCACCAACTATATGTGGTTTCTTAAGTTTTTATTATTTGCCGTTTTATTATTATTATTATTATTATATTTATTTATTTATTTATGACTGATTGATTGATTGATTTTCTTTATTCTTGATTTGTTTATTTATTTTTCATCTTATTTTGTGTAGAAAAATAAAAAGTAAGATATTTGAGAACAGTGGAATGTTTTATGAGAGCTTTTCTTGTAGAAAATCGGAACCAAAGCAAAGTTTATTCATTTTTCTGTTTTTAATAAATGCGTTTTTTGTTGTTTTTTTTTTTGGAAAACCTGATGCGGCCCAGCCTCGCCCAGACCCGAGCTCCAGTGGCCCCCAAGTAAATTGAGTTTGAGACCCCTGATTTAGATAGTCCGTTTGCTCTGCCAGTATGGTTCATTTGGTCAAGTGTGACCAAACGGAAACCAAGACCGCCTGATTGATGAGGGTCAATCCCCTTGCCATGTCACCTTTATGGGCTGCATGTGGACGCACATTCAGGCCTGAAGTATAACTGTCACTTAATTCGGATGAAGTTTGTAAACCACATGCCACTTAAAATTAGACTTATTAAGTATTGGCTTACTTCATGATACAGCGATCACACCTACCTGAAAACTTTCTTAGGAGTACTTGGCTTGACTTGATTATACGGGACTACTCGTGGTTCGAAATCCGCCTCGGACTCCACGTCGTTGAGGACTGAAATGGAATTGGTCTTCCTAGCTCCTTTAAAGTGTTCGTCCTGAGCCAAAGCAGCGCCATCAGCGTCGTGCCCGTCCACATAACATGCTTCTTCTGTCCAGTTCACACTCAGCAAACTCAAGGAGAATCCTAAAGAAATGCCGATTACTACCGGGCCCAGCGACCTCAGGGCAGAAAAAAGGGCTGAAAATCTCATCTTGCGCGTCCGCTCCTCTTTCCTGATGCGCTTTCGGAGCCTCCAACCTCTCTACATACACGCTACAGGTCAACTACATCAAGTCGGCGATGTTTCCACATCCAACTTCTACCAAAGACGCAAGTTCTTCCTTAGAAATTACGTAGGAGTCTTACGTGTCAGATAGCTGCTTACATAGCTCCGCCCTCTCCAATGGAAGAATCACCCGCAGGCGGCTCTAGTTCCTGTGTGTCCTCATGCGCTTAAAGCTGTGCGGAAGGCACTGTGTGTGTATGTTGGCCGTCGTGAGACGACCAGTTCACCTGCGTTGCCATGTGACGTCACCACACAATCCCTTGCAGGGAATCCTCAGCAGGGGTGGGCATGTCTTTTTTTTATAGTACAATAAAAAAAGTCTCGTTTTCTGAACATTCAGATTAGAAAAATTAATATCCAACAGAGCAACTACAGTATTTGATAAAAGTCAGTACACCCCTCACATGTTTATTACTCTATGTTTTCACAGGACAATACTACAGATAAAATGTGATATACTTAAGAATAATCAGAATATAACTTATTTTTTAAACATAACTTTTTAAACCTGTTTAAAGATATTCTTTTTGTCTTCCAACTTTTGTCTTTTTGCCTCAGGGGACACTACATAGAGCAGGGGTCTCAAACACGCGGCCCGCGGGCCAAATGGGGCCCGCAGGACACTAGTATCTAGGCCCCCGCCTTGATATGAAAGTTTAATGTTAGTGCGGCCCGCGCAAGTTTGATATGGATGCTGTATGGTATCATGTACCCAGAAAAAATTATTACGTTTGATTAATGTTCA
The DNA here is from genome assembly GCF_030265055.1 of Doryrhamphus excisus. Taxonomy (NCBI): domain Eukaryota; kingdom Metazoa; phylum Chordata; class Actinopteri; order Syngnathiformes; family Syngnathidae; genus Doryrhamphus; species Doryrhamphus excisus. Next base: position 8,253,503 of record NC_080474.1, read on the forward strand.
TGTTAAAGGTTAAATAACTGTTAATAGTTATCCTCCCTATCCGTGTGGAAGTGGTAAGTTTTTGGCTAAGTTTAAAGGAAGTTTAAAGGAAATAACTTGAAGGCTACCGTTTAGGTTGTTAGCTCTCTAGTTTGCGAGTTAGCATGTGTCTCAAGACCCTGCAGTTGCGCAATATGTTGTAAATAAAAAAAAGTATAAATGTGACAATAGTCGTGTTTTGTCATGTCTACAGGGCTCTAATAATGCTTTGTTCATTTTAATCTGAAAAAAAAATAATTTGTCTACTCACCAACTATATGTGGTTTTTTATTATTTGACGTTTTATTACAGTAAACCTCAGATATATCGGACTCGGATATATCGGAAATTCGCTCAAAACGGACAGATAAAAAAGAACCGATGCATTTCCAATAAAAATTCATTGCATATATCGGATTTTTTATAACGGATTTCGCCTATTTCGGACAAAATCTCCAGTCCCGTTCCAATGCATTTCCATTAAATTTCCCTCGCATATATCGGATGGTCGCGTCGTGGCGCTCTGATTCGCCGAATCGTGACAGGCCGCTATACGACGTCATTTGCAGCGTTTGCAGCGTTGCCTGCGCGTCCAGGTACATTGGAAACATAGTCAAGGAGGTGCCTTTTTATAACGGATAAAATCCGATTTACGCATATACCGGATATAAATCTGATATATGCGTAAAATGGACATTTTCCGGTATACGCATATAACGGATTTCGCTTATATCGGACAAAACCAGTGGGAACAATTGAATCCGATATATCCGAGGTTTACTGTATTATTATTATTCTATTTATTTATTACTGATTGATTGATTTTCTTTATTCTTGATTTATTTATTTTACATCTTATTTTGTGCAGAAAAATAAAAATTAAGATATTTGAGAACAGTGGAATGTTTTATCAGAGCTTTTATTGTAGAAAATCAGAACCAAAGCACTGAAAAAGTTTGTATATTTTTCTGTTTTTAATTTTTTTTTGAAAACCTTATGCGGCCCAGCCTTGCCCAGACCCTAGCTCCAGTGGCCCCCAGGTAAATTGAGTTTGAGACCCCTGACATAAGAGTCAATCACATGCTTGATTTGGTTTAGTTTTTCACCAGTCTTTATCTAGGCTAACTATACTGCTTTCCAAGATGTACACTGACAACTTTTAATTATATCCAACTTTCAGTTCTATAGTTTTGACCCTTAAGGTTGCTGAAATATAAGGCATGTACTCACTTTTGCAAGATACTATACTGTATGAAGATGGCAGACAATATAACAGGTCAAATCTTTGGCGTTTTGTGCATTTCCAAAACAATTAATAATAAATAGCAGCAATGTAGCTGGGCCAGCAAAGCCTTCTCTGCTGCTAATGTCAGCATTTTTCCATTGTTTGGCTGGGTGATCAGAGCAAAATTCTTTGACGAGCCAAGTTACACCCACAATGGCTGAATGGACATGTATTTTATTGAAATGGTTTGTGTTTTTGTCATGTTTTTAGCTAAATGCAGATTCTTAACTGCTCCAGATCATGTTTTAGCTTGGAGATTTGGAGTCATCTAGATGTGGCTGATCGTTTAGTTTGATTAGCAATTTAAAGAATCCTATAGAGAATCCTATAGTGGTACAGGAAATGTGTCACAAAAAATGTTGTGGTCCATGTGTCACTACTACGTGGAGGACTTTGTTCTTGGAAAGGCACATAAATATAAGAAATCCCTACAGGTTTCTAGTCATCCGTGATAATTATCCTAAACAGCAAAGGCCAGTAGAATTCTTCACATTCTTGAGAATGTTCACTCAAGTGAAAGGGATTAATCAGCTCCTTAGCTTTTGCTTGGAAAAAAATTGTCCTCTCATGCCATCTAGTGGTAACATAACAGGAAGCCCCAGCACATACAGTCAGAATTTAAGATTGGAATTTCTGTCTTTCTGTGTAGACAGAAAGATTATACAGCATAAAACACAAAAATTATTTATTTATTTATTTATTCTAACATAAGGATTTATGTGAAAAAGGGGACATTTTTACACTGTGTGACAAATAATCATTTCTTGCAGACATTGTGCCGTTCTTTTCCTCCCATGCATCCTGTTCAGGGATGATTTATTGAAACGGATTATGTGTGAAAGGCAGGCTACACCCTGCTACAAATAATCACAGGACAGAAACAGAATACCTGCAATTGGCTGGCAAACAGTCCAGGGTGTACCCCTGCTTCTTGCCCGAAGACAGCTGGGATAGGCTCCAGCATACCTGTGACCCTAGTGAATATAAGCGGTATAGAAAATGAATGGAGGGAAACTGAATCCAAGGCTAGGGACCACAGCAGTGGGTGTGTCAAATGAAATTAAAGCAATGGTCGTAGATCATGTCATCAATCGGGGCATGACGATGAGTGAGGCTGCTTTGCAACTACATCATGTGACAGCAGCCCAGTGTCAGGCCTTGATTCATCATGCCTGGATTCATCATGCCTGACAAGGGGACATTTCCACTGTAATGTTGACGAGAGTCTCTGACCAACTCCTGAAGAGAGAGGGAAGGAAAATGATGAGTAACAATGTTACAATATTGTTTTTCTGTAAATTATAGTGTCATATTTAGCAGGGGATGATTACACACTGCAAAGTTACAGTAACAACCAATGGTGGATCATATCACAATATAAGGAATGTAAAGTGCAATGACCCTAAATTGGACACAAAGCTTGACGATCCTTGACCTTCTGGTTGTTCCTTTAAAAGGGAACCCTATAGGGCAGGGGTCTGAAACTTAATTTACCTGGGAGCCACTGGAGCTAGGGTCTGGGCAAGGCTGGGCCGCATAAGGTTTTCCAAAAAAAAACAAACATATTTATTAAAAACAGAAAAATATACAAACTTTTTCAGTGCTTTGGTTCCGATTTTCTACAATAAAAGCTCTGATAAAACATTCCACTGTTTTTATTTTTCTGCACAAAATAAGATGAAAAATAAATAAACAAATCAAGAATAAAGAAAATCAATCAATCAGTAATAAATAAATATAATAACGGCAAATAATAAAAACTTAAGAAAGCAAATATAGTTGGTGGGTAGACAAATGAATTTTGTCAGATTAAAATTAACAAAGCATTATTAGAGCCCTGTAGACATGACAAAACACAACTATAGTCACAGTTATACTTTTTTTATTTACAACATATTGCCCAACTGCAGGGTCTTGAGACACATGCTAACTCGCAAACTAGAGAGCTAACAACCTAAACGGTAGCCTTCAAGTTATTTCCTTTAAACTTAAATAGCCAAAAACTTACCACTTCCACACGGATAGGGAGGATAACTATTAACAGTTATTTAACCTTTAACGTGAACATTAATCAAACGTAATATTTTCTTTTGGGTACAAGATACCATACAGCATCCATATCAAACTTGCGCGGCCGCACTAACATTAAACTTTCATATCAAAGCAGGGGCCTCAAACTAGTCTCCTGCGGGCCACATTTGGCCCACGGGCCACGTGTTTTAGACCCCTGCTATAGGTTATAAGGAGTATAATGGTATAAGGAGCTGTTTCATGGTGACTCTGTGTTTCTGCAAGATTCAGCTCAGTGTGGAAGTGCTGACCTGGTTAATGTGATTTAATCTATTGACATCTTGAATTACAGTATGTGTGTATAAGCATTTCCAATTACCAGAGTGTGTTTTGCATTTTTATTAAAAATGTTTTCCCAATGATAACAAGGTATTTTATCTTTGAGCTAAGGTATTGTTACATTGTGTTTTATTGTTACAAGAAAAGTTGGGGGGACGGAAGGTCTGCTCTAAGCATTCACTTGTTGGGTGTAGTTGGCAAAAACCGTAACGTATGGATTTAACCAGATTTTCTAAGCAATGTGTTATGTAACAATGTCAACATCACACTTTATAAAGTAAAAAAACGCAATAATGTCACGAGTTGTGTAATACATGCTAGGATGTGGAACAACGGCAACATTAAGGTGCTCTTTTTTGGTAGAAGTGAAGTCATTTTCAATCTGCAAGTTTTAAACAAGTTAAATGATGATATGCAAAAAAATGTTTACATTTGCAGAAATCGCATATCAAGTTTGTCCAAGTGGTGTTGCCGTATTAAATCGACTCGGGACTGAGCCGACAGTCTACATCCGGGTATTTCTTGTATGCGGAAGTCGAAGTTCAACTTGGTGATGACGTTTAACGGGTCCAAAGCAAGTGCAGAGAAAAGCGGACAGAAACAACCTATGAGTTGAATAAGCTGCTTCCAGGGGGCGTTCTAGCTGCCCTTGCCAGCTGGCTTTCGGCGTGTCTGAGTTTTTCATGGTTCTCCTGTTGCTCCTTTGGGGCTTTTAAGTGCAGCTCTGGCTCATGGCTGAGATGGAATGTCGCGTGTTGTCCATTCAGAGTCATGTTGTCCGCGGATACGTGGGGAATAAATCTGCAACATTCCCACTGCAGGTAAATATGCCGTTTAATATGCAGTGTTTGTATCTGTATAGCCAACATTACACTACTGCTTGAGGTTATTTTCAACGGCAGCTGTGATGATCTTACAACTATTTTATTTATGTACATTAGCGGTTTCATCTCCACGCAGAGCCATCCCTTTCGGTACACTTGCGCGAGGTCATTCTATCCAGTGCAAAAATATTTAATGCGCAATTATGGTTCACACTGATAGAAAGGTATTTATTTGCCATTTAGGATGTTGTCAAACAGGATTGTTGTCTGTTTCCTCAGGTCCTGGGTTTTGAAGTGGACTCCATCAACTCTGTGCAGTTCTCCAACCACACAGGTTGTCCCATGACAGGAAAATAACTTTATTTATATTGTACAAAATGACAACAAAAATGTCTACAGTTGCAATTATTATTTTTGTAAATAACTTGGTTTGAAGGTCAAGTCCAATGTATCATTCCATTGACTTTGAAGTAGAAACAGAGGTGTCATAGATGATATAGAGGAGTTAATGACTGTTTTCTTGCTTTTGGACTTTGCACGGCTTCAGTGGTTGTCAGTTTTGAAAAAATAATGCCAAAATAACACGCCTATATGCCAGAAGCACTATGGCTGTTGATTTAGTTTAGTTCTGTTAACATGCACATGCTTACATTTTGCTCAACTTGTCAACAAATGCACAATTGTCTCTATCCATTTGTATTCCACACAATGATGACTTTAAGATAGCCTGGTAGTTGGGGGGTTAAAATACCCCCCTCCTTCAATCAGATGTTTTTCTATTACACTGAACCTTGGCTAATATGATCCTGTAAATGAGCATGGCAATTTGCAAATGGTAAACATCTTAAGGCTCAATTAGCTTAATGCTTAATTAGCACATTGAAAGGAAAAGTTTAAATGTCGAAACTTTCATGCCCAAAATGCCGACAGTTCAGGCTGGGCTTTATTCACCCAACTATGTGAAGAATGTGACTCCCCATAGGGGAAGACTTTGCACAACACCCTGTTAAATCCATTAATCACTGCAGCTTTCTAAAATGACAACAAAAAAACAACTAGTGTGTGTATACAGACTAAATGACACATCTGTAGTTAGAATTGTATGTTTACAGCAAATGTTGTTTCTGGTGCAGAACTGAATGAGTCTCCTTGTGTAAAAAGATCTCACAGCATGAACTGCCCTGGTTGGCTCAGGGGTGGTGGAGGTCTTGGTTTGAACTTTGTGCTCCTTTGTGTGTTCATTCATTTGCAGTCTGAGCAGCATTGGGTGTTTACTGCGGGTTACTGGTGAAGAGGCACCAAAAGGGAGACTGCTGACACTCAGACATTCCATTTAGTCAATGAGTCCATGATAAGACAGAAAAGGGAAGTAATTGGGTAGGCCCTAGACCAGGGGTGTCCAAAGTGCGGCCCAGTGGCACGTTGTAAGAATGTCATTTAACAGGAGAAAACATTTGTAAAAAAGCAGCAGCAAAAATGGAAAAATCAGTCATTTTACAAAAATGTTGGAAAAGTTCTAATCTAACAAGAAAACGTAATTTTTGAGAATAATGTCATTTGAGGAGCATAAAGCTGACATAGTATTAAAGAAAAATGTACTTTTTTTGAGTCATAAGATTTCTTAAAAACAAACAAAATAATGAATAAAGTAGTAATTTTGGGAAAATTAGATTGGGGAAATGTAAGAATATTATGGAAATAAAGTTGTAATACTACTAAAAGAAAATTTACAACATTATTTAAGAAGAAAGGAAAATAAAAAAAAACACAGCAGCTATAATGGGGCAAAAAGAGTGACGCTCATACGTTCATTCATCCATTTTCTACCGCTCATCCTGACGAGGGTCGTGGGTATGCTGGAGCCCATCCCAGCTGTCTTTGGGCGAGAGGCGGGGTACACCCTGGACTGGTGGCCAGCCAATCACATGGCAGATATAGACAAACAACCATTCACACTCACATTCATACCTATGGACAATTTGGAGTGGCCAATTAACCTAGCATGTTTTTGGAATGTGGGAGGAAACCGAAGTACCTGGAGAAAACCCATGCATGCATGGGGACAACATGCAAACTCCACAAAGAGATGGCCGAGGGTGGCATTGAACTCAGGTCTCCTAGCTGTGAGGCCTGTGTGCTAACCACTCGCCCACAGCCACATATTTACATGTGTTGCTTTCAAAGTGGCCTTCGGTAGAAAGTTAAAGCCAATATGTTGTTTTGTCAAAAACACAAAACTGATAATTATGCCTTCATGGATGAGTGAGGATTTTTTAAATCACATTTGAGAGGATCAATATTTACATTTTTTTATTAAAAAAAAGTTAATCAATTACCGCAATAGTAGTCAATTAATCGTTGCAGCTCGACTCATAAACAAACTTTTGTCTCCTTTCAAGGCTATGCCTACTGGAAGGGTCAAGTCTTGACAGCCGATGAGCTCAACGTGCTGTACGAGGGCATCAAGCTCAATAAGGTCAACCACTATGACTATATCCTCACAGGTGAGTCCAAAGGACGGGGCCATGTTGTCTTTTAAATATTTCAAGAAGAGAATCTTGCGTCGGAATTGACAATGTTTTTGTTCCATTTCCTGCTCCCAAGGGTACAGCAGGGACACGTCCTTCTTGGCAACCGTGGTTGACATCATTCAAGAGCTGAAAAAGGCCAATCCCAGTCTGGTATATGGTTAGTGCAACACTGTTGAATTATCTAGTATATACAGTGATTATACAGTGAGAGTCAAGTCTTTTGCTATTTTGTTTTCCACAGTTTGTGATCCTGTGATGGGAGACCACGGGGCAATGGTGAGCACCGCTCTGTTTCTACACTAATCATCTAGGTATAAGGACATAAGATTTTATTATGTCCACACTGAGGATATCTACAACCACACACTTGTAGTGTGACGACAATCTTCTGATAAAGCAGCCAAAACAAACATTGAACTTGTCACCCATTCCAGTATGTTCCGGAGGAACTTCTGCCAGTCTACAGGGAAAAAGTAGTGCCTTTGGCTGACATCCTTACGCCTAACCAGTTTGAAGCAGAGTGGGTAACATTTTACAATATTCCATGATCAAACAGCCAGCAGCTAGCATTTGCAAATGATACACGTGAGCTGTTTTCATGGATTCATCTGCCTTTTCTGATGCAGGCTATTAACTGGAAGAAAAATCCACACAATAGAAGATGCAATGGAGGTGGGTGTGCTGCATTTAGACAACAGTCCAAAATTCTGAGTGCTTCCTCTCGTTCTCTCCAGGCAATGGAATTGCTTCATAAAATGGGTCCTGGTATGGTGGTGCTCACCAGCACTGACTTGCCTTCAAAACAAGGAGACCGGTACCTGGTGGCCCTCGGGAGCCAGAAAACCGGTAAAGTACACCAGCACTTTCCTCAGCACAAATGATAAGACTGTAGCATTCAAGATATTTTGTTTGTGTGAGTACCGTAATCCCTCGTTCCAGACCCAACCGTGAGAAGTGAATTTCTGAGAAGTAGGATTCATTATTTAGAAAATAGAAATCAAATGTCTGCACAGCTACTGTGCTACATAGAATTTTACAACCTTCAAAACATTATTAGAGCCCTCTACAAATGTAATATCACCCCTATATCACCATTGCACTTATATTAACCAATATAGTAGACATTATATGAGAGATTAAGCAATTTAAGACATAACTATGTCGTGTGTGTCACTGAACTTTACAGTAGCATTACTGACACCAAGTGACCAGTGTGGAATACTACATATCATCACAACATCTTTGTGTTTTCTGAATGCTTTATATGTGTATTTTAGTTTATTTAGCCATTTTTATGGGAGAAAATGCCCGAAATACATAAAATCTGGTTCAATATTTTTTTTTACTATATAATAGGCCATTTTTAACCACAAATGAGTATGATTTATTAATTCTTATATTTTGATGTGTCCATAACCCTGCTGTTTGCCAGTATCTTTAAGAAATACAAGGTAAGATTTAGGCGGCACAGTGATCGAATGGTTAGCGCAGACCTCACAGCTAGGAGACAAGGGTTCAATTCCACCCTCGGCCATCTCTGTGTGGAGTTTGCATGTTCTCCCCGTGCATGCGTGGGTTTTCCCACATTTCCTCCCACATTCCAAAAACATGCTAGGTTAATTAGCGACTCCAAATTGTCCATAGGTATGAATGTGAGTGTGAATGGTTGTTTGTCTGTATGTGCCATGTGATTGGGTGTACCCCGCCTCTCGCCCCAAGACAGCTGGGATAGGCTCCAGCACCCCCCGCGACCCTCGTGAGGAAAAAGCGGTAGAAAATGAATGAATGAAGGTAAGATTTATTAACTTGTGCATTTTGTCCAAGGGGTGCATTGCCAAGATGATGCGAGCATCAAGTGCTCAAGAGCATCAAGCTTGAGGTTCTATCACCAAATTCATCCGCTGGCCTGTCGATTCCAACAATCAACAACATCTGGCCTAATCTCGCTGCCCTTTCTGTTATCCTTCATATAGTCAAACCAGACGGGACCATTAGCACTCAGAAGATCTGCATGGACATCCCCAAAGTTGATGCCGTGTTTGTGGGGACAGGGGACCTGTTTGCTGCCATGTTGCTGGCCTGGACACACCATCATCCCAAAGACCTGAAGGTCAGACCCACTTTTGTGTTGCTGCAAGCCTGCAATGACTGCCCCAATGCAATAATGGCTACTTAGTGTAACCAAGCCTTCTGTCTCTTTCCCCCACAGGCTGCCTGTGAAAAGACTGTTTCGGTCATGCACCATGTAATTAAGCGCACCATTACCTACGCTAATGGTATTTCTGGCTATTTATTTGTATCATTACTATTCTTCAGACATGCGTTATCATTTTCCTCTTCATTTATTTTTCAGAAAAAGCTGGGCCGGGGAAAAGGCCAAGCCCAGCACAGCTGGAGCTGAGGATGGTTCAGAGCAAAGCCGACATTGAGAATCCGACCATCGTAGTGAAAGCGACAGTTTTACAAAAATCCTAAAATGCACACGCAGGCACAGGATGGTACGTGTAGGATTTTCCACCTCCTGGGCCAAGACCTCTACCCTGTACGGAGACACTCCAGAATCACTGCCGTACATCTCTAATTACTGTAAATCAAATTGAAAGCATTATTAGCCAATAGGGCTTATTTTTAGAGACAGATTACTTGACTTGTAAATGTACTTGAATCATCCTTTTAGAAAACAACACTGAAATATAACACACAGAATAACTAGATGCATGCTTGCCCATGCTTCTGCTTGTTTAGGCTTTATTATGAAGTCACCATTGGTGTGTTGTTGTCTAAGCTACAAACACGACAAACTATATGAACCTCATGTCAAAACACAGAAGCGAAATGTTTTTATGTCAAAACAATGATGTCACATTAGTGCATTAACATGTCATTGCTGCGGGAGTCAATGACCTGACGGGTGCATTCAGGTGTGGGGCATTGTGATACATGTACTGTAACACCCATGCGGTTTTTACTTTATTGGTGGTCGGTATATTTCAATCTATCCACTTTATCGTCCACTCCTTTTTATAATCGTATTTGATGTTTTGAATTCACTTACTCTTACAATATATTTCTGGAAAGGTTTCTCACATGGCTGTTAAGATAATGCTGAGTAATGACATAATGACAGAACTAATGTTAGATCCTGGTCTTAAACATCTCAAATTGAGGTATTTGCGCAGATAATCTTTGAGATATATCAACAGTGGTGTGAAAATGTGTTTGCCCCCTTCCAGGTTTCTTCTTTTTTTTTTGCACACTGAAATATGTGATCATCAGATCAAATTTAAATAGTCGACAACAACACAACTGAACACAAAATTCAGTTTTCGAAATTAAACTTTGTATTATTAAAGGAGAGAATAAATCCAAACCTACATGGCCCTGTGTGAAGAAGTGATTGTCTCCGAACTTTAGCAGCAACAACTGCAATCAAGCAATAAGTCTCACAGAGCTACAAAGGAACCTTTGCTCAGTCATTGCAGACTTGTTGTCATTCAGCCACATGGGAGGCTTTTCCAGCATGAAGCCTTTTTAAGGTCATACCACAGCATCTCAATAGGATCCAGGTCAGGACTTTGACTAGGCCACTCAGAAGTCTTCATTTGTTTTTTCTTCAGCCATTCAGAGGTGGACTTGCTGGTGTGTTTTGGATCATTGTCCAAGTTGGTTTCAGCTTGAGGTCACAAACAGATGGCTGGACATTCTCCGGAATTCATAGTTCCATTTATCATAGCAAGTCTTCCAGGTCCTGAAGCAGCAAAACAGCCCCCCACCATGACACTATATTTTGCTGTTGCTATGATGTTCTTCCTGAAATGTGGAGTTCCTTTTACACCATCTGTAATGGGACACACACACCTTCCAAAAAGTTAAACTTTTGTCTCATCAGACCACAGAGAATTTTTTTTCAAAGTCAAAATTGAGATGCCACCCTCTGCCATATCTGTGTGGAGTTTGCATGTTCTCCCCGTGCATGCGTGGGTTTTCTCCGGGTACTCCGGTTTCCTCCCACATTCCAAAAACATGCTAGGTTAATTGGCCACTCCAAATTGTCCATAGATATGAATGTGAGTGTGAATGGTTGTTTGTCTATATGTGCCCTGTGATTGGCTGGCGACCAGTCCAGGGTGTACCCCGCCTTACGCCCGAAGACAGCTGGGATAGGTTCCAGCACCCCCGCGACCCTCGTGAGGAAAAAGCGGTAGAAAATGAATGAATGAATGAATAAAAGGTTTAAACACAGGGTCATATTATAATAAATATAATATAATATTCATAATAAAACAGTTTCATTTCAAAACTGCATTTTGTGTTCAGTTGTGAGCAGTGTGATACTTGGGCATACGTACCTACCAGCGGCACTGGGTCACTGATGTTTATTGACGATCTGACACAGGACACAACCAGGCAGACGAATTCAGAGACATACAGTCTCAAATCCAGCCAAACCGACATTTCATAATCCAGATGGACAATGGCCAAAACCGAAGGAACCCAAGACTTTATTAAAACAAAGAAGTGGAATCTGATCTCAACTCAACTGAGCACACATTTCACCTATTAAGACTATATAAGACGAACGTTCAGAAAGAAGGGCCCACAAACAAACATTAAGTGCAAACTGCTGCTGTACAGGCCTGGCAGAGCATTAAAGAGGAGGAAACTCAGCATCTGGTCAGGTCCGAGACTTGTTCTTGATGTTCAAGACTTCAAGCAGTCATTTCCAGCAAAGGGTTTTCAACCAAGTATTAGAAATGAACATTGTATTCTCTGTTATGTAATTATCCAATTACTTTTGAGCCCCAGAAATTGAGCCAATATTAGAAAAACAGTCCAAATATGTATGGACCTAACAATATGTACATAAAACTTACAGTATGAATGATCACTATTTTTCTTCATTGTCATATCTCCACACTTGTGAATAGCCTTAAAGCAGTTAGGAGGTTGTGAATGGGTTTTTTTGTGTGCACAACTAATCCTCAAAAAAAAAAAAGAAGGCCAAAACCTTGAGCCGCAACTCTCACCGAGCAAATAAAACGTTGACAGTAATAATAAATCATCTGATAACTTTCCAACAAGTGTGTGTTTCTTAAATTATATTATTTGAAATATACTATTTGAAATCTGCCTCAGACAAGTAAAAGTGTTCTAACGTGTTTGGTTTTGGTTTTGCTGTGAGCCTGATGGTTTATAATGAAATTGGGTGCTGCATTTAAGGGCCTGTATGGAAAATTCCAAAGAAATGCACATGTTATTTTCACTGGAAACAATATTATCTTGGAAAGAGATGTGTACCTAATTAAAAATGCATTTATAGACAGTGCAGTATGAACAAGTAAAATATTTTTGCAATCAGTGCATAAACATCCTATTTTAAATGTGCTACTCATTTAAATTGAAATGTGTATTGTGTAAGTGCTTAATACTATGTTATGCGATTAGGGGCAGGTATGATTGTGCCAGCACTAATCCACTGTATGAATCGTGGGCATTAATCCAAATAGAGACAACACAATACATCCACCTAAATATAGTTGAATATTTATATTATAATATTATATTTGTATGCAATACTTGTTTGCCGAAATGCAGTTTTAAATATATTTATCAATGCTCAATACTGCTTATTTAAAGGAAGCAGCTGTGCTAAAATGCCAGCAGGGGGCTAAAGAGGTTCTGCAATTGGTGTGGGTGATAGTGCAAATATTTGCATCGTTCCCATAATAATAATAATAATAATAATAATAATAATAATAATAATAATAATAATAATAATAATAATAATAATAATAATAATAATAATAATAATAATAATAATAATAATAATAATAATAATAAATTTATTTATATTGCACTTTACATTACAGAAATCTCAAAGTGCTACAAAGAAAGCATAAAACCTACAGTGAAGCAATAAAACAACACAACAAACAACAACAAAAGGTATATATGTTTAAAAAAGGCTAAGAAAAAGCCTTTGTAAAAAGGTAAGTCTTTAGGCTCCGTTTAAAGGAATCCACAGTCTGTGGCACTCTCAGATGGTCGGGAAGAGCATTCCACAGACTGGGAGCAGCTGAGCAGAAGGCTCGAACGCCCATGCTGTGCAGCTTGGTTCTGAGACCCTGAGAATATCAAGTACTGCAGACCTAATACTGAATTGCAGAAATCTATACTGATACCGATATATTTCCAAGAGTATTGCCTTTTGGTAATGGTTTTATTTCATTTGAACATGCATCAGATTACAATTGAGTGCATCACATAATCAGTTCACAGTTCCACATGTCCAAAAGGAGTAGGAAGAAGCAAAACTTATTAAATCCTACCCCTCCATCTGGTACTTTTACAATCAGTAACTGTTACATTTGTTCACTTCCTGCTTTCCTAATATAGTTCAAGTTTATTTATTTATTTATTTTTGTCACGTACTGAAGAATGAGGTGATATGACCATACAATGACCTAATGGGTACCATAGTAACCGTCAATATAGTGATATACGTATATAGCACATCATGACTGGTTCAAGACTCTTCATCCTTGTAGTGTTTCAAATTTAGTTCTTCCCTGAGATCATATTTCTCCTATTTTGACCTTTCTAATGATTTCGTCTGTACTCCCTCCAGAACAAAAAGCAGTGGTGTCATCCACAAATAATACCAGCTTTAAGTCTTTCGTGACTTTGGAGATATCATTGATGTACAAGTTGAACAGTTTTGGTCCCAGTATTGACCCCTGGGTCTAGGTTTATCTGAAAACATAAATTACTGATGTAAACCTGTGGTTCTACCATCTCGTTGACTACCGTTTTTATAGTGTCCATTTCAATTCCATTACAATCAGTTGATGTTTCTGCTTTACAATTTTTGACAATGTCGATGATTTCCTTTTTTGTCACATCTGTCATAAACATACAATTAGGATTCCTTTCTATTGTTTCATTCCTTTCCTCACTTGTCCTTTGTTTCGGAATCCCTTCTTCTAGTTTGGGACCAATATTGACCAAGTAGTTATTGAACTTTTCAACTGTCTCATCCATATCATCATTATAGGTGTTTCCCACCATGAAATAATTAGGGTAGTCTGTCTTCTTGTTACTTTTCCTGATAATACTATTTAGTATGCCCCAGGTTGCTCGAATATTGTTTTTGTGCTTGTCTAATAGTTGGCTATAATATTCCTTCTTACATGCTCTTAGGATTGTAGTCAACTTATTTTTATATGTCTTATATGTTCTTTTTGATTCTTTAGTCGATGAACGATGAATTTCCTGTCTAGTGTGTTCTTCTTCTTACAAGCATTAGTAAGTCCTTTTGTCATCCATGACTGGTTGTTTTTCTTTTGCTTCTTTGACTTTTCTCTCCAGGGACAGTTCTTATCGTACAGCTTCATATAAATATGTAGAAAGTGTTCGTATGCTTCATCCACGTCTTTGGCACTGTACACACACACCCATTTTTGTTCTTCTAGATCCTTCTTGAAAGCGTTGACTCTGTCCTCTGAACGTAGTCTTTGGACAGTCTTTGTAGTTTCCATTGGTCTGTTGTTGTAATGATGGTTATGAATTGTGAACACTGGAAGATGACCACTGATGTCTTTGATTAGTAGGCCACTAGTGGTTTTGTTATCAAAGTCATTGGTGAATATATTGTCGATTAGAGTGGCACAATGGTCTGTTATTCTACTTGGTCTGGTGATTTTGGGAAACAAACTTAAGCTGTACATTGTATCTATAAGATCATCAATTACCTTGTTCTTGTGTGGATTCAGCAGATCGATATTGAAATCTCCACATATGAAAATATTTTTTTGATTGTTATCTGAAAAGGTTGTTTTGATCCAGTCTTCAAACATTTCTATCCTTGAGTGTGGCGTTCTGTATACACAACTTATGTACATGTTTTTGCTTTGTTCTTTACAGATCTCAATTGTTATGCATTCTAGGATATTGTCAATAGCAACTGATATATTCTTTACCACTTTGTAATGTAGTTGTTTGTCCACATACAGGGTGACTCCTTCTCCCCTTGTGTTGTTCCTGTTGATGCAGGTCATCTCATAACCTTCCAACTCAAAGTCCGTGCCTTTATCCTCGTTCAGCCAGGTTTCCGAGATTGCGATTACTTTGAAAGGTTCCTTGAATACATTCAAATCTTGTTTGATGTTGTCATAGTTTGCATACATGCTTCTGCATGTCTATGTCTATGTCTATGTCTATGTCAGGGGTCAGCAACCCGCGGCTCCAGAGCCGCATGTGGCTCTCCAGCCTCTTTGTTGCGGCTCCCTTTGCAATGCTTGAATATTTTTTAGCACCCGTGTGGTGAAAATGCACGTCTTTGTTATGAGTTTACAAAAATCCAACTTTGTGTGAGACCATGAATGCATCCTGACTGAGTTCTGACTGGTGACTGAATGAGCATGGAGCGAAATGAGAAGGGAAATGAGTAATACTTTGAGTTATTAATTATTATTAATGAGTTATTTGACGATTCTAAAAAATAAATTAGAGCTCATTTAAAAACAAAAGTTTATCTCCAGTACTAGCAAGAGTACTCCAACTCGTCTTTTTTTTTCCCTCCAATGTTGTTTTAAACATACAACGTTTTGCGGCTCCAGGCTATTTTTCTTTAGTGGGCAAGTGGGTGAAATGGCTCTTTTCATAGTAAAGGTTGCCGACCCCTGGTCTATGTCTATGTCTATGTCTATGTCTATGTCTATGTCTATGTCTATGTCTATGTCTATGTCTATGTCTATGTCTATGTCTATGTCTATGTCTATGTCTATGTCTAATGTTAAACTCGTAATTTGTTTATCATAATTTTCGTCAGAACAACACGGGACAAAGGTTTTTTGTCAAAATTAGACAACTTATTTGTGAACAATTTAATAATTTATAGATATAACAATGTAAGACGATTTCAGTTAAACGATTCCCTAGGGTCAATAGCACAAAATAAATGAACTGAAACAAAAACAATATAATTGGCTGTTGGAATTTGTTAGCAATATAACAATATATACATTTACAATACAATATACATACGTTAGTATCGATTTGATACGGTCCTTGTATGATGACATCGATATTTGGCTCGATCCGCCCACCCCGAGTTCATACTCGTGATGGGAACCACGATTCCTTTAACTGACTCTCATTCTTATGAGTCACTCGCTGAAGTAACTCGACTAACTCTAAACGGTGGGGGGCGCTCTGCGAACACTCAGTGAGTCAGTGAATTCCCGAATCTTCGGCAGAAAAGGAAAGAGAGATTTTATTTGAGACAAGAAACTGATATGTTGCTTTTCGACGGGGCTGATACATTTATACAAATACAATTACAGTCGCAAATTGCACAATTAATGACTTGTTTACTTTGGCTAGCAGTAGCAGTGGTGAGTACGTGAACGCCTTGCAAGAGACGCGCAACCCTGAGTCCCGATTCAGTAAAATGAGTTTTGAACGACTTGTTCATGACACGCACATTTCTAGTTCATAGTCTGCCTGTATTCCGCTACTTCAGAGGGTAACTAATGAAGCTATGGCTGGAAAATGTACATAATTTTCGTTGTACACGCGTGTAAAAGTTTAACGGAAAATCACTGTAGCTTCATTTGGTTACGAAATGTGCCAACGCATAAAAGTAAAACTATTGATTGTGCTACGTGGGACTAGTTTTATTTGGCACATTACTGAGATAAGCATTTAAAATGAACTAATATGACAATTGTGTTATTGAATTAAAGAACCACTACGTGGAAATAATCGCCAACGTCTATTACTTAATAGGTAACTGTGCAATACTGGCAATAATATGACAGGTGTTCAATATATTATCGTCTATTTTATATTTCCAAGTTGTAGGGGGGCGGACAGACCGGATGTCATCTTCGAGGAAATGTGGCGCTCGAGCCGACAAACAATAGTGCTCTGAAGATCGCATGACCTCAAGTCATCTTTGGAACGTCTCTAGAAGGGGACGTATAGGGAAAAGGGGGCTCAGTAAAGGGGTCTTTATATTTTTTTATTTTTTAACAACCCCACCAGGCCTGAAACCGGTGACAAAGTATTACCGAATCTAGGGACCGGCTCCACTCCCAAGTGCTCCATTTGCAGGTAAGCCCACTGAGAATGAGCCGTACTAACGGCTAACGGTAGCTAGCTAACTAGCATAGCATAACGCTAACCTAAAGCCGTATTGGTGCGCTGGCCACGGGACGGCACAACCAAACCGTACCCCCCCCCCTCGCCAAATATTATCTTCATAAAATATCAACTCTGAATATGCTAACTTCCTTGAATACTTTTCCCTTCCTGTAGTCTCCTTGTGAAATGGTAAATCGTCAGGTGCAGGCTTGTGTCCGCTACTCTCAACTAATTGCTGTTTGACAAGATTCACCGAAGGTCGCCTGATATTCTCAGTTCATCAAATATTGCATTAATATTAATATATGGTATTATGATGTATATAATGTAACCGTATGCTTGCTACTGTGAGTTGGCAGGACTGGTAACAGACATCCCAGGCACATGGGTCACAGATAACTGTCACCATATGACTGCTATGCTAGCAGCTAGTGGCTCAATATGGAACGTTTACGAACATCAGCACCAGGGCTTAGTCAAAATTCAGTAGCCAGAAGCCAGTTGCGTGAACAAACAGCTTGTAGGTGTGTGCTCATGTCAATAAATGTGTGTGCTCATGTCAATAAACGTGTGTGCTCGCTTATAGAGTAATGTCAATCAGATGCAACTTCTGACATTCACCATAAGTTGTATCTGTTCATGGGATGACAGTGAACAAATAATAATTCTATAGCATTTAAAGTAGCCAATGTAAAGCTTGTATAACATAAACTTACCTTCTTCTCCAAGTAATTCAACACACAGCCATGAATGGCCAAATTTGGCAGAAAATGTCAACATTTTGCATGTAATTTGATGACCTCTCATGACTTCTTCATGATAACCAAGTCAACCACCACTTTACACAAAATAAATCATGACGACTTGAAATAAGACTGAATGTAATGCACAAAGTTAGGGAAATTGCAGAAATAATTTGTAAGAGACTTACAAAAGAGAAGGAATGTATTTCCCCATCAGACTGCTCAATCGTGGCGGAATCTCATCACACACACACCCTGCCCCCCCTGAGCTAAATGTGCCGAAGAGTTGCCGATGCCGAAAAAAATCCTCTCTTGAATGGACGCTAGCTGTGTTAGTTTAGTTTATGTGTGTGACCCATGTTAATACAAACACATTTTCAATGTCCTCTGATATCATGTAGGTTCTAAGTGAAATAAGGATGAGATGCATGTTCAACCTTCAACAGACATTCTCAACACAAATTTCGGGACAAAATAAGAGTACCGTTCACCACTTCTGGTCTAACTGTGTAAAGAAAATAAGGTTGTCATAACAAAATGTCTCATTTACTCGAATAATTCAAGTACCTTGATTATAAACAAAATAGTTGAGGATTTTTTTCTGTCCTGGGGAATCTCTTATGTCTCTAACACACTTACACCATCGACGAAGAAGGAAGCTGAGGTTTGAAAGCACGGGAGAATGTGCCAAGGCAACAAAAGGTATGGAAAACAAAATGTAAAAAAGACAGAGAATGTAGCTAAACAGCAAGTTGGACATGCTGAGGTGTATTCATTGTAATGTGGCACTTACATACCACAACAGCACATCTTATGTGGCATCGTCTCCCATATGCAGTGGAAGATCGATCCGCAACAAGGTAAACTTAACATAATGCAAACCAATGAGATTAAGGTTAATGTACCTTAGTGACATTACGTGAGCCATGTGGAGGGCTAACTTTGTCTCAATTCTGACTACTGCACAATGTGTGGCAGTTTATAACCATGGTAACGTGACTTCGTTCATGGTTTATTTCAGCCAGTGGGGGACAGAGAGTGACATTGCAGTGCCTGCTCACGCAACAGTAATTATTGCAGGTTAATGTGGCTCAAAGTCTGCCTCAAAATTAAGGCACCAAAAGACTCCATAGATGTGCACCCGCAAAAAAACCCTGCTCATGAGGACTGTTGTAGTTCAGCCCCCTAAACCACCATCGCACGCCTACTCTAACAAGCCAAAAGGACTTGTATTTTGCTCATAGACATGCCACTAGACGTTGATTATTAGTTGAAATGTCTTATTTTTACTTGTGTATTAATAATTGTTCTTTAACCAAGCAAAAAAAATGTATCTAATTATTTGATTAGTCAAAGGAATATTCCGTAGAATACCCGATTACTGTATTTTCCGCACTATTAGGCACTCTCACAAACCTTTACATTTTCTCAAAAATCAACGGTGCGCCTTATTGTGCACTGACCAATCCGAGAACATGACGTAATATCCACAGTGCGTACCCTTAACGTACGCTACGCCTCCGGGGCTGCAAAACATCATTGTGGCCATCTCTCAGCAGGTGAAATACCAAGTGAAGCAAATGAATTTGGCGCTTGCCATCATTCCAGGAGGATTAACAAAAGAACCACTGGACCGCTGTTGTCCAAGCTTTGGTGAAAACCAGCATAATTTCTCAACAGCCACCTGACAACAACCTGACTGACTCCGACAATGGTGAGAGGGAACCCGGCATTTTTGATGGCTATTTGCAAAATTGTCTCATTATGTATTGTATCAATAAATGTAAGAAGTTTTGCATAGAAAAGTTACAAATGTCACCAGACTATGCTGGTAAACTAAAAGTAAAAGGTCAAATAAAACAATTCCTAAAATAGGTTTTCTGAAAAAATAAAAGATCTTGTTGGACCTTACAAATGTAGGAAGAAACATTTGAGTGTTAGATGGGTCTAACACTCAAAGTTTCACACGTTTTGTCAGTCCCTCTCTAATTTACCTTGGATTTGCAGAGATTTGAATATTTAAATGTAAAGGTAATGTATTCAAGAAGTGGGAGTGCAAACAAAGGTTTGATTGTTTTTGGTGCATGTTGGCCCACTTTTGGATGGTAGGTTTGAACAGCAGTGGTTTTAGAAGGAGAACGTTGATGAATTTGACTTTTTAGTTCAAGTTGCATTCCTGTCCATCAGATACTGTTATGTATGGTTTCAAAGTCCTAAAGGACCGACACAGTCAAAATATGTGAAATGTGTTAATGGGTATGTTACAACATGGATAGATCTGCTGCAGGACTTTAAACCATTCATATACCCAACGTGCAGTCGTAGTAGTTAGTCTGCTTTGTGTCGGTGAAATGCTTGCCACATCTGTAGCCATGAATTGGTTGCCAGCTAACTCTTTTTCACATCGCCACAATCCAAATGTTGTTGCTGTGGTGGTAGCTGTATACCCATAAGATCTAAAGTTAATGTGCCTTATCTAGCCTACAAATATTTCATTGAGGGTCATGTGAAAGGTCCTTGTTGTTTTCATATTTTCCTTGGCCTGGCTTGGGGTTAGAAGTTGTGGTCAAGAATTCCGCAGATCACTGTTATTCTTCTTCTACTGGTAGCAACAGTCCACTTCATTGGTCAGTGATTTGTAGAGAGTTGCTGATCATCAGCATCAGCATTATTATGTTACATGGATAGAGTAAACATGATTTATGCAAACAAAAAGTTGATTTCCGCAAAAGTTTGTAGGCAGGCACAGTGCATCAGCCATGATAATTTGGTGACTATCTGGATACAGGAAATGTATTTGGTTTGAAGGTGCCTGCTTTTAAATGCACAATGACCAATAGCAAGATGGAATGGCAATCTCGACCATGCGATTGGTCCTCGCCACCCTGCTCGGAGAGAGGACTGCCCTCTCCTTTGGTAATGGTAATGAGATGCGACGTATCCAGGATGCCTGTACCTTGCTAATCGTCACTAATCTAATCCATTGGATTAGAGAATGAGAATACAGACAGACAGTTCTATGGGACATGTGGGCCGCCCTCCTTCCTTACATCTATTAGTTGAATCTCCTGACCGTCTATAGTGACCACTCGGTATTTGTGTGGCTTATGGGCATTTTTAACTTTTGCAATTGGAGGTTGTTTTGCTTGCCAGTGAACACTATCTAAGCAGGCAGTTCCACCAACAGAAGCTGTTGCTCTCCTTCCGCTGGATTATGATGGCTATGAAGCAGGGCGGCCTGTGACTACCTGGTGCTCACAGGTGGCGTTTTGTTTTTGTTTTGGCACTCAATCTGTGAATCAGCAGCAGCCAAAATGCTGAACCAGAGTGCTGTGATGATCTTCACTGGGATCTGTGGGGCGATGGTGCTTATGGCGATGGCCTACTATGTCTACTGGTAAGTTCCGTTAAAGTATGGGTCCAGGATAATACGATGGACTATACTCGAAATTGTTTGAAATTTGTTTTGGAAAAAAAAAAGCATCTCTTACATAAAATATAATAGATACTCATTGGTATATGTACATCTTCAAAGAAGCAGGGTTTATATGTTGGCAAACAGGCAAGTAATTCCCTGCCTACAACAGGAGTAGTGGATCGTTAGAGCTTTCCATAAAAATATGAGACTGGAACAAAACAAAAAAATGTGAAGTTCACATCAGCAAATGCCTTTAAATGAATAGTGACAAACAGCTGTCCAGCCCTAAGCAGCTTTAACCCGGTCACTGACTCTAATCTTTCCAAGTTTAGTTGGATCACAAATGGGCCTGTCTTCCTTCAGGCAGCAGTGTTCCCAACAGGACTGTAATCTACTTGTGGCAATGAGTTAAATTTTCTGAAGTGTGTTTGTGCAGTCATCGGGTATTTCATTGAACTTGTGAAACTCTCATCTTACCCAATACCCATACCCAATATATTTTATGGTCTTGTCTCTTGAGCTCAGTGTATTTCACACCCCTTGAAATGAAAAGCCAAAGATACAGCAAAACACTGTCCAATGAAAATATTTTCTCCCCAAAAACCACAAGCTGCTTTATTGCATTTATTGCAAAGTAAAGCTCTTGTGAGGGATACTAAATCTGGCTCTTTTCAGTAGGCATTATAGATTCCTGTCGTGTCCTGCATTTTAAGTCTCAGTTTGTGTCCTGTGCATGTCTATGTGTGTGTAGTGTGTACAAAGTGCAATGATGAAGTAAGGAGAAACGGTGTCAGGAGTGAACAAGAGCAAAGGTCTAGGTCTTTGTGGAAGTGTGGAAATCTGTATGAGCTGTTACTACCCCAACCCTGAACTCTCAATATTGTGTGCAAGCATAGTACAAAAGTGTGTATAAAGGCATTTATCTGTACTTATTTATCCGTTATCTGTACATTGTGCTTCCCATTTGGGTCAAATAAAACAAGCTTATAAAAATGATGACAGAAAGGATAACTTTTGGTCGTATATGCCAAATTGCAAATTATTTCCCCACCCATTGTGAAGAATTTAAGAAATCGGACCGTCTAATAGAAGAGTGGTGCTAAAGTATACAATTTACGTTTGTGTGTAGTGGCTGACTGTGCTCCACAACAGGGTTTTTATTATGGCCAGCAGAACGATATACAGTATTGTTCTATAGCAGAGGTAGGGAACCTATGGCTCGGGAGCCAGGTAGGGCTCTTTTGATGACTGTATCTGGCTCTCAAGCTAAGCTAAGCTGTTTGCTAACATTTTAAAGTAAACATCACAGAAATCACTGTTAAAAATATTAAAAATCAACAACTTTCTTATGCATTTTAATCCGTCCATCTATTTTCTACTGCAATACGGCCGACCATATCTATCTTTCCTGATGATATTTTCCAGGTCAAACACCAAAACTCGATTATTACTGGGTAATGCGGTAGTGTACCTCGGTCATTAAGATGTAAATGTAAACTCCTTTAGTCAAATAGTCACCTAGCTAAAGCTGCAGAACCAAGCCTTCTGGTGAAGATGGCCAAAAGAATGAAATATACTGAGTACGGTGCAAAACCATGCAGCAGCAGAAGTTGCATTAATGGCAACAAGTATTTGATATATTATTGGACACTGCGCTGCTCACGAAAGTATGCTGGCCACACCCCCTTGGCGTGGGGTAGTGTGCCTGGTCTACGTAATTAGAGCCCATTATATCTAAAACTGTTGGTCTTACATAAAAATGCACACATTTTATTGCATTCAATGTTTAAAAAAATGTATATGGCTCTCACAGATACACATTTTAAAATATCTGGTCTTCATGGCTCTCTTAGCCAAAAAGGTTCCCGACCCCTGTTCTATAGGATAGTGCTAGACCTGTCTGGTGGCAAAACAACCACTCTTCCTATGGAACGTTGAGGGAGAGATGTTAGGAGATTGTTGTAAGCAGACAACTTGCAACTGCTATTACAGTTGTTACCAGACAGGCGGACAACCTCGTTCATCGGGCCACAATGATGACAACAACCCAACAGTGACCTGCCCCAGGTGACACCCCCAACAGGGACATGAATAGATAAATTCTAGACATTAAAATTGAGAACCGAAGAAGCCTTTTGGACAAAACATCTACAACAAACAAGAAAAGTCCAGGTGCCGCGATTCAACCTTTATCATAACCTGGATGACAAAAATTTATACAGACATAGTATATATGACACTGCCCTACTTTCCAATTTTGAACACAAATTATCCTACTAATTAATGACCTTTTTACGTTTTCAGAAAAAAATATATAATAAAAAATAGTATATAGTAATATATATATATATATATATATATATATATATATATATATTATATTATATATATAGTTATATATACTATATATATATAGTTATATATATATATATATATATATATATTATATTATATATATAGTTATATATACTATATATATATATAGTTATATATATATATAGTTATATATATATATACTATATATATATATATATAGTTATATATATATATATATATATATATATATATATATATATATATATATATATATATATATATATATACTAATTAATGACCTTTTTACGTTTTCAGAAAAAAATATATAATAAAAAATAGTATATAGTAATATATATATATATATATATATATATATATATATATATATATATATATATATATATTATATTATATTATATATTATATATATAGTTATATATACTATATATATAGTTATATATATATATATATATTATATTATATATATAGTTATATATACTATATATATATATATATATATATAGTTATATATATATATACTATATATATATATATATATATAGTTATATATATATATATATATATATATATATATATATATATATATATATATATATATATATATATATATATATATATATATATATATATATATATATATATATATATATATATATATATATATAATATAATATTATAGGCACCAGAAATAAAAGTGAGTGATGATAAGGTGAATACAGCACTCCCATTTTGGACAAAGGTCATCAAGCAATTGGCCACTGTGGATGTTTGGACTTGATGACATCAGTGGACTTATGGCGCAGATGGTCACGTGACAGTATTGCATCATTCCGCTGCATTCTAACACCAAAAACTTGGAAACATTGTATGTGTGCTGGCCCAAGAGACTGAGCTGAGTGAGGTACTGTAGATAGTGCATGCTTTCCATTCAAACATATTTGCTTCATTGTTTTGTTGCTTTACTTCAAGTAGTTGAAACAATTCAAGTTCAACAATGTCAGCCAGTCAGTCTGCTGTTGCTCTTAATTTCTGGTTGGTTATGGGTTTTCTCATCAGGATTGGTTAGTTTAGAGAGATTGTTTATTACATTTGTTATTATTTATTGATCTATTAATAATTTTCTGTTGTAATCGATGAAATGTTACAATAGAAAGTGAAGAAGTTTGAAAATGGTCCATACTTCCAAAGCTCAGTTGAATCTACCTCCGTAAAGGTCTGAAAGGCATCCACTGTCCCCTTTTGCTGTGGCAGACTGACAGCTAGAAATCAAGCTAAAGCTAGCCAGACCAAGGAGCCAGGCAGTGGTACAATGTTAACGCTGATGAACAGTGAAAGCAGCGAATCGTGGCATTGGACGACCAGCCTTTTTCGATCACTGTGCGCTTTTGGTAAAAGGCTCAAATCAGGTCTGCAATGTAACCTCTTGTGCAAGTTTTGTTTGTTTTTAAAATGTGAAAAATAAAACACTATAGGAACTGATAACATTGACTACATTAATTTCGACAGCAATTTTGTAAACTTTCCATTTATATTTCATGTGCAGTTAAAACAAGTTTGCATTCATTGTTTTTTTTAAATCAATGTTCAATTGGAACATTGAAAGTGTATGCCGTCAATTGTTTTAATTGAAATCATCAGGCCAGGCTTTCTAAAGACCGGTGATTGACCAAAAAATAATCATCAGTTGTCACACAAGAATCACAAGCACGATGACATCTGCCCAAGTCAAAATTTGCCTGGAATTTGCAGTCATTTTAATATTTAAATTGTTTGCCGGTATGAGCTGTTGTAATGTGCTCAACAAGTGGCAGAAATTGCAAATATTTTTGTTTTAGTTGCATGCGAATCCACTTGGGGAATGTAGGTCTGAACAAAAAGGATGTTAAATGATGCTCAAGACTCTGTGAGGTCAGTTCAGTTTGTTTGATACCCAATGAATAATTGTTTTTGTTTAAAATTTTAAAAATGCAGTCTTCCACCTGCGATTTTAGCATATATACAATTTTTATCATGACATCATCTACACTGTGCATGTTTAGGCTTGTTGCCCAATATGTATTGTCCATGTGTTTTTAGGACCATCTTTTCTAGAAAGGCAACACTAAAAGCCACATTCTCAAGTTACATCAGAGTACCTTTGTACTTACCAGGCTTGCCTATCCTAGAAGCAAACAAACATAATTTCACTGGGGGAAACTGGAGCTAGAGATCGAGTCTGGGCCGCATCAAGTATTGGGAGTAGGGCTGGGAGTCTTGGTGTACTTCACCATACAATATGATATGTGATTGCCATACGATAACAATATCTTGATACAGTGATAGGGAGGCACCCAAAAAAAGACAAATGTAACAGTTTGTATGTTGCTGCATTCAGTTGGAATAGGCTCCAGCTTAACCGTGATGCTAATGAGAACAAATAGTATACCAGAATACAAGCAACAATGCTGCAAAAAGAATGAGATTGTTTTAGTCCAACATACTGTAAGTGTAAACAGGATTTTAGTTTCTGTCATGCTGCAAAGTCAAAGTGTCTCGTCGTCGTCTGTTTCTTTCATTCCCACTGTAGTTTCTGCCCAATTTTCTGTTGTTCTGGTGAGGAGCTCCTTCTAGATGACATTTAAATGGTGACTCGGCACATTGACAAAGGAACAGCTTGAGAAGTTGATAGCAGCTATATGTACAGGCGAGAGCCTGTCGATAGTAGGGTTTAATATTGTGATGGTTTGAGATAAAGATGTTTGTCACACCCCTAATTGGGAGTAATGCCAGCTCCCTGCATGCAATGTGGGACGTGGTTTGTAACAAGTGGCTGAAGTTGTTTTGGGGGTTAAGATAGTTGTGTATTATTCCCAATAGTAGTAGTTGCCTCATGGATGACGCTTTAGCACAAAATTACAGTATTTAATGAGTAACGAACCTACCTAACCCTAACCACTACTCATTAGTTCTTAATTTCTTCATTAGTTCTTTAGTAACTACTCTGTTTATGTGCCTTAGTCATTAGTTGCACACTATTTCTTCATTAGTTCTTTAGTAACTACTCTAAATGTATGTGCCTTAGTCATGAGACCGCACAACAATTGTAGGTAGTGTTCTATCTGGTGACACCCGTGGGTTTGAGACCCCTGCTCTAGTTTATATGATGTGCAAGGTGATTTAAGTGATTATTACTCCAGTCCATCTCTTTGGTGATCTTGTGCAGTCCATAAGATACCGCCATATTTGTCAAAGCACATACTTGATGTTGTGGTACTTTGGTTCTTTGATCGGAGCTGCATGCGTCAGTTTACAACAGTCCAACTCTGCAGTCAGCCACAAACGACAAGACATTCTATAACAGCAGGTGTGGCCTGATGCACTCAGAAGTCCACGTTTGATGTAATCACAAAGGTCTGAGGAGGCCCCAGGATATATGAGATGTCCCCTACAAAGAAAACGCCCATCTGTCACCTGGCTTTGTTATGACAACACTCGCCAAGGGATCAGCAATATTTTGCGACTGACTTGTCTATGCTGTGCTTCATTTACCTTACAAGTCAGAATTTGGAAATGAGATTGACATCAACCCATCTGGGAAACAGGTGAATGCTTTCAGGGACACATTCAATGCTTGTCATCAGTTTAACTGCCGTATGTTCATTCTTTTACTCATAGTTTTTATTCATTTAAACGTTTTATGGAAAAGTAACTTTTTTGCCAACCATCAAATGTGAAATTAGACAACCAGTGCATTTTTCAAGTTGGCTATCTATTTCAGAAGCTGTTTCTTTCAAGAAGCGGTTGGGATTTTGGCCCTATTGTGACAGCATGTTTCTACCCTCCCATGACTTGGGAACTGAATGGGAGATTTGCCATTGTATCACGTTGAAGCCAAAAGCCAAGGAGAGTTGCAGCGTTGATGTTATTGATGTTGTTGGATGCACACACTGTCAAACATAACATCATCTCCAAATCCACACAGCACATTGTGGAAGGATTTTTATTTGGGGTTGTTACCAGTTCTTGGGGCTGCAGGCCATGGTGGGAGTCCTGACTGCTGGGCTAATCCCCTTCTTTGTCTTCGCACTGCAGTATGCATGGGAGAGCACAGCCACCTCCTTCAAAGTCCATTGAACAGGCCCATTTAGAGGTTCTTGAACCTCGGGATATTTTGACCGAAGCATGCCACAGTGACATTATTAAGACACCTCAAACCTTGGTATTTGGCACTGAGCACCGTGCCTCGGGCTGTTTTCTATCACTAGACTGTTTTGTCATTTCAGTATATTTTGAAGGTGTTATCAACGTCATACGTTTTCCTCCATAGAGAAGATTGGCTGCCAAATAAAACTCTGATGGATATCTATTATAAGATGTTTCTAGGTCCTTGAGTCAGTGGAATGTAGAATTGTAAGTCTTGGCCGTAATTAATTGTCAAGATTTACTTAACGAGTACAATCTAGCGGCGGAATAGCCTGTTCAGAATGTTAAAGACTACTTGAATCTATGAACCATGACAAATATCCTGTTTGCTTTTGTATGCCTTGCTAGACACAAGTGTCTCTCTCATTTCAGGACTGTAGTATTGTCGGAAGGACCGTGCAAACGAGGCTTATAAAAGGATCCCACCGTGGTAAGGAACAGGAGGAATAATCCTTAGTAGTAATCTTAACTGTGACACACTCACCCATTACTCCTGGTTTATTTTTTTCCACCCCTCAGGTTGGTCATAGTGCATAGAGAGGAGCCTCTTCAGCTCTCTGGGCTCCTCAACCATGGCTCTCCTGGCCTACCTCAAGAGCCTGTTCATCCTTCAATTGTTGATGGGCTTTGTGTTTGTGGTGAGCGGCCTCATCATAAACTTCATCCAGCTGTGCACGTGCATTATCTGGCCAATCAACAAGCAGCTCTATCGCAGAATCAACTGCCGGCTCTCGTACTCCCTCTGGAGCCGTAAGTAGAATACATACTGATATTGTGTGAGTGATTGAAATTTGAAGTCATATTTATAGTGTGCCAAAACTTGGTATCGTAATGGCAACAGTGCCCGCGTAAATGCAAATGCAAAACAACATTGCATTTCTGAACATACAAGTTTTCTTTAGAAGTTGCAAATTAATTTACATTTGTACAGCAAAATAGAATTATTGAAGAACACACTAAAATGACTAAGGACATTATTATTAGCCCTCTTTAAGAAATGGCCATTTATCTCTTCACCAAGAGAGACGTATGTTTTGGAGATAGGAGGATTTTGAAATGAGGACCTGGACCCAGTTTTACTGCTGACTGCTTGAGGTTTTCTTTCAAAATCTCCACATATCTTTCTTTGTTCATGAGTCCTTCCACCTTGACAAGATTTCCAGATGCACTGAAGTATCCCCACAAGATAATACTCCCACCAGCATGTTTCACTGTGGGGATGGTGTTCTTTGGTGGTTGGTGTTCTCCCATTTTTCTCCAAACATAAGCAGCGTCTCTATGGCTAAAGAGTTCTTGCTTGGTCTCATCAGACCATAGGAAATGCTTGGATAGCATTGTACATTGTTCTCCTGCTATGTGTGCATCAATAATTATTTTTCTCAAGTCTAAACTGATTTTCGGCATGGTGCTCTCTCAACTAACAGCTCAAATACCCATACTGAGGCTTTTAAACCATGTTTCAACTTAATTGTTGAGTGAAATCGCCCGATTCTCTTGGTCAGCTTTAAGAACATCACCTGTGAAGTTAAAGCACATCATTTGCACAAAAGTAGTTTGTGCAAATGACTTAATAAATGGTCGTTTCTTAAAGGGGGCTAATCTGGTCATTTTAGATTTTCTTCAATAATTCTGTTTTGGTGTACAAATAAAAATAATTTGCGACTTCTAAATAAAACTTGTATGTTCAGAAATGCTATTTTGAAAATTCCTTGCTCTGTTAAAAAAGTACTTGGGGAATATCTTGAAGAAACTTCAAATTTCATAGGGGGGCTAACAATTTTGTCTTCAAAAGTATGTGCCTTGTTTCGGTGCTAAATTAATGCAGACTTGTTATTGTTATGTGCAAACAACTCCATTGCTTTGCACGTCAACAAGCAACACTTCCCCATGAGCCATCAATGAAGGTCACAGCAAGTTGCATTCACTAATGGAATTCTGAACATCAACATTACAACACAAGGAGGTTGTAACACTTCTAACTTCCTTGAAACAAATTTGACATGTTTTGCATAAATTAAACATTTTCAAGCATAAAAATGGCTTAATTAACTGAAGTACAAATATAAGGCATTCAGAAGATTCGTTAAAGGACAGAACAGCAGGCCTCTATTGATCTCACAGCAGGCACAATAATCCCTGACACACTCCTGTTGCAGCCATAACCCACGCCAAGCTTATCTCCGAACCCACATCATCATTTCCTGTCCACCCCTTATCTCCCCTAGCACCAGAACAATCCTGAGCATCACTGTCCAACGTTAAAAGTTAATACATGTGGCACCTGCACACCTTACCATCTTGTCATGTTTTCTGGACAGAATTAGTGATGCTGCTGGAGTGGTGGTCCGGCACAGACTGCACGCTTTACACTGACCAGGCTACGGTGGACAAATTTGGCAAAGAACATGTCATCATCATCCTCAACCACAACTACGAGATTGACTTCCTCTGTGGCTGGACCATGTGTGAAAGATACGGTGTCCTTGGGGTCAGTTGACTTTTTCCAAATTCAAGTTCAAACCCACGTCTGACTTTTAAGTCTGCACTCGCCTACACTTTTAACGGTATTCTTGTGCCTTTGTATCCCCTTTTTAGAGTTCAAAAGTGCTAGCCAAACATGAGCTACTGAAGGTTCCTTTGATTGGCTGGACCTGGTACTTCTTAGAAATAGTCTTTTGTAAGAGAAAGTGGGAGGAGGACCGCAAAACTGTCTTCAGAGGACTGGAAAGGCTGAAAGACTATCCTGAATATATGTGGGTGAGTACATGGATGCAGAACTGGAGTGTAGTGCTGGGGTGTGTTTTTTGTTTTTTGTTTTTGGCCCATGGTATATTGTAAAAATATAGTTAAGTTGCAGAAAAAGTTATAACGTTACAAGAATAAAGTCAGAATTATGAGAAAAAAAATTACAAGAAGGTGGTAATAGTTGGAAATAGAAAAAAACAACTGTAGTTTCACGATAATAAAGTCAAAACATTTTTTTTTAGAATAAACTCATAATATGAGGAAAAATAGTATCATTTTGTACAATAAAGTTGGAATATTAAAAAATACATATTTTTTTGAAAGTCATATAATTGCAAACAAAATAATGTAATCAAAATTTGACGGTGCACCCTATGATCCGGTTCCAAAACCTGTAAAAATGTTGTTGTGCTACTTTGGTAAGCGGTCAAACTATTTCCAGCTGACACAGGGACATAATACATACAGTGGTATGAAAAAGTTGTGCACCCCTGATCATTTTCCTTTATAAATGACTGGTTGTTGGGATCAGCAATTTCAGATAAATATATCACATAGAAGACAAACACAGTGAAAGATGAGAAATGATCAGGGGTGCCCAAACTTTTTCATGCCACTGTACACTGACAGCGATAAACCAATTGGAGAACATGACATAATACATACAGCACAATATGTACAGTATGCACGCTTAACGTCTGCCACGCCTCTGGAGCTGAAAAATAACATTGCGCCTTTCTCTCCGCTGCTGTGAAAAACCAAGTAAAGCAATGAATTTGGAGCTTGCCATAATTCCAGGAGGAACCAATGGGCCGCTGTTGTCCGAGCTTTGGCGAAAGCATCATTCTTGAACAGCGACTTAACAACGAGGCTGACGCCGACAATGATGAGAGGGAACCCGGGATGCTTGATGGCGAAATTGCCTAGCTGTTCAAGTCAGATACAGAAGATGAATAAAAAAAAATACAGCAAGTGTATTCTTTGGCGGAATGTTGGCTATTACTCAGAACACAGAAAACAATAGTGAGAAACTGACTTTCTTACGCTTTGCGTTGGTTGTTTTTGGCTTTTCACCTCCATGGTGTTGCAAAGATCTTCATGATGTTTTTTGCAGCTGTGCTTCGGATGCACAATGGGGTTGGTCATGTTATAGCCGCCGGGGATTGGTGTGTGGTGTGTTTTGGGACTTGGAATGGACTGCTTGTAGTCGAGTGCTAATGTCAGAGATTTGACACACTGTCTCACGGGACGTCAAGCATGATAGCGAATTTGGATTCTGAGGTTTGTGCAGCTGTTAAGACATTGTTCCACATTTGGTTGACAACATGATGATACCACCTTAAGGGTATTTGACTTAAAGGGTGGCAATGGTGGTCAAGGTCCATCATTTAGTATGCTTTTCACATATTGCACACATTTTGAAGCTTGCTTGAGATCAATCCTTCAAGCTTGGTAGAATAAAATGTAGAAAGGAGTAAAAAGGGTGTCATAAACTTTGTACACAGTGTGACTGCTTGGCTCCCCTCCAGAGCATGGCTGTGAGCACAGCTGAGCACACATTGTTTGAATGCAGCAAACGAAAATACTGACAAAATGATTTAAGTTTGTAGGTTTCAGAGTAAACGTGTTTGGCCTGTTTTTCACTTTAATTTATCTTGGCACCAATACAAATAAACAGATGTTTGTGTAGCTTTGTCTGCCAATATTGATATCGGCGCAGCAAGTGTACCTGAAGCAAAATAAGAAGCAACCAGTACTTACAGTATTAGTCCAGTTTCCTACTTTACTTTTTTGCTCTTATACAGATGTTTGTGCCAGATAGAAATGTACTGCTGTCCAAATTTTATCACTGTTGTTGATTGTAGGAGAACATTTAGTAATAATTCGGACTATCGACTTTTGTTTTGTTTTTTTCATGACTATTTTGTTGAGATTTAAATAAATATGGCGCTATAACTTGCATTGCATATTGCAGTATTTGTTTTATTTTTCACTGTTTATTTGTGAAGTGCATCCAGGCATCACAGTAGCAAAAGCATAATTTGTGCATTCATTTTACAACAGTACTTTGAAGAACTGCCACTACTAATATCAGTATCTGTTGATATCGGTTCATCGGATGAAGCCAATATGGACCATCTCTCGTAAAATGCTTGTATTTCTGCTTCTGCCAGTTTCTGCTGTATTGTGAAGGTACCCGCTTCACAGAGAAGAAGCACCAAATAAGTATGCAAGTTGCAGAGAGCAAAGGCCTGCCCAAGTTGAAATATCACCTCCTACCACGTACCAAGGGGTTCACCACCACCCTGCAGTGTCTGAAGGGCACAGGTAGAGTGGTTAAAAAAACAAAAATATGTTATGTTTCACAACGCCTACATGAAACTGCCCCCTTTTTTTCTCCCCGTTTGTGTTTCTTCTGCAGTGACTGCTGTTTATGATGTGACTCTCAACTTCAAAGATAACCAAACACCGACTCTCCTGGGCATCGTCAATGGCAAGAAGTACAAAGCTGACATGAGCGTAAGGTGAGAAAGTACCACTGGTAACCTGCCAATTTGTCTGAATACAACCCAATACACTGACTGGGCGTTTCTTTGTCATGTACTTTACGCATGTTAAATATAACGGGGGGTTGTGCTCTAGAGTTGTGTTAGAGCCTGTGACTCGAATTTAGTTGGGATAGGCTCCAGGTAGGTAAGCAATATAAAAAGGGATACATTTTCCAATTTAAAATAACACAAAAATGTATTGTTTCCAATTAAGATGTATAATTGTTTTACTTGAATTCCTGAAAAAATGAAGGGAGAAAAAAATTCCAAACCTACTCAGCCCTGTGTGGAAAAAGTGAAAACATAATTTAATTAAGATTAATTGACATTTCTCAGTGTGGAAAAGGTTAGAAAGCCATTTCTAAAGCTTTGGGACTCCAGCAAACCACAGTGAGAGCTATTATCCACAAATGGCGAAAACCTGGAACAGTGGTGAACCTTCCTAGGAGTGGCCGGCCAACCAAAATGACCCCAAGAGGTCACAAAAGACCCCACAACAACATCCAAAGAACTGCAAGCCTCACTTGTCGAGTTAAGGTCAGTGTTCATGACTCCACCATAAGAAAGACACCGGGCAAAAATGGCCTGCATGGAAGAGTTCCGAGACCAAAACCACTGCTGAACAAAAAGAACATTAAGGCTTGATTCTACTGTCTACCAAACATACCTGACGGAGACTGTCCAGCCATCTGTTTGTGACCTCAAACTGAAACCAACTTGGACAATGATCCAAAACACACCAGCAAGTTCACTTCTGAATGTCTGAAGAAAAACCAAATGAAGACTTCTGAGTGGCTGAGTCAAAGTCCAGACCTGAATCCTATTGAGAAGCTGTTGCATGACCTTAAAAAGGCTTCATGCTGGAAAAGCCTCCCATGTGGCTGAATGACAAAAATTGTGCAAAGATTTCCTCCACATTGGCGAAGGAGACTCTGCAGGTTATTGCAAATGCTTGATTGCAATTGTTGGTGCTAATGGTGGCCAAAACAGTTATTAGGTTTAGGTTCATTTAAGAGTGTCAAACATGCAAAATATTTTTTTGTCATTTTAATAGTTATTATTTCTAGTGGAAGATGTCAGATCCATATTTGCGTTCCTGAACATGAAAAAATAGTTTCAGTGATTGAATGCTTGATTAATGTGTAGCTTCTCAGAGAAGACAGGTTGTTTCCCAGTTTTCTACAATGTTGCCATGATGCAATGACAGAAAGACGAGTCACGTGTCAGTATTTGGAGGAGTATTGTAATTATGTCCCTCTTGTTTTAAGTCTTTCACGTCAGGTAAGGGAGCCCCCTGGTGGTCAGACAGTGCCACAGCTCATCTTGTGATGATCGGTTTTTAGTGCGGGCCCCTGTTCTGTTTTCAATGACAATTTCCACCTTTATGAATAAGCACTGGAAATTTGATTTTGAAGTTACCGACTGTCCTGCTATGGTATCTGCCTCTACTATATTGACTTATTTTTTGTTGATGCTTCACATACAGACGCTTCCCCGTGGAGGATATCCCAGATGATGAGACTGCGTGTGCCAACTGGCTGCATAAGCTCTACCAGGAGAAGGTAAGAGTTTGAGTAACATCATGTTGGACATACGTGACTTCTCCAATTCATTAAATTAATCACCAGCTCATCAATATTGTCACTACTGTGGCTGAAGGCAACCTCCTTACAGTCAAGAGGAGCTGCAGTTTCATGTATTACATGTGGTCAGCATCCAGCAGCATTATCAACCTCCGCTTGCACTCTCAGATGTTGGATGTTGTTGACAATGCACTCATCAGTTGTATTAATGCTGGCTGTATCTTAGCGCTATTACATTGGTACTGTTACTGCTGTGTTGTGCAGTATACTTGGTGACACCTAATGATCAAAGAGGGCTAGAATTGCCTTTCCACTTTCTCACGCACTCCAGGTTGTTATTTGAACAGGACCTATTGTGCTTTTTTTCCACTTTTCTGACCTATAAATGTAGCTAGAATGTTGTCGTGTTAAACAATGCCAAAGTTTAACACAATGAGGTTTGCGCATTTGGAAGTGAGCCCAGAAAGTAGTTTGGGATGGCTCAAAACATTCCGTTTCAAAAGGCGTGGTAAAACTGCACATCTGTGATGTCACAGATGGGCAGGCTTCCTTATAGGTTCCCTTTAAGTAAAAACATGGCGTCTTCAAAATATACATAAAAATATCCAATTAGAGCATTTTTATGATTTATTGGCGTGTTTTCCTGTCCCATTCAGGATGCTTTACAGGAAGCATACAGCAAGGAAGGCAAGTTCCCCGGGCCCACAATAATCCCTCCTCGCCGCCCTTGGACGCTGTTCAACTTCCTGTTTTGGGCCACCCTGCTGCTATCCCCACTCATCAACTTTGCTTGTGGAGTGGTGGTCAGCGGGTCACCCCTCCTCATTATTGGCTTCATCATCTTCCTCATCATAGGTAGGTCCACACAACAATAGAGATATACCCATGTTGTGCAGCACGTGGAAAACACATTATGCTTCTTTTACTTTGATGCCACGGGAGCATTTCACAAATAAACAAGCCAAAGACTGCACATCAAATGTTGAGGCTTCAATAAATCACCTGTTTTGTGGGTGAATACAGCCAGTTATGAAGTTACAAAGTTACAAATATATATAGTTTGGCAAATGTTACATATTTTGCCTAAATTAAGTATTTGAATGACCTAAAATGCAAATAAGAGGCATTCAAAGATGCTGGGATGATACAGTATGTGGTATTTTAACTGGTCACTAGGTGTTAGTAATGTTACATTGACACAAGATATTGGCCACTGCAGGGAGTACTGTCCAGAAACTGGAACTGTCGGAACTGTCCGATGCAATGCTAACATTTGTGAGTCTAAATGATGTCTCATTTTCTCTTGTGTCTACTAAATTGGGTAATAAGGTAATAAAATAGTCTAAAGGTAAATATAGGGGTGCTATTTTGTGTCTTGAGGGCTCTGTTTAAAACCGTATTTAGATAAATGTGTTTTCGATGCTCTAACCAAAATAATACAGTATATTTATCAATAAGGAATCCTACAAGTCACTTGTTTTTTCACTTATTTACTCTTGTGTCCACTATATTGGGTAATACAGGTGTATTGGTGACTATAGGGGTGTTATTTCATGTCTAGAGGGCTCTAATGTAAAAACCTGTATTTAGAAGGTCGTAAACAGGTTTTCTTTGCTCTAACTACAAAAGTATTGTATTTTTACAGAAGGATCCTAGTTAATCCTAGTCCACTTATCACAGTCGGTCTGGAAGTAATTAACTGTGACAAGGGATTACCGTACTGTTAAAGCTCAGTTTTCAGCATTAATTCATTCCTAAAGGTCAGACGAAAACAAACGTGTGAAAATTGAGGCAGTTTTTCCCATAGGTAAATGTAAATACAATTTGTTCCAAACACCCAAAAATATTTACAAACATGCATTTTATAGATAATTATTTGAATTTTGCATATAGAATTATAAATATTAGCACTCTGGCACTCGACTCGCAACTTTCTTTAGCCCCATGGCAGGCTATTTAGCAGTCGCACTGAGTAAAAAGTGTCACACATTGAGTCACCAACATGTAGGGTCAGTTGTCCTCTTGATTTTGCGGAACAGAGCTGGTTTATTTAGGAAGACCAAGACAGTGTTTGAAAACTAAGGTTTGACTGTATTCAAGGAAGACTCCTTTTCCCCTCGCATAAATAGCACTTTGCAGAGATACAGATACCGATATAATCACATCATTTTATGCCAATATTGATATTTGTAGACCACATAAATACAGCTTCCACAGAACCAGTTGACATTTGAACTTCTGTCCTCACCCCCCCTTTGTTCTCTGTCCAGCCTCCATTGCCATCCGGCGCCTCATCGGCGTCACTGAGGTGAAGAAAACGGGCTCCAGTTACGGTGACCGGGAGACCAAGAAACAAAACTAAAGCGCATTACCACCCCCCACCCTCCCCGCCATGTACGGATGTTTCTGTTCACCCTGTGGCGTCTTGCCCCCCAACTCCCTTTCTTCTACTACCGTTGAATCCAGGGTAGGTCGGGGAGGAGACCCCAGCTGTGAAACCACAATAGAGACCAGACTTAGAAAAACTAGTGGCACTAGATTAAAGAGCATGGGAGGGAGGTCTGCCGTTCCAGCTCACGGTTGTGTAGCACAGAACATAATGGGGGGGGGGGGCTGCACGGCATCTCAAGCCAACCGGTGACCCACTTTCCACAGCCAAGTCCCATTAAATCCTGGTAACACTGATCTTAAAGCGCTCACCTCCTAACCTATCCGTGGTCACATGCTCACCATAGCCCACGTCCTATTTGGCACTACCTCCCTCCACTTCCTGTCAGTCATCAATTAGTGCTCCTTCTCTGCATCAATAAAACATTCACTTTCATCTGGAGAGCCATGGCTGGAACACCAATGTAAGACTATTTCGGAAAACATTCATGTCTCAAATTAAATACGGCACTTTGTCATTCACTCTGTGAATAAGCCATGACCCCTTAACATCCTGTCAGGGGGGCCCGCGTCTACAATAAGGGCTGTGCATGTACCTGCAACACACCCGCTTCACGTCACCCCAAACATCATTTCCATGAAGTTTTTACATTCAAATTTAATTTGCCTGTCGGAGAGCAGCCATGACAGGTGAGGTCTAGAATGGAAGGGGTTCGGGGGGGTTAAGTGGTGGTGTGCTGCCAGATTCCTGACAAAAGGTCACGGCTGTCTCCATGTAGCCTCACACAGCTGTGAACATAATATTTGGCTGCCCGTCTACATATAGACTGCTGTAGTATGTTAACCTTTGCCTTAAATCAAGCGCTTGCTCAGGCAAGGGGCCGCTCCCTCTCCTATCCCTCTCCTGGCGTTCCTTATCCATACAATACCACCCATAACAACAACAACCTAACATAGCTGGGGGGTCTTTGGTAACGGAAAGCTGCTACAAAGCAATACACGGTCAGGTCCATACATCTCCTATCCTTTTCAGTTCAATGTTGGCTGCTGTATGTTTAGTGGTTACATATCCCGCTCTCTTGACTTTTCTTTGTGGACGTCCTCTTATTAGAGAATTATCTCCACCCAGACAGATTCCATGCAAGCCTTAACTAGACAGTGCTGCTTTATTATTATTACTACTACTACTACTATTACTATTGAAAGGCTGACTGAAAATACTGAGGAGAGTCCACGTCTTTTAAGGCTCTGTCCCTACTACCGTTTAACGATTCCGTCTAAATTTAAGTCATATGTCGGCAAAAAATACAAAGTAAATTCGGCCACAGACTGGAGACAAAAGTGTCGAGTAATGTCTACCACTGGGGAAAAAACATTCTATATATATGAGTAACGAACGGCGTTTAAAGTCAGGCTTAACCGAGAAAAAGGTTTGTAATTTTTACACGGCAGTCGCCTTTTCATGACGTCACACACGCGTCTCACTCTCCAGCCACTGTTAGCGCTAGCATCGCTCGTTTTGAAGTGTACACTAGGACCACTATCACATTTCTGACTGGTAAAGCCGATGAAAGACGAATACAGTCTAAAAATATCATTAAACGGCGCGTGGGGGGGCAGAGTCTTTAGTGTGATTCCAGTCCATTGACATTTTCCCATGAAGTTGCACACACTGGGATCCTTGTGAAACCTTTAGTTGTCCAACCTGTCACCGTTTTTTGTTGTTGCTTTCAAGAGATCTGTTCCGATCTACAACACACTGCACCAGTTGGAAATTCTTCAATTTAGCTCAAATAGAAGCGGAACACTGGATTTTATTCAGTAAATAAATGTGAATTTGGTTTATCAATTGAATAACAGAGTTAACACTACCGTAAGGCGTTTTAAATAACTCAGATTTAGTTTTTGAGGATGTTTTTTTAATGGTTTTTTTTTCGTCAATTACATCACTTACCATCTATTAAAGACTTGAATCACAAAGCAACTCTTTGGATTTATTTGTGTGATGAAAGAATGTACAACAGTCGACCACCAGGGGGCAGCCATGAGCCACCATCTTTTACACTGCATCCATCCATTCATTCTATGTTGTACTGGACCATACCCTCATCTTACCGCCCCCTCTGTACGTCATTTGGACTTGGACCTAGCTCTTATTTCATGGTACGTGTGGCACACTAAGCCGTTTACCATGTGGCAACTGTAAGGACTGAACATATTGGCTACCCTAGTTCTAGAAATCCTGAAGACTCACCAATAGTGGAACAATTCTGTAGCTAAAGCCATCATTAGAAACATGTCCCTGTTGATGCGGTAAAAATAAACACATTTTTCCAACTTTGTAACCAACTTCTTACGTCAGTCATGCAAGGTGTGCAGTAATGGACTACTGTATTATAATGTATTATACTGTACTATTATACTAGTATATGTCACTGAATGGCATTAATTATGACTTTTACAGGTAACAGCTCTGACATGAACTGATTATCAAGAATCCCTTTGTGAGGAGGCTAGTGATTCTTTTTTGCACTCTACTGATTCAGTTGGGGCGGCACAGTGGTCGAGTGGTTAGCGCGCAGACCTCACAGCTAGGAGACCAGGGTTCAATTCCACCCTCGGCCATCTCTGTGTGGAGTTTGCATGTTCTCCCCGTGCATGCGTGGGTTTTCTCCGGGTACTCCGGTTTCCTCCCACATTCCAAAAACATGCTAGGTTAATTGGCCACTCCAAATTGTCCATAGGTATGAATGTGAGTGTGAATGGTTGTTTGTCTATATGTGCCCTGTGATTGGCTGGTGACCAGTCCAGGATGTACACCGCCTCTCGCCCGAAGACAGCTGGGATAGGGTCCAGCAACCCTGCAACCCTTGTGAGGAAAAAGCGGTAGAAAATGAATGAATGAATGAATGATCCAGTTGGTTTAATGGTTACATTTCACAGTACAATACAGCAATACAACATTTTGATTTGTTTTTAAATAACGTGTGTACCAACATACAGTACAGCGGTACTTCAGATGTCTTCGTTTATTGTGGTTAATTGGTTGCAGACTCAACTGTGATAAGTGAATTCCTGCTAAGTATGTTTGCATATTAAAATCTTGAATATTTTAATATCACAACTTTCTTTGGCCCCATGGCAGGTTATGCAGCAGCCACATTCAATAAAAAAAAATGTGTTTTGGCATTGGATTCTGCGGAATGATACAGTACAGGGAATATGATAACCAACAGTGTACACGAAAAAGCTTTCCAAAAACGAGCTTTATTGTAGATGAGTCACCCGAAATCATGAGTGTCTTTTTCCACTGAGAGCCTGATACTTTTAAAAAAAGTGCCTGACTGATGATATTCCTGCCATCTCTTCCTGTCCTTACCTTGCTGTGTGAGGCCAACGTGGCAAATAAAACAAATGTAATCTACTGACAATAAACGGAAAAATACATATATCTATTTTGAATGAATGAAGGCATGCTAACAGGTATAAACATGTATACCAGTAACCACTACAGTGATGGTGTCTAACACCTGATACATAAATGTCAGTCCACTTAAGTTTCAGCAGCCCAGCAGAAAAGAGGCAGTAATAATAACGTGGCCTCATGGAAAGGTTGGTGCATACGCTTGTTCAATCACGCGTCTTCTATGTTTAGACAAAGTAGGAGTCAGCTGGGTGTTGGCCTTTTAACATTAACACTGCCTAAACTTACAGTAACTTTCATTTCACATTTCCAACGCACTATGACTAAAAAAAAAAACTAATATGGTGCTCTTCTAAAGTAAGTCTATTATAGAGTTTTCACAAAAATAACCGCTAATGTTTGTTCTTTACAATTGACTTTATTCTGTTGTTGGTTTTGACTTTTTCCCATCCAGTGTGCTTTTTCTCCAATAGTGTATCTACTACAGACATATTTATGCTGTGTTATAGATTGTGTTATATATATACACACACACACACACACACACACACACACACACATATATATATATATATATGGTGCAATACTGTCCATAGCTCCTAACAAAATACTGTGACAAAATTTGCATGGGAAATACAAAATGAAATGCATTCGTGCACATCATGTTGATGAAGGGAACCTGGATGTTTATTTAAAAAAAATAAAAACCTTCTTGGGTAAGCAAGCTGTTTATCCTAGTCAATATTCATTCTGCTCACCGAAGTAAAAATGTAAAAAAAAAAATGCATTCATTGAAGTGTCCAACTAAATTATTTTTATAAATTATTACTCAAATTATTTTGGATTAAAAAAAATGAAACAGCTGAATCTAATGTAATAGTTATAACAATAAGACAAAAGTAATGTTTTTTTTTAAGTTGGAATATTCAACAAAATCAAACAACAAAGGTATTTGTTGCGGTAAATGTTAGACTATTATGTAAATTAAGCCAAATATTAGGGGAATAAAGTCATAATATTACAAACAAAATTTACCAGAAGACAAAAACAGCTAATTTTACAAGAATAAAGTCACATTCTAATGTGAAAACGTCACAAATGTATGAGAATAAACTCAAAAATGTCATTTCAGCAGCCCAGATTAGAATTATTAAGGAAATGTATTAAAAGTTGCAATATGAGAAGCAAATCCAAATAAACGTAGATATTTTTTGTAAAACTAGGTTGGGGAAAAGTTATGATTTTATGGCAGTAAAGTCATAATAAGATAATGTAAAAATTGACAAAGATGATTTAGGAAGTTGGAAAGAGCATCAAAGAGCTAAGTTGATACTAAGGCAGCCTTTTCATCGATATCACAAAGCTAGGATGCAGGTTTTGAAATACATATATATAACTTCTTAGCGTCCTTTCATTTTTCCTTATGCGGCCCTCTGTGGAAAAAGGTTTGGACACCCCCGGTCGAGGTCCGAGCCTGTGACTGGATTGAACAACAAGCTTCAGATGAATCAAGTTGGAAAGTAAGCCCTAATGAAAGGAAATATATTCCCCCATCGGGGGAGTACAAGAGTGAAAAAAGAGCCTGTCTGCTCCTCTGGCGTTCCTCCTGCGTTGGACTGGGAATCACTGGGAATCACAGCATCTTCAGAATGTGCCTGCGTACCTCTGGAAGCTTCATTCCATAGACTAGAGGGTTAAGGAAAGGCGGAATAACCACAAATTCCAGGGATAAAATGACGGCCACAAACGGGTTCATCTCTTCCAGGTTGTATCTGCTCAGGGCGATGTCACAAAACGCTGTGATGGAAAAAATGACAAACGTAACAACGTGCGACAAGCAGCTCTGAAATGCTTTGCCTTTAAATTCATCCGAGCATCTCCAGCAGGCTCTGACGATGCGCGTGTACGTGTACAGGACATAGACCAGAGGAACGAAAGCTGTGGTGATGGTGAGGAACATACCCACGATGTTGTTGATGAGCGTCGGGACGCACGATAACTTCACCACATTCCAGTTGGCGCAAAACACTTTTTGGATCTCGTTGCCGCATAGCGGCAGCGAAGCGGACAAACAAATGCACACGGTGAGGACAAAGGCGGGGAAAAGCCACGCCAGAGCAGCCAACGCCATGGCCTTAGCGGTGGTCATCTTTGCGTGGTAGTGCAACGGGTGGCACACGGCCACGTAGCGGTCGTACGCCATGATGCCGAGCGTGGTCATTTCGTTGGCGGCGTACGTGTAAATGAAGTAGATCTGGGTGAAACAAGCCTTGCGTGAGATGAAGTGGCTGTCGGACATCAAGTCCAGCAGGAGTCGTGGGAAGAAGCCAGTGGAGCCGTACAAAGCGTTGAAGGATAAGCACGCTATGAATACGTACATGGGCTCGTGGAGGCTCTGCTTCACGATGATCACCAGGATGATGGCCAGGTTGGCGCAGACGATGAAGCTGTAGAGCAGCAGGCACAAGGCAAAGACCGGGTAGCGGTACGGACCGATGTTCACAAACATGGTCAGGTTGAAGTACAAAAACTGACTTGCGTTTTCCATCCCTTTTTTTTCTTTTACCTACACATTATAATAACATCGGAAAAAGCCGGCCTGTAATCACGCAGCGTCTGTGAAAAGGAAAATATTAGTACTACAAGAATACAACGCATGTGAAGTACTTTGGGGCGGACTTACCGAGCTACAGGAAGAAGCGGTCGTCATGTTCTTACATGTCGCTGTGGTGATGTGGTGTGTTCTCTCCGCTACGGATGCACTCGGCTTTAAACACGCACACGCACACTCTGGAGACTTCATGTCAACGTCAGCATCATCATCATCTTCATCTCGCCATCACTTTCAGACTCATTTCCAGAAGTGGGCGGAGCAGTCTAAATATTACTTTTAGTATTAGTAATATCAAAGACCGAGGGCTCCAATTGGAGGCCGAAACTTCATTCATTCATTCATTTTCTACCGCTTTTTCCTCATGAGGGTCGCGGGGGTGCTGGAGCCTATCCCAGCTGTCTTCGGGCGAGAGGCGGGGTACACCCTGGACTGGTGGCCAGCCAATCCCAGGGCACATATAGACAAACAACCATTCCCACCCACATTCATACCTATGGACAATTTGGAGTGGCCAATTAACCAATTCTATGTTTTTGGAATGGGGGAGGAAACCGGAGTACCCGGAGAAAACCCACGCATGCACGGGGAGAACATGCGAACTCAGAGATGGCCGAGGGTGGAATTGAACCCTGGTCTCCTAGCTGTGAGGTCTGCGCGCTAACCACTCGACCGCCGTGCCATCCCTAAGCTGAAACTTCTGGCGTAAAATCGTTTTTCCCTTAAGTAAAGCACAAGCGGTGGTTAGCGCGCAGGCCTCACATCTAGGAGACCTGAGTTCAAGTCCATCTCTGTGTGGAGTTTGCATGTTCTCCCCGTGCATGCGTGGCTTTTCTCCGGGTACTCCGGTTTCCTCCCCCATTCCAAAAACATGCTAGGTTAATTGGCCACTCCAAATTGTCCATAGGTATGAATGTGAGTGTGAATGGTTGTTTGTCTATATGTGCCCTGTGATTGGCTGGCCACCAGTCCAGGATGTACCCTGCCTCTCGCCCAAAGACAGCTGGGATAGACTCCAGCACCCTGGTAGAAAATCAATGAATGAAAGAATAAAGCACAAGCTTCATCTTGTTTGGACTGCATCTGCTGTCAATCACTGT
This sequence comes from Doryrhamphus excisus, assembly GCF_030265055.1. Taxonomy (NCBI): domain Eukaryota; kingdom Metazoa; phylum Chordata; class Actinopteri; order Syngnathiformes; family Syngnathidae; genus Doryrhamphus; species Doryrhamphus excisus. Next base: position 8,297,736 of record NC_080474.1, read on the forward strand.
GGCCAATATGATTCAGTCATGAGGGGTGGCCAGTTGCCAAAAAACATTTCAGTAGGTTGATCGAACATGAACATATTTTTCCAGTTTACCAAATATAGTTAGATGGAACATATTTATTATTGGAATTTTTAAACATTATTTATTGTCATAATTCAGAAAAGTCATTATTGAAGAGTTTTTCAGGTGACAAATTTACAAAACAGAATTTAGCCAACCAGACCCTCTTTATTGTTCATCACTAATCCACTAATCCATAAAGACACAACATTCAGCATTTTTCTTCATTTAAAGCATTCTTTTCCTTGTGAAATATTTAAAAATATTATTACGGACGTTTGTCAGTTTCAGGCCATAAATAATGGGGTTGAGTAAAGGTGGAATCATGAGAAACTGGATGGCCATGAAGTTCCTAACACTCTGAGTCATGGATTCGGTTCCGTATCGTGCGTACATCAGGTCAAAGAGCAAAGCCACCGACACGTTCAGCAAACACAGCAGATGTGGCACACAAGTCTGAGTGAACTTCTTCTTCCCATCTTTGGACCGAAAAGCTAATTTAATCACCTGGACATAGGAAACAATAATGAAAATATCATGTCCAAAGTAAAATAATATAAAAATGAAACCGACAATATTGTTAGTTGTTATGGAATTGCAGGACAGTTTCAGGATGGCCCAGTTCTCGCAGTACAGTTTGTGGATGTAGGAACCACACAGTTTGAGTCTGGAGGTCATTATCAACACCGTGCCCTGGCTGAACAAGGGTACAAGTCTGGAGAAGGCCACCAACATCACCACCCTGCATTTAGTCATGATGGAGTGATACTCCAGCGGTCGACATATGGCCACATATCGGTCATAAGCCATCACCGCTAAAATGCTAAAATCTGTCGCTGCGTAGGAATAAATAACAAAAACCTGCAGAAGACAACCAACATAAGATATCATGTGGTTATTAGACAATAAATCATACAGGAATTTGGGGTAAAAAGCAGCCGTCCCATAAAGACTATTAATGCATAGATTGCACAGGAAAAAGTACATGGGTTTGTGGAGTTTTTTCTCACGAATGATGGTGACAATAAGAACGCCATTGACCAGCAAAATCACGCAGTAGCACAGCAAAGTGACAGAGAACAAAACAACTCGGAGCTTCTGCCTCATGTGACTCAGTCCTGTTAAGTCAAAAAAAGGGATGGCGGTTACGTTGGTCATCCTTTACCCATTTCGCATAACACCCTTGGGTGTTCAATGGCTCTACTCCTTGCTCTCTCTTGGCCTTCTTGATGGATCAAAGGTGAGGATGAAGAGGAAGAAGATATCCCGCTTGTCAAACCGGCCAATTCCTTTTATCCTATCCTGAGCAGCCCAATGCTCCAATCAGCAGTTAGAGCCATTACATCATCAGGGACACAAGACGCTCTCTATTCTTCTTTTGAGGATGTAGCACAAAAATTATTTGGGAATAAACTTAATTTCTTGATAACTCCTTATAAGTTTCTGGTGTCCTGTCACAAAAGACTAAGACTTAAAACTATTTTGTGAAGGTTTTGTCCCACAAACAAAACAAAGCAGCATAAATAAATAGTGCTATACAATTATCAATTTCTTAAACAAATATATACATAGAAATTAACCCACGGTGACAAAGCAAATTAGCTTAATATCTATGAGTATAGCTCATTTGACGGAACAGGCTGCTTTACAGTGTTACTAAAGTGAGCATTTCAACCATTTTTTAGTCAAGTTACCTAATAGTTGCAGCATGCAAATCGTTCTCATCTCTGCCGAACAATGGCAGCATTCTGTTTTCATCTCATACACTCATTTTGTGTTCGTTTACGGCAGAAGTGTTCAAAAACATTGAGCACGTAGCTGAGGACATCAGCCAGGTCCAAGTCACCGCCATGTATCACAGACACAGACGTTGCTGTTGCCTGTACTCTCTGATCCAGTATATGGCGACCTATACTCCAGTCACTAAATATCTCTCCTTTACATACGCTTTTAGACTGTCCCTCACTTGAAATGGGCCATTACATCACAAGGAGGGCTTTCTGGGAATGGTTGTTTGTCTATATTTGCCCTGGGATTAGCTGGCCACCAGTCTAGGGTGTACCCCACCTCTTGCCCGAAGACAGCTGGGATAGGCTCCAGCGCCCCCCTCCCCGCGACCCTCGTGAGGATAAGCGGTAGAAAATGAATGAATACCACTCCACTTCCCTTCTTGTTCCCCTGTCAGATGGTCCTTACATTGCAAGCTTTGTTTTTTATCCTGACCTTTTGTCTCTGCTTTGTACTCATATTTTTGCTGCCTACTGTCTGTAAGTAATTGAGTCACTTTGTAAATCCTTATTTGCTAGTTTGTACTTTTAGCTTCCCAGTGACGTTCTGTCACTGGCAACTGTTGTTCCTCCTCTGCGCCCTGTGTTTATGATTTAATACTTTTTGCCATATTTGCCTTGTCTCTGCTCTGGGGTGCTCAACACCTGGCATGAGTGCCACCCAGCATAACACATCCTGCATCAACAATATGTGGAAAAACAACATTGGCTCTCAACACATAAGAGTGAGGCTCGGTACCCAGCATTGCAAGATATGCAAAGTACATTTCGGCACCCTAGCCTGTCAGTGCCCAGATCACATGCTGCGTACTGTGGCAACTGCATGGCTGTTGTGCATCTTTAGAAGAGGCTTCCTTTTGGGACAAGAAAGTTTGGAAACACTTTGCTGAAGACAAGCCGACTAAGGACATAATGGAATAATTAATGTTGTAACCAGTGTTTAGTTCATTGCAATCAATAAAGGCTGTTGGGAAAATATCTGACTATGATCAGAAGCATTTAGGTAAGACTCGGGGAGAGAGGAAAAATGACAAAAATGACCGGATACACAATCCAAGTTTGCTTAGGCAGTGTATTCCATATTCTCATGCATGGGCATAAACCCCAAAACAATATAACAAAAAAAAATACAAAATATATAGTGACAATTAAGGTTCAAAGTTTAAGTGCTCGAGGTTGTACCTGATTGAACAGCTATTCAGTGGGCGCTATTTAAAAGAATATACAAAGTATGCAATGTGTGAGATTCACAAAGGTTCCTTTCAGCTGATAACTAGTCCATCGAGTCTTGGTGACCCGATAATGAGAACCTTGTGAGAGAGGTAGTGACCAAAACAGGGAAGAAATTGTGGAACAGTTCAATATACTAATTGCATAAAGTATCTACAATATAACAATTAATATATTTAAATATATGACATAATATTGTACTATATTATTATCCCATAATTCTCATTTGCTGTTCATGCTAACCAACCCACACAATGATGCTGGGCGGCTAAGCTAAGTAAAGCCAATTTTAGCAACACTTATCAGTTCCGTTCAATATATAATACAAGAAATGCTCCAAGGTATAGTGCTCCCAGTCGCGGCAGTGGTATTGGTTGCCTATAACGTATTTAGATGCAGCAGTGTTAAAACATATTGTTGCTTTGAAATACATTTGCTAGCCTACCAGTGCAGCAAGGGTTTTCCCCATGTATGTCTTCCTGTTAGCTATTTATTGGTTATTGTGTGTCATGTGATCAAGGGGTGATATCCTGATTGGGTTCACAGAATCACATGAGTCAACCCACATGATTCAAATCACCTGTTGTTGAGTGTTGTATATTAAAACATTTTATTTATACTTCATATATATGCATTTAGAATTATATGAAAGGGTATTATTAAATAAAAATATATCTTATACAAGTATATATATAAATACATTTTATTACCAATTTCACTTGGGTTACAATGCTCTGTGGTACGATGGTACCAATATATATACTTGGTGGCAATTGTGTGCGGCAGCAACCAAGTGAGCAGTACAAAATGCGTCTTGCCTGCAGTCAAGCATGGTGGTGGTAGCGTCATGGTTTGGGGCTGCAAGTGTGCTGCTGGCACTGAAGAGCTCCACTTCACTGAGGGAAACATGAATCCGAATATGTACTGTGACATATTGAATCTGACGTTGATGCCTTCACTTCAAAAGCTGTGATGCCACTGAAATTTGCAAGCGTAAACGGTAGTAACCACACCAAAAACACAAGTAAATATCGTTGACTGGTTTCTGTGTACAGGGACAGGGACAGAGGACTCGTTACAGCTGAGACAACTGTTGTGACATTTTAAACATTTTCACTTTGGTGTGCAGGCTACTCGCTTTTGTTGCCAGTGTTTTAGACATTTGTGGGGACAGCAAATACGTCTTATACGGCACTTAGCAATGCAAATGACATGTTGTCTTGTTTCCAGTGTCAGCCATCGTTCCCCATGGGAACGAGGCTTTGCTGTTTTTCTGGACAAAGTTGTCTGTTGTCACCATGATGTGTGGAGGGACTTTGGACACATGTTTGTATATGTGCTCCACAAGGGGACATGTGCTCCCAGGGCCATACACTGACAGTTGATTGGTGTCATGGGGATAATGGACAAATGACCCTAAGGTTTAATCATCATGTTTACATCATCATCATGTGTGCATGTCTGTACCTCTGTGGCATAGCATCACAACAGAAGGGAATTACATCAGCTAATTGTCTATCAAATCAACACTGCCTCAAAAAAACATGCCTCATTGTGGTATGTTTTGGTCTGAATGTCTCAGATCAAAACATGCTTTCATTAAAGCGTGCATGTGCCAAATAAATACAATAGCTAATAAACAGAAAAGACATTAGTCTGTAAAATACTCGCACTATGTATTTTGTAGTAAATGTAGTTTACCAGTATATAATAAGTTTTTAATTGTACTTGCTTTCTACGTAGATGCTGAGTTAATGTTTTGTTTTTGCCACCCTCACAAGGCTCTATTCATATACAGTATGGACTATATGCGTGGAATCATATTATGTTCCTTATTGCAAATTGCATATGTATAATCCAAAGTCCTTCTACTCATGAGCTGCACACTGGACTGGTCGCCTACTCCACGTTTTTGGAATGCGGGGTGGATCTTGGACCTCCTGAATATGAGGCAGAAGTACTAACTAATATACAACCATGCGGGGTAAATCTGCCCTGGTCAACATCAAAATTGCCAGAAGTTGAGAAAAATAGGTATGAACAAAATGTTCTTGCTATTTAATTGCCTTATGTGTTGCTGAGTGAAAACATACATAAGGCACAACTACAGTACACATGGCACTGCTAGCAGGTTGTCAAAGTTGTCTGGACTGACAAAGAAGTGGAATTACTTTGATGAGTCACTATCGAGTATAAGAAAAAAAATATCAGGATAATGTTGACTAGGATATTCAGATATGTTGGGTTTTTCGGCAGCAATACACAACTGCTCACCTCAAGTCAACTATTCAACATGTGAAACAGAAAGACGTAATAACTGATTATGACTATACTGTACATTCATCAGCCATAATGTCAAAATTTGCTTATGACCCCCAGCGACTGGCAAAAATCATGCAGATAAACCCGTGAAACTCAGTTTTATACATTACGAAACAATTAAAGACATACTGTATAGAGTACCGTTCTTAGAAAACATGCAGTTACACAACATCGGGTATCCTCAAAGCATCTACCTGTTGAGTGAAGTCACTTGTGCCCTCTTCTGGATTCATAGCTGCAGCACTTTCCCCCACTGCAGACGGACCCATCACATCACTTTCTATTTACATTATCATAAAAAATCATTAAGAAAAACAAATTATAGTGGTAGATCAGTTTTTGTAGTAATTTGTTCCAAAAAGGTCCAAAAGAACCAAATCCATCCATTTTCTATGCCACTTCTTCTCACTAGGGTCGCGGGTATGCTGGAGCCTATCCCACGCTTTGAACCCTACCTGTGGCTAATTTATGACTAAAAGAACTACAGTTCCCATGAAGTGCAGATTCAGGAAGATTAGATGGATGGATGGATGGATTCTGGGATTACCGCCACGACAGGCACCGACCACCTTACGCCACAGCACCGATCAGCCGCCTCAACAATGGAGGCACAGAACATGGCCCATTCTGTCCTCCCTCGGAACATTGTCAAAGCTCGCTCAAAGGTTGGAGTTGAAACTTCTTCTGACAGGGGACTCCCATCGCTCTCATCAGACCCTCACAATACGTTTGGGCCTGCCAGGTCTGACCGGCATCCTCCCCCACCATCGGAGCAAACTCACCACCATTTGGTGATTGGTTGACAGCTCTGCCCCTCTCTTCACCCGAGTGTCCATTACATATGGCCGCAAGTCCGATGACACGACCACAAGGTCAATCGTCGAACTGCGGCCCTGGGTGTCCTGGTGCCAAGTGCACATGTGGACACCCTTACCCTTGTGTTATCTTGTTCACGAGTGAGGGAAGGATGGAACGCAAGATCGACAGGCGATTGGTGTGGCGCCTGCAGTGATGCAGTCTCTACATCGGTCCCGTTGTGGTGAAGAGAGAGCTAAACCGAAAGGCAAAGCTCTCAATTTACCAGTCTATCTACGTTCCTACCCTCACCTATGGTCATGAATTTTGGGTAGTGACCGAAAGGACAAGATCGTGGGTACAGGCCGCCGAAAGGAGTTTTCTCCGCAGGGTGGCTGGGCTCTCCCTTAGAGATAAGATGAGAAGCACTGTCACTGGGAGAGACTCGGAATAGAACCGCTGCTCCTCCACATTGAGAGGAGCCAGATGAGGTAGCTTTGGACGCATACCCGAGGAGGTGTTCAGGCCACGTCCACCCGGTATAAGACCTCGGGGAAGTCCCAGGCCAGTTGGGAGACATAGTCTCTTCAATGTGTCTTAAGACATTCCCCGCCTCGAGATCCGCCGGGAGGAGCTGGACGAAGTGGCCAGAGAGAGGGAAGTCTGTGCCTCCCTGCTTAGGCTGCTGCCCCCACGACCAGACCTCGGATAAGCGGTAGAAGATGGCTGGATGGATGGCTGGATGGATGGATGAACATCATACCCACAGTAAAATATGGTAATGGTAATGGTTTTATTTCAATTTGCATCAGATTACAATTGAGTGCCACACATAATCAGTTCACAGTTCCACATGTCCAAAAGGAGTAGGAAGAAGCAAAGCTTATTAAATCCTACCCCTCCATCTGGTACTTCTACAATCAGTAACTGTTACATTTGTTCACTTCCTGCTTTCCATAATACAGTTTAAGGTTTGTTTGTTTTTTTTTTAAATAATGCACCTCGTACCGAAGTACGAAGTATGACCATCCAATGACATAATGGGTACCATAGTAAGTGTCAATATAGTGATATATATAGCACATCATGACTGGTTCAAGACTCTTCATCCTCATTCATGTTTAGCAAACATCACCTGCTTATATTGTTTCTTGAATTGGCTCATCGTTGTGCAATCCATTCCATAGTTTGATTCCACATACTAAAATGCTATGGCTTTTTAACATAGTCCTAGCATATCCGAGCATATAAGCTTTATATTATTGCTGTTTCAGAATCTGGAAGATTTGCTGTGATAAATGGAACCATGCTGTCTACCAAAAAATACTGGAGGAGAATGTCCCGCCATCTATTTGTGACCTCAAGCTGAAACAAACTTGGGTTCTGCAGCAGGACAATGATCCAAAACACACAAGTCAACCTCCAAATGGATTAAGAAAAACAAAATGAAGATTGGAGTGGCCTCGTCAAAGTCATGATCTGAATCGTATTGAGATGCTTTGGTAGACTTTCAAAAGGCGCTTCATGCTGGAAAAGGTTCTGCAAAGATGAGTGGGCCTCCACAGACTCATTGCAAGTTATCGCAAACGCTTGATTGCAGTAGTTGATTCTAAGGGTGGCCCAACCAGTTATTAGATTGGGGGGCAATCACTTTTTCACACAGGGCATTGTAGGTTCTATTTTTTCTTCCTTAATCATAAAAAGTTGACTTTAAAAACTGCATTTTGTGTTCAGTTGTGTTGTCCGTCCATCCATGCATCCTTCTTATATGCCACTTATCCTTACCACAATCATGAGTATGCTGGAATCTATCCTAGCTGACGTTGGGGCGAGAGGCGGGGTACACACTGGACTGGTCAGTCAATGACACCAGTCAATGACAGGGCGAATTTTACATTTGATGATCTGAAACATTTGAGTGTGACAAACAAAAGAAAAGAGAAAGATTCTACCCAATTCTAAAATTCTACCGAACGCTTTGGGTTGTCCAAAATAACCAAACACAATATAATGGAAATCACAACCCAGCAGCAAATAACTTAGCACCCAACAGAGATAACCCAGCGAATTGGGTTCTCAGAATACCCAATTCAATAAAAATTACCCAATTAAATGACCCAACAGGCTCAACCCAGCGGTTGGGTCAAAAAAATAACCCAGCATTTTTAAGAGTGTATATGTAAACATTTGGCGGGCTTTTATTCATGTGCGCACAATAGTCCGGAATTTACAGTAGGTATATAGCAATATTTATGCAAATGTACACAAAAAAGGATACAAAGAAAAGTCTTAAGAGTTATAAATATTTGACTTGTAATAGGTTTGCCAAGGCTGTGGTATGGCCCCGCCCTGCTGGTCCTTACAACTATATAAGTTCAGCTGTGGCTGACTGGCGGGGGGAGATGCAGGAGCCAACAGGAGCTCTACCCTATCCTGTGAGGTCTTCTATCATACATCTTTTTTTCATAGCATCCTCTACACCAGTAGAGGAGTTATTGGAGGTGCGGGATATCTGTGGTGAATTTTACAAAATAATCACAATGGAACTGATGTCTGCCTTCTAATCCAGGTTTTATTCCATGTTGTTGTACCTCTCAGATGTCCTCTCTTCTGTCTCGTGCCTTGCATTATTTTGTCAATGTGAATCGTGAATAACACTGACACTCAGCTCTTATTCTTAACAATCCGCCAAAATAAGGAATGGGAAACTCAAGTGAGATTTCATTCTTTGTGCTGGCCACCTACAATAACGTGGGACATTTAAGGTACTTCTACTTCATTGTTCTGCTGCTATGGTACTGTTCAATATGTGTGGCCAACACTGTTCTCATTGTGGTCATATTTGCAGACAGAAGGCTGCATGAGCCGATGTACATGTTGCTTTGCAATCTACTGGTGAATGAAATTAGTGGCAGCACATCTCTGTATCCCCTCATGCTTTCACAGATGTTCTCAGACGGCCACGAAGTGCCTGCTTCGTTGTGTTTTCTGCAGATGAGCTACATCTACACATCCGCTTCTGTGGAGTTCTGCAGTTTAGCAGCCATGGCTTATGACCGATACGTCTCCATCTGCAGCCCTCTGCGTTATACTGTCATTATGAACACAGGAAAAGTGTCTGTCATCGTTCCACTTGTCTGGTTGTATTCATTTGCTTTATTCCTGTTCCAACTCATATTTGTTGTTAATTTGAAATATTGCGACAATGTTATCAACAAGTTGTTTTGCGACCCACAATTATTAGCTGCACTGGCATGTTCTGTTTCAGTCCTCAGCAGTATAACTGAACTTCTTTTTACCATTCTGGCCTTTGTCATCCCATTTGCCCTCATTGTGGTATCCTACATACGGATCCTAGTGGTGTGTTTCAATACCTCCAAAGAGAACAAGCAGAAAGCCATCAGTACCTGTACCCCTCAGATTGTGTCCGTGTCAAACCTGTTTGTCGGCTGCACTCTGACCGTTTTTGAGGCCAAGATTGAGGCGAGCCATTTACCTGATCAAGTGCGGGTTTTCTTTTCAGTCTATCTGCTTGTTTGCCAGCCAATAATCACCCCCTTTATGTATGGCTTAAACCTGCCCAAGATAAGACAGGCATGCAAAAGATTTCTGTGGAGCAAAAAGGTATTTTTCTTGCAAGAATCTCTTTAATAACAGCTCAAACTTACTGTTGTATTTGTAGTTGCATCACTGATTACTTCTCCGGAAGCTGTTTTTGTGACTGTGATGTTGTGCAGGTTTACCTGAAGAGTTGAATAGAATTTCCCTATCTCACCGTCACCTAACAACATCAGACGAATGACAATACAACATGATGTCGTTGCAAATGCAAATAAAACACATTGTTACAGGAAGCGATACGCATGATTGTCAGGCGACCGACTAAGCAGACAAGGAAATATGCACTCATCAACCTTTTCGAAAGCTACATGAAAGAAACCAAAATTGTTAATAAAATGTTTGCTTTGATTGATGCCATTATATTATGTTTGTCATTGTGGCTGTAGTTTCTGGTGGTGTAAAAAGTCATGTTTCTGTTTGGTTTGCGCAATTTGTAACATTAAGGGACACCATTAAGTGCAAAAAGGAGTTAATCCTACCGCCTTTTCCATATCTATGCTAAATCAAGAAAAAGATTTTGTGACTCTGATAAAGTAAAATATACAAATGAGCACTCATTATGATGCAGTGTAATCTACACCAACTACTATAATAATGTATTATAGATTATAGACTGTCTTGAAGTCTAGTAACCTAAATGTATTATATGGCGTGCTATTAAAGACCTCACTGTGGGTTTGAGTTCCTGTCATGTTTAGCAATGAGCAGGTTCTTTGAAATCAACCCTGACAATTAATATACAATTGTTATATTGTATATTTGGCTTTGCTAGCTTAGTTGTTTTCCCCAATGCCTAACTCTGTTCATTATGAACTTAAAATAACATACATTTTGTTGACATTTTACTCACCAAAATATTTTGCCGTCACAGCTGAATAAATTGTAGTTTTGTTTTGTTTGTTACATTAAACGTTTCGTTGAATATTGAGTTTGGGGTGTCGTGTGGTCCATTAGCATTACCTGCTACTTGACTACGCTATGCACGTGAACGTCACGGCTTTCCCGGTCTGCGCTTGGCCTCTTTGTTTAAAGAAGTTACGTCATCATGGCCTGCACTGGGCGTGGACGTTCTAGTTAGTGCATTCGTTTGCTGCCGCCGATAGAGGGCACTGTGGCGCAACATTTCCATACCAGCACAGAGAGCTTTCAGGGACGTCACACTCTTTCAATCTGCCAAATTGTAAAATAGTTTAAGGAAATTATGTAATTGAAGCGAATCTTTATTACACGTTTGATCATTTTATTACTGAAATGTTTTGATTTAAAATCTGAATTTTCAAAATAAATGTAAATACCACATCATCTTGAAGAAGGGACCAATACACTGTGATTTCAATAGGAAGACTCTACCAGCTGACATAACACACAAATTATCCAAGCAATTTAATTCACAAAATGGCCAACCGGCATGGTTGGCACTTTTTTCACTTTTAGAACCTTGAAGAATGTTTGTCACCCTCAGGGCAAATTTTAAGTGGTTGTTCAGCTTGTTTTCACACATGCACTTTCACATAGGTCATAATTACACACAACACATAGAAACGTGTGTAATAATGAGCTATGGAGCAAAGACGTAAACAAATGTTATTTTAAAACTCTTGGAACACTATACACATTTCACATGGTGGCCCCTATTGTGGATTTTAGGTGTGGCGCTCCTACACATGTTGTATGTCATTATTTGCAGTACAGTTTTGCCCTTAGGATCCAACTTAAGTTTGTATTGCAAATTTTGAGAAATTATCCAATGTCACAACAACAATGACTTATTGCTTCTACCATATACATTATTAGTGCTGATTCAATTACACCATCAATTATGACAGCCATTTTGGGGGGGGGGGTTGTGTTTAAAAATGAAATCTGCTCATCAACTAAAGAGAATATTTGTCAGCCACAGCATCTCGTGTATCAGTGACACACAGGATTGAAAGACGTGTATTGTTCACTTGCTGGCAACATTTGCTGCCAAAGCTGCTTCACAATGTAGCCTCTGTGTCACTCCTGATATCTAATAGGTCATGTGTCGCTCCCAGGCCTGTTTTTTTTTTTATTGAGATGCCAGAAGAGGACAAAATGTCTTCTGCTTTATTATGTACTATGAAAAACATTCCATGTGTTATATGTATATACAACTTGGACGCAAGCCGATATGGAGATTGTTTTGTCAACTGCGGTTTTCCAGGTGACCGTTGATGTGTCAGTAACGTATCAAGTTCCATTCCAAGCCTACACAAGATCACACAACCCATTACAAACCTTATCACTTTTATTCAGACTGTACAGATACAACAGGTGTTTAAAAACAAGTAAAAAAAGAGACAAATGAGCATCCCCATAAATACAATATGCCTATAAGAAGTTGGAGGTTAAATGGATTACTTGCATAATGGTCCTACACACACACACACACACACACACACACAAATCTGAAATGATGTTGATAGAAAAACAAAACAGATGACTCCTTACACACGCCAAAACCCAAACATTCATATGGGGATACTGCTAAGATAGTACTATGAAAATGAGTATATACAGTATTTTTGCTAAGATTGTGAAGTGTAGTGTATTCAGAATATAATTTGTGTGATGGGGAAAAAATAACCCACATTTCTGAAAGGCTCTTTTTGCTATTTACATGTAGAAAAATGTGCAACTTGACAAAAATCCACTGATGCACTGACAAGATTGCTTTTCCCCACAGACTAGTTATTTATAGTCGGGCTCAAAAGGCTGGTGTAAGCTATAATAATATCAAGGGGGGTTGATTATTTTTACTGCTGCATGATTAAATGCAATGTGCAAGAATGTCTCCTCACCCGGACGCATAAAAAAACTCTCAGATTACATGACTGAGCAGTACTCCCCTATAAAAACACTAGTGGGTTGTTTAATAAGACACTTGGTTGACAGTTTTCACAAACATGTCTGTTAGGATATCATTATGAGTGGTAAACAATTCAAGGTCATGCAAATGTAATGCTTTAACACACACACAAACACGCAAATGACAACTGCCTGACTGCTGAACACAGCGAGGTGTCTCTCCCGCACTCGCAAACACTCACACCACTTGGGACAAATCAGGCACAAGGACTGGAACATGGCTTCTGCATGGCACATGAGCAGAACATAAAGAGCCATGCACCTTCTTTCTGTTCTGAAAGGCTTGCAATACTTGCAATTAATAAAATCAATCTCAAATCTCAGTCTGGATGTGGGACAACTTAAAAAAAAAATAAAATAAGAGTGAAATCCATTTAACACATCTAAATGCAATAACAAAGAATGGCGGGCTTAAGTGTGAACAATCGTCTTTATCTAAGCAAGAATAACATTCAAAATCCACTCCCACAAACGCCTTACAGTCTTTCTGGTCCAGTTCAGAGACCACACACACAGAGTGAGCTGAAGCTGTGCTGTGTGTGTGTGGTCCCTAAAATCCGCCCATTGGTACCGATGAGTTCATGAAGAAGCACAACACAAAACTGAAGAAGCCAATTGAGACTCGGAGTAGGTTTTTCTCTTTACAGGCATTAAACTGGCTGCAAACGGGTCGTCACAGCAAAGGCGGTGCTTCATCATGGCGGTAACAGACAAAAGATCGGGAATTTGACGTCACGTTAACTTTCAGCTGAGTAAGCCTTGTACTGTAACAGTCGTTTTTAACACTTTTTTTTTAAACAAACCTTCGTGCAAACCAACACAAACAGTAACTTCATTCACCTTCGGAGTGAACATTCAATGCAGGTGGAACAATGTTGAAAAAGATTTCCACGAGGATTGTGGGCAGCACCTTGGCACAAGCTACTGCATTTATCTAATAAGCTTATTAGCAGTTCAGTCTTCCACGATGGGTAGAGTAACTTAACATGTACAATGTCAGAGCCAGGTAAGCCGGAAGAATGCATTCACAGTCAGGACACGGGGGTGGGGGAGTTGCTGCGGCACACACACCTTGGGCCGTTTTTAAGGCCATCAGTCTTATTTTTCCGTCATGTCATGCCACTGTGATAGTAGACACAAAGTACATTCAACATGGAAGCAAACGTAAAAGGATGTAGTGAGTGAGGATAAAAACTTCAAGTCCGGTGTTAATGACAGTCCAAGGTTGTACATTAGGAATCCAAAAATATATAAAAGAAAGAGTTCTGGGGGAAACTATGCGGATTGTTCCATTCCAAATTGAGTATAAAGGATAAAAGTTCAGTCTGTGGGCCTGCGGACTTGTCACAAATACAAAACAATAAGTCCAAAACAGTATAAAAATGAAAGCTATGTAACCTCATTTCTCTTAATGGTTATTGTAATTCTGTACCTTGTTCCACTTTACACTGTCGTTTCCCCATGGTTACCGTTGCTAAGGCGCTTGTAGAACCTCCTCCACGACTGCAGGGTCTTGCCGGACCAGACCCAGAAGCCAGAAGTGATACCGACGATCATGGTCATTAGGTATTTGATCATGAAGACGGTGAAATCGGGGGTCATGGGGGCATAGTTGTGGAGCGGACAGGGCACGGCAAAGCGCTTGCACGTCTGCATGTGCCAGGTCCTCTCCCAGTGCTCCCGGAAGGCCTGCTCGTAGAAGTAGCAGGCGATGACGATGGTGGCCGGCACGGTGTACAGCACACTGAACACGCCAATGCGGACCATCAGCTTCTCCAGCTTCTCCGTCTTAGTGCCGTCGTGCTTCATGATCGTACGGATCCGGAAGAGGGACACAAAGCCAGCCAGAAGGAAAGAGGTTCCGATGAACAGGTAGACAAAAAGCGGAGCCAGGACGAAGCCCCTGAGGGCGTCCACGTTGAAGATCCCCACAAAACACACTCCAGTCAGAACATCTCCATCCACTTGGCCCATGGCCAGGATGGTGATGGTTTTGATGGCGGGGACTGCCCAGGCAGCTAGGTGGAAGTACTGCGAGTTGGCTTCGATTGCTTCATGACCCCATTTCATGCCTGCTGACAGGAACCACGTGAGGGACAGAATCACCCACCAGATGGAGCTGGCCATTCCAAAAAAGTACAAGACCATGAAGACAATGGTGCATCCCTCCTTCTTGGTCCCCTGAGCCACAGTCCTGTAGCCGTCATCCTTGAATTTATCCACACAAACAACTTTGTCCTCCAGGAAGAAGCCAGCGGCGTATGCCACAGCCACCATGAAATAGCAGCCAGATAAAAATATGATGGGTCGCTCGGGGTATCGGAAGCGCCTCATATCCACAAGGTAGGTGAGCACTGTGAATAAAGTGCTCACGCAGCACAGGATGGACCAGATCCCCACCCAGAGGCGGCCAAATTTCACTTCGTCCTCCCGGAAATACATGATCCCGGTGGGCTTGGTGGGTTCACAAGGGGCCCCGCAGTCTTTCACCCCCATGAATCTGTATCCCAGGTACGACGGAACCTCCAACTGCAGCGGGCAGGAGAACTCGTGGTACTGGTTGTGCTGTGGAGACTTGGGTCGGCCCATGCTGGGGGGGAGCGTCATCAGCTCGGGTGCGTACGGTGAAGACGAGGAGCCCGGGCTGCTGGGCTCGGATGTGTTCTGACCCACGCAGATCTCACCAGCTCCGTGGACGGGAAAAGCCTCACAGCGGAGCCTCTCCGGCCACTGGAAGCCGAATTTGTTCATCAAGGCTTCACATCCTTGTCGTGCACGCTCGCACAGGGACCGGCAAGGGGGGATGGCTTGCTCCAGAACCGTGCACACGGGAGCGTACATGGAGCAGAGGAAGAATTTCAGATCAGCAGAGCACTGGACCTTCACCAAGGGGTAGAACTGGTGCACCTCCAGCCCGGCGTCTTCTTGGTTGGTGTGGCCCAGGAGGTTCGGCATGATGGTCTGGTTGTAGGCGATGTCGGTGCAGAGCGGGATGGAGATAGGTTGGCAGAATCCATGCTCCGGGATGGATATTCCACTCTCGCTGCTGTAGTGTTGAGCGGAAGCTGGTGAGAAGGACATCCCGCACAGCAGCCACATGATCCGCACAAGCACATAGCCAGTGGTGGACCTGGCCGCCGCCATAGTTGAGGAGGAGGAGGAGGGGGAGGGAAGGAAAAACTTTGATCCAAGTAGGGCGACTCAATGAGGGTCCAAAAAGCGACGCAAATCTACATTTAACGTCCCAAGGGTTCGCTGCTACTCTCGTATAACTCGAACGTCTCGACCCACAATCGAATGTTGTGTTATTTTCAAGAGTTACATCCAAATAAATCCTCGCCGTGTCATGACTTCTTGATGGTCTTTGTAAGTGACTCCAAGCAGCCCACTCTCACTTCAGTGGAAAAAACACGTCCCGGTCTTCCAGAAAAAAACGGAAGACGACGCACACCAAAGGTCCTCAGGTGAGCGTAACGCTACGTCGTTGCTTTGGTGGAGAAAAGCGAATAAAAATGTCTCAAATGGCCATCTTTTGTGGCTTGACTCCTCGGAGTGGCGGCTCTCAGGCGGTTGGAAGTCCGCAGGCTCGCTCTCGTCACTGTGGACTGTTTCAAGGTGCCCCCCATTCACAAGACCCCCCTCCCCCTTCAGCGGGCTACAGGGCGTCTTGAAACCGGCGCAGCGTCTCAGCCAATCACAGCACTTGTTTTCCTACAGGACTCGTCCCTGATTGGCCATTCGCTCCCCAGTCGGAGGAAAATATGCCACAGTAATTAAATTACTCTAGAGATATTACCGAAATAATCATAATTTCTGCTAATTTCTCAAGAAAGTGAGTGACACTGAAGAAAAACTTTAGATTAGTTTCTTTTGTACGGCACTGCAATTTGTTTCTACATGATTATTATCATTTTCACTGAATCATTTATCGTTTATTTTTTTCGCCTCATAGTAACAAATCTTTTTTTCTCATTCTTATCAAACGAATCTCTCCAGGCCTGAGGCGTAGGGTTGTATTGTGGTTAAGTGGTTTAAATGTATAAAGTTCTAAGCATGCATCCATTACCCTAAGAGGTTTATTTCAAACACCTCCAGCAGCAACCAATGTGGGAACAAACACCAACAGTGAGTTGAATTTACAACACAATCGATTCGCACACACAGGCCACAAAGTGAGGGTGGTGTGGGCGGTTCTTGTTGGCCTTGCTGCATTTGGTTTCTTGCCTGAGTGGGATGAAAGGAGGTGGGGGTAGCTTGGCGTGGGGGAGGGGACAGGAAGAAGAGAGAAGGTCGGGGAGGCAGGAGGAGAAAGAGTGGGAGATCCAGTTGGCCAAGCTCGACTCAAAAGAAAAGTCAGCAGAGTTCCCTGCTGTCAGATCGCCTCTGAACAACAAGTGGAGTTGTATTGAAACAGGCCAAGAGGTCAATTTGGATTCAGAAGGCCTTCCAGCAATAGTTTACCAAACTGTAATGTGATTGCTTCTGTCAGTCTTTCAATGACATCTTCATTTTTTGTCTTCAAAAAGTATTTTTTTCATTAAAACAGCACAGTGTTTGTGTATATTGTAAGATTGCACCATTGCGCCACAGTGTATGTAGCACGGCACCCTGGATGGGGCTTGAACTCGCATCCACAACTCCACGCAGCAGCTCAATGGGAGTTAAGTTTTGCAGCATGAGGCGTAGAGCTAAAATCCCGAGCGCAGCTCCTAAAGTATCAACCACACCGGCTGGCATCCATTACACCAGGGGTGTCCAAATCTTGCCCGGCGAGGTCCATCTACGGTAAAATCAAAGGCCACAGGGGACACTTTGTAAACAATTTTTGTAACATTTTGTAAACAACCTTTGGAGATATGCTGACAAATTACACTGTATATATTTAAAGAAAAAACACTCTGTATTATATGTAACAAAGCATATCCACTGTTCATTTTCTATTTCTGCTGTCGTTTTTCAAATATTTCTTTCTTATTTTGTGACAAACAAATAAATAAAAATTTGTTGTTGTAGCTTTGTGCTTTTATTGTAGTTTTTAAATGTGCCAAGGTGCATGCCGCACATGGCCCCCGGGCCGTACTTTGGACAACCCCTGCATTACAAAAAATAGAAGGCACTCTACCCTGTCAAACTTTGTGTATATGTAGTGTACATAGTACACATATTTAATAGTACTGATGGAAGTACAGTGGTACCTCCGTTCTCGTTATTTGTTCAAGATTTGTTCAGATTTTGACAAAAACCAAGGCAATTTTTCCCATAGGAAATAATGTATATATAATTCAAGTTTTACATGCAGAAAACCCACCTCTTTAAATCTGTTTTTAATGTCTTTTTATATCTGACTGATGTGCCCCCTCCCGCTTTTACTCATGTTTTAACTGTGTATTAACCAATGAATGTTGTATTTTGGTGTGTCTTCTATTCTGTTTACTTGCTTTATTCAAGTTCTTCTGTAAAGTGTATTTGAGTATTTTGAAAAGCGCTATACAAATAAAATGTATTATTATTATTATTATTATTATTATTATAAAAGAATGTGAACTAATGAAACTTATTGTACATCATGGTCAGATGGAGTTCAATCGTGTTTCTTGCTGGGTTTTGCTCCTTCTTTGGCCCTATGGCGGGGTTTTTTTTTTGCAGTTACACTCAATAAAAGATGCACAAAAGGTATTCCTCAATATACAAAATACAAACATGAACCAATTCAAGTTTAAACCCCACAACATTTTATAGTCTTCCAACAATCCATTTTGTTTGGGCAAATTATTTCATATAGAAAATCTTGGATGGCACTGCAATATTGCCTCTGTCCACCAGAGGGATCCAGACGAGCCCAAAGGAAGGCTGATGTCATTGCAGCGCCCCGAATGACGTGAATGCGTTGCTTAGACGCAATGCATTATGCGAAATCTTCAAAATATATTTTTTTCATTTCATGCATTGGCAAATTTCTATATATTTTCCAGTATACCTTTTCAGTGTTAAGTTGCTGTGTGATGACCTTAGTGTTCTCAGTAAAATGACACCATGAGTCAGACTGTTATGTTGTCATATTGTTATATATAATGACATCCTGAGATTTCCAATGCGTTGACAAGCTTGTTGTAAGTGCACTGATAGTTTGTGATTGTCGCCCTCATACAGTTGCCTCATTGACTTACTTTGTTGTCACAAACTTAGATTTTAGCCGTAAATTAGCCACACTGCTAGAAGCCGCAGAGTTCAAATTTTATGAAAAGACTAGGTTATACATCAGAATTTACAGTAGTTTTCTCATTTCCTAGCGTTTTTTTACACAATTCCAGCACATTTCTGCTTCAATTTTCTGTGATGTTTTCATGAATACTGGCTCAGCTGAAAACATCAAAGGCATACTTTTTATATGGGTTTTATTTTTAAGGTGCTATTTGATGCTGCCCAGGAACTAACATTCAGGTATTTGAAAACAGGGCAGAAAAGAAACAGTGTTACCGATGTGTGCAAACAAAGTAACGAGCTGTTACTATACTTAAAGCCGACATACTAATACTAATGTGAATTAAAGAAAACAAAATACTCTATATCATAATTATGTGTATCAGTGTTGTGTGATGTCGAGGGTGATGATTATCATGATGATTAAAACAAATTATTCCACAATTACTTGAGGCATGTATGAATAAAACTACCAAAGACAGGAAATTCATTCATTCATTTTCTACTGCTTATCCTCACGAGGGTCGAGGGGGTGCTGGAGCCTATCCCAGCTGTCTTGGGGCGAGAGGCGGGGTACACCCTGGACTGGTCGCCAGCCAATCACAGGGCACATATAGACAAACAACCATTCACACTCACATTCATACCTATGGACAATTTGGAGTTGCCAATTAACCTAGCATGTTTTTGGAATGGGGGAGGAAACCGGAATACCCGGAGATGCACAGGGAGAACATGCAAACTCCACACAGAGATGGCCGATGGTGGAACTGAACTCGGGTCTCCTAGCTGTGAGGCCTGTGTGCTAACCACTCATCCATCGTGCAGCCATTTGAAATATAAAAAGACAGACATTTGAATATAATTGTTTTATTTGACATTCAGCTGGGTCATTAAAGCATGGGACAAGAGGAAAATAGCATCTTAGGGGATATTGTACCACACATTTATTTATGAAATCATATATTTTCTCCATGTGAGTGTGAATGGTTGTTTGTCTATATGTGCCTTGTGATTGAATGAATATTTTCTCCATGTTTATTTAAACCTCCTCGGCATATGTGTGCTGTAGTATTTTATACATAACAGGCTGTGCTAGGCTGTGCTCACCACACAGAGTCCTGCCACCGGGAACTTCTCGCAGCGAAGACTCTCTGGCCACTGGAAACCTCCTTCGGTTATCATCGATTTACATCCCCGTCGTACCCGCTGACACAGCAACCTGCACGGGGGAATGGCAGCCTCCAGCACCGTGCACACCGGCGCGTACACAGTGCACAGGAACATGGGGAGATCCGCCGAGCAGTTGGCGTTCATCAGCGGCTCGAACTGGCGCATCTCCCGCTCCGCGTCTTCTTGTGTGGTGTGGCCCAGGAGGTTCGGCATGATGGTCTGGTTGTAGGGGACGTCGGCGCAGAGCGGGATGGAGACGGGCTGGCACACCTCATGGCGGACGCTCTCGCTGTTGGTTGCTGGGGAGAAGATCCCGCACAGCAGCCACATGATCCCCACAAGCGCGGAACTTGAAGTCAACCTCACGGCCGCCATGGTAAAACAGGAAAAATAGCAAATTTGGACTCAAAAAGTGACAGTAATCACAGCCACAGCAATATAAAGCCTCCAGTGTGACTTGTTGATGGTCTTTGTCAAGTCTTGAAGCAGAAGAACGTCACTGTTGTGGAGAGAAAATCATGTCCCACCCTTTCTCAATACCTCCAAACAAACCAATTATGTCGCAAGCTTTTGCTGTAGTACAGAATACTAACTATAACAGCTAAGGTTTCTGTACCATCCTGGCCCAACCATGTTTTCTTTTAGGCTAAAATTGTAAAAACGAAACAAAAAAGATTGTTGTGCACTTGACCGGTTTGGTTCAGGTTGAAAGTGGACAAATAATGCTCCGTGGAATGGTGGAACGAAAGCGAAAGCACGTTAGTAAACCTCACTCCTTGACACCTTAAGAGCCACGCCGGACAGTGAGTTGATGGTGGGTTGTTGGTTCGAGTCCATGATTTTCCATGATGAAGAAAGAGGCTAGAAAGTGGACTGGTACAGTATGCAGTAGATCACACATGATGTGTTCTAGTGAATATCGGTCCCCAAGAGGCATCGAAGTTCATTCATTCATTCATTTTCTACCGCTTATCCTCACAAGGGTCGCGGGGGTGCTGGAGCCTATCCCAGCTATCTTCGGGCGAGGCGAGAGGCGGGGTACACCCTGGACTGGTCGCCAGCCAATCACAGGGCACATTTAGACAAACAACCATTCACACTCACATTCATACCTATGGACAATTTGCAGTCGCCAATTAACCTAGCATGTTTTTGGAATGTGGGAGGAAACCGGAGTACCCGGAGAAAACCCACGCATGCACGGGGAGAACATGCAAACTCCACACAGAGATGGCTGAGGGTGGAATTGAACCCTGGTCTCCTGGCATCAAAGTTATGTTTTCATAATTATATCCATGCACATTCCCACTACAAAAGTGTTTGAAACCGAAACAATGAAAGTGTCTCATCAGCAGACGTAATGCTTCTGTCTGTCTCATAAACTACATTCAGGCGCTTTAGTTATGATTGTGAGAGATGAATTCAAGGTGCGGGCCACTTGTGATGACATGTTTGTTGTCGTTGGTGGGGTGAAATGTGTGTATACAGAGATGTGTAATAATTGAAGACACCAGCCGCTTCAGTTATTGATTAACTTGACTGTTAGCAGACTCTCAAGGGTTTTTCACAAATCCTCTTTTGCACGTCTCAACACAATGAACCAATGAATGGTGGCGAGATGAGATGTTTTCATTTGGGAATGAGATGCATGTTTCTACTATTACAGTCGTTTTGTCGACTTTTTGTGGGTTTGCAACATTTTCCGTGCTCTGATGGCCCCTTTGAGTTTGAGCCACCATTGGCAGGTTGATGTATCATGTTTGACTTCTGAGTACTTCTCAGTATTTTGATTGTGTGATGCATAATATCACCACAATATAACATTCCCAGGTTTTTTCCCACTTAGGACCACACACTGAATGGATGTAAGGGCCACTTAAAAAAAAAAAATGCATCTATAAGGTGAAAAATTGTGTTTATTAGTATGCATTTCGGTCTTTTTCCGCTGTTTATTTTTCATTTTTCTAATACTTAAACTTTCTACTGCAATAATCTTCAGAAATGTTCTTCTAATAAATTATGTTATGTATAATATTTTTCCCAAACCCAATTTTACAAAAAATACTATTACATTATTAATTTTTTGGTCAATATTTCATGCTCTGAAAATGACGTTTTTATGAGTTTATTCTTGCAAAATTGCAACTTGCTTTCTTATTGGAATACAACTTTTTTTGGTAATTTTTTGGTTTATTCTTATAAAATTACAGTTCCTTTTTTCATTTCTGCTGTTGTTTTTTAAAAGATTATTATTATATTATTATTATTATAGATAATAGTTATAGATATAGGTTATTATTATAGATATTATTTATTCCAACTTTCTTCTTGTAAATTTTATTCTCGTAATTATGATTTTAGTCCCACAATATTTTGACTTCATTTTTGTAACTGTGTTTTTTTCTGCAACCTAATTTTCCACAAAAACTTGTTTGTGCTTCCCAATGGCATTATTTTTCTTCTTAATATGCCAAGTTTACTCAATTTTTCTTCTCTGATTTTTCAAAATTCAATAAAATGCTTTTATGTTAACATTTTTGCTTGTCTGAAATTGATTTATTGCATTTACCTTATTTCTCATGGGACTTTATGGAACGAATGAATGACACTTACCAAGGTTCAACTGTCTACTATCTACACTTATTACTTGTCTACTACAACTGTTCAACTATCTTTACCTAGCTAAACAAGCTAATGATATAACCTAAAAGATAATACTAGATAAAATATTGTGATGTGCTGCTATCTAAAGTGTTTAAAGTGTATCTTGCACACAGTACAAATGTCCAAGGAAGGTAAATAAAATACAGCATGTAGTAGCCACGTCAGGTCAAGTGGACACACTCTGAGTTGTGTAACTACTGCTGTTTGCTTGTGTATGTCTGTGGCCACGGGTGGTGTGTGCCGTGGTCAGGCAGATGGAGGCAGTCCAGCAGGTTTCCAGACAGTCGCCTGGTGTTCTGTCTGACTTCTGTCTGCTGCAGCTGGAGGTTTACTGTTGACCGATGGGAAATAAACAAAAGAAAAAGCCAATGATAGCTCAGTACGATAACAGCCAAACACATGCAGTATTTTTTGAGCTCCCGTGAGAAAACCAGAAATGAGTGTGGGTTAATTCATTGGCTCCAGGCGGAAAAACACAAGGTTTCTACTTGTGCTAAGGAGGTTATTCAATTTGAGGGCAGCTCAGAGGGCACGTGGGCCGGCCACATTGGTTTGACCAACTTAAGTGTTTTAGAGGATTTACCTCGACTGTTTAATCTGTTTCACTTTCATCTGTGTGCATGTGTGTGCCATGAGATTAGAAGTCAAATAAATCCTATGTACAGACTGCAGTCTGGATGTGGCTTAGTAAGTGCCTTGTTGGAACAGCTGCTCCACCACCAGCAACTTAATATGACTAGAATGACTTTGTTGGTTTTCCATTTTGAAACATTCCTTATCAAATTTCTGGCACTTGCTAACTTTGGTGTCAGGGTGGTTTATTTTGCGGGAAAGCACACAGAGCACTCAGTAATACATTGTTCCCTTGAACATCACTTTAGCGCTTCCCTGGCCGGAATCTGTCTATAGTGTCCCGACTCTAAAATACCCTATATGTCTGTGTGGACAAAATCATGAAGTCCTGGTCCTTATACGGTCAAGTCCTTCCTCTTAGTAATACAAAGTGCCAATTTATGTCAACATCAACATACTGTACGGTCAACCACTTTCCTCTACATAGAATTTCAGACCCAAAGTAGTAATTTGGTGTTGGCAACACGGTGGAGTGTGGTGAGACCTGGGTTCCAATCTCCACTTGGGCATATCTGTGTAGAGTTTGCATGTTCTCATCGTGAGTGGGTGGGTTTTCTCCGGATACTCCGGTTTCCACCCACATTCCAAAAAAACGTTAGGTTACCTCCAAATCGTCCATTGATATGAATGTGAGTCTGTATGTGCCCTGCCATTGGCTGGCAACCAGTCCAGGCTGTACCCCGCCTCTTGCCCGAAGCCAGCTGGGATAGGCTCCAGCATAGGATAAGTGGCATAAAAAATGGATGGATGGATAATTTACTATTGTGTAAAAAAATTACAAAATCTGATTCAAGTTGTATTTGAATAATTTAATTGAATAATATCTATCTATCTATCTATCTATCTATCTATCTATCTATCTATCTATCTATCTATCTATCTATCTATCTATCTATCTATCTATCTATCTATCTATCTATCTATCTATCTATCTATCTATCTATCTATCTATCTATCTATCTATCTATCTATCTATCTATCTATCTATCTATCTATCTATCTATCTATCTATCTATCTATCTATTTATTTATTTATTTATTTATTTCAAACTAGGGAGTATATCAAGGTAGCGGGGTGATTATGTGACAATATAGCCAAGCTAATAAACAACAAAAAAAAAACAATGGACTAAATCTTGTCAAATACTCAAAAATGGCATTTTAAACAATAAAAAATAACGTACGAAAAATTATAAAACCATTAAAATAAATGTGTCTCTGTTTATGATTGGGTCATCATTTCTACAGACAAACATTAGCTCAAATTTTGATTTGAGTATTTTTCGTCCGAAAAGCTGGCTTTGGAAGTATCGATATTTCAGTATGTATGCGCACATCGGCGTGAAATGTTGTGCCTAATTAACCATGGATATCCAGTAGCTGATCTCTGCTGACTGGCTCACTCATGCAGATGTTAAATTCACGAACGAGTAGTCTTTTGAACATTTCTGTAAATAGAACATTAGGAATTTCAGACATTAAGCCATTGTTCACTTAATAGAACCATTCTAAAGACTCCACTTGTTCACAAGTCTCAAGAACTTGATGCAGCAATGGCAAGCTGTAGCCGTCTGGAGTTAAAATCGGCATTTCCAGCATGTAAACAGGGGTACTACATCAATGTCACTGATATAAAAGGTAAGAACATACATGTGAAGTGTACATTATGTTAGGGTAACCAAATTTTCAATATCAATAACCTGGGAATGAGTCGAAGTTGACTGAAAGATATCTATTAATTTCAATACGCCTACAGTATGCTTCCTCCGTATGGATGGAAAAAATTGTTATGTTACAAAATACATTCTAAAACCAAAGACAGAATTCAATGTTTCCCTTGTGTTCTACATCTAAGAAAAAAGGTCCTGGTTAATTACAATACCTGGTACAATACTAGCGGTAAAGTCAAGGATAGAAGAGCAGATCGGTATACGAGAATTTACTTGAATGGGGGGCAGGGAAAATGGACCAAGAAATCAGGAGAGAGAGAAAGAGAGCGAGGAATGCAGGCAGCTGGTTAATGTCTGTCAGTGCAACACAGAGAACCCACAGTACTGGACTACTCAACCCCCCTTTCCTCACACTCTCTCACACACATATGCACAGTACTGAAAGAAGTATTTATTTGGGCCAACAGAGTGTGTGTTCCGCAGTGAGAGCCTCATTAGCCTCTGAAAAAGAATTACTAATACGTACCACCACACTTCTCTCTGTCTGATCTGTCCATCATTTCATCCATCCTTCCATTATGTCTCAATGTTTATCAGGAACTGGGTCATGGATGCAGAAAACCCAGTTGGGAATAATGTAGGTGTTCTTCTGCTTCCCCAGCAGGGCCACCCCAGAAATTGCTTCCATGTTTTCCAGTGTGATATACCAGAACATTCAGGAGGCGTAATGATAACAGTGTGTGTAGCATCTTAGCTGAGATTGCAACTCAAATTCTGTACATTTCTCAGAGAGGAATTTTGTCGTTCCCATGGGTCATGGTTATGTTCATGGATTTGAGTTTGGGAAAAGACTGCTTGTAGTAAAGGGCTGCACGGCGGTTGAGTGGTTAGCGTGCAGACCTCACAGCCAGATTCCACCCTCGGCCATCTCTGTGTGGAGTTTGCATGTTCTCCCCGTCATGCGGGGGTTTTCTACGGGTACTCCGGTATCCTCCCACATTCCAAAAACTTGCTAGGTTAATTGGTTACTCCAAATTGTCCATAGGTATGAATGTGAGTGTGAATGGTTGTTTGACTTTATGTGCCCTGTGATTGGCTGTACCCCGCCTCTCGCCCGAAGACAGCTGGGATAGGCTCCAGCACCCCCTGCCACCCTTGTGAGGAAAAAGCGGTAGAAAATGAATGAATGAATGCCTGTAGTAAGGTATATATATATATATATATAGATTTTTATATGTGGTTTCGGGTTAGGGTCATAATTAGAGTTAGGGAGAATACTGCCTTCAGCAAGGGTCTAGACTAAGACATTCATGTATGGATTATGATCTCCGAGTGAAGGAGTCCTGCATGCCTGAGAGGGGAGCTCATAGGGGAGGGCTTGGGCTTGATCTATTGTGTCTGGTTCAGTAGAGCCTGAAGAAACAACATGGAGGACGTTCAGGCTACTCTGTGTCCACCACCTGCCAGGAAGGGTAATTAAGTCATACGTGTGTTGTCAAACAGGCACCAGACAAAGGTCGGGCTGTGGCGTCTTTTTACATGAAACGAATTTTGGAATTTTGCCCACATGAACACTCACATCTTTTTCTTTTCTGTGTGTTCTAAAGATACAAAAACAGATAAAAAGAGAGAGTGACAAAGCAGGCTCATGCTCATACTCAATGACGAGGTGGGTAGTCAGACTAGTGAGGACATCTCTAAGGGGGGGAAAAAAACGAAACGCTTGAACGTTTGAAATTGCTACTATAACAACTATAAAATAATACAACAGAGGTCAGTAACGTGGGTGTTCCTCTCTAAATGCACTCAGCATTTCAGTGTGAACTGTGGAGCTGTAGAGGACATTAGTTATGTCCCCACCAAGGAATCTGAAACTTTTGACACTCCTCAGATCCATCACTGTGTGTGTGTGTGTGTGTTTGTGTAGTGGGGGTGGTTGGTCTGACTGATGCGTCCACAGTGATGTTGTCAGACACCAACTGTTTAGCACTTCCTGCCCATAAGGTTTGTTTTGTCTATAAATGTGTTTTGGCTTTGGATATAGAGCACTGATGCTGGAATTACCGTTCACCTCACATAAGTGTGGAGAAACGTTTAATTTGTAGTTCTCTACATGCAACTTGGTGTACAACTTGATAATCATACACCCCCCCCCCCAGTTAGGAATACCTCTTTCAAATTCTTCTGGCTATCCCGTTTGACATGGCGGTTGCTTGGGATGAAGAGGAGAAGGAGTTGCCACTTGTCACCACTTTAGGATAATTCATCAGGAAATCAAAGTCCCAGCTGTAGAGGAAGGTGTCAAATCCCAGATCCATGTCACCAGTAGCACAAGGCAGCAGAGACTAAAACCCTGTCTTCACAGGAACTCTCACACAGTGTGGGATCAGTAAATAGTCACGTCCACACGGGAACGGATCACTGTGTGAAAATCATGCACCTACCTGTGGCGTTGGAAACAGACAAACAGGCAGAACCAAGCAACGTACCAAAACCGTAGAACTAGACAGGACACTTGCGGAAATCATAAGGTCTGTTGTATTCCACTTGACCGGCCCTGTGAGATTACTTCTATGAGTCACTTTGGAGAATAAGACAAAAAAATAGCAGACAACTGGGACTTCCTGTTCAGTGCAAAGTAAGCATGAGCCTGGATTCTACCACAGCAGCTAACAAAATTAACTCATTTAATTTGGTCATTTTTAGATTATCTGCCCCGGGAGGAAAAATTTGTACGAAAATCCTTATGAACACAATGACTTCCTGTTCGGTGCAAAGTAAGCATGAGCCTAGATTCTACCACAGCAGCTAACAAAATGAACTCATTTAATTTTGTCATTTTTGGATTATCTGCTCCGGGAGGAAACATTTGTACGAAAATCCTTATGAACACAGTCACTTCCTGTTCGGTGCAAAGTAAGCATGAGCCTAGATTCTACCACAGCAGCTAAGAAAATGAACTCATTTAATTTTGTCATTTTTAGATTATTTGCTCCGGGAAGAAAACTTTGTACGAAAATCCTTATTAACACAGTGACTTCCTGTTCAGTGCAAAGTAAGCATGAGCCTGGATTCTACCACAGCAGCTAACAAAATGAACTCATTTAATTTTGTCATTTTTAGACTATTTGCTCCGGAAATAAAACTTTGTACGAAAATCCTTATGAACACAGTGACTTCCTGTTCAGTGCAAAGTAAGCATGAGCCTGCCTAGATTCTACCACAGCAGCTAACAAAATGAACTCATTTAATTTAGTCATTTTTAGATTATTTGCCCCGGGAAGAAAACTTTGTACGAAAATCCTTATGAACACAGTGACTTCCTGTTCAGTGCAAAGTAAGCATGAGCCTGGATTCTACCACAGCAGCTAACAAAATTAACTCATTTAATTTAGTCATTTTTAGATTATTTGCCCCGGGAAGAAAACTTTGTATGAAAATCCTTATGAACACAGTGACTTCCTTTTCAGTGCAAAGTAAGCATGAGCCTGGATTCTACCACAGCAGCTAACAAAATTAACTCATTTAATTTTGTCATTTTTAGATTATTTGCCCCGGGAAGAAAACTTTGTACGAAAATCCTTATGAACACAGTGACTTCCTTTTCAGTGCAAAGTAAGCATGAGCCTGGATTCTACCACATCAGCTAACAAAATTAACTCATTTAATTTTGTCATTTTTAGATTATTTGCCCCGGGAAGAAAACTTTGTACGAACATCCTTATGAACACAGTGACTTCCTGTTCAGTGCAAAGTAAGCATGAGCCTGGATTCTACCACATCAGCTAACAAAATTAACTCATTTAATTTTGTCATTTTTAGATTATTTGCTCCGTGAAGAAAACTTTGTACAAAAATCCTTATGAACACAGTCACTTCCTGTTCAGTGCAAAGTAAGCATGAGCCTGGATTCTACCATAGCAGCTAACAAAATTAACTCATTTAATTTTGTCATTTTTAGATTATTTGCTCCGTGAAGAAAACTTTGTACGAAAATCCTTATGAACACAGTCACTTCCTGTTCAGTGCAAAGTAAGCATGAGCCTGGATTCTACCATAGCAGCTAGCAAAATTAACTCATTTAATTTTGTCATTTTTAGATTATTTGCCCCGGGAAGAAAAATTTGTACGAAAATCCTTGTGAACACAGTGACTTCCTGTTCAGTGCAAAGTAAGCATGAGCCTGGATTCTACCACAGTAGCTAACAAAATTAACTCATTTAATTTTGTCATTTTTAGATTATTTTCCCCGGGAAGAAAACTTTGTACAAAAATCCTTATGATCACAGTGACTTCCTGTTCAGTGCAAAGTAAGCATGAGCCTGGATTCTACCACAGCAGCTAACAAAATGAACTCATTTAATTTTGTCTTTTTTAGATTATTTGCCCCGGGAAGAAAACTTTGTACGAAAATCCTTATGAACACAGTGACTTCCTGTTCAGTGCAAAGTAAGCATGAGCCTGGATTCTACCACAGCAGCTCACAAAATGAACTCATTTAATTTTGTCATTTTTAGATTATTTGCCTTGGGAAGAAAACTTCTCCTTATGATCACAGTGACTTCCTGTTCAGTGCAAAGTGAGCTTCAAAATAAAAACATGACTGAAAGAAAAAAGTAAGTCAATGAAATACATTTTTTGGGAGGTGCACAGCAAGGGAGGGTTATGGGGGATTCACGCTGGTAAATATTGTTTTTTCAACACGCATGCAAAGTTCCTTTAACGCCCTAATGCTCGCTGAACTGATATGATGTAATGTGCTCGTGTGACATGCAACTCGCCATGCATGACAGTAGTTGGTTGAATTCCCAATTGTATGATCTCAGCTACGTTCAGGGAAGGGGAGGTAGTAGTTTTTCTAACATGTATTGAGCTGTTAGTGTTGTAGATATGCTAAAAGGAGTTCTTCAAATCTAATCCCATGCTGATAAATATGCAAAAAAAGAAAACACCCATTTTAAAGGAAATGACTGTGTGGAGCTAAAGCTTATTCTGGGCTTGACTCAATTATGACTCAACTCAACAGATAGCAGCATGATAACTCTTTGTCATTAATTCACCCTACCCCCACAGCACACACACACACACACACACACACAAGGCACACACGGTCTTGGAGGCCATGTGCTAATTGATGCAGAGTAATGGTGATGTTGCAATAGCCGCCCATCTTATCTTTGAAGGTCCTTGTGTTGTCTTTCCTTAAATAAAGCATTTATTCTTAATGCTCGTATTTGATAGAGAATTTCAACTGTGTGAAATAGAGATGGTGGGGGAAGGGGAAAACGAAGAATAGGAGCAGAGGGCCAAAGAGAGGGGAACACGGAGAAGGAAGAGGATTAGGCGAGGGGGGGAGGCCTCCTGCGGTGTGGAGGTCACACACACAGCTGTGGTCATCACCTTTCACTGCAAGGGACTCACACACACACACACAAACTACTGTGATCATCACCCTCTGTGGGAGGTTGACCTGAGCCAGATGGCCGTGGCTCCCTTTTTATGACGCCTTTTTGGGCCAGCCTGCTCTCTGTCCACACCTTGCTTCACGACAAAACTCTCGACATTGCAAAACACCAGCATTACATTGCAGTGTGAATGCGTCAATCAATCAGTCACATGAACCACACCAATGAAGGCATGAGAAAAAAGCACATGCAATAAAGTGATGCATTTCTGTCACCTTAACATTTACCAGCTAATTATGACTGTCACAGTTACACAAACTTTACACAGCTTTTCCCAGGACATACATAAGTCACATTTCATGTTAAAGCGATTTATGCTGAATTGAAAAATTGTTCCACATTAACATTCCCACCCAATGTCGGACCTTTTGCTTAATGTGCACAGCTGTGTCTATATTTAGATATTTCAGAATGATTACATTGCTTTCAAATGTGCATCATAAAGTACAAGGGTCCTTCAGTGCTGAAGGGGTTGAAACCAGCTTTGCTGCACCAGGATTTTCCTGGCAACCCACTTTTCCTGAACTTAAGCCACCCCTGCTCCATATAAGTCATAATTATCATTTATTTGACTTTAACTTGGTTTACTTTCAAAAGAGTCCAAAAACCAAATTGTAAAAATCTAAAAGTATTTTAAGCCCGTCACTGTTAAAAATCAAAATAGCTCACCGGTGTGATTTCATACGTTCTGCGTAAATCCTGCATTTTTCATTTTTGGATGTATATTTTCTTCATAGTATAATTTTTGCCTGCATGAGCGTGTAACAATCAAGTGACACCCGTGCCCATGAGGCTCCAGGCAGACATGTGTTTTTAATGTTCTTAAAAGGCAGTCCTGCACACATGTGCTTAGCCTCCGTTGCCAGATAGTTTAAATGTATCCCCACCCTTGTCTAAAAAAACTCTCTTTCTCCATTTTTGGGGGATCAAGTAAAAAATTCTCAGAGATAATAACTATAATGTTTATCATTGACAAAATGTATATGATACAGTCAAACTTCAGGCTCAATAAAGGTTGGGAAACATTGTTGTACATAATAAAACGATAACTACTGTATAAATAAATTGTATAGAATTCTATATTACCATACAGCAAACCCTCACCACTTTGACTTTTGCTTGGAACTGACTGGTTGGCCAACATGCTAACCACTCAAACATTCATTCAATTATTTTCTACTGCTTTTCCTGGGGGTGCTGGAGCTTATCCCAGCTGTCTTGGGGCAAGAGGCGGGGTACACCCTGGACTGGTCTCCAATCAATCACAGGGCACATATAGACAAACAACCAAATCAATTATTTTCAAGCAAAAAAATGGCTAAACTAATAAAATGCAAACATAAAACATTCAAAAGATGCATTCAAAAGATATTGTGATAATATGTAGTATTTCACACAGGTCACCAGTTGTCAGTAATGTTACTGTAATGTTTGTCAAGCACTAGTCTTGATTGCCGTAACAACAGTCTTTTATTGCAGGTTTGAATGATCTCACAAGAGGCACAATAATGGCTGAAAAGGGCTACGGTTGCGGGCTAACCCATGCCAACCTAAAACTAAATTCTCGACAGCTCCCGTAGCACCGGAGCACATTTACAGCACATAAGTCTTATTTACTTCTGTTATTATGTCTACTATATTGGGTAATACGAGTGTAAAGGTTACTATAGGGGTGTTAGTTCATGTCTAGAGGTCTCTAAAAATGTTAATAATGTTAAAATTCAAGGTTGTAAACAGAGTGAGGCACTCAAATCATGCATTGTGAATTTTCAGGCCTTTATCAGCATACCCGTGCACTTGATACTTCCGTTTGAGACACTTTTCACATATAAGCTTGGTTTTATTTATTTGATTTTGAGTGCAGTCAGAAGGAGTCTACAAAGCAAAAACTAGTTCTAAAGTATGGCCCTTTGTACATTAACTGTACATCTATGAAGAGTTTTCTGAAATGTGTTTATGTGCCTTCTCCTCACGCTACTATGGTTGATGAAACCACACTCTCAGATGTGTTCTGTGGCCTGGCTTCATGTTGGAATGTTTTTTCCTTCAAATACACACACAAACACACACACACACACACACACGTGCAGGCTGTGTCCACACTGTGTTCTTTAGAGCAGGACTTTGACTTTATGAGGGTTTTGATAAACACACAGTGGCATCGAGTGTGTGGCTGCACACTTACAACCTGGATTTCTTTGTTTGTTTTTTTGAGTCTAAAACTCAAGATGGTCGATATCCAGTTTGTTTTGTCATTGAAATGCAGTCTTATTCATGAGCGACACATACTACATAAATACTATGTTGATGTAACTTTCAGCATAGCGATGATCTAAAACATGAGCCACACATATTACATGAATACTATGCAGGTGTAACTTCCAGCACAGCAATGATCTAAAACATGCAACATTGGTATGATCCTGGAGTGGCTTTAATCCCAGGTGTGTCCAACGGCTGGTTTGAAAACTTGAAGTTGCCGAGTGACAGCCTCAAAACTTTTATTTCTTGACTTTCTGTATTTTGTGTTTGTTTGTTTGACTCAAAATCAAAAATGATGGACTGCTTTTATTTTTGTGTGTTGGTGTATAAAATAAAATAAAATAAAATAAAATAAAATAAAATAAAATAAAATAAAATAAAATAAAATAAAATAAAATAAAATAAAATAAAATTTTACCCACATTGCAATGTAATGTGTCTTACGGTTGCCATGGAATATAGCTACAGTAGAAATACAGTAATAGCACTCTATTACTTTGCATCTATGCTGGTGTAAAAGAAACACTTTTTACAGCACTTTGACGCTCAATATTACATAAAGAATACACACATTTTGGCATTGAACTATAGCATCAACAGCGTCACAGGCTACTATTTTCCAAATAACATTAACAATAACATTGTAGTAGTAAATACATGACCCTTAGATTTCAAAACACTGGCAATGTGCAACTTGTTTGGCATCTGGCAGGTTTCTTTACATCCAACCTTTTATTAGTGAAATTATTGATTATTATGTGTGTCACATTTTTGTCATTATCTGCTGTTTGTTATTTTCTTTTTTTTCTTTGATGCTGTTTGTAATAAGAAAAGTATCCAGCAGGTTTTGGTTTTGACTTTAACTCAGTGGTGGAAAAAAGGGAAAGAAGGGAAAAGAGGAAGAGCCCAGTACTTTCCCCTTCTTGGAAACATGAGGAATGAATCATGCATCATGGATTTTGGGGACTAACTTAAAGCATGCTTTTTCCCCTTGATTGGTTAATATTTGCTTTTTATAGGAAGGAACTCAGTATAGTAGATCTTCTCTCCTGAATCAGTGTGTTTATTATTCTGGTTGTTGCCACCTCGCTGCACTTCATCATACAGACAGCTGTTTTTAATATTTTGGTGACTGTATTTATGTGAGAAGTGCAAAATACAAGAAATATATCTCAGATCAGGGGTGTCCAAAGAAAAATGGCATTTGCATTTGAAACAATAGCACTGAGATGGAGATATAACCATGAGAGGCTTCCTCTAGTAACAAAAGAAACGTACACGGAAAGACACATCACCTGAGATGAGGGAGTGGACCAGGTGATAAAAACCTGCTCTCCCAGACTGTTGGCTTTGAGTGCCTTTACACTTCCTCATGCTGTCACCAACTCTTTAGTCTTTATTCTCACTTTAGTGCAGGGGTGTCCACATTTATTTCCACTGAGGAAAGGTTGAAGGGTGTGGAGGTGATATTCTGTGATATTCTTCATATTTTAACTCATCAATCACCAGCCTATCCCAACTGTCTTGGGGCGAGAGGCGGGGTACACCCTGGACTGGTGGCCAGCCAATCACAGGGCACATATAGACAAACAACCATTCCCACTCACATTCATACCTATGGACAATTTGGAATCACCAATTAACCTAGCATGTTTTTGGAATGGGGGAGGAAACCAGAGTACCCGGAAAAAACCCACACACGGGGGGAACATGCAAACTCCACAAGAGATATCCAAGCAGAGATTCGAACCAAGATCTTCTCGATCACGATATACTAAGTTAGGGGTGTCAAAAGTATTTACTGTGGGTGTTTTTATTGGCCTGTGGTACATTCTAAAAAAACAATTTAACATGAAAACTAAAAACAGAACAACCAACAACAGCGAAAATAGAAAAATAAACAGTAGTTTCACAAGAATAAAGTCAAAATATTAAGTAAATAATTTTTTGTTGTATTATTAAGAGAAACAATGACAAATGTTATTTTTTTTTAATTTGGTTGCGGAAAAAAAACAACAACAGTGAAACTAGAAAAATCAACAGTAGTTTCACAAGAATAAAGTCAAAAATATTAAGTAAATAATTTTTTGTTGTATTATTAAGAGAAACAATGACAAATGTTATTTTTTGAAATTTGGTTTTAGAAAAAGTTATAAAGTTACAAGAATGAAGTCATAATATCTTTGGAATAAAGTCATAATTAAGAGTGAAAAAAATACATCAAGAAAGCAGAAATATTTGTAAAAGAACCCACAAGACCAGATATGGGAAAAAATGACAGTAGCTTCAGGAGAACAAAGTCAAAATATTAAGAGACAATATATGGATGTAACATGTTTAGATATAATATATAATAGTATATAAAACTACACTTCTGCATTCAGACTAACGCTGGAGCTAGAATTAGGGAAACACTGTATAAACAAGATGGTGCAGAGTGAAGTGAATATCCCAAAAGCCAAAACACACAAAAAGCTAAGAGTGGAACCTCTGTTCATGAATAATACAGCTGCGACCGATTAGCGCCACGGTCATGTTTGATCCCAGCCGGCTGCCGTAGTCAGCCTGTTGCTCCCAACAACAACACTGAACTGTCAAGACAACTTCTGCCTTTCACTGCGCTGCACTGATTTTAATTCACCGAATTAACGTTACTCACCACTTTTACCGCTACAGCCTAACAGGGACGTATTCAAATCGGCGTTTTTTCAAATACCAGCCAGTTTGTACCAAGTTGACTTTTATAGTTGGTAAGTTTTGTTTACTCGAAAACTGGAGGTAGCTTAGCCCGACTAGCATTAAGCTAATTGTTGTTATAGTACACGGAAGACGTAGTTGCTGTGCAGTACACAAGAGAATAGAACTGCCTGTGAGCCTCGTTTGGTCGGTAACCGTGTCTCATGAAGTAAATCGTTTTAAACAGATTTGATTAGCTGCGCGTCAAAGTAAGCCAAGAGTATTTGCACAAACATGCAGTAACATGATGCATGGCAGTAGTTGTTGTAACATGTCAGTACAGTCAGCTTTCCGCCGAGAACGCCATATATTGCTGATGTGTAACGTTAGCAGTATTTGTGTAAATGTGTTTCCTGCTTACGTAATTTTGTGCTACTCTATCTACCAGATCGTTGTCATGGCCTTAACAGTTGTTGTGGTGTGTTTTTAAAGGTGTAAAGCATCTCACGGACCACCTGAGACAAACAACTCACATGATGGTGTCACAACAGAAAATAACAGCCACTCCTCTCCTCTCCTGTACGTTGACGCCCTCCTGGGAGGGAACCGATTAGGTTAAAGAAGATAAATGTCCCTGAAGATGTCTTCATTATGATTTCGAATGGAGATTCTGAAGTGATGGAGAACAAAGAGCAGAGGTGAACACACAAACTTGCAATACTACAACTTTGATATGAGAATATCTGGCCATTGTCTGTCACATGTGTCTAACAGCATCCTTCCAGAGGAGCAAGCTGCTGTACCTCCTCAGCGAGGACTTCTCCACATTTGGCAGTCAGGGGGGCCAAGTGAACCTCTTTGCCCAGAAAGAGTACATCTGTCCCAGTGTGTCTTACAGGTAGCCCTGGGAGAACATCATGGACTCCTGCTGGCACAGGGTAGGATACGCTGCATGGACTTTCATTCATTCATTCATTCATTTTCTACCGCTTATCCTCACAAGGGTCGCGGGGGGTGCTGGAGCCTATCCCAGCTGCATTTGGGCGAGAGGCGGGGTACACCCTGGACTGGTGGCCAGCCAATCACAGGGCACATATGGACAAACAAGCAAATCAATTATTTTCAAGCATAAAAATGGCTAAACTAACTAAAATGCAAATATAAAACATTCAAAAGATGCATTCAAAAGATATTGTGATCATATGTAGTATTTTACACAGGTCACGAGTTGTCAGTAATGTTACTGTAATGTTTGATGAGGCACAAGTCTTGATTGCCGGAACAACAGTCTTTTATTGCAGGTTTGAATGATCTCACAAGAGGCACAATAATGGTTGAAACGGGCTACGGTTGCGGGCTAACCCATGCCAACCTAAAACTCAACTCTCGACAGCTCCCGTAGCACCGGAACACATTTACAGCACATAAGTCTTATTTACATCTGTTATTATGTCTACTATATTGGGTAATACGAATGTAAAGGTTACTATGGGTGTGTTAGTTCATGTCTAGAGGTGTCTAATAATGTTGTAATGTAAAATTCAAGGTTGTGAACAGAGTGAGGCACTCAAAACACATCATGCAGGGCACATATAGACAAACAACAATTCCCACCCACATTCATACCTATGGTCAATTTGGAGGCACCAATTAACCTAGCATGTTTTTGGAATGTGGGAGGAAACCGGAGTACCCGGAGAAAACCCACGCATGCACGGGGAGAACATGCAAACTCCACACAGAGATGGCCGAGGGTGGAATTGAAGCTGCATAGACTCATTTATTGAAAACATACACTGCAACAGATACTTTAGATTCATTTGAAAATCAAAAATACATCCAATAGCTCTTACAATGGGTCTTGTGTGTCACATTTCAAAACTAATCTTTCTGTTCACCTCAAGGAAGCTAAATGTCGCATAC
The DNA here is from genome assembly GCF_030265055.1 of Doryrhamphus excisus. NCBI lineage: Eukaryota > Metazoa > Chordata > Actinopteri > Syngnathiformes > Syngnathidae > Doryrhamphus > Doryrhamphus excisus. The sequence goes on from NC_080474.1 coordinate 8,335,104, forward strand.
TTGATCTTCCAGAGGGAAAACGTGAGCCCTATTTTGGCCTTTCAAAAGCCACGATGTGCGTCTTTGTTGACCACTTGATGACACTGTTACATTTCTCCCTCTGCAGCCAAATGGCTGCTCATGCATTGCTCTATTACTGCATATAACTACATACACTCAAGCACGTTAACCTTGCACTTCTTACCAGAGCTGTATCTAAGCTACTGTGGCAAATACCCATTAATAGAGGTCAATAAATGTTTTGTTGTTGACCAAGACCAGTGTTAATGCATCAGGCGGTGTTCCTCAATATTACAGACTGGTAATACTGTGCTATTCTCTATCACAAGTTGATGTACCATCAAAACTAGACATTTTCCCTGTTGTCATCCCCCAGGTGGCCAGGTGTACTCTTTTGGAGAGCTGCTTTGGAGGGGCCTAAGTGTCCCAGTTTCAGCTCCGATCTTGGAGGTCTCGCTACAAGGGACAACAGTAGTCCGTGTGGCATCTGGTGGTTTCCATTGCGGAGCAGTGAGTGAGCAGGGCAGCGTGTACACGTGGGGGGAGAACACTGCTGGACAGTGTGGGACGGCCGAGGGTGGCACGGACTCAAATGTTACGGGTTAGTCATCACCCTGCTTTTCCAAGTTTATTCTTTCCCTCCTTCTCTTGCGGTGCACTTCCTATGCAGTCGCTATGCTATAATCAACTTTTTCATCCAGGCATACATCATGTAGTTTATTTTTCCCCCTCATGCGTCACTTGCAGAGTAATTGGCAGTTGTTCTAAACACTCAGTTCTTCCTTCATTTACCTCACATGTTCAATCACCACAGTGCTGAAGATCATGTTTAGCCGGAAACTTTCTCCGTCATCCTAAATCTGCAGGCTATAAAAGATAGAAAAGCTGGTAATTCCTTATTATAGTGGTGTTCCTTATAGGTCCACACATGACCTTTTAAAAGGATGTAAAAAATAAAAGTGATAGTATTTCTCACCTAATTAGAATGTACTGTACATGACTTGTACCGTTGGTGAGCAAGGGTTTATTGATAGTAAGTCAAGTTGTAGCTGGTTTCTGTAATGTAATACTTTGGTGGTTCGTGACAACTTAAAAAAGACGTATGTGGCCTTTGAGTCAAGTGAGCTGCAGCGGAAAAGCTATTTTGAGCTGAGAACCTGCCAAAAATATTATTGAATATGCACAAGTGGTTGATATCTGCCAAAATAGATCCTAAGGAGTTCTGCACACAAACATTATGGTCCTGGAAAAAACATTAGCTCCTGATTTTTCTTTAGAGAACTAGCCCATGACAGATGAGGGGCATTGGAACCCCATTTTCAAATAGCATTTTCCTTTCTGTTTGACTCCTGGTTTGTGGTAGTTCCAGAGCCATACCCTGTCCCTGTGGTGGACAATGAAGTGGTTCCTCCCGTGGCGGTTTGCATCATGGACCTGGCGTGCGGACGGGAGCACAGCCTGGCGCTGTCGGCCCAGAATGAGCTGTGGGCCTGGGGCAGCGGCTGTCAGCTCGGCCTGGTCACAAGCAACTTTCCTGTATGGAAACCACAAAAGGTCAGTGAATGCAACACAAAATTAGGTTCAGTGTTTGAGTTGTGAATCATGCAAGATTTTGGTTGTTGAAGTTTGTATACCGTATGACACCTGTTTTTCATTTTGAGACATTTGAAATAGAGATGCTTGATATTGGCTTTCTTACCGATATCCGATATTGTCCAATACTTAATTGACCAATATCGGTACTGGTAACAGCGCTTCCCCCAAACGGTCATTAGGCTTCTTTTACTGTGATGCCGCTGGATACAAATAAACATTCATTCATTCATTTTCTACCGCTTATCCTCACGAGGGTCGCGGGGGTGCTGGAGCCTATCCCAGCTGTCCTTGGGCGAGAGGCGGGGTACACCCTGGACTGGTGGCCAGCCAATCACAGGGCACATATAGACAAACAACCATTCACACTCATATTCACACCTGTGGACAATTTGGAGTGGCCAATGAAGCTAACATGTTTTTGGAATGGGGGAGGAAACCGGAGTCCTGGGGAAAACCGACGCGTGCACGGGGGAGAACATGCAAACTCCACACAGAGATGACCAAGAGTGGCATCGAACTCTTCTAGCTATGAGGCCTGTGCGCTAACCACTCTACCGCCGTGCAGCCCTCCCTCAAACCAAAGGAGGGTTAATCATTCAAATTACCTGCTTTAGTGACTGGCTGGAAAGAAAACCTGTCGTGTCTCAGCCCTCCATGGCATGAGTTTGACACCCCAGCTGTGAATCCAGCTGTTTGCCAATATCGGCAGGATAAACAGAACGGATATTTAATTTGTATGCTATAATCGGCATTCCTAATTTTAATGTATATTTCATGTATGGATTGTAATGTATTTATACATTATGTGAACTTTTTTTAAACTTTGGTCTAGGTGGAGCATTTAGCAGGCAGACATGTGATTCAGGTATATTCTCTTTCTGATATCTTCATCTCTCAACATCACAATTGAATGTTAGATTTGCAGTATTTTGCTTTTCCATTTCAAACAGGTGGCTTGTGGAGCCTACCACAGCCTGGCTCTGGTTCGTAGTTTACATCCACAAAACTCAAACACACACAAACCTCTGGAGAGGCGGTCCCCATCAAACCAGTCTCTCGCCATGGATGATGCACAGTACTGTCCGCTGGGGGTGGAGCTAACTGAAAGCACGTCAGCAGAGGTAAGTACACCACAAAAAAAGCATACCACAAAAGGTTACATGATGAAAATATGTTGTTTCTGTTGAATGGATTTGGAGGCTTCAGCCAGAAGAAGCTCCAAAAAAAGTTTTCTACAGGCTGGCAGTACCCATGGGTATCAAGCTGTTTTAGTTCCGTATTCTTACAGCATATCCAACAACGAGGGGTACAGTATTACAGTACCTTTTTTAAATACGTTTGCATGTTTTGCCTTTCAGGTTTTGGTGAATGAGTTTTTTTTCCCATTCCCTTTCTCTTAGGAATGATCAAGCTGACCCTATAACTGAGACAGACAGCCTCACTACATCATACCCAGTGACAGGCTTGACAGATAAATACAAATGTGCATTACCTCATGAGCTGGAGCTTCAGAACCTTCTTCAGAAACTCTCAGGTCACTCATTAGAGATGCAAAATAGCAGCAGACATGGAGATACAGACTCACTGAGCAGCCACACTTCAGGTCCGTGTGTAGTTTCAGTCACCTTTGATTTTTTTTTAATTGCATCTTTAGTTTGTCATGTCAGCCATCTTTGTGTCCAGATGACAGCTGCATTTCCACAACTCCTTTCAACAACCTGCTATCCTCCCGTTGTAAAGATGACTCGACAGTGTGGTAGGACAGTGAACATATCATCACTATGCAGTATTGCACCTTGTTATTGACCATCTCTCTTATCACAGCAGTCAGGTGCTCAGATCCTCTTCTCCAATGGACTTGGAAGAGTTTTCCCTTACAAAGAAGACGTCAGTGCAGGGACACAAGAGCTCCAGCCTAACTGACATAAGCAACGAGGGGGAAACCAGAAAAAAACAACGCTCTCTGCCTGGAACACCCCCATATGGTAGGTTGTGGCGTGAATAACCGAGGGTAACAGGACAAAAAGACCTCTCATTGACCAGTCAGCATGTGTGGATTATTTATTTAACCTGGAGACATTTTTAGCTTGTGGTAGCCTTTTCAAAATGCTGAGATAATATGCAGGTATGCACTGAATTGATAACCCCCTACCACTTGAGCCATGTCGCCCCCATGTGTTGTGTTCAGTGTTATCTTATCATTATATCAGCTCACATGCTTTTCTTCTAGCAACCCCACGTCCGCGGCACCATTGTGCCAGCAAGTCATCCTCTTCTGGCTCGATCCACACACCGGTAACAGAGGACGGTTTTCCAACCCTGGAGACGGAGGTGTGGAGCTGGGGCAGGGGCTCCGAGGGGCAACTGGGCCATGGAGATCAACTGGCTAGGTCTGTGTGCATTCATGTTAACCTGCATAGGGGTACAATCCAAGAGTTATTGTATGGTGAAAATTCTATGTATTCTTTATATTGTGTTAATATTCAGTTAATTATGTTTATTGTTCAAGTGGTCTACACTGCTTTTGGTTACATTTTTAGCTTAACTCAAACTAACTTCCACATGTGTGTATGTGTATGTTTGTGCGTGTGTCCCCAGACTCCAGCCTCTTTGTATTAAGAATTTGACAGGCGAGGAAGTGATCAAAGTTGCTGCAGGATCACACCATTCACTGGTTCTTACTGCTCAATGCCAGGTAACTATTACACTCAGAGGTGCAGCCCCTTCACATGAAACATTTTCTTGCAGTTGCAATTCCTTTTCATGCCTAATTCCTTTGTATTTAATAACATTATTTACGTGCCGTTGTTTGTTGTAGGTATACTCATGGGGCAGCAACATGTGCGGACAGCTTGGTCATGTCAATAGTCCTGTTACTCTCCCGCAGCAGGTTAAGGTATAAACAACATAAGAATTATACAAATGTAGTAATGTTTTATGCAATATATGTATGTTAAGTCAGGAGCAGTGGTTGTGTACTTCTGGAAAATTATCAGCTTTCACATGCACAATTTGTGTGCTAAATGAAGTAGATGAGGAGATATTTAACGACATATATGATCATCCCATGTTTATCACTGTTAATTGCTTCCAGACCCTACCCTAGTGAATTTCCGCAGAGTACCATTTCCGTTGTTAGAGCATAGAAAACCTTCAAAATATACATTTTAAACATTATTAGAGCCCTCTGGACATGAAATAACACCCAAATAGTCACATTTACACTCATATTACCCAATATAGCAGACATAATTAGACTTGCGCTTACAATATTGACATCTGGGTATATCAAATATTGGAAATAAAGCCAATAAACATGAGTGTTATTAGGTTAATATAGAAGTATTTGAATGGATACCATTTACAGTAAATTATAGCTAAGTCTACTGTTATCGTCCCTAAAATCTGGCATGACACAATAAGGGCCGATCTGACAACTGAATGGCTGCAGTGTTTTCCTTACTTCTTTGTAGTTGTCTGACGATCTTCGGGCCTGGGATGTGTCAGCGGGCCAAAGCCACTCCCTCCTCTTGGCTGATGGGAACAGTGATCAGCCTGTCCTGTTGTACTGCGGACAGCAGCAGGAGCCAAGGTCGAAGCAGAGTGAGGCATCCTACCAGAGCAAGCGCTCGTGCCAGAGGTCACCCAACAGGGCCGAGAATTACAGCGTCAGACCCGCTTTGCTGCCTTTCTGCATGGAGGTGTGTGGGCCCAAATTGCAAAAATGTGTTGACCTTGAATGTGTGGTTGTTGGCAGGCTTTTTTGAAATTCTTGGCTTCCTTGCTTAGTCACCTGTAGCGAATAGAATAAATCCAGAAAATCACTGAATACTATGAAGTAGTGTTACCCACCTTAATGCGTAAAAATCACGTTTCTTCTGGTTTGTTCCTGTAACGACAGTGACAATAACAGTGTATGTGTGCGTGACTTTATAGATGGGTTACATCAGCAGTGTGTCCAGTGGCGGCCAAAGGTGTGCACTGCTGGCAAACTGCAACACCACGACTTTCATCTCCACCATCCGTGAACTGGCGTTCAAAGAGAGGAAGTTTTACTACTGGTTGAGCAGTGTCAGGAAGCTGCTTCTTACGCCGCTCTACAACAAAGGTGGCTGACTCTCTTTCTGCCAATTTCACACATCATGGTTCAATTCCATTTGTCACAGTGACGTTTAGAAAGGTGAACCCTCATCTTCCACATCACCGATATTGTGAGGGGATGACTGCAGTGTGTGTAGTCCCACCCTTTTGGTACTGTAGTACTGCTGCTGGTACAACAGGAACAATGGACTCATCATCCAAGGCTTATTATATTCAGCTTTAGCTTTTGAGACATTGAATTGATGTTGTGATGCACGCTAGTTTTGAATAATGTATGTTTCCCCACAGAGAATGTACGTCCCTCCCTTGGTGAGACATGCTCCCGCCTCTTCCTTTCAGTCTGTGGGACTTTTAATCGTCTGAGCACCCTAATTGGTCAACACTCTACATTGCTCAGCTGTTTTGTGCATGAGGTGCAATGCCATGATGTGACCTCTCTTCACCTCCTCGTCCACACTCGGCACTTCCTGGACACCTACACTGCGTAAGGTCCACTTGCAAATACTCAATAACGAGTGTGACGCAACAACTGTCTTTGCTCTGTTTGTTTCTCTTTTGTTTACTCACCACACTTGTCCTTGTAGAATAACCCCTCCAATACAACACCTATGATAAATACTCTTGTCAGATGATGACGTTGTGGATGTATATTTCAATTCACTCTCTAGATATTGCACGGCAGTAGGTGACTTCCAGGTCATGGGTGGATTTCCGTTGCTCCATAAGCTCTCCGTGTAAGCTTCATTTGATTATGAAATGTGTGGATACATGAGCGTCAGAGCATCAACATTTTCACGAGATATGCTAATAGTCTCTAAAATCTCTCTCTTTCTCTGTTCAGTGAATGTTTAGGTTCACAGCACACCAAACTTGCACAGCTTTCTGAATTTGACCCATCAGGCAGTGGGGGTGTTGATCTGGGTTCTTTGTTCTACTGGCCTCTACAGCAGCTCTCCCAGTACAGCCAAGTTCTGCTCAAACTGGAAGCTAGCTACCACATGGTGAGGCTGAAACTCTCCATCCGTCCACTCTTTTCTGTTCATGTTTTAATGTAATAATTATAAGCGTATGTATTATCCATACGTGTAATGATTAATGAATACACACAGTACAATATAATACAATGTGAAAATTATGATGCAAAAGACAATGCAGCCAAAGTCAAGGCAACATAATGAAAAAGCAGAACCATCAAACAGTACCTTTTTTCCTCCATAACTAGCCACTGTAAGTCAATGGATAACTTTTTTTGTACAAGTACTTATAAGCAACTTACTACTGACAACTGACAACTAGTGCATCCGTTGTGTATTGGAATAATAAAGATGAAAGTTGCATTTCCGTGTGTCGCTTGATCAGATCAACAACATAATGATGCTAATTTGAATCATCACCACATTTTTATACACTAGATATTCTGACAGGTGCGCTCCTACCAGATTTAAGTAAAAGTATGTCTTTTTGTTGCTTCCAAGCTTACAACAGAGTATAAGTCTATCCATCGGAGCTGTATGCAGTATGAAAGCCTCTCTACATCACTGCTGAGAAGGAAGGAGGAGGCTGAAGCCACTTTTCTCTTCTGGAAGACACACTCAGGAAAAAACACTGTGAGTTTTATATCATTTATTAGTATTTCATCAAATTCAAAGACTATTGTAGCTGCATTTTGCAGTAGTATGGGGCCATGTTCAGTCTTACTGAGCTGTTGGTACAGTACATACATGGGAACGATATAATGGTTGAATTTCCAAGACTGTAAAGTCCTGGGTGTATTTTGTGTTCTGCCAAATGGCAGCATAAATCACTGGTACCATATTTCAGTGCTCATATGGAAGCTATACATCACATTTTGTGAGATGTCAGTAAAGCATTTGAAAACTGGGATGACACCTGCTGTTGTCAGTGATGTGAAATAAGTTGGAAAATAATACGTTGAGGTTTTCTCCGGATACTCCAGTTTCCTCCCACATTCCAAAAACATGCTAGTTTAATTGGCCACTCCAAATTGTCCATAGATATGAATGTGGGACTGCCATTCATAGACTGACAGTATGACTGTCAACATGTGTCAACCAGTTTTAGTAGAGTCACATGCCTGGAGTGACACTATAATGACTTTGTCAATATCATTAACATTAACAAACTGAATGTGCACAATTGCTGGCGATCTAAAAAAAAAAAAATGAAAAAAATTGCATAATACTGAAATAAAACTGCAGAAACGATACATGCCTAATTGGGTGTTTTTCAGGATGGTCTGCGTCTCCCACAGCGTCGAGTTTTATGTGAAAGCAGCAATAGAACCCTGACCCTGCAGGGTGCTGGGCGCTTCTCAAACCACTGGTTCATACTGTTCAATGATGCACTGGTTCACATACAGGTATGCACATGCACTTGCAGTACATGGTCAGTCTATGGCAGACAGCCTAAACCTATACTGAAGTAAACTACTGTATATGAATTGGCTCCATTCCTTTTTGGCAAAGATGGGCCTCATTCATCTCGTATTCTTAAAAGGATGTTTGCTCGTGATTTATTAATTGATCATTTTTCACACGAGAAATGTAGTCAAAATCTCATCAGCATTTTAGTTTATAAATAATGCTAATACAGTGTAACTACTATAACTTCCAGTCTATGAGCTGCACCCTCAATTCAGAGGGAAAAACAGATTTGTATGTATACAAGCTGCAATAGTGTACTGCCAAAAAAGGCATGTTGTGGTGCACACAAGTCCATGAGGACCAGGCAGCTCTTTATTTGACAGGAGCCAAAGATGAGCTATTAAACAATTCATGACACGCTTGTCAACCCATTGCAAATTGCAGGAGGTCATTACTCTTTTCAACAGTCTGACTCATAGTGTCATCTTAACAACACTAAACTCATCACACAGCAACGTAACTCTCAAAAGGTATACCTTATAAAATATACAGAGGAGTCCAGAGCCCAGAGGGAGGCTGCTATCATTGTAAACGGACCCAATGCATTATGGGAAAACTGTAAACATTGTTTTTAATCGTATTAGTACATGTTTGTATATATTAAGTAATGACCTCCTACCATTTTCAATGGGTTGACAAGCTAGTTGTGAGTGCACTGATAGCTTGTGATTGGCTCCTGCCAAAGAAAGAGTTACCGTTCCCTCGCTGACTTGCAAGCGGCACAATATTCAAAGAATTAGTAGTAGTTGTGAAGTAAAGGAGATGTCACAAGATTAGGATATAGCCATAAGTTAGCCAGACCGCTGTACAAATGGCAGCGATAGCCTCGGGGTAGCACCCCTGGACTAAGGTCTCCAGGTGGTGTTCAGCCATACTTGTTCAATCTCTTGACTCTCGTGACCATCATTAAAGATAAAGATAGCATTTTAACGTTTGCCTCGACTTTGTAAGGATGACACGGGCTACTGTTGGCTGAACAACATCAGCAAACCCAGTTGCTGTTTGCCTTGTTTTGTTGAGAAATGACATTTCGCTGAAATTTACTTATGTTCTACTGCTGATTACTCAAGAACGGAAAACCAAACTTTTTTTTACGTTGAAAGATGAGACTCTAATCAGTGTTTTGGTATATACCATGTCTACGTATCGCCAGAACACAATATTCTGTGTGCCTTAAAATAATCAGTCAAAATCATTAGACATGTCCGGTACCGAGAGGGGCGGCTTTTGAAAAATGGATTGGATTGAATGCATTAATTAAGAAACTATTGTATTTCACTCACAGTGGTATTATTGAATTAAATTTCTGCTCACTCGCACATTTCTATTCAACCAAAATTACATTGTATCCATGTCATTGTTTTTCATTCACTCAGCGCGCCATTCCCTCTCGGAACCTTGTAAGTACACATGACCAAGCTAACCAAGCCGCATAGGTGGGCTTTTCGATGTTCACGCTCACATGGGAGGATGATTCCCTCATCTTAAGACAGGACTGCATGTTATGTTAAATGGGCCGTTGATCTAAAACCACTACATTTTTGTGTTTGAGCCAGTGCAGGCTCCAGCGCTGCTCCACACTGCTGCACAGTCTAACCAGCCTCTTTACACTGACCAGCCAAAAAATTTGGTACACCTGACAATCTGAGATCCACCACAAAACCTACCGTGTATGCGTAGTCGTGTAGTTGTAGGTTGTAGTGGTGTAGAACTGTGCTGCAACACTTAAATGATATGATCTGGTTGCAGATTTAACATTGCATGTGTCCTACATTAAGATCAATTTATGCACGGACCTGGTCAGCAACTTGCCAAACATGCTGGGGTGCTGGGGAAGCGGGTCGAGGTGTATTGCAGGTGGATACGGTATCACTAAGCCTGTGAAGCATCTCACACGCTGCTGCATTGTGACTGACATACTACATTACTACCTCTATTTCTCTCTTTTTATTTGGATATGTTGTACTTCTATATTTAGTGTGTGTGTCTTTTTGGTGATAGGTGTTATAATGTACTGTAGAGCAATGGTTCCCAAACTTTTCATAGTCAGGTACCCCTTCAGGCGCACTCATAGTTGTGAGTGATCCGTGCTAATTGTTTTTAATTCTTATTCACGTCCCCCCTATGACAATTGCTGTACCCTTAGGGGTATGTGTAGCCCACCTTGGGATATAAAGACCAGTGTTTCCATGAGGAAGAAAAATGTGTCAATAAATCATTTTTTTACACCTCTTTCTTTCCAGTTCTCCACTCATCATGTTTACCCACTGAACTGTTTGTGGTTAAAACCACTTCCTGACAACAACAGTGGCTGGTAGGTTTGTGTTTGTAACTACCACTACTGTATATGACTTATTTCATGTTGTGTTATTATTTCAAACACTGAGGGTAGATACAAATGTTATGAAATAATATGTAATGACTGTTAATAGATGACTTGTTCATAGGGCGCACAGCCCACCTCGGCAAACACCTTTTCCTCTGATTTTGGATTAACATTTGCAATAAAACTTATTGTTGTAACGCATGGATTAGTTCCACTTGCAATAACAATTCCTTTCTTTCTTTAATTATCATTGTTAACCTGTTATAATAATAATAACAACAATAATAATAATAGTCGACAAAAGTTGTGGTTGCTCAGAGTTGCTGATCATTGATGAGGAGCGCATGGCACAAATAAAATAAAATAAAAAAAACACTAGATATTGGCCCCCCTGTTATACTTTGACTTTTCACTTTGTATCATACAACTGAATTTATTGATGTGTTTTCAGCTATGCCATTAAAATCACGTGTCCAGAAGAGACCTTCACCCTGGTGGCCTCAACACCAGAAGAGAAGGTATTTTCACATTTTATTAATTAATGTTTTTCATGAATTATTAGAATGTTTATATTATTATATTATATATGTTTAGATATTATATTATTTGTGGGTATATTATTATGTATTATATATGACTACTTTTCCTAAGTGTAGCCATAGCCACGAGTGTCTCGAAAAAGACAATTGATTCAGACATTAATGATGGTCAAGACTGCTTATTTCCAAAATTAAATAAATCACCACATATTCCACCATATATGCCAATTATGAGCTACCTGAGTCTAAAAATTCATTTACAAAATAGTTTATGTAATATTATATGAATTACTACCACTACAAATACTATTATCATCCTTAACTGACGGGTAAATGTTCAGACTGGGTGTAAAGGGAAATCCTCAAAAGGCTCCTTCACTTCACATGGGAGGGTTAAAAAAATAAAGTGTCACATAACTGCTTTGTCCCAGACGGTTTTATGTCACTCAACAAGTGTTTTTTGGTTGTTTTTGCACTCTCTGTGTAGAACAAGTGGCTTCATTTTCTCAATCAAGAGGTGGACGGGTCGCTGGTTGGTGGAGGTCAGGGGGCATCGCCAGGAATAACAGCAATGTCCCGCACGGCCTCTTACACATTCACAAGAGAAGGAAGATTCAAAGACGCCCAGTATACTGGCAGCTGGCATGCCGGACGTGTTCATGGCCGGTCAGATAGCTTTGTTTGTAAAGTTTATTATTGTATTTACTATATTATAGCAAAAAGACTCCGCTCAGTTTCTGACTGGATACAACAAATGTTTGAGAGTGTCAAAGCAGCGACCCCCTACCCCAAATATGTCCTTGACCTCCAAATTCTTAGGTGAAGCTGCTTAGTTGCCTGCAGATCACACTATGGTTGTTCTGTGCAGTATCGTATTAACTCTTCATGACGCCTCCAAACCCGCTGAGGTTATACAAACATCGTAGGTCAGCATATAGCCTAAACTGTTTATGTTCATGTCTTCAACACGATGTTATAATCTTACTGCCGCTTCCTCTCTTGGCAACAAACTTGACATTGTTCCAGAAACAAACTCCACGTTAGGGTCTCAGCAGAGCCGGCTTGCTCATTAGGCAATATAGGCGCATACTAGGGGCTGCATGCCTTCCAGGGGGTGCCAAAAAATCAGGAAAATTCCCCTTCAATATAATTATATTAAACTGAGCAATGCCCAATTAACATTACTACAAGGTCATTTTTTAAAATCATTTTGCATATAATTGTATATAGGTATTTTATATAGCATTTGTTTATTTGCAGAGGAACTATGAGCTGGCCGACTGGACAGACCTACACTGGGAATTTTAAAAATGGACTGGAGGATGGGTTGGTACATTTTTTCCAGTTTGTATTATGAAATAGCATGTTGGTTTCTCAGTAACGGCCATTTCTGCTTCCAGCTACGGGGAGTGTGTAATTCCCAACAATATGCTGAATAAAGCAGGCTGCTACCAGGGACACTGGCGGGACGGCAAGATCCACGGCTTTGGCATTTACAGGTCAATACACCGCTGTCAAAACACGATACCATGACATACAGTGAAGAAAATAAGTATTTGAACACCCTGCTATTTTGCTATTTCTCCCACTTAGAAATCATGGAGGGGTCTGAAATTTTCATCGTAGGTGCATGTCCACTGTGAGAGAGATAAACTAAAAAGAAAAATCCAGAAATCACAATGCATGATTTTTTAACAATTTATTTGTGTGATACAGCTGCAAATAAGTATTTGAACACCTGTGTATCATCTAGAATTCTGACCCTGAAAGACCTGTTAGTCTGCCCATTAGAAGTCCACCTGCACTCCATGTATCATCCTGAATCAGATGCACCTGTTTGAGGTCGTTAGCTGCATAAAGACACCTGTCCACCCCATACAATCAGTAAGACTTTAACTTGTAACATGGCGAAGACCAAAGAGCTGTCCAAAGACACCAGAGACAAAATTGTACACCTCCACAAGGCTGGAAAGGGCTACGGAGCAATTACCAAGCAGCTTGGTGAAAAAAGGTCCACTGTTGGAGCTATCATTAGAAAATGGAAGAAGCTAAACATGACGGTCAATCTCAATCGGAGTGGAGCCCCATGCAAGATATCACCTCGTGGGGTCTCAATGATTCTAAGAAAGGTGAGGAATCAGCCCAGAACTACACGACAGGACTTGGTCAATGACCTGAAAAGAGCTGGGACCACCGTTTCCAAGGTTACTGTAGGTAATACACTAAGACGTCATGATGTGAAATCATGCATGGCACGAAAGGTTCCCCTGCTTAAACCAGCACATGTCAAGGCCCGTCTTAAGTTTGCATATGACCATTTGGATGATACAGAGGAGTCATGGGAGAAAGTTTTATGGTCAGATGAGACCAAAATAGAACTTTTTGGTCATAATTCCAATAAGCGTGTTTGGAGGAAGAAGAATGAAGAGTACAATCCGAAGAACACCATCCCTACTGTGAAGCATGGGGGTGGTAGCATCATGCTTTGGGGGTGTTTTTCTGCACATGGGACAGGACGAGTGCACTGCATTAAAGAGAGGATGACTGGGGCCGTGTATTGTGAGATTTTGGGGAACAACCTCCTTCCCTCTGTCAGAGCATTGAAGATGGGTCGTGGCTGGGTCTTCCAACACGACAACGACCCGAAGCACACAGCCAGGAAAACCAAGGAGTGGCTCCGTAAGAAGCATATCAAGGTTCTAGCATGGCCCAGCCAGTCTCCAGACCTGAACCCAATCGAAAATCTTTGGAGGGAGCTCAAACTCCGTGTTTCTCAGCGACAGCCCAGAAACCTGACTGATCTAGAGAAGATCTGTGTGGAGGAGTGGGCCAAGATCCCTCCTGCAGTGTGTGCAAACCTGGTGAAAAACTACAGGAAACGTTTGACCTCTGTAATAGCAAACAAAGGCTACTGTACCAAATATTAACATTCATTTTCTCAGGTGTTCAAATACTTATTTGCAGCTGTATCACACAAATAAATTGTTAAAAAATCATGCATTGTGATTTCTGGATTTTTCTTTTTAGTTTATCTCTCTCACAGTGGACATGCACCTACGATGAAAATTTCAGACCCCTCCATGATTTCTAAGTGGGAGAAATAGCAAAATAGCAGGGTGTTCAAATACTTATTTTCTTCACTGTATACACCTCAGATGGAGCATGTCCAAATGTCATAAAGGATTCAGGGGGTAAATGAGACTTGGTTTGCTGTAGCATTTAACTCTGTTAAGAAGTCAGTCAAGTGGATGTAAAGTCTCTGTTAAAGGGGACCTAGTATGCTCGTTTTTGTTTTTTTGTATTGCGTTGTGGACAGTATATACTAGACTATACAGTAAAGCAGCTACACACAATACCCGCACAGAATGCTTCGTGGAGCTTCCAGAATCTGCACCCATTCTAGTTGTATTTCCTTGGATTTCCAAAAGGGTCTGTTTTAATTTATTCCACCCACAGCCTGCCTTCAGGCACGCCCACTCAGCTGGTATTGGTCCCACACAGCTTGTATCTGAGCACGCCCATAAAAGGAAGTCACCAGCTGGATGGAGCCATTGACTTCTGGCAGGGCACTCTGAAACTGAGCGTTTAGAGCCATCCCAAACTTCTTTTAGGGCTCACTTCCAAATGCTCTAACCTCATTATCTGAGACATAGTTTAACACGAGAATACAACATTCTAACATTTATAGGTCAGAAAGTGGAAAAAGCATCATAGGTTCTCTTTAATGGCAGCTTTTAGAACATAGAATGTCTTTAATATGACTCAACTGATACGATGTACTGCTGCTTTCTATTTAAGTACTTTAATATTGATATTTTGCCTCGGTACCCCCCAGGTATGCCACAGGTGAAGTGTACGAGGGCTGCTTCAGCGATGGCCAGCGCCACGGCTACGGCATGTTGAGCTCTGGGAAGTTAGACAAGACTTCTTCAGGCGTTTTCATTGGCCAGTGGGTCTTTGACAAGAAGACTGGATATGGCGTTTATGACGACATCACCAGGTACGATGTGAAAGTTCCTGTGTATTTACTGGATTTTACGGACTGTGAGCCGCATCAGTCAAAAAATGCGTCGTAAAGAGGAAAAAACATAAGTTGCTTGTATTGATCAAGGATTTTTTTGAAGTGATACACTCACTCTTAGTTCAGTGTAGGCTTATGTGTGCATCTTACCAGTAGCAGGTTTGACACCCTTGATGTAGATAAATGCACAAATGGATCTTATTGATACATTTGGAAAAGCTTAAACTATGTTTAACATACATTTTAAAATAACATTTCCCCATTCACACACGTGGACAAAATTGTTGGTAATCAAAAATCCCACATTTCTCACTGAAGACACTTGAAATTTACAAAAGTAACAATAAATACAAATTTATTGAAAATCAAACAATCAAAATCAGCCATCACTTTTGAATGGTTCATTAACACAATTATTAAAAAAAATAAACTAATGAAACAGGCCTGGACAAAAATGATGGTGCCTCTTCAACATGGACAACAGAAAGCGAAGGCAAGAATTGTCCCAGGACATTCGAAAGAAAATTATAGACAAACATCTGAAAGGTAAAAGCTATAAGATCATCTCTAAGCAGCTTGAAGTTCTTGTGACAACAGTGGCACATATTATTCAGAAGTCTAAGGTCCACGGGACAGTAGCCAACCTCCCTGGACTCCAAAAGAACTTAAATGTGAACGCCAAGGCCAAGGTACATCAGTGTCAGATGGCACCATTGGTCGTTGTTTGAGTCAAAGTGGACTTCATGGGAGACGACCGAGGAGGACAGCACTGTTGAAAGCTAATCATAAAAAAGCGAGACTGGAGTTTGCGAAAATGCATGTTGACAAGCAACAGAGCTTCTGGGAGAATGTTCTATAGACGGATGAGTCAAAACTGGAGCTTTTTGCTAAGGCACATCAACTGAATGTTCATAGACTGAAAAATCAAGCATACGAAGAAAAGAACAGAGTCCCTACTGTGAAACATGGAGGAGGCTCAGTTATGTTTTGGGGCTGCTTTCCTGCATCTGGCACAGGGTGTCTTGAAGTTGTAGAATATACAATAAAATCTCAAGGCATTCTGGGGAGAAATGTGCTGCCTAGTGTCAGAAAGCTTGGTCTCAGTCGCAGGTCATAGGTCTTTCAACAGGACAAAGATCCAAAACACAGCCAAAAGCACCCAAGAATGGCTTTTATTCTGAAGTGGCCCTCTATGAGCCCAGATCTGAATCCCATTGAACATCTGTGGAAGTAGCTGAAACATTCCATCTGGAGAAGACACCCGTCTAACTTGAGACAACTAGAGCAGTTTGCTCCAGAGGAGTGTCCCAAAATACCTGTTGACAGGTGCAGAAGGCTCATTGACACTTCCAGAAATCATTTCATTGCAGTGATCTCCTGAAAAGGTTGAGCAACAGAATATTAAATTATGGGTACCATCATTTTTGTCCAGGCCTGTTTCATTAATTGGTTTTTTTTTTAATAATTATGTTAATCAACAATTTAAAAGTGATGGCTGGTTTGATTTTTATTTATTGTTATTTTTGTAAGTTTGAGAATTGTGGGATTTTCTTTCTTTAACTGAGGGGTACCAACAATTTTGTCCACGTGTGTATAAAGCACCTCTTTTACGTTGTTATTGTATCGATGTCACCTCCTCGCTCATTCGCCTTTCTTCATTCTACCAGGGGTGAAAAGTACATGGGAATGTGGCTGGATGATGAGAGGCACGGGAGCGCCGTGGTGGTGACTCAGTATGGTGTGTACTACGAAGGAAACTTCAAGGAAAACAAGATGAGCGTAAGCAACCACTTCATTTTTTTTATATACATAGGCCCACACATTCTAAAATTGGTGTGGCTTTATTAAATCTGAAGCAATGTGGATGTTCTCTCAGGGTCCAGGTCTGCTGGTATCAGATGATGACACAGCCTTTCGTGGGGAGTTTTCTGAAGACTGGACTGTCAATGGGAAGGTAGGAGATACGTTTCTCTTTGAGATCCATCTGCAACCACCATCTTACTGGCGCCCGACGCTTTGAGTTGTAATCATGTAGGTTAACTTAAACTAATGTAACTTAAAGCAGGATGTGTTACCACACGCACAGGCTCCGCAATTTGTTGGCCATGGCCAGCACGTAGGCTTGCTCGGTTGCGTGCAAGATTTTGCTGCTTGCACACAGAAAATAATTAGCATCCCAATTTTCTTCCTATGAGCTTCCGTGCTGTCTGCGGCTTTGAAAGTTTCCAATTTTTGCAGATATGAGCACGTACATCTTGATGTAACTCCCCCTTTAAGCATTTAATCTCCTACCTGTAATGAAAAGTTCATGAAATGCTCATCCTCTTCTTTCTTTCAGGGTGTTTTATCCCTGGCCAATGGTGACTCTTTAGAAGGCCATTTCAGTGGCGAGTGGAATGCAGGCCTGAAGGTGGCTGGAACTTACACCAAACTCGCCCCCGATGAGCCTGAAGACAAAGACAGAGAAAACTTCTTGTGAGTGTTTTCTGAGGCTATGTATGACAGGCCTGAAGACAGGGATAGATTTACGTTCAAGTACAAACCTTTAAAAAAAAACAACAACAAATTCTCCCACTCAGGATACACCGCCTCTTTGCGTTGACATTTCCATCTTTGTGCCTGTTGACAAGGTACTGATTCAGCAGGCGTTTCTGTAGCATGTTGTATATAAATGGAAACATGCTATTATCACATCAAGGAGTTCGTCTCACTAATAACGCATTAATTCTCTTTGTAAAGCAGCCAATTTTACTGCCTTTTAAAATGCTAATTGCGCTTTAATGGCTACTGTTGAAGCAGGAGCTGCATCAATGTATTTTAAATCAATTTAACGTGTAATCAAATATCAGGACAGACCAGTGCAGCTACTTTAACATCTTGTAGTAAAGCCGCTCAAGAAGCAGAGACCCAAAAGAAGAATGCTCTCATCAGTCCACTTGGTGGCAGTAATGTGTTTTCTTGAGTTTTGCACTGTGATTTGTACAGTTAAAAAAAGGAATCTACTTTTGTTGATGTGCAGCAGGTTTGGTCAGTATCTGGTGGCTGCGGGTGAGAGGTGGGTGTGTGTCTTTGACGAGTGTTGGAGGAGACTGGGATGTGACGTCGCTGGGAGAGGAGACAGGACAACAGCCTGGGAAAACATTGCAGTTTCCATATCAAGTGCACGTCGACACAGGTTGATGAATAAATACATGAGGCCTTTTTTGTACAAAACAACCTTGTATGTGACGCATATTATTATCTTTGTGTGTGTGTAGCCCACACCTCAGCAGATCTCAGCGCAAGGTATTGGAGAGTTTGGAGTGTATTCCTCAGCATGGAGAAGCAGTCACCATCAAAAACTATGACAGAATACAAACATACCTCACAAAGGTATTTGTGTGTGTGTGTGTGAGTTGTGGGGCAGTATGTGTCTATTTTCATGTCTTACTTTACATTATATAGTATATAGTATATACTAGTATATATATATACTCTGTATACATTCCAGGCATGCGAAGCCCCGATCCACCCTCTGGGCTGGCTGGTAGAGACTCTGGTGACAGTCTACAGGATGACCTACGTGGGTGTGGGATCGAACCGCAGGCTGCTGAGGGAGGCTGTAAAGGAGGTGCAGGCCTATCTCAAACACTTGTACTCCATTGTCAGGTCAGATGTCACCATCTTCTTTTACTCTTGTTATTTTTTACAAACAAGCTCTTTTGGAAACCCAAATTCCAAGTAAAAAGAATCCAAATTAAATCACATAGGTTCCTGTTTCCTGGATTACCACAAGATGGCAACATCCTGCCAGAAACTCCAGTTTCTCCATCTAAAATCAGATACAGCTCCAGTTCAGAAGAAGTAAGGTTGGTATTAAGCCTGCAAAATGATGGTGTGACTTCACACAGATTCAGACACAATGTGTAAATTATAGGCTAATAAAAGTAGTTTGGAAATATGATTACAGGTGCTCTTTGGTTTGCGGCGTGTAACAACATTTGAAAAAAACCTAATTTGAGCCGCAAACTTGATTGAGAAGTACTCGCGCATGTGTGTGGAAGAAAAACATCACTTACCGTAAATTCCGGTGTATAAGCCAATACTTTTTTTCTTACACTTTGAAGCCTTTGGCTAATTTATAGCTAAATTCTAATCTTGTGACATCTCCTTTAATTCAAAACAACTGCAATTTTTTAAAAATACTGTGCCACTCACAGCTCAGTGAGGAAATGGTAGCTCTTTCTCTGGCAGGAGCCAATCAGTGCACTCACAATGCGCTTGTTGACCCATTGGAAAACACAGTAGGTCAATACATATAGCAGTATAACAATATAACAAATAACACTAAACTCAACACACGGCTACTTAATACTCCAAAGGTATGGCAGAGAAATGTACAAACTAGTACCTACACATGTTTAAAATGAAAAAGACAACTCTTTTCAAGGTTTACCTGAAAGCATTGAGCCTAAGCAATGCATTCATGTATTGATGTCAGCCTCCCTCTGGGCTCCAGGCTTCTCTGACTCCCTCTGGTGGACAGAGACAGCATTGCCATCCACCATTTTCCATGCTGCTTGTTATGCAATGAAATGCTTTGCTCAAACAAAATGTATTATGGAAAACTTTTTTACTCACATTGGTACATGTTTGTATATGAATTAGGTATACCTTTTGAGTGTTAAGTTGCTGTGTTTAGTTTAGTGTTCTATTTAAGATGACACTGGTGTGTGGTGAATGAGGTGTAGTTTTTTATACTGCATGGAGCCTCCCAAGAAGTAGTGTGCCAAAGAAAATGAAAGCCATCACCATGGGAGGGAAAATGAACATCATAAAAATATCAGATGCTCTTTTGAGTCTAAGCGACTTTCGGCACTAACAGGATAAATATTATTCAATGTAGAGCAGGGGTCTCAAACTCAATTTACCTGGGGGGCCACCGGAGCTAGGTTCTGGGTGCAGCCGGGCCGCATCAGGTTTTCAAAAAAAAAAAACAAAACGCATTTATTAAAAACTGGAAAAAAAATCAATTAAAAAACTATCTTCAATGTTTTTGCTTCTGCTATACCCTACACTTTTTCAGTACTTTGGTTCCGGTTTTCCACACCAAAATATCTGATAAAACATTCCACTGTTCTCAAATATCTTAATTTTTATTTTTCTATACACAAAATAAGAAAAAAAAATAAACAAATTAAGAATAAAGACAATAAATAAATCAATCAGTAAGAAATAAGTAAAATAATAATAAAACAGCAAATAAGAAAAACGTAAGAAACCACATACAGTTGGTAGAGAAATTATTTTTTCCAGATTCAAATGTACAGTATTAACAGTTATTCAACCTTTAACATGAACATTAATGAAACTTAATAATTTGACCCAATTAGCAAGTTAGCATCGTACTCAGTTCCATCTGGGAGCAGCGTCGTAACTTTAACAACATGTTTGATGAGATGCTTTATCTTGACGTGTATTTTCCCTTATTCCAAATCATTTCCTGCATTTGTTTGTACCCAGCATCATAAGCCTTTAGCTTCATTGCTAATCCAAAGCATAACAGGGTAGGGTAACAGTATGGGCGGGGCAAAATCATGTTAATTGTGTCCGGTGTGCACACAGCTTTAAGCTGTCATTTCAACATTAAACTTTGGTATCAAGGTGGGGGCCGCGGGTTTGAGACCCCTGATGTAGAGGTTCATGGATTCTTTCCGCTGTTACAAGATCTGGCAGGACATTTTAAGAGGGGATACAAACAAGGAGTTGTTCTTACTTATTATTACTATACTTTATACAGTACATCCTCCATGTGTTCTATGTACACTTTAAGTTCTGTCTTACACCAAATGTTTTAATACCGTACAAATTGTTCTGATTCCTCCTTGTTCCTCCTTCAGTTTTGTCACAGTAGTGAGCAGCTCCTCTCTGCTCCTCCCACTGCTCCTCCCACAACTCTATCCACCTCTGTTCATGTTGTACTGCCTGAATGACGAACAGCAGGAGCTGCAGTACTGGGAGCGCATCCTGCGACTCAACAAGCAGCCTGATCAGTCGCTGCTCAGCTTCCTGGGCGTACAGCAGTGAGTGTTCCGCACACGCACACACAGACACACAGTCAAGGTAATAAACTTGATACAATACAAGAGCATCAGAGTTATCATCTTCCTGAAGCCACAGGGTTATCGTTATTGTGTTGGATCCCATCATGAGCATGTGGAAGTGTACGGAGCGCTGCGTGATTAGCTCTTTTTCCCCAATAACCTCTAGGAAATTCTGGCCAAAGTGCATGTCAGTTCTTGGAGAGCAACAGCAGGTCAGTTATTTCTCAAATACTGATATCACCTCTGGTATCCAGTGTTAAGTTTTATTTTGTGCTCTCTTTTTCCTGGCAGATCGTATCCAGCAGTAAAGATGTCAGCTTTGTTTGCGCTGTCGAGACACTACAACAAATCAGGTAATTTTATTTACCTCATGAGAAAATATCTTCTACGAGGCCAGGTGGTATAGAAAATGGATGTGTGGAAGCTGCCTATGACACGGATAACGTCATATATCTCTGAGCTGAAGAAAATTCCTCCACACTAACTCACTGTCTTCTTTCTGTCACACCCTTAGCACCACCTTCACTCCAGCACACAAACTTCTGGTCATCCAGAGGACATTTGAGGAGTTGACACAGGAAATAAAACCAATGCAGGATGGTGACTTCCTGTGGTGTATGGATGACCTGCTACCGCTCTTTCTCTACATCGTGCTCAGGGCAAGGTACACACACACACACACAGGGCTCACCAAAGCTACTCATGTGCTCCTGCCCAACATCACACAAATTGTGTGGACTAGTCAGTCAACAGGGAGGCATTTAAACAAATATGGTGCCGTCACGGGCTGACGGGCTGCATGGCGGACGTTAGCGCGCAGGCCACACAGCTAGGAGACCCGAGTTCAATTCCATCCTCGGCCGTCTCTGTGTGGAGTTTGCATGTTCTCCCCGTGCATGCATGGGTTTTCTCTGGGTACTCCGGTTTCCTCTCACATGTGAGTGTGAATGGTTGTTTGTCTATATGTGCCCTGGGATTGGCTGGCCACCAGTCCAGGATGTACCCCGCCTGTTGCCCCAAGACAGCTGGGATAGACTCCAGCACGCCCGCGACCCTAAAGAGGATACGCAGTTGAAAATGAATGAATGAATGAATGGTGCTGCCACTACTTTGTGCTTCAAATGTTGTGGTTTCACTCGATCACAGTTTTCAAAAATATATTAATAAATCATGCTGTTTTGTGGTTGAATGTGGCCTATTATTAGTCAAAAATATATATATTTAAGCATTTTTAAAACATATTTTTGTTGAAAGACAAGTTGTGATTTGTAATAATATGCACTCACTAGGTGTCAGTAATGTTACATGATGTTACATTGATGAGACAATAGCTAGCAGAGAAAGTACTGTACAGAAACTGAAAGTAAAAAAGGAACAAAAACGAGGAACTTTCTCTGTACTAATGTGTGAGTCTATATTTATATATATATATATATATATATATATATTATGTCTTATTGCTTATCATGTCTATTCTATTGGGCAATATGAGGGGTGTTATTTTATGTCTAGAGGGCTCTAATAATGTGAAAAAAATTTTTTTAGAAGGTTGTAAAC
Source organism: Doryrhamphus excisus (assembly GCF_030265055.1). Classification (NCBI taxonomy): domain Eukaryota; kingdom Metazoa; phylum Chordata; class Actinopteri; order Syngnathiformes; family Syngnathidae; genus Doryrhamphus; species Doryrhamphus excisus. The sequence goes on from NC_080474.1 coordinate 8,357,771, forward strand.
ACGTTTTGTGCTTCTGGTGATAAACGAGGGATGACCATCGTGAGGATAAGCGGTAGAAAATGAATGAATGAATGAATGACCTTACTTTGTAAGGAAGCCAACGCTGTTATGAAGGAATATTATGTGTGAAACGTGACAACTTTACCGTAGCCCATTCCCACGTTCCCCCTGATTATTAACGGGTAAGGCGGTTCTGGATTTTTAGGGTCACCCTGTAGTATGTTGGGGACTGAGCTTGCAGTTTTTGTATCTGCTCAGGATCAGGAATTTGGGAGCTGAAGTGAGTCTGATTGAAGATTTGATGGATCCCAATCTTCAGCATGGGGAGCAGGGACTGATGTTAACTACACTGAAGGTAAGTACACGTACACACACTTTGTACTGTCGTATCATTTTGGATGTAACTTGTGAAGCAGACAAAAATATCAAATACTAATAGTAGACTGCAGTAGGGCCTATTGTGACACCCGCCTCTTGCACAAAGTTACCCTACATTATGATCTTGGCTTGAAGAAAATACCCTTACATAAGTATGGTAGTCATGAATGGATTGAGAAAACTACAGTAGCATATTGCAAACTTGCGGCCTTTAATTTGAAATTTGACACAGTTCACGTTTTCGTGTGTGTGACAGGCCTGCTACATCCAGATCCAGCTGGAGTCCACAATATAGCTGTGATGATCAGGATGGGCACAACTTCCTGTAGCGACCAGGAACAAGTTACCAGTGTCACCTCTTTCATCCAGTACTACCAACAAGTATTTCTGAGCACTTCTGCCGAGACACTCTCACACCATTCTTACTTTTCTACAGCTCAATAATGTTATTGTACGTCTAGGCGCACCACGCACACACACATTTACTGTATAGGCTTCCTGTCGGGTCACATGGCCAATGTCCAACACGGAAATGAGTGAGGGATCTTTGGTCTTTCTTTTGTTGTCACTTTCCACCAGAAAACACCACATTAACATTAAGTGAATGGAAATCACACATTTATTATCCAACGCAATCATGCAAATAATTAAATAAGAAATTACATTAAATTAATAACATTCAATTTAAAATAAATAAGAAAATTCTATTGTAGTTTGGCAGTTTAGTCATTAGTTGATGAGTGCAAAGAAAATTCTCAAGTGTTGATGTTAGTGTTGGAGTTTTTGCTGCAGTTCAAAGACAGTACATTCCCATTTTTCGCTGCGGTTAAGTTGCTCGGGCTATTTTTGACCACGGCTCACTCCCCAGATCGGAAAGACGTGGGTGTGAATCCCTGCTTGGGAATCTCTTAGGCATCCCCGTGAGTGTGAGTTTTATCCGGGTACTCCGGTTTCCTCCCACATTCCAAAAACATGCTAGGTTAATTGGCCACTCCAAATTGTCCATAGGTAAGAATGTGAGTGTGAATGGTTGTTTGTCTATATGTGCCCTGTGATTGGCTGGCCACCAGTCCAGGGTGTACCCCGCCTCTCGCCCCAAGACAGCTGGGATAGGCTCCAGCATACGACCCTCATGAGGATAAGCAATAGAAAAAGGATAGATGGATGGATGGGCTCACTCCCCTTCCAGACACTCCTGCTAGCACGACGTTGAACTTCTCAGATTTTGGGTCCACATTTGCAAAAAAAGTGACTGTTATAATTTATTAAATCCAGAACCCTCCCCTTCTCTCTTCCCTTGCCATTGTTCACTCATGACACAAGGCAGGCTCATCCCTAAATATGCCCTACACACTTACTAAATACATTTAACGAGGCACGAATGAATGATGGATGAACAGAAGCAATCTGGTCGTCAGGCTCGTCTCTCATGACACCCAACTACGGCTTGTTCAAGGACCACTGAAGTAAGTGCAAAATTTCAATGTTTGACGAAAAAAAATGATGAGTGAAGCGTAGCGAGATAAACTTTGAAAGATTATGGGATGAGAGAAGATGAAGAGTCTAACTTTCATTGGAATTTTGACCACCATCCACAATCTTTTGTGTTCTGAAGATTTAAAAACAGCTTAAAAAAAGAGGCACATAATTAATGCAATTACTATTTTGTGAGATAGTAATAGTAATTTTATTTTTTACAAAAAAATAGCAAATTTGTGTGTCCTGAATGCTGAATCACAAATGTGCAGAGATATGACACAGTATATGACCATTTGCTTTTTAAGCAAAAAAAACTCCACAAAAACAAAACTGTTATGTTTTAATGCTCTTCTTTTTTTAATATTTTGATAAACAATCCCTTTTATGTCCAAGCAGCTACAGACGAAACAGTATTGACGTAAAATATAGATAAAGAGACGATGTACATACCATGTGAGAAGCACTTAGAGGGCTTGCTTGTGTTCTCAGGGATTTGTAAAAAAAAAATGCAGGAAAAGGGAAAAGGCTTATAGTTTAGTTTTCTACTCCTACAGCAGGAAGCACGCACACGCTCCTCTTGTGTACTGTATTGTGTACAAATGGCACTTTCTTTTTCAGTACTTTTTTATGAACTACTGCGCATCATTATGCAAATGACTAAAATCCATCACATTTGTGTATCACTGTGGATACGAGTTCAAATGCAAATGTAAGTATGACTGCTGATTTGCATCGCTTGTTGATGTTTCAAAGCTGACTGTATAATCATTGAAGTGATGCATATTAAAGGGACCAGAATGCACTGGGTTTGTCCAGCTGCCTATGGCACCACCATCTAAATGTACCTCTACCTGTTAAATGATAGACGTTTGGCAAAGTTTAGCTACGTTACATCCCACAAATATGTTTGTGGGATGTAATATGTTTGTGGGTTTGTAATAATGGTGTCAATAATGTATAATGTTGTCAGAATAAAATCAAAATATTCTGTGGTTAAAATCATAATTACAGGAAGAAAATTGACAATGATAAAGTCTAAATAGTTGGGGAAATATTAAAAAAAATGTTTACTTTACAAGGGAAAAAAATGTCGCCGAAGTTTCAGATAATAAGGTTTCCGAACATGGAAGTGATCCCTGAAAGAAGTTTGGGATTGCTCAAAACACTTTGGTTTCAAAAGGCGTGGTAAAACTGCCCCGGAGCTGGGTCGTGGGTGTAAAATAAATAAATTAAAAACAGACCGTTTTGGCAGGAAGCACAAATCAAAGGAAATACAACTGGAATAGGTGCAGATTCTGGAAAATCCCAAAAGTTTTCTGTGCGGGTTATTGTGTGTAGCTGCTCTATAGGAGACCACAACTCAATACAAAGGGTCGCAAAATGAGCATAATAGGTCATCTCACATCCAGAATCACGTCTTCAGCCAAGGTAAAAGTAACCTAAATAACCATTCATCTCCTTTATTCATCATTTGTATGTATTAACTATAAACATGTTTTGTGTTAACATTTCGACATAAATGGGGTACGTAGCTGTTCCAGTTGCCATTTTATGACTTAGCAAGCTAGCTTATTTGCTAGGAGCTACGGATGTTGTGCGATACATTAAAAACACAGCTGGAAGCATGCCATGGCTTAACACAAAAAGATACCCACCGTATTGTATGCTAACTGAAAAATGTACGTAAAACATTGCAAAATTTTTAACGTGAACCGAAAAACACCCTGACTGAGATTCCACTGTACATTGTTTGCTAGCTAGCTGTGTTCTTTTGTTGCTTTAGAGTTGCATACAGTCCCTTTAATAGATTCACTTCATTTTAACAAGGTTGTTTTTTTTTATTGTCTACCAACAAATCAACCAAAACACTTGCAGAGATTAATAACTTCATTGTCATGTATTAAGCTGATGTTTCATTTTAGCATAAGTACTTAAAAGCCTACTGAACTTCTAACAGATTTGTCACAAGCGAAATAAAGCATACATTTGTATTTAATGGGATTTTTATGAGGGGATAAAAGTGGATGGGAAAAAAAAGCACATCAATACATTGTACATTGTTTTTAAATGATACTTTTATTTCTTTGCTGGCCCCCTGAGGCTAGATAAAAAGGCACAGTTTGCACCTCCACTAGCTCCTCAGATACAAGACAACAAACACATTTAACCACTAGTGGCACAACTCAAAATCAATCTTTTTCTTTGTTGGAACAATACAAACCTAAAACATTACAATGGCCTTTTTTTGGAAAATGTGTGAAAAAAAAAGTGCTCAGTTTAGCTCACATTAACATTCAGGGTTTAACAACACTTAACTGACTTTCAGCGGTTCTACACAAACATCAGCATGTGTCTCCTTGTACCACATATTCATTTCAAAGTTACCTTGTTTAAAAAAAATGGTGCGTATGAATTGAACACCCAGTTGGTACATTAGTTTGGTCTCAAAGGAGTCATTGGACAGCATCTTGTCTGTGTGGCTAAGATAGTAGCTCAGCTTAGCATAAGGGAATCGCATTATGCTTCTTAGCATGGCATTAGCGCAATTAGCAATACACGTAAGGGCAACAAACAGTTGCATTAGGGCTGGAAACTGTAGTTTAGAATATGGGCAAAAACGGGTACTTAAAAAAACATAGAACAAGGGCTAATAGCTTAGCGTAAGGCCTAGAAAAATGTGCTCTGTGTATAGCATTAGGCTAACATTTTGTTAGCATATGGGCATGAAACAGTTGTTAGCATTAGGCTCAGGTTTTTCTTAATATAGCATAAGTGCTAAAAACAGTTCCTTTAAAAAAAAAAAACGGTGCTTGGAATCACATTAGGTTAAGATTTTGAACATTGCATGGGGGTAGAAACCCTTGTTAGCATTAGACCAGGGTTCTTTTAACATAGAATTAGGGCCAAAACGGGCTTGGCATTGCATTCAAGATTTTTGAACATAAGAAACTTACTAGCATTAGGCATATTTTTTGAAAAACATTGCTTAAAGCCTGAAGTTTGGCGTTAGGTTTAAGTTTTTTTTTACAGTTGTCCGCATTAGGCTAAGGCAGTAAGGCTAAAAAGGTGCTTTGCATCAAATTAGTGATACATGTCCTGAATATACGGTACCAAGACAAGAAACTGTTAGCATAGGGCTAAGATATTTTTTAACATAGCATAAAGCCTAGGAATAGTTTTAAAGCTTCACATTCGGCAAAGATTTTAACATTGTACTTCATAAGGGAAAGAAACAATTAGCATTAGGTTAAGATTGTTGTCTTTTTGAACAAAGCAAATGGGCTAAAAACCAGTGCTTGGCATCGCATTAGGCTAAGATTTTTTTGAACGTGGAATAAGGCCACATTTTTTAGGCTTAGCATTCGGATAAGATTTGAACAAGAAACGGTTTGTGTTACTTTTTTTTCCATTCATTAATTTTCTACCGTTTTTTTTTTTAAAGCTTAGCATTCGGATAAGATTTTAACAAGAAACTGTTTGCATTATTTTTTTTTCATTCATTAATTTTCTACCGCTTTTAAACTTTAAAAAAAAAACATGGAATTTTCTTTATTTTAACTGTTTTGTGATTTTTTTTGTCTTGTTTTTTTTATATAGCATAAAGCCTAGAAGCAGTTTTTAATAATTTTTGTTAACATAGCATCAAGGCAAAAAACTGTTAGCATTCTAAAGATGCTAAAACCAATTCAATGTGCGTCAATCTACATTAAGCTATTTGACGAAATCATTTGTATGTTAAAGGATATCTAATTATTAATGCGTTCATTTAATTTGAAAAAATATGTCCGGGTCCAATAAAATACTAGCTGGGGGGCCATTTTGGACACCTTTGCATGAAGGCTATAAGTGCTTTGGTGTTTTCATCGCTTCAACAGACAGATCCTAGCTTTCCTGCCAGGCTAAGCTAACCACCCACTAGCTCACACAGACGTGCTGAAGACAAATACAGTAGATCCCCGCCTTTGTACCACCGTTGTAGTTTGACATTCCTGTATATGATATTATATTTGCGGGCCAATTAAAAAAAACAGCCGTGACCCGCAAACACCCCTGATTTAAAGTGTCAAAAATGGTCATTTTTAGGGCTGTTTATGGCCGCCAAAAGCAGGGATCTTCTGTACTGCATTGGTTATTCTTCATTCAAAATGCACTGATAGCAAACATGGCCATTCCAGTAACGACTGAAGTCCAACTTGGTCCACATTTGTCCTCATGTCTCATCATGCTTGAGCTCAAAAGGCAAAGAAAGGTCTAGACGTCATCTTAAGTCCCCGTAAAAGAAAAAGAAAAAAAGCTCGGGGACATACTGTATAGATTTTTTTTGTCCATGTCTGGGACACGCTGAGGTAACATCCATGAATAAATTATTGTTTTAAAAAGACACTTTCATATCAATAATACAAAATGGTATCAAACTTACACGATGCAACATGAGACATTCATTTTGGAAACTGGGTACAAGGTGTACTTCCCTTTAATGCTTAATCATTCCTTCCTTTTCCTTTTCCTGGACTGAGGTTGGTGTTTTTCTTTCATGCTGAGGTGAATGTGTGTGCCCTTCACTATTGGCTTCTTTTAATACCGAAACGACAATTTTGGTCTTGTTGCAAATTCTCTGTAATACAACAAGCATCCGCTCATTCACACAAACACTACGTCACTTTTTTGCTGCTTGGTTTTCTTTCTTGACTTTACATTCACAAAGTGTTTGGAGCGTGCCTTTTTGTTTTCTCTCTCTTACAGATTGGAAAAGTAGACCACATGCCTTGATAGGAAAGACATCGCGACGTCGGATTAAAAAGTGCAAATATGTTTTCTTTTTTTATAGACGGAACGCCATTCAGACAAAAATTGTTTTAGTGCGTTAACAGTACGAGCCATTTCATAGGTTATTAAATTGGACGTTCCCATACACACTCTCCCTTTTGAGCGTCACATTGTCGTATCTCGACGTCTTATTGCCTCCTGGAGGTAGGCTCCTATTTGAATATGTGCTGTCCCTTTTTACTGATTGGTCTCACAACGTCAACCTGAATTCATGGGTGCCGTCTGCAAAGCTCCCACGTGCAAGAAAATAAAGTCAAAATAGACATTTTGGCATTTGGAGCCTGCTAGCACCTGCTCTCCTTATGTGGATCAGCATTACAGCTTGTTTACACTGCCACCTACTGGCAAATGCTCGTATCGACACCTCACCTTCACAGCGAGGCTGAAAAACAAACTAAGCAGATTGAAAAGTTTCTTTTGAAAATAGAAAAAACTGACCAAAAAACTTATGAAGGAGTATTAGGGCCACAGCGAAAATGACAAAATAATAATAATAATAATACAATACAAATACAGTCACAGATTTACAAGATTTGAGTCCTAAGAACAAGTACTAAATCCATATTTTGTTATATTAAATAAGTATCATTTGTAATAATAACAAAAAGAACCAAGTCACTGCATCGCACACACAAAAATGCAGTGGCTAAATTTGTAATATTAATATTAAATTATATTATAAGAAAAACGGTTTGTTTTATGGGAATAAAGTTGAAATCGGATAAAACTTGTAATATTACAAAGGGTTTTTTTACAGGAATGGAATTTGGAATGAATACATAAAACATTTAATCATATGAGAATAAAGTCAAGTTGAAAATAAAGTTGTAATTTTATGACCTTAAATTTGTAATCTTAATACAAAACATTTTGACAGTAAACAGATTTTGGTTTTGTTGTAATAGGAAAAAACGTATGATAATTAAATCATTAAATAGCAAGAAAAAGTTTTCAATGTTTGGGGATGAAGGTGTAATATTAATAGGATAATAATTCACATATTACAAGAAACGTAATTATTAGGGTGCTCCGATCGATGGGGCGATACTTGCTTTAAAACCCCAATTTAAACAGAACAAGCATGTCTGCTGTGTGCGGGACTTCCAGAGATTAGTTTTGGACTCTGCAAAACATGCCTCAAAAATGTCTCACTGGGGTGGCATTTGGGGCCGAACATTTGGCGGGGTGTGGTGAGTTTGAGGCTTGCGATGTGATCATCCGTCAGGCAGCGGCTTTGTTTGGCTTGAAATAAAACTGAGCATCTCAGGCCATTTGGTGACCCCCAATCTAGCCAGTAGTACATGGAAACATTTACACTGCATGTACTGTATGTGATCGGTATTGATATCGGTATCGGCCGATTTCACTCATGGCTTATCGGTATCGGTAGCATAAAATCCCGATCAGAATATATATTTTTTTTAAATCCTGATGGGAACATCCCTAGTACTTTTACAGGAATGAACTTGTAATAATACAAAAAAATTGTAACAATATTAAAATAAAGTCACTTTATTCCGAGAAAAAGTTGTAATTTTACGGGACTATAGTGACAATAACAGGAAATAATGTGTAATGTTACATTACATTCATAAGACTCTGCTTTGTTTTCGTCATAATTGAACTATTTTATGATTTTATTTTCAGTGTGACCCTAATACTCCAATTAATGTTTGAAACAGTTTAGTTAGTTGTTGTTATAAAGGGAATATTTCACGTTGATTTGCGTTGCGTTGTGGCATGAACATGTGGTCACATACACAGAGCGACCTTCCATTTACGACAACAACACAGCTGATAACACACACACACACACGTTCACTGCTCACACAACATAATACGGACTCCTGGCGTCACGTCTCCGCTCGCTTCCACATAGCTTTCCACCTCTGATCATGTGACCACATGACGCTCGCGCTTCAACCCTCCTCAAATATCACAAAGCCGCACCCCCCCCCCAACGCCTACTCTGCAGAGAGAACACAACTAAAACAAGCACCAGTTCACAGACGATACGGGGGCTCTTCTTCCTGGTGAGATGGGGGGGGGGGGGTGAAGTAGTCCAGAAAACCTTTTTTTGTGATGTCACCCCCCCCAAACACCAAATCGGTACTTCTGGGTCAATATTAACATGGAGGGGCTGTGGGCTGGGATGAAAAGGGGCCAAAATGGAGGAGGAGAAAGACCCCTCCTGTACATCCACCCAAACATGCTCCGACCCCAACTTGTCTCTCTTTTTGTGCTCCAGTAGTAACTGACTGCTGAGGAGTTCCCTGACATCCCAAAATGTGTATGTGTGTGTGTGTGTGTTATGTGGGAATGGCTCAAGGACGAAGGAGGTCACAATATGACACAGTGGAGCCTGTGAGAACCTGCGGAACGTTCTGCCCTCCATTTCAACTTCTTCTTCTTCTTCTGGTTCTTCTCTGGGACTTGTTGCCTGAAAGGGGGTGGGAAAGGCGAAAAAGTGAGATTGTTTGTTTCATGCTAAATTTTACACGGTTTGGTCTAATTTGCATAATTGGCGCGTTTGTGTGTGTGTGGACATGTACTCTAAAACAATTTCTAATTGTATTCTTTGACTGGCATGCCTTTATTTTGAAGGCGTAAAGTTGCATTCATCCACTGCAATGGGCTGTGCTTAAAAAGTAGAGTTACGTTGCCCTCTACTGTACAGAGTTGGAACCTCAAGCGACTTGCACAGACCTTCCAATGTGTTATGAACGTATGGGGACATGCTGGTAATGCATAGACGAAAAGAAAGCACCCAGATTTACCTTATAACACGGACCAGCTCGTGAAAGGCCTTATCCACGTTCATGGGAGGATCCTTGGCACTGGTTTCAATATAAGTTATCTAAAAGCAACAACAAATACTCTTTGAAATGAAAAGAGAAGCTTCCACCAGGGGTGTCCACGTTTTCTCCAGCAAGGATATATATATATATATATATATATATTTCAACAACTTTGTTCTGATATGATACTTTGAGAATGTACCACAGGCCAGGTAAATTAGCTCATCATACACTTACATTATGTTTTGCAGCCATTTCTTGGCCCTGGTCAGTAGTGATCTTCCGCAAATGGACCAAGTCCACTTTGTTTGCCACCAGAACCATAGGAAAGGCTTCTCTGGGAGGAGGAAACAAACAGAATGATTTATATCTCATCAATAAAACATATCCATTAGCTAGTACAATGTGGCTGCACAGTGTTGGCACTTCCTTTTTTGTGGTTAGAGAGGTGACTTTTTCAAGAAACGAGTTATATGTTTTAGTTGTCTGTGTTGTGCACTTTAAGGGGGGAAGAAGAAGTGACCCTCTAACCCTAACTCTTGTGATAGGACAGCTCCTCCCACCAAACATTTCCGCTGATGCTGCAAAGTTCTACTTGACTGATTTGATCTTTTTCAAGGAACATTCCGTTTCACGGCAATGTGTCTTCTTGCCAGATGCTGGCTCATACTCGGAGGATTGCAGATGCTATGCTATGTTTCCACCTTCGATTCTGAACTTTTTGGACTGTATGTCTCCCAAAGGGTAGTGCGACAAAGAAAAGGAAAGTCGTCGCCATGCAAGTGAATCAGGAAACTGAGGTTTAATGTAAGGTTAGCCATCAATGAAAATAGCGTTACAGTTCACCAATGATGCAGTACACTCACTTTCATTGAAGCAGCTGTAGTGATGCATGCTTAAAAAGTGTATGTGTGTGTGTGTGTGTGTGTGTGTGTGTGTGTGTATGCTCTGGTGTTCTGCTAAGATTTCCAGATGTGCGTGGTGTCTCACCTGTCTTTAACCCGTAGTATTAGCTGATGGAAGCGGTCAACGTGTTCAAAGCTGGCCTTGTCCGTCACAGAGAAGACAATGAGGAAGCCGTCTCCCGTCCTCATGTACTGCTCCCTCATGGCACTGAACTCCTCCTGGCCTGCTGTGTCCAGCACTGGGTGGGTACACATGGCACCGAAACCCCAACAACACAAACACAACCATGTTACTGACTTACTCCAGTTACAAAATGGTCATACAAGGTCACACTAAAGGCATATTTTTGTGTTGGATCCATCTGACGCGGCCAACGGAAGCATTCCTTTAGATTGAAATGCCTGTTGTAGGCTCACACCAGCTATGTGCGGTGCTGCTCCGTCTGCGGCAGTCGTACGGCAAGATGGAAAGAATCTGTTCAGGTTAAAATTTTTGACGTCACAAACGCCGGACGACTCTGGTCATTTATAAGAAACACGGACTTACTCATTGTAGTCAGTTTGGCCTGTCTCCGTATATACAAACTGGACGTTTGAGCATTACCATTGCTCACTGGGTCTCACTGGGTCTCCATTCAGACCTGACAACCACCGTACACAAATACGGCCGTGTCCGTGAACGCTGAACTCCACTCCGGCACTTTTTAGACGTCCATGTCAAACCCAAACAACAATAACAATTCTTACTATGTACGTTGTGTGCAAGAAGTGGTGGTGTCTTTAATGTCCCTTCTCAGCCGTAGCGTGCACAGTAGAGTTGGGGCCCATATGATGAATATATAAATCTGTAATACACATTATTTCCCAGCACCAAAATAAAACAGCGAAATCTACGACATTGCGGCTGTTCAGGAAAATATGGCTGTGTTTACACTAGCTTCCTGTATTCAAGGCTAGGTATTTTCACAGCCAGAGCAGACGATCTGAGGGGCACTTTGCATCAACACGGATAGGACCAGGACCAGGGGTTACTTGCTGCTGGATTGACCCGAATATAGGACGACAGTATATGCAGTTGGGTGATGCCTCTTTTTGTTATTAAATATAATAGAAGTGAAAAAAATACTGGTAAATGTCATTTAGCTGCACAAAAAGAGTTGCATTGCATCTCTCCCAGTCCCTGGTGTGTGTAAGTGATGGGAAGAAATGCTCTGACCACCTCCTGGTTTGCATGTCTAAGTCTCTAGACCAGTCTTGTCTTCTAAAGAAAACAACACAGTCATATATTGGGGTCAATACAGCGCTTTATTAGGTACGAGGTCTGCACGCCACTATTGCAGCATCCTCACAGTACCTAATCAACCGCTGCTTCCACTCACCGTCCAGTATGGCCCACTGTCCGTCAATTTCGGTGTGTTTAAGATAAGAGTCCTCAATGGTGGGATCATAATCCGGAACGAAGATCTTTTGGAAAAACTGGATGGTGAGCGCGCTCTTCCCGACGCCACCGTCTCCCACTACCACAAGCTTGTACGTTGGCAGGTTGTCACTCGGCACAGCACTGGTCGCCATGGCTACCACGCAGCGGCGGCAGCGGCGATAGAGGTGGAAAGGCGGCCTGCGTGTGGCAGCTGAGATGCACTGGCCTGTAATGGAAGACAGACAGAAGACTGCAATGATGGCGGTAGAGGTGAAGTGTTAGATTTCTCACCATAGAAATACCAAAATAGTGTAATCGTGAGCTTAAATGGAGGTAGATTCTACACGTATGGAAGAGTGGTGGAAGACAAAAAACAATAAGACTGTCTAGAAGGCCACTTTGGTCTGAAGGGAATGAACGATGGCAGCCGCCAGGCTTGTTCAACATCTGCCACCCTCTAACAATCACAAGCAAGTGATGGTTCCCGCAGGGACTTGAACCAACCAGAATGGCATTCAGTAGAGGACAGTCCTCCGCCATGGCTGAACTGTTAACAAAACTGTGAGGGAAAAAAAGCGGAGCATTACATGTGTTTGTCCATCTGTTTGTGAGTTGGCAGTCTACTCAGTGGTTGACGGAGGATGACATAAGGGTTTACAAAGGCACAGGCTGTGCCATTTATGCTTCCGAACCACTTGGATGCTTCCATCAACAGCATAGCCATTCATTTCTACTGCTTCTCCCAAAGGTGTCTAAAGTGCGGCCCGTGGGCCATTAGCAGCCTATAAATGTTTTTGTTAAGAAAACAAAACACAAATCAACAGTAATTTTACAGGAATAAAGTTAAACGATTGAGACAACAAAGTTGTAATACTTTTCTGACCTATAAGTGTAGTAGGAATGTTGTATTCTCGTATCGGCAAAGTTTCAGATGAGGAGGTTTATGCATTTGGAAATGAGCCCTGAAAGAATTTTGGGATGACTCAAAACGATCCGTGTCAAAAGGAGTGGTAAAACTGCCCCTTTGTGATGTCACAGAGGGGCACACTTTCTTATATGGTCGTGGCTCTAAGCCAGATAAGCTCTCTGCTCCTTCCATCCATCCATTTTCAATACTGCTTATCCTTATTAGGGTCATTATTATGCTGGAGCCTATCCCAGCTGTCTTGGGGCGAGAGGCGGGGTACACCCTGGACTGGTGGACAGCCAATCACAGGGCACATATAGACAAACAACCATTCCCATTCACTTTCACACCTATGTGCGGGGGGCAGGGGGGAGGGGGTACGACAGAAAATAATTGAGCAGCACTGGATGCATGAACTGTATGAGGGAGGCATAATATAATACAAATGGCATTGCATTGTGGGTTATAAATGATCATAAAATAGTATTGTTTAGCATGCACTGTATTTTAGTGTGTATGCATCTACTTGGACACCTGTATAGTCTGTGTGGTACCATTACGTTGTATGCTCCACGTGTAACTTGTACTGTTGTTTATTCGGTTGCTAACCATGCTAATGCTAATGTAAAAAAATGCTGCAGTGTTTTTCCACACCAAACCTATGCAAAGTTTGAAGCCAGTGGTTAACAAGAGCAGCCCTGCCAGCAACAACACACACAAATGCACACAAGACACACACACACACACAGCTAAGCATTCCTGTTATACCGCAACCATGGTTACTGCCATCGTGGTTAAAAGTAGTAATTTTATCTCCCAGCTCAATCCCTGCATCTCTTTCCTTAATTGTGCACATAAAAATGATTCATTGTATCGTTTAGTCAGGCTGCTTAAGTCATTTGCTGACCTTGTTAATACAGTCATGTATTAACATTCACTCATATGCAGAAATGCTTGTAGCCGAGATGCCCGTATGGCCAAAGTCTACCAAAATGACAGCAGAGATTCATTGTGTGTCATTCAATTGTGCTATTATGGAGCAACACTCACGCAACAGCAGGCCACAGCGTTGGAGAGCACTCCAGAAAGAATGAAGAAGTGGGGGCAGGGGCAAGGCACACTGACAGCGTGAAGAATTATGAAGCAATAACACAGGAGGATTTGATGGAGAAGCGCTAAATGATTCTTTGTGCTAGCACAGTTAAAAGTGAATAAAAAAAACGTTATCTATAATGTCACTTGAGGCGCCAGCATATCTTGGTTTAGACTTTGTCTCAGTTTGCGTTTGCTGCCACCACAATAAAGAGGAGGCAATGGGGAATATTGTGTCGATAACCACAGAGCTGGTAGTATTCTACACAGGTCAGTAGGTGTCAGTAATGTTACTGTATAATCCCCAGCACAAGCTACTGTCGCAGCTGTAACCCACGCCAAGATAATACTCAACTGAACGACCTACGTCACTTCCTGTCCACCCGCCACTCTGCTGCCCTAGCACTACTAGCCCTACAACAACATTCATGAGCATGAGTCTTATTATTTATGTCTGAAACGGCTTATTTTTCCAATATTATATCTACTATATTGGGTAATATGAGTGTAAATGTGACTGTAGGGATGTTATTTCATGTCAAGAGGACTCAATGTTGACAATGTTAATAATATTTAGAACGCCGTGAACAGGTTTTCCTAGCTGCAACTATGGAAATATTTCATTTATAAATAAAGAATGCTACTATGCAGATCATGGGTCTGGAACCAGTGAACCACCATAAACAAGGAATTACTGTACAGATTTTAACACAATGTTTTTGAGTTTATTTGCTGCCAGATCTGTCCTTCAAAGCATGTACAGTACTTGCATGTATCACTTATTTCACACACCTCTTCCATTCACTTTATACCGTGTTAAAGCATTCATGTGTGGCCCTCATAAAGCTTTAGCCAGTTGCTAGTTAAAACATCATCAAAATGGGACCTCTGTACCACTGGGCACTTTCTGGTACAAATGCAGTTTTGTGCTTTTGCACCCATGTGGACTCCCATGCGACCAGGAAGCAGCTGTCAGCTGGCCACAGGCCATCTTGTCCTGCGCTGCACAATGAAAGGAAGGAAGATGTTTCCTTCCTTTCCAAAGCCTGACAGTCAGTGTGAGCAGTGCGAGGAGAATTTGAGAGAGCCAAAACCCCGCTCCAACTTTCCAACTTAAAAACACTTAATAGCTACTGTACTTATCACAAAGAAACAGTCAACATGTTTCATAAAATATGAAGGGATATAGCTTAGATATGTGGGGGAAGAAAAACACGATAAAACAACTTTACTTTTGTAACATATTTGACTTCTCAAGCATTATTCAGGCTGGGCAGTTACTTTAGTGAATACGCAGAGTAAAAAAATAACACTGGAGCTACTTCCTGTTGAGTTTTTTTTACTGCAAGATAAAACCACATGCATGCTAACTGAGACGAAGACGTGTCAATTAGAGTCTCATCTTTGTTTGAGCTGTTGGCATATCTACGCGACAGACTGCAGGTTAGGTGTTCAGTGTTACAGAATGTTACGTTTCTCTCCCAGAATGTGTGGACTGAAGAAGCACTATTGTGCTCTTTATGCACCTTTGACTTACACGCTGTAACTTACATATCAAATGCAAGAATGAACAACGAACATTACAGTTATAGCAGTGTGAGCTACAGTGCTAACATATTTTTACAGGCAGTCATGCTAGGTTTGCCGATTGGCTTCAGAAAAACAAACTGATAAATCTTCCAGCTGAAGCTGAGGCTTTATTTCCTCCGCCAAGTGCAGCACAAGCGTGGTGTTTTTGGTGGCGTTATCTGATTGTCTTCAGAATAACTGGAATAGTTCTGAATGGATTTGGATCAAATTATCAGGAATTGTCAGTAATAAGACCTGGAAGAACTGGTTACATTTTGGGGTTGATCCAGATCAACGTCTGGATCCAGGAATTTTTCTAAAGGATTGCGATATAGGACCATTTTCAGCATATATGTGCATATAACTCGACAAAAAATGGCCAGAGCACTTGGAATCAAAAATACAAGACAAGTTTCCAACAGGGTTGCATGGCGGTCGAGTGGTTGGCGCGCAGACCTCACAGCTAGAAGACCTGTGTTCAATCCCACCCTTGACCATGTCTGTGTGGAGTTTGCATGTTCTCCCTGTGCATGTATGGGTTTTCTCCGGGTACTCCGGTTTCCTCGCACATTCCAAAAACATGCTAGGTTAATTGGCCACTCCAAATTGTCCATAGGTATGAATGTGGGTGGGAATGGTTGTTTGTCTATATGTGCCCTGTGATTGGCTGGATGCTCCCGCGACCCTCGTGAGGATAAGCGGTAGAAAATGAATGAATGACAAGTTTCCAACAGGTTCTACAAAGTATCAAAGACTGATCCAAAAAAAATGTAGGAAGCCGAGTGCTTCTCCAGTTTTAAGATGTGTAGCAAAGCCTGCTTTTTTTTTTTTTTTTTACAAAGCTGCCCTCAAGGGAGTGGTAGGCATTATTCTGTCTCATCTACCTAACAAAAGACAGAGGCGGAACCATGTCCAACAAGTAAACGTTTTCCTGTTCATGATGTCATGAAAATACGAAACTTCAACTCCTTTAAATATCAGGTAATTCATCCAACGTTGACATGAGATGCAGTCTCTCCCTTTAAGGTGGGCTTTTCTCCAACAGATATCTACAGCTGTGTGTCAGACGGACTCTACTCGATGTCCTGCCCCACCCACTCAATCCTGACATGGTCGCACATAAGCACCTCACACGGCGTAGCAAGTGAAGAGCACAGACGAGAACATGAGGTACGTTCATGGACATCTGTTTTGTTTGTTTTTTTGCCCACGCAAAGACCTGCTACCTGCTGAAAGCAAAAATGCTTTAACCCCACTTTTCAGTTGCACCCCACCAGCTGAGAATCACTGGTTAACAGGGAAGCTGGAGCCTATCCCAGCAGACTGAGGACTAGAATGACTCTGTGGTTGTCATTGTTTGGCTGGCATAACATTAGCTTTTCAGTCAAGTGGCTTCTGACAAGGTTTTACATTGTGGCCGTTAGATTCATGTAATTGCAGTTAGATTAACACATGATTGTTGGGTTAGTTCATGACCAAAACGTAAGGTTTTGGGCATAGAGTACTTTTCCATGATGGCAAACTGCATTACTCGGCTGACCATGGAAGCGCCATATTCTCTCGTTTTAAGATACTAAAAGATACTAGTCCAGAATATGTATGCCACTGTAACAAAAAGAATGGAAAATAAATAAACAAATAAAAATGTTAGGAATTACAGTAATCCTTTGCCACTTCACACTTTAAATTTCACGGCTTGACTCTATCACATAGACATATTTACACGCATTTGACATTTTTGCCTAAAGTATTTCTTTTAAAGCATAAAACTGGATAAATTAACTCAAATATTAGTAATCCATCTATTTTCTATGCCGCTTATCCTCACTTCAGTAGCAGGGATGCTGGAGCCTATCCCAGCTGTCTGTGATGGCGAGAGGCGGGGCACACCAAAGACTGGTCACCCAATTTTATAACAATGCCAGGTAAAAAAAAATATATTTTGCATGGTGACATTTTGATAAAGTTTCACATGGGCTATTGTTGCAGCCGTAACCCACGCCAAGCTAAAACTCAACTCAACCCCCGACCTCACTTCCTGTCCAACCCCCAATCAGCTCCCCTTTCACTGGAACACATTTGCAGCAACATTCATCTTATTTTCCCTTGTTATGTCTACGATATTGGGTCATACAGGTGCAAAGGTGCTATTTCATGTCAAGATGTTTAAACACTATTTAGAAGGTCATAAACTCTAACGACTGAAAACTATTCAATTTTTAAATAGGGAATCTTACTATGCAGATTTTGCCAATACATAATTAGATTATAATATTTTAGGGTGATTGTCTCCATCCCAGTGCTTTAACACATTATTATATAATGCTGTAAAGGAACATCCTGGGAGTGTGTGTGAGTTACCCAACATCATTTGTTTCATGCGTAAGGTTATTAGTGGTCATATTCATGTGTAGGCCACATTGTGATGCAACAAGCAAGGCAATGAGCACCTTGATTCTTATTACAGGTATACTTTCATTAGAAACCTTTTGCTACTGTGCGTGTTTCTCCCTTTGGTGACCGAGTGTTGCTTCTGAATGATCTCATCCTGTGATTAAATACAACAAGAACATATCTATTCCCCCCAGCCGGCGTGTGTCAGTATTCAACTAATATGGTAGTCATTATAGTTCGGGACTCTTAATTACAACGATATATATACTGTATTACAACGAGGCCCGTTCAGTGTCCGTCTGCTGCTCGACTGTGTGCAGCAACCGCCCATGGATAACACATTGAAGTGGCGTCCTCTGTCTCCGTAAGTTGTGCAGCAAATGTGCCATCAGTGGTGATGTCAATAGTGGAAATATTCGATACAAAAGCTGAGCTACATCATCCCACTGAAGTAGCACTTCATACGACCAGTAGTAAGAGACGTGAACGCAGCATTATCAGTAGATGTTTACCCCGCGAGAAACAGACGCCTCCTCCCCTCCATCGTCTTTCTCAGTAACGCGACCACTTACCGATAAGACGTGAAGGCTAAAAGAAGTCCTCAAAGCGCCGTAATCCTCATTTTTCAGCCTCTTGTGGCTTCCCGGCGCTACCGCCGCCCTCTAGCCACAGTCGGGCTTCCCACATCTGCGGAACAATACGTCGAGTAGCTCATCTTTGTATTGCAACAGCTGATGCTATTAATAGACTAGCCCAAAAGGGGGTGAACATGTTCTTTGCGATCACTCAGAAGTATTTCAACAATACTTTTTAGCTCAATGTGTAGCCTTTCAGTATAATATATGGAGAAACATAAATACATGTTCTTTTAATTCCATTTTGTAAGTAAAATATTTAAAAATCTCACGTAGTAGTGAACGGATACCCCTTTTGGTGAAATGGACTGTTCCGCCATCAAGCTACGTCTTTAAAGGGGTAGTCCAGTCAAAAAGAAGAAAAAGAATGTGGTGGTTGAGCGAGGGGACTTTTTTTTGCCATTTTATTCACTGGATGGAAAGCTTCAAGCGTCACAACTATTTGTTTACACTTATAGGGCTATCACAAGAAGAGATTTTTAAAAAATGAATTTGGCCATCGTTACTTTTAGTAATTTTTTTAATAGTATGTTGCTCAGGCAATCTAATGTGTTGCGGCCGATAGTGGGTTGACGCGCACGGTAATGATCTAAAAACTAAAAATACACAAATGTAACGGAAAATCTCTGCAAGAGAAAAAAAACACACGAAAACGAAAACGTCTGCATGTGACAAAACACAAACAAAGCACCAAAACAACTGTATGAGAGAAATGCTGCCAGTTCTGAAACAAAATGGGAGTTTGCCAGGATTGTTTTAGAGAGATTAGTTTTGTGTTGTCTTTGGATCATTTCAGTGTTTAGAGCATTTAGACATTGGACGCATGTTTAAAGAGGTAATCCAGAAAGTTCGTAATTACGTTAACTTATTTTTGTCTACCTTCCAATTACAGAACATTTGCCATTTAGTATGCACATGATTTGGTCAGGCTGCACGGCTGCTGAGTGGTTAGCACGCAGGCCTCACAGCTAGGAGATCCAAGTTGAATCCCACCCTCAGCCATCTCTGGGTGGAGTTTGCATGTTCTCCTCGTGCATGAGTGGGTTTTTGTCCGGGTACTCCGGTTTCCTCCCCAAAAACATGCTAGGTTAATTGGCCACTCCAAATTGTCCATAGGTATGAATGTGGGTGGGAATGGTTGTTTGTGTATATGTGCCCTGTGATTGGCTGGATGCTCCCGCGACCCTCGTGAGGATAAGCGGTAGAAAATTAATGAATGAATGTTTTGGGCAAATGAACCCTTAGATGCACGAGTGACTGGACCCTACACTCTTCCATAAGTGGGTCAAAAATGACCTATACTAGAATCAATGCGTTTTTATGCCAATTTTGCCATTTTGGTTAGGAATAATCACTTGTATGATATTTAGTATTATATTTAGGACCACACAAGAATGATTTCATGTTAGAAACATCTTAATTTTTCATTTTTTTTACATCTTTGAAAAAGAAAATGACCCCGTGCAACGATAGAAAATGTGAGGATCCATTGTGTGTTTCCACTTGTCTCATCACTGCATGCAGTTCAGACAAACTACCTGTTTCTGGCTGTGATCATTGCACACATATTGTATATTGCATTTTAATGCATTGCATTGTACATTGCATTTCCCACACCTATGGCTGACTTTGTGATCTTTGTTATTTGGCCAGATCTGACGCCTGTTTCTCTTTACTGCTGGACAATGTTTTCCCCAAATTCTTCTGAACTGCTCCCCATGGTTGTCTCCCAGTGTAAACTATACCATCTATTGCATAGGGGATGCGTGCATCACACACCCAGAAGATCTTTAGGCCATACTTGGCTTGCCCTTTTACCTGGATTAAAGTCTGGGTCATCAGACATTTCAGACTCATAGAGTCCAACCCCGTTACTGCCTCTCCATCATCCAGCATCTGTAGGACCATTTCAGCTGTGTATGTAGCAGCCAAGGCATGGATGAGGAAACAAAAGAGTAATGCCCAACAATACATATAGTAATGTTAGCCAGCTAGTGTCAGCTAGTTATAAAGTTGGCTAATTTGTTGATAATATTAACATGAAAGAAACATACACAATATTATATGAAGATAATACTTGTTGTATTAACACTTTATGTGTAAAATAATCTTCCTGATGGGTGACACTTCTGATATAGTATATGTGGTCTACAGTTAATTTATTCCTGACAGCCAAACTTGATAAGAATCAAAGGTTCCTATTGGATTCCATAGAAAATGTCTTAAAATTTATAAAAGGTAAGTTAAAAATGTGAATGGCATGATATCAAAAACATGTTTTTTGAGGAATACCTGGAATATGAAATGATAAAAAATTTTCATTATGAAGATATTTCAAGAGAACAACCTGACCGCGTCATTTTTGACCCACTTATGCATCTAAGGATTAAATACGACACTGACACTCCAATTCCATCTTTTCATCCGTCATCTTACATTATAATGGATTAGTGGTGAGTACCTCTACATTTTACACTTTGAAATGTGTTTACTAAGTGTGTGAGGCATATTGAAGAGAGACTGTGACTGTTGGCCCCCGAACTGGACTCCATTTGATGCTTTGGCTGCACCTCGAAATTTTGTTAGCAAGGTTCCATGTTGTACAAGGCCCAAATGGCAACCTGTACTCCTGGAGCTCCACCCAGAGGACACCGCAAGGGAAGTTGCGGAGTTGAATGCCTTTTCCAAGTCCACAAAGTATAGACCGGTTGGGCAAACTCTCATGTGCCCTCCAGTATTTTTGCAGGGGTGTAGAGCTGGTCCAGTATTCCATGACCAGGACAAACACCACATTGCACCTCCTGTCGCAGAGGTTCCACTAACGGCCGTACCCTTTTCTCCAGCACCCTGGAATAGACTTTCCCAAGGTGGCTGAGGAGTGTGATCCCCTTATAGTTGGGACACACCCTATAGCTACCCTTCTTGAAAAGGGGGACCACCACCCCACCACCTTGTTTCTGCTATGACCTTCAGCATTTGTGGCGGTTTGCATCTGAGTGTGAAGCTTCTGGGATGAGACTCAGCACCTCCATATCTGAAGTCATGGTTCTCAGTCGAAAAAGGGTGGAGTGCTCTCTCCAGGTTAGGATGAGGTCCTGCCCCAGGTGGAGGAGTTCAAGGATCTTGGTGTCTTCACGAGTTCACGAGTGAGGGAAGGTTGGAGCTTGAGGTCGACAGGCGGATCAGTAAAGCAGTAAAGCAAATCTCTCAATTTAGCAGTCGATCTACGTATGTTCCCACCCTCACCCATGGTCATTAGCTTTGGGTCATGACAGAAAGAATGAGATTGCGGATTGAGATTGTGGCTAAAATGTTTCCTTCGTAGTGTGGCTGGACCAAAGAGGAGAGGAGCTCACTCATCCAACAGGGACTCAGAGCAGAACCACTGCTCCTTCACCTCAAGAAAAAACAGTTTCAGATGCCAGGCTCTGGCATCTAGTCCAGATGCCTCCCAGGACACCAATCTGGTGAGGTGTTCTGGGCATGCCCAGCCGAGAGAAGACCCTGAGGGAGACCTAGGACAGACACGCTGGAGGGATTATGTCTCACAGCTGGCCCGGAAATGCCTTGATGTCCTCCTGGTGGAACTGGAAGAGGAGGCCAGGGACCAGGAAGTCTGGGCCTTCCCACTGACACTGCTGTGCCCGCAACCTGGATAAGCGGAGGAAATGGATGAATTATAATTATGGTATGTACAATGTTACATGTTACAAATTCCCAATGTTATGTCCAGAACAGCATGTAGTGCAAATGTTCTTGGGTGCTAATAGCAGCGGTTGGTAATATAAATATGGATAAATAAGAAGTAGTACATACATCAGTGATGCTCTGATCAAGATTTTATGCTGCCGATTCCGATTGGCTTTTGTGACTGGTGTTGAAAGGCATTTACCAGCTTATGCTAATGAGTTTTCATTGAAATCCACGGACTCTGATTGGATCGGATCGGATCACCCCTAACATATATACATACATACGTACATACATACTGTCGTAATGTGGTGTCCGAAGGCTGCAAAAAAATCAGGAGGCAGACTTGCAGTTCGCCCAGGCTAGGCACATTTATTTATTTACCCCAAATAAAAAAAATTGAATTGATAAAAAAAATAACTTGACTTCCTCAAAACAGCAAGAAAATGTATTCACTCACATCACTGAAACACAGTACTGCAGCAACACCGCCACACATCCCTCTGTCCTCCCAAAGAAGCCCCAGCTGCTCCTTTTATAGGGCTCTCAATCTGCTCAGAATGTCCCACTTTTGTCCATAGGTCTACAGCACACATCTAATCATGAAACTCTTAAACTCTGGATTTAAACTCTGTCATCTTATGTGAACCCACTGCAACTACAACTCTTCATAAAACATGAACACATACACATATTTCTCTACCTGAACCCAAGATTAAATACCCATCAAACCTTATAACCCCCTCACCCATCCCCAGTACATGGTATGGTCTGATGATGTCACTAATGACATCACCAAACCTATAAAACACAGACACTCATGACGGCTCCTCCCCAAACATTCCTGCAGGTGACTCCCTTGGTAAGTATCCACAGGTAAGATAATCTCTGTACACCTGTTCCTAACCAATCTCAATTTAGCTTGAATCAACACAGCACTATTATCACATACTACAGTATGAATTGGCCCTGTACCCTAGAAACCGCCCATGAATGATACGGGAAAAGGCCGAAATGATACTGTTTAACCATGTCCAGTATCAGCCCCCATAGCTGTCCACTCAGAGTGCGCTGCTCTGGTATCGTGCCCGTGAAACAACCAATCAGAGAACAGCGCACGAGTGCTTAGTGCCTAGTGCTTTTCCAGTCACCAAAAAACCCAAACTTGATTAATGGAACTTTAATTGTCAGACATTGATAAGATAAGACTGTTGATAAAATATTATTGTTGAAATATTTTTGCAATTGTTGTGTTTACACTGTTTAGATATAGCACATGTAATAAACTGAACATTTTCTGGAAACAAAATGGTCTTTTCATTAAATAGTACGTGATAATAAGCTCATGATTAAATAGTATGTGATAATAAGATCATCACATGGTTTGTCTGGTATCAGGCCCAGTATCATGCCCCCAAGTGTCAGTATCAGTATCTGATACTGGCACGCGGCACGTGATAACCTATAATTATCAACGACATAACTCAACAAATCATGATCAGAGTGTGAGTGGTCCGCAGAGATGTTGACCATGTACCAATACTCTATGGAGGGCAAGCTGGTCCCAATGGTTTTCTCTGCGGACCTGATTGTCCCTTGCAGTCTGCTCTTGTCCAGTTTGGTGTCAGGAGCCAAACCAACCTATGATGGAGATGCAAAGAACAGACTGTATTATTGTATTATTATTGTATTGCAGGTGGTTGACAGCAGTTTCTTAGACAGGTTGAAAGTCCTGAACAGTCTCAAGAAGTACATCCTCTGCTGTGCATTTTCCAAATTGTGTCTATGTGGGAGGACCACTTCAGGTCCCCTGTCATCTCCAGTGTTAAGCGGATTCAGTTCCAGGTTCTTCTGACGACACCAGGGTGCAGAGAATGTATGTATGTAAGTGCATGTGCCGTGCCGGAAACCTACTTACTGCTTCTACTCCAGCAGGAACCTCTCCATTAACCTCTGGATGCTTCAATCCGCATGGCTAAATGCATGAGCATACATTAAAGCTCATAGGACGACACAGGTTTACCCTTCGGTTTTTGTTGATAACATGCACTGAATATTGCTGCAACCTGCTCTCTCCCTATAGCCATTTACTGTCACGCTCACACACCTACTTACATCTCCTCTTGCCTGTTTCCATGGAGACAGCATGTGAGCGGGATTTTTCCACTAGGATCAGCATATTTGATGACAATACATGTGCAAAACACAATTGAATCTAATTGAATCATTTTTTACCTTCACATACACGTTTCGGCCCAAAAGATGTCTGTTGGGAACTATCAATCATATCGATACCAAGGGTAGTATCTGTATCAGACGCTAACTTGATGGAATCAAGATATTACTGTTCTATGTTTATTTTCACAAAAATCTGTGTTTTTTTTGTGTGGTTCATATTCATTCATTAATTTTCTACCGCTTATCCTTACGAGGGTCACAGGGGTGCTGGAGCCTATCCCAGCTGTCTTCGGGCGAGAGGCAGGGTACACCCTGGACTGATGACCAGCCAATCACAGGGCACATATAGACAAACAACCATTCCCACCCACATTCATACCTATGGACAATTTGGAGTGGCCAATTAACCTAGCATGTTTTTGGAATGTGGGAAGAAACTGGAGTACCCGGAGAAAACCCACACATGCACGGGGAGAACATGCAAAATCCACACAGAGATGGCTGAGGGTGGAATTGAACTTGGGTCTCCTAGCTGTGAGGCCTGTGCGCTAACCACCCGGAGCTGTGCAGCCTTAATCTCTTTCAGACAACCAAAAATATTAACAAAAAAGCATTTTATTGTATTTTGGCAAATCAGAGAAGAAAAATTGTATTCTAATGAGAAAAAAATGTGTAACTTTAAACGAGAAAGCTTGTCATATTATGAAGAAAAATAATGCCATTGGGAAGCACAAACAAGTTTTTGTGGAAAATTAAGGTTGCAGAAAAAAACACAATGTTACAAAAATAAAGTCAAAATATTGTGGGATTAAAATCATAATTACGAGAATAAAATTTACAAGAACAAAGTTGGAATAGCTAAATAATCTAAAAAAAACAGCAAAGATGAAAAAAAAACTGTAATTTTATAAGAAAGCCAATAATAAATAAATAAATAATAAAGCCAAAAAAACGGAGCACCCGGAGAAAACCCTCGCATTCACGGGGAGAACATGTAAACTCCACACAGAGATGGCCGAGGGTTGGTTCATATTGTTCTTGTTATATTTACATATTGTGTACAACTTAGGGTATAACTTATGGGACACAACAGGGCTTTGGGAGCAAAAGCCAGAGCAGCTGCTAGGGGTTGCCAAAAAATCTTGAAAAAAATCCACCTTAAATACAATTATATAAAATACTAATTACTACTAACTCTTAAAATGGCAAAACTCACATTGATTCAAATTTAAAGCAACTCCCAATTAATATTACTTCCAAGTCTCATCATTTTTGTACGTAATATGGCATAGAGTTTTATATAGGTATTTTATATAGTCTTTGTATGTATATATAGTTATTGTGCGCACATGACATTATTTAAATTCATTTTGATTGTATTCATAATTTATTATTGTAATTTCTTCTCTTATTTTGAGGAATTTTATTTTGTGGTAAGGGTACCTGCATTTACATTATATTTTGATTTCCTTAAATTGATTTGTAATGTGTTGCCCATTTCAATTGGGTTATGGTACAAATGAAAGACAATGGTAAAAACGTACATAAACCATATTATTAATATGACAATAATCATAATATCACATAATCAATATTTTGTTGCTATAGTTCACTAATAAGTTAGTTGAAACAATTTTTAAAAATCTTCGTCCTGTGTTGTATTCCGATAATAAACACGTTCAACAATTTAAAAGCAAAGATTAAAAGCAAAAATTATTCAATGAGCTAGAATCATTTCAAGTAAAAAAAAATCGGTATCTGCATTAATGGTCCCATATTTACTTTGTATCGAATCAATACCAACATTTTTAGTGGCTACCTCGCTCAGTTTGCTTGAGACGCCATGCTAATGTCGTAAAAGCTATAGCAGTACGGCAGCCATGTCGCTTTACGGACATTTTTTTTCTCGTAACAGTTCTGTGGAAGACAGCTGTCCTTGAAAACATGGTGGCTACGGGATAGTGTAGTAGTTGATAATTTAGTTCTCGTTTGGCTGTTAGATGCAGTATATGTATTTGTATAAATATTTTTTTGGAGCCGTATGTTGTTTTCTTCACCGAAACGAAAGCCACGTGAGTATGACAGCACTGTGTAATAGTAGTGTTATATACAGCATGTACTGTTTAGTTCCCAATGGCTGGTTATTTGAATTACTTCTCATGTATATATGCATAGAATATCAACATACCGTTGTGAAGTTTCTATAATCACTGTGTCAACCTTATAAATGAATCTGCACGTCGCCAAATCGTTGTAGTAAATAGAAGTGCATCCTGTTTCATCCTATTTGATCCCATGGCTCCACAGTCATACATAAATGGAAGCTCTACCAAAAGCTGACCCGGTGCGGGGACTTTAGCTAAGGAGGTGATAAAGAACTGGATCTTGACCCACTTTGACAGAGCTCCAGAAGGACGGCTTTCTCTGCAGTGATCTGCTGACCAGGACTGGATAGTAAAGAGGCTCAGATTTGAGGCTGCAATTGCTGTCAATTGTGCATCAACAAAGTATTGAGCAAAAGCTGTGAATACTACACACATGTGATTTCTTAGTCGTTGTTGTTGTTTTTTTTAAATTAAGTCAGGTTGTGTGTCTTCACAGACACAGAGGTCAGAAGCTCACTGAAGAAAGCCAACACAAGATGGCATCTGGCTTCCTCAAGTATGTCGTGCTTCTTCAGAAGTACCGAACCCCACTGCTGATTGCAAGCTGCGGTGGCGTCTTTGCAGCCAACATGTTCTACCACGTCTTCCCTGACATGTCCTACCGCCAGCTCTACCAGGCCTGGTCCAAAGGGGAGCCGGTCATATTGTCTGAGAAACTAGTGGAGCTTTTCCAACAGGTACTTAGTTATCTTGAAATTTACACTGATATATGTGAACTGCATCTTGGTTCTTACTTCACACATGCAATTGAAGTGATGCATTTTGATCATATTTTTAATGAAATAGTAGTTGTATTAAGTCCTCATGTATCTCAAACTATTAATTTAAACACTCCATTCATTTTCTACCGCTTATCCTCACGGGGGTGCTGGAGCCTATCCCAGAGAGGTGGGGTAAACCCTGGACTGGTGGCCAGCCAATCACAGGGCACATATAGACAAACAACCATTCACACTCACATTCATACCTATGGACAATTTGGAGTGGCCAATTAACCTAGCATGTTTTTGGAATGGAGGAAACCGGAGTACCCGGAGAAAACCCACATGCACGGGGAGAACATGCAAAGTCCACATAGACATGGCCGAGGGTGGAATTGAACCCAGGTCTCCTAGCTGTGAGGTCTGTGCGCTTATCACACGACCGCCGTGCAGCCCGCTAAACACTCAATTTGTCACTTAAAAAATACAATAACTGGATAAATAAAACAACTTACTTGCAGCATAAATAAGATTTAAAACTTTTTGGGGACTATTTCTATCAAATATTGTTCACAAATCTGGGTAACTCTCCTCTCTGTTCATGAACATTTATAATTCATTCACATCACGGGTGTGAGATACCAAGATGCTGATGATGTGCCTTAGGCTGGTCACAACAAAAGGCAGCTTCAAAATGTGCACTTTAACTGTATGGGGGGGGGGGGGGGGGGGTCACATCAAATACTGTTTTCGGACCCAAACAATGGGGCAAAACTGCATAGTGGCCTTTTATTGTGGCCAAGTGGCACATGTGCAGTAATCATCACAACAGCATGTTGAGTATCTTGACTTAGCAGTTAAAATGTTTGTTCTTAGTCTTGATTTTGCGACCTAAATCCAGCTTTGTTGTTTCTGTTTATTGACACTTGATGATGCATTTTTTTGACTGAGGCAACTTATAGTTGGGAATATACAGTTGTATAGATCAGTGATTTTCAACCACTGTGCCGCGGCACACTAGTGTACCTTGAGAAACCGTCAGGTGTGCCGTGAGGAATTATCCAATATCACTTTTTAAAATTAACATTTATTAATCATCATTTGCAAATATTATGTCAATAGCCATTATGTCAATAGTATACATGGACCCAAATATTCCAATTGCATTTGGTTTATTTGCTCAAATGGAAAGAATTGAACAGGGATGGAATATTCCTTTAACCAATCCGATTGAGGGATCTTGTACCCGCTCAAACGGAAAGTTGTCAGGGTGCGTTCTTCTTCGTGGTGTTTTTCTTCTTCTGTTGTTTATTGGTGGTTGGCAAGCAGCTTTCATGTGCATTAGCGCCATCTGTGGAACAGAATCTAAACCCTTCTATTCTTTATTCACAAGTGCAGTTTTATTAAAAAAGAAAATATATATCTATATTTAAAACATGTCCTGAGTTTAATTATAGAATATTAGCAAGATTGAATTTGATCTTTTCCTGTTTAAATTTATCCCGGGTGCGTTCTTTCAGTGCATGCTCAGATATGACGTAACACGCAGATCCAGACGTTCTTCACTTATAAAAATGGAGGCCAGCAATCGGCACTGGACTAAGCAAAGTTTGTTTTTGAAACTAAATTTCAAGACTGGACAGACGAAAAACTGGCAATACGGAGTTATTCCAACAAGTGAAAGAAAAACTAGGGGAAGCCAGTATCACGTGATGTTGATGTTTACGTTTTACTGGGCATGCCCTATTGACTATTCTGTTTGATTTTCGTGCCGCATGTAGACAAGAGATTGGAATATTCCTTTCTATGGATACCATTGTTTCCCGAAAGGTCATTAGGAAAGAGAAAAACTGGTCATGTAAAAACGTGGCTACTGTGGAGTGTCTGTGGTGTAAAGACTGGCAGAGCAATGTAATATTGGTCCGTGTGGCAACACCTACCTTGTTCCTCCGATAGACTTATTGATGCACGCGTGAGGTCGTGGTGACATTTTGGAACATTTTTGGTTAGTGGTGTGCCACAAGATTTTTCCAATGTAAAAAACGTGCCGTGGCTCAAAAAAAGTTTAAAAACACTGGTATAGATCACCTTGATGTTAAATTTGCTTTTGTTGTTCATAGGTGTTGAAGGACTACGGTATCAGCTCACCCAAGACATTCTCTGCCTTCGCCTCCTTTGGTTTCCACCCAGTTGGCGCTGGTGTCCCATGGCTCCCTGCAGGGGCCCACATTGGCATCCCCGCAAACTTCAACAGCACGGTCGATGACCATAGCGGTATCACAAACCGGACCATTTTCATCAACGGCAAAACCGTGGAGTGGGACAGTGAAACTGGCACGTCCCTCAAGGAGTCGCTGGTGTTTTCCCGAGATGCACAGAAATTTGCCATAGCACGAGAGGTGGCCCGTCTGCAGTCCGGAGCGCCTGTCATGAGTGCCGCTGTTGCTCCCTTCTGCCTGGGTGGAGTTTGGGTGTACAGCGTGGTGCTGAAACAAGTATTTGGGCTCCATGCCGGCCCCGCGTTGTTGCGTGGAGCTGTGAACGTTGTCGCGCTGGGGCTCGGTGCCGTGTCGTACTTCCTCACCTCGGATGCCGTCACCAAGTGGACTGATTACAGCTCAGACCAGCGTGCAGCTGGAGTGTCGTGCGATTACGCCCGGGGCGGGGTGGAGTTTTATGATAAGATTCTGTCCAGAAACAAGACACTACGCTCACTTATGGGAAAGAAAGGAGAGGAGATGTACGCACCCAGTGGGAACTTATTTCCCGCTCACCTCCTTCAGCTCAAACACACACCGTACACCTCCAGGAAGGAGGGGATCCTCACGCTGCTGAAAAAGGAGAACATCTAGACATCCAGACCATCAGTCCTCATCTTAGGTGATTAACATGAGGCTTTAAATCAGGGGTGCTCATGACGGTAGTTTAGGTTGATTGTTTAAACGTCACTTTGTAAGTGTCATATGAAATCAGTCCGCCGACATTAAGCTCCCCTCCTCATTCGCTATTGTTCCCTGCGGCAACGATTAATGGTAAACGGATGTCACAAGCTACACATGGAAATGCAACTTTCATCTATATTATTCTGATTATGGATAATCAAACTCAGTGGTAATGACAAAAGTCATCTGTTCTTTTGTAGCGGCTCGTCGTTACTATGTTGAATAAAAGTTGTGAGTTTGATTTGCTTCACGTCCCGAACTCCACTATACCGATATGCGTGTTTCTACTCTTCCGTTTCAGAAAGTACTATTTCATGATTCATTGGGAAATGTGTCTATTGTATATTGATTAGCGGTACTCAGGTTATGTACACAACTATTGAGGAATTAATTATCTTTATCGCCATATTGAATTCAATTGGGAATTACTGAACGATACCATCGACTTTCATTTCCTGTAAACTGTGAATGTAAAATACTAAAGTATTTGGTATAGTCGTTTCAAAGTTTATGGGTTACATTTTATTTATGTACATGTTGTATGCTTTAAGAGAGAGATTATGTTGACTTTTAACTAACCCCTAATTTACAAAATACCTAAATAATCCTATTTATAAATACAGTAAATATTTTTCTAGATTTATAGTCGGAGGTGGATCCTTGGGATGGGGTCATTTTAAAAAGTAGCTCGGAGACTGAAGTGTGAGCACCCCTGCTTTAAGTGGTGTCAATGGGTCAATAAAACCAGACTTGAGATCAATCATTTTCACCGTGATTTTTGATTTCTCATTAGTCACCCGCTTTGAAAGCTAAAGTGACCATGTTTCTATACATGTTTCTAAACATTTCACCACCTTCCTAAGGATGGGGGGGGACCTAGTCATCAATCAAAGTAAAGTAATCCCTAGCCACATCATGCTTTGAATTTCATGGCTTCAAGTGTGAAAAAAATGAAGTAATTAATAAATCTTGAATACGGCATATTTGTTTTTAAAAAAAATGCTTTTTTCTGCACTTTTTTGCCCATGTTTTTGACTTTTTGCCAAACCAAAGGATTTTCAAGCATAGAAATGGCTGAATGCTCTTGCCATAACTCAACTTGGATAGGCTCCATCACACCCCGTCAGCCTAATGAGGATAAGCGATATAGAAAATGGGTGGAAAATCCATCTGAGGAAAAGACAGGAAGCAGAACTGGAGGTAGCAGAGACGAGGGTGCTGAGGTTCTAATTGGGAGTGACCAGGATGGATAGGATCAGGAAGGAGTACAACATTACATGAGGCCTTATAGATAAAGTCAGTTATTGGCAAGACTGAGATGGTTGGCACATGTCCAGAGGAGAGATAGTGAATATATTGGTAGAAGGATGCTGCCAGGTAGGAGGTTTATGGATGTAGTGAAGGAGGACGTGAGGGTAGTTGGTGTGTCGGATGCAGAAAACAGGGTTGGATGGAGGAGATTGGTTTGCTGTGGCGACCCCTGAAGGGAAAAGCCCAAAGAGAAAGAAGAAGGTGGATGGATGGAGAATGGCTAAAATGAACTAAAATACAACGATAAAGCATTCAAAAGACACATTCAAAGACATTGTGATGATATGTAGTATTCTACACAGGTCACTACTTCACTGAGACACACAAGCACCAGTGATGACAGTAGACGCTCCATATTTGTAAGTCCGGGACAGTGCGCTAATTTGTGCGGTGATTTGTATGGAGTCCATTCAGCAACCCCCTCTCGGCCTCACCAAGGATACACAGAGCATCACACTTAAAAGAACATAAAAACAGGTCCACCACACCACAATGTACTGATCTCCGATGACACAAAAAGTGCTGATGCAATTTTGTGTATTCCCGGTGTAGCAACATCAAAACAGGATCTTTCTCCCATTGCCCTTTTCGTCCTCCAGCATTCTGTGTCCCCACTTGTTCTTTTTTTTTTTTACTGAGAAAAAAAACAAGCCTAAGTGTCTACACATTTGCATGACTAGCTAATTTGTTTGGTGATAATAATCTTAATATCCCACTCAGTGGGACCTCAGAACTCATCATGCAGCACTCAGGTTCCCTGAGGTCATCTGTCTGCATATTAACAAGGTTCCGATATGGTGTTTTAATTACATTTCTAGTCCTCTACCCCGAGGACTGGACTAAAAATAACAGCTTGTAATTAATAATATTGCGGAATGGATACAGCGACACATTTTTGAAGTGGTTGTGCCCAGGTGGACCAGGCCATAGAGGCAATTTTTAAAGGTGATGATGGAACTGGTGCTAGAAGGGCAATGCTACACATTAGACAAATTCTCATCATTTCATGGATGATATGATTTCCCGAATCACATTGTTAAAATTGCGTCCCATCAAAGCAACTTTTACTAGATCCCATTATAAGTGGAATGCATGTGTAAAATATGTAAATGTATGCATAACTGACGTTGAAAACAAGAAAACAAACAGGGCTTTGACTACTAGAGTATGTCGGCTCACTGCATCATTGACCTCCTTATGTGAGAGTCGCTCTGGCCTCTTCCCAACACTGGCCTCACTTGTCTTGTCTTCATCTTCTGACTTGATAGTTGGCCATTGAAAGGGGACAGAAAGGCCCATTGTGTGGCGTGTTGTAGTGGCAGCTATTCCACTTTACACCACATGAGGCCAGTATAATCCACATTACGCTACAACCGTCACCTCTTACACTGAATATGAATGACAAGACTGAAATTATCAATGAGCATACTTTTACTTCACTTCGATATATTTTTTTATTGACATAATATTTTGTAAAATAAAAAAGGAAAATTATAATGCAGAGGCTGCACGGTGGGCGAGTGGTTAGGGCGCAGACCTCACAGCTAGGAGACCAGGATTCAATTCCACCCTCGGCCATCTTTGTGTGGAGTTTGCATGTTCTCCCCCGTGCATGCGTGGGTTTTCTCCGGGTACTCCGGTTTCCTCCCACATTCCAAAAACATGCTAGGTTAATTGGTGACTCCAAATTGTCCATAGGTATGAATGTGGGTGGGAATGGTTGTTTGTCTATATGTGCCCTGTGATTGGCTGGCCACCAGTCCAGGGTGTACCCCGCCTCTCGCCCGGAGACAGCTGGGATAGGCTCCAGCACCCCCGCGACCCTGAGGATAAGCTGTAGAAAATGAATGAATAATATAATAATCGGCAATTGGTTCGTTTAATGAATTATGACAATCAAAGCCTTTGATTTTGAAGCGGCCTTACCTGGGGGCGCTCCATAAGTAACAGCGCGCCTCCCGCTCCGTGGCCCCTCCTCCGTGGGCTTTATTAGCGCAAGGGGTGGCCGATACTGAGAATGTTGTATCAATTCGATACCAAGTGAGTGCGTGACCAGTATCGTCGACGCCGATACTTTTTAGTTGGAGATTGACAAACTTCTGAAATACCGGGTTTTCACTTTTAATTTGCTGACCGCGACAAAACACGAGACAAATATAAATGTAATGGATATATAATTACAATCACAGGACAATGCTGTATGAGACATTGACATTCATTTCTTGCCTTTTATGATGGATAAAAATATGAAAACAAAACAAAAAACTGATTTTGGACAGTTCTTTGAAAATGATCGCTACCCGACAGCGATACAGCCGTTGATATCGCTATAGTCGACATTAGAATCGATCCACCCAACCCCGAATGTGCGCCATGACGTCACTGCTCGCCTCTGCTGCTGTGTTGCTGGACAAGCAGCTGCAGTGAGACGGTGGACGTCTGACAACAACCAGCAGGCGCATGTCAGGGAAGTCACAAAGGCAACATTTCTGTGCTTAAATCGATGAAGTGATTTACTTTTAGCATTATCAGTGCACAACCTTTTGTGTGTGTTTTTTTAAAACCCAACCACCTGAAATTATTGATATTGGACGTGTTTAGTCCATGCTTACCGTGACGGCTCGTGTCTTGTGGATTATCCGTGGTGGCTGCCGAGACAGTCGCATGGTTGTGGCCGGAGGAGGGCCCTCTGTGCCGGATGGATGTGCTTGAAGCAGCGGCGGATTCCGACCACTTGTGAAGACTGTCGAAATGATGCCCAGGTCTCGTCGGCAGCGGGCGAACTCCTCTTGAATGTTCGGGCTCTGTCGCCCCAACATAAACCATTTCCTCACACGGCAAACATTTTATTCCTTGAAAACTGGACGCCCCCGGAGCAGTTTATGACGGTAAGAAAGACACATTCACACACTAAATGCTAATTTTTTGCCGTTTTCCCTTACGACCAGCTGACGTTCGCTAGCATGCTAGCTTAGCTCGGTGCTGTCACTTTGCTCCAAGTTGCTTCACGCGATGCTACCATGCCGAATATTTTTTTATACTAATCCAAAACGGCATTGTGATAATGCAGCCTAAACGGCAATAGTATTATTTTTTCTTTTTATCGCTGTATGTCCGTAAATATCTACGGGGTTGAACGTGTGCTCCATTCAGAAATAGCCGTGGCTAGCTGGCTTGTTTGCTAATGCTGCTAACTGCTGCCCCATTCAGTTCATCGCAATGAGTTCATGGGTCTACCAAACGATCAATTATGCGCGTAAATTGACCACATTTAGTCTTATTTATTAATGAATCCATCCCAGCCTTGTCCTTAGTGATCATCAATGAATAACTGAAACACTCAGTTAATAGGTCATTCATTGTAACGTCACAGTGTACAATAAGACCTTTAATGACAGCCCAGTTGGCGTTCAATGGCGCTTGCATGCCTTTAAATATGGCGCACAATTATTGAAGAAGGAGCAAGCGTGCCTGTTTATGCTTGCACGAAATGTTTGCCCCTTAAACTGCAATATGGCGACGGCAGACCATGACACTCAAACCGTGCACATTTTCATTCATTGTCCCAGTTTATGTGAGCGTGAAATGTCCCTGCGCCAGTAAAGCCTGATATGTGCATTGCAGGATGCGGGTGGTTTTCGCTAGCGTGCGCGTCGTTAGCTGCGCACAGAACAGTTGGAATGAAACAGTGGAGGCTGTTCAGTGCGAGGTGTTCAGTAATGCAAGTGAAGGCTTCATGAGATGAGGCGTCCTCCTTTTTGTTCGATGACGTAATCCTCTACCATCCGTGCCACATCTTTTGGGTCGCAGTCGGTCCTTCTGGTGCCTGCTGCTGCTGATATCATATATCTGCTCTGGCCCATTTGCTCACCTTGATATCTTGACATATAAGACCCTCTCTCTTAATGCATCTACAACGCACCTTCACAGGAGACCATTTTTACATCAGGATGAATCCCGAATTGGATTTGAGTTTTGTGAGGGGAGCTCTATATATTGGACAATCCTCTCAGAGATCTGTATTCCTTAAAAACCAGCCACTGTGTGATTGGGGATCATCAGGGATCAGCAAAGGAAGGCGGTATCGACCCCTCCCCCCAATGCTGCTGAACAACTGATGAAATACTGTGTAGAGGACAGCCATTGTTGTTGGTTATGTCTCCATTTATCTTTTTGATGGCTGGATGGTATACACTCACAAAGCAGACACACATATATGTATACAGTATATACAGTGCATATAAACATAGAAGAAAAAACGCAAAAATGACTGATGAGATTGTCTTGCGTTTTGGAGAGAGTGGTTTTCCATTATGAAAAACTGCATCTTTGTTGTTTTTCTATACTCGACTAACAGCCTTGACTGTGCAAGTAAAATAGTGGTTCTCAAATGGTCCTGACCTGGGACTCACAATCTCCTGACCCACATATATATGTAAGCCGATCATATCTGTTTGTTTTTTTAAGTCAGCTGTGTCATCTTTTGAAATATGAATACACATGAATTTGTGTACAAAGTACTTTTCAGATTAATTAATTGAGGTAGTTCAATCAGTAAATGACGAAAAACATTATTGTATTAGCGGTATGTCGGTCATGAACGAACGGGTCCAAAGAACTAGTTCTTTTTTGTGAACGGAACGAACAAGGTCACCACCCCTAAAATACCCGTTCAGTTGCAAATGCCTTTTGATTTTTTTTTGATTGGCTGGAGAGTCAGTTCACCGTTCCTTTTGCAGGGCGGGACTATCTGCGTGCTTGCCTGTCTTATCCTATCGTCACGCCTAGCTCTGTGGGTGGGGTTAGCTGACTCTGTCTTTCCAGCGGGGGGTGGCTTGTAACGGGGAGCTGAGATGCTCGGATCCGGACGGCTGTCATAATACTTCAGATTTCAAGGAACGTCATCACGTGTTGTTGCGCTGAGTGAACGGACTGACTTGACACGGCTGATCGGGTCTATGCACAGGGGGAGATCACAAACTAACGACCAATTGACCGAAATGAATGGACGGATCTTTTTACTGAATGAACTGGAATGATCTGGTTCACTAAAATGAACGGTTTTGCCCACCACTAAACTGTATGCATAAAAGTAAAGCATAAATTACATTTATCATCACAATTCAGTTACAGTCATCCCTTGCCACTTGCAGTTTGAATTTTGCAGCTTTGCTCTGTCATGTTTCAAAATAAATAAATAATTGGCTTTTGTGGTTGATGGCCTATTATTTGTCCAAAAATATTTATATTCAAGCACATTTGACTTATTCTTGGCCCAAATTCAGCATTTTCAAGCATAAAAATGGCTAAATGAAAGAATATACAAATGCTACGCAGTTTCAACAGCGCATCCTCACCTAATTGTGTTATATGAAAAATCTATTAATAAATGATCGCTGTTTCATTTTTAAATATGGTCGATTAATTTTCTGAAGCAAATTGTATGTATTCATGGCCTAAATTAAGCATTCTTAAAATATATCACTAAAAACAAAAATATATGCTATTCAAAAGATGTGATTTGAAGTGTAACAGAGTATCTGTGACTTATGTGCGGCTGTAAGAAGCGGTGTTTGGAAAATGATGTGTGCGAGCGATGTCTGCTAATTAAAATTGACTGCTGAGATGACACAATAGCCACCAGGAAGTAAGCTATTCATTCTGTCAATGCTTCTGTATCTTATCTTACTTACACTACCGCTCAAAAGTTTGGGATCACTTGGGATCACTTGTTTTTGGCTAGTCTGAGATATGGCTTTTTCTTGCCAATCCTGCCATGAAGTCCAGCATCCTGAAGTCGCTGCTTCACTTTTGATACTGACACTGGTGTTTGACGGCGACTATTTAGTGCAGCTGCCAGGTGACGACCTGTGAGGCTCTTTGTCTTTAACTACACACTCTCAGATATTTGTCTTCTGGCACAGTTGTGCATCGTTTTTCTGTCCTTGTTAGACCCAGTTTGTGCTGCTCTCTGAAGGGAGTAGTAATCTCTTACAGCATGGTAAGATATTTTTTAGATGGGTTTTCTAATAATCTATTAGCCTTATAAAAGGATGAACTTGAATTAGCAGCCATACCAGGAAATTGATGCAGAGGACTGACAGTTGTTAATAGGCCTCTATGCAAAAATGTAGATACTTCTTTGAAAGTCATCTGATTCATTTTAATTGTTTGTGAAATGGATAAAAATGTTTGTGAAATGCATGAAAATGTTTTTCTTTGGAAATTAAACACATTTGCAAGTGATCCCAAACTTTTGAGCGGTAGTGTATGGCTGATTTATCTATTTTGAATATTATGTCTACTATATTGGGTAATACCAGTGCAAATGTGACTGTAAGGGGGCTATTTCATGTCTATAAGGCACTAATAATGGTAAAAATCGGTCGGTCAGTCGGTCCCCGGAGGAAACCCACATATGCACAGGGAGAACATGCAAACTCCACACAGAGATGGTGGGATTGAACTCGGGTGTCCTAGCTGTGAGGTCTGCGTGCTAACCACTCAACCACCGTGCAGCCTTGTCAATGGACCTTAAATCTCAGAGTTCAACAACAAAGAAAACAAGAAATCCATGTCTTTCACCCCCTTTCTGTTCACAAATTAGCACAAAAAGCTTGAGGTCTTCGGTAAAAACAGGGCTGTATTAAGAAATGAAACAAATAGCTTCATTAATAAAACATATGGACAGCCGTGCAACACTCGCTTGCCTCAGTGTGCTGTTCAGGCAGGTCTGTCCATTCGAAACTTGACTGTAAGAAAACAAGTGGGGAACAATGAATTCAGCTTCGAGCTGCACTACATTGTTGATATGACACATGAGTAAATTTACTGGCAAAAGTGATAATTAGTTGACCAATTAATAATCAGTGTGTCAAGTTGCAGCCTTGCATAAGCATGATGCTAATGAACGCCTTTCTCAAATAGATGCCTGGAAATTGAGTAAATAAATGCCGCAGAATTGACAGTATCCAAGGCTGACCTCTTCAGGGGCTTCTCCATTTTTAAAAGCTTGCAGTTTTGTTTTTATGATCTCCAAACCACGCTTGCTGTGATCTCCCCAAAGGGTGTTCATTTGCTGAATGGTTTTAGATCAAGTTTGAAGATTTGCAAGGCGGAGTAGTACGTGAGAAGACATACCTGCATTCTGAGAAAGCTTGATGCCTCGCATGCTTGCTGTGACCCAGCTGCTAAAGATTCGATTGTATGTGGTGATGACCCAGCACACCTGACCTTGTCACGAGATTCGTTGACTGTATAGTGTTTGACAATAAGATAACCCTACTTGTATTTAGTAATTAAACTTGGTGGGATGTTTAACCTGCTTGGCTTTTTACTCACCCATTAACTTCCAGGGGCTTGTCTTTCCATCTTTCCAACTCTCAATAATGGGCAATGAAGTTTTGAATGATTCACTTTTGCCCTGCCATTCTCACTTCCTTTGGATTTCAAACTGTATCCCTTTAGGTGTCAGTAAGAGTTAGTATACTGCTACTGCAAATTAGTTCTTCATTTAGAGCTCACAATTGGGCTAATTTCAGATGGAGCAGTGTTCACCTTTTAGAGCTCTTAATTTTTTGAGTGGGAGGGAAAAAAAGCTCCCTTTGACTGCCACCATCCACTGGGGACAGCCTTGTCAAAGGGCAGCCTGTTCGTGTTTAACCAAGTGGACTCGTTGCCTGTCCATCCAACTGTAACCCTTGGAAAGCTTACAGTCCTGTGTAGGATTGGGAATCTCTGTATGAGTTATTGATGGGCCCATTTTGGCATGTTTACTTTGAAGTGGCTCTACACTATGTTACTTGATATGTTGTAGTCAGATTTGACCCTTGAATGTTGCATGTGGTGTAACTGTAACTACATGAAATGTGGCTTTGTAATGACAACCTCTGGTAACATACTCAGATTACGCTGGTCTTGAGCCAATGTTCTTTCAGTCTGGCCCACCAGCATTGCTTAAATTAAAGCAGACTAACAGCCATCCCTAATTGTTCAGCCAGATGCCTCTGACAGAGTCAGTTTGTCTGTTGCTAGTCTTTTTGTTGGTCTGTTGCTGAGGCACCACAGGCAACACTTAAGTTTTACTTGTATTTAAACCCACACTGCATGTCATTTCAATGTGGCTTTTGGTGTATTTTTCTTTCTTGAATGAATTGAACATGGCTGGCGGCCTCTTCTCGCCTGAAGTCAGCTGGGATAGGCTCCAGCATACCCCCACGACTCTAATGAGGATTAGCAGCATAGAAGATGGATGGGGTGGATGAATTGAATGTATAGGTGGAGACAGCTGTAATTTGCTGTAAGATACCTTGCATTGTCTCTAGCTTAGCTTTTCCGCCTATGGTTTTACCATGTTTTGTTGCAAAGTAAACATACTGGCTTCCTTGCTGCATTTTCGGTAAATACATATTTTGCAATCCAGTCGCTGTTGTAATCCTTGCTTTTGCCCCCTGCATAGCGGAGGAAGTATTGCATGGACAACTGAATGGTTTACAATTTTTGGGTCTTATTTGGCTGGCCATATGAAAAGTTCCGGTGGATGAGATGTCTCCTTTCTTTGGTTCTTTGGTTCTTTCTGTCTTTCTGTCTTTCGTTCTTTCTGTCTTTCGTTCTTTCTGTCTTTTGTTCTTTCTGTCTTTTGTTCTTTCCGTCTTTTGTTCTTTTGTTCTTTTGTTCTTTCGTTCTTTCGTTCTTTCGTTCTTTCGTTCTTTCGTTCTTTCGTTCTTTCGTTCTTTCGTTCTTTCGTTCTTTCTGTCTTTCGTTCTTTCTGTCTTTCGTTCTTTCTTTCGTCGCGGGCGTGCTGGAGACTATCCCAGCTATTTTCGGGCGAGAGGTAGGGTACACCCTGGACTGGTGGCCAGCCAATCACAGGTCACATATAAACCAACAACCATTCCCACCCACATTCAAACCTATGGACAATTTGGAGTGGCCAATTAACCTGGCATGTTTTTGGAATCTTGTGTAGTTAAAGCTTTCTAATCAACT
Source organism: Doryrhamphus excisus (assembly GCF_030265055.1). NCBI lineage: Eukaryota > Metazoa > Chordata > Actinopteri > Syngnathiformes > Syngnathidae > Doryrhamphus > Doryrhamphus excisus. The sequence goes on from NC_080474.1 coordinate 8,398,150, forward strand.
GTTTATTAATGAAGTAATTTTACATGTCTGACACAAGCTGTGCAGCTTAGACCTCTGAAGTGTCATCTCAGTGTTATATTAGTATTAGTCATAGTTATAATCAAGTTTTATTGCTTTGTCAGAGCAAGACCCATATATTGACTTTTAATAATTTCCAATCCCAAATACTTGTGGTAGCTGTGGCTGTGGTCAAAATTATATCTGCACAATCCAACAGTTCCTGGAAGAGAAACTGTGCTGCGCTCTTCATATCATTTATTTACTTATTTTTTATCCGATTTTCTTGAGAATCAATCATCTTATGGCTGAATTGTTTTTGTCAGTTTTGTAGTTTACACGGTATGTGAAATTCCACCTTTTAAGGGAGTGAATAAGCCTAATTTAAAACATAAAATCTAAGGTGTCAGTATTGGGGATCACATAGCGAATATGTTCACATACAATATACTATAACCAATGTGAATACCATGTGATGGTTATAAAAACATGGCTTCTAGGGTTGTTTACATGGCCTTTAGATTTGGTCTGATATGTTGTTTGCAGTTGTGACCATGTGGTACAGTCTTTAACGGCTCTTAGAAATTTGACTCTCACAGTAGAAGACTGGAATCCAATAATGGTTTCTGTTCCAAAGTCTTGTATTTCGTTTATTGAAACCTAGAGTCACATACCATTCTTGTTGAATTAGCCTTTTGCCTTTTGAAAAATAAAAATTTGGGGCGAAATTGTAAATAATCATCAGTATGATCACTTGCCAACTAACAAAATACTCCCGCTATATCAACATGTAAGACGGGTTAGTCTTAATACATAGTTAATACACAAATAAGAATGCAACTAAATAATGCTGGCAATTACACCATTTGGAAAGATACACATGTATGAAACTCGAATACGAATACAATCAATGAAATTATAAACTGGGTTCATTGAGCACATCACGCATAAAAGCAGCATGAACGAAACATATAAAATTTGAACTATTCAAGGAAGATGGCAAACTCCCCCCTCGCATAACCAATGTTTTCATTGCAAATTGCATATTTACAATCCTAAGGCGAAACTTGGAAATAATTCCAGACCGCAGACTTACTCAGCTAGCAAGGTTGTTGCTGTGTGGAGCAGGTTATCATTCCTTGGCAGAAATAACGATACCGATATAAGACAATATCGTAGCTATTATCGGCTATCCTTAATATAATCCTAGTGGATAGTTGCAGCCTCTGAAGGCCATAGTCAGTGAAATTAGGTCAACTCTTCCTCCCTGACACTCTTCCAGGGATATACTGTGTGTCATCATATTATTATCAGTAACTGGATAAGATATGCTGTATGAATTTTTGTGAAGGAGAGGAGTTTTCCAAGAAAGCCCAACCCCTACATTACACACCTCAGGTATGCGAGGACAGCTGCCTTCCAATTCTTTACTCAAGAGTTATGCTCCCTGTGCTAGTTTTGGCTTGTCTTTTGATCCTTTTATCCTTTATCAACATTTAGCAACACAGCAGCACATCTCCTGTACAGGAACATCTACATACTGTACAGTATATGTGACCATGCCGTCCACGCCTTTTTAAAGGTTTTTTTTAATCCTCCTGGTTGTACAACCTGATTGGCCCATTTGTCAGATTTTGCCTTCAAAACAGCTGTTATACTAGCCCAGAATACCAAAATAAGGTTGACGGTCACAGTTGCTTAAGCACAGTGGGTGAAAGAGACGGTCACAGTTTGCCCTCATTGGGCTGTTTTGTCCCCCTTCTTGGGGTCACATGCAATAGCCAGGTTACAGATGATTTTTCTTTTTAAACATTATTCTTGTTTCGGTAAGAAGGCTAAAACATTTGCACACTGTAATAAATTGTTTTGTTTTTAAAATATACAAATTTTCAATCATCTTTTAACCAGTATATGTACAGGCACATGGAATTGTTTACCATAAAGAGATTTACATCCCTACTTATTGTAGGGATCATATTTCTATTTACAATGAATTCTGAGTTAACTATGGACTAAATGCAGGCAATTGCGGTTAAATATTTTAATTGACACCTTTTTATGTATATAATTAGAATAGAACTAATGTAAAATAGAACAATAACACATATGTGAATCAGGTCATGTTGTTGATCTGTTAGCCACACCGACAGACACAGAGAAGCATAAAGCATAAATTAGCAGATATTGGACCTGCTTCCAATTTGCAGCTGTATTTTGGCTTCTTACCCCATTTATGACACTATTTATACATCATCCAACACATTGAACCCATTCTGGCTTGGGTTTGTGTGGAAGAGGACGTGTAAAGTGAACATAACCAACCTTTTAATGCCGAAACAGAAAACTGAAACAGAACATTAGATTGGCACATCTGTTTAATTTCATGCTTCTGCTCGGCCTCATTATTTTGTGTTTTCAAACCTTGTGGTTGGATTGTCATTGTTGAATCCCAGCCAGCACGGCGGAGTTGCTCAAGACTACTGTGCACGTAAGATGATGTAGTGAACAGAGCTGGAGGCAAAGGATTATGTGGACGTGCGTACAGATCCAGAATCTGGTTCCAAGGTGGCTGATGGACTTGCTTCTCTGAAGGGTGCATACACTTACAGGAGCATGATCGCTCTGAACAGTACATCTAATAATTCACTTCCTTGTCTCACCTTCAGGTCACAACAGTAAAATAAGTACTATCTTTGAAACAAAAATAGTCAACTTTGTAGACTTTCCTGTGTCCTCAATAGCTATTTATTCAGTCATTTTCTACCGCTTATCCTCACGAGGGTCGCGGGGGGTGCTGGAGCCTATGCCAGCTGTCACCCTGGATTGGTGGCCAGCCAATCCCAGGGCACATATAGACAAACAACCATTCCCACCCACATTCATACCTATGGACAATTTGGAGTGGCCAATTAACCTAGCATGTTTTTGGAATGGGGGAGGAAACCGGAGTACCCAGAGAAAACCCACACATGCATCGGGAGAACATGCAAACTCGTTTGCATACCCATGCAAACAAGATGGCCGGGGGTGGGATTGAACTCGGGTCTCCTAGCTGTGATGTCTGCACGTTAACCGCTCAACCACCGTGCAGTCAATAGCTATATTTTTGCTATTTTTATTTATTTTTGCCACAAAGGCAGTTTTGAATGATCGCCCATAGTTGTCGAAAAATGACTGAAAGGGATGATTTTAATGAAACATTGGTGTGTTTATGTTGACTTATGGTAGTATTAACTTCCATCAGAATATGTCGGGTGTTGTTGCAAAGGCAGACTTTAGGGTTATATCAATGGAAAAAGTAATGGATAAAAACACAAAATCAAACAAAAAAAAGTTTTGCCGAAAAGACAGGTAACTGTGCAAGCAGTGGTTGTTTTCGCTTTTGTTGACAACAGGGTATGTTAACGTGAGTCAGCCAGACAGAGGAGATGTTTATTTAAACAGTGGAACCATTTTCGACTCCTATAGAGCAGCTACACACAATAACCCGCTCAGAAAACTAGATCTTCCAGAATTTTCTTTGATTTGTGCCTCCTGCCGAAATTGTCTGTTAATTTATTTACACTCACGGCCAGCCTCCGGTCCCGCGAACTGATCTGTGATTGGTCACACACCCAAAGTGCTTCTTAACTACCAACAAACCCCACAGTGAGTGGGTAGGAGGTGATAATAAATGAATGAAGTCTTTGGAGAGCTAATTGTTGTGTTTAGAAGTTACTGGCAACTATGATCTAGTTGCTGGCTCCCTGACTTACTGTGTATGAAGTGAGAATTGACCGATACATCAGCCGGCCGATATATCGGGCCGATATTTGCGTTCTTTACTTGAATCGGTGTCGGCCGATATGCGCGTGGGTTCGCTGATGTATTTTTCCGCCGCACGATTTACAGACAGGCCGTCGGGCAGCTTTGTGTTGCTGGAGGACCCTGCTACACACGCAGTCGCGGTACCCCGCCCCCACTGGTGTATATAACAAGTGTACGTTTTCAACTTTTAATTATCCTCTAACAGTTAAACTAAGTTGAAATGGGAAACAAAAATGCCTACTGCATGCAATGTATGTGTTTGAGAATATTGCGGCGCTCAAGAGTCTTTTATAGCAGAGACCACATTTTATTTCAGAAGTAAGAGGAAATACCTTGCTTTTCACACCATACACAGTCCATCACATTTCACTGGGTGACCGCTAGGCATAACAGTTTAAGTCAGGGTGTGACAACAAGAAATCCCCAAAACAATGCCGTTGCATACACACTAAAAAGCGTACACTGCCTAGAGTTAGAGTTACGACAGAAATGTTTTGCACATGGTTGAATATTTATTCATTTTAAAGTTGATAATGCCGTTTAAATGTGAGGTTAAGAAAGCTGATTCCTACTGTGTTCAGTGTTTACATTTCAATAAATATTTGTTTAAACTTGAGACCTGTAATATTTGTTATCATTGTCATTTTTTCATGTAAATTGAGGGAGCAAATATCAGCCCAAGTTTGCTTGGGCCGATAAGGGTGATGGAAAAAAATCTGCATTTCCGTGAAAAAATACATGTCGGTCGATCCCTAGTATGAAGTGGTAATGTTGGCACCGCTGGTGCGGTGGAGTTCAGGAGAAGCCGGACGTGTGGGCTTGCCTCCAACTTTGTCTGCAAAAGTGTGCAAATCGCAGCATAATAAAACTTACAAACAATAAATCCTGTACTATGAATTGTATGGCCATAGGGGCGTTGACATGTCACTAATTTACATTTTGAGTTTGAGCTTTACTTTATATATAATATCATTGAACATCAACACTCATGCTTTCTGTTATTGCTGAAATGGGTGTCAGATGTTTTTTTTTTTTAAACCTTGGACAGTTGTCATGTTTTTGTTTGTTTTTAACCTTTTTTTCACAATTAGTGAAATGTGTGTGTGCATACACACTAAAAAGCGTACACTGCCTAGAGTTAAGGTTTTTTTGCTGGCTCAAATGTCAGCGCTTCAGTCCATTGATCTGTTTTCTATACGGCGTGTCTGACAGCTTGTGTTTTGAACAGCTCACACTGGGAAAGAAAATACACCTGGTATGACTTTGCACTGTCAGGCTGTATTCATGTGTGTATAAAGTGAAACACTGTGTGTGTGTGTGTGTGTGTGTGTGTGTGTGTGTAAAGAAGGAAATAAGCAAAGTGAACAGCAATATCCTGATAGAACCTGTGTGTTTATGTGTACTATGTGTGATGAGAGTGACAGAACATACTGTATTGGGGGGGGGGGGGGGGGGACAGACAGCCTCACTGCTATTTTGTGGGGCAGGCTATCAGGCCGTGAGGCAGCAGGGAGGGATAATAACAGAAGCTGTTACATTCTTGTGGTTTCTCTGATTTCAGCGTGAGGCAGGGGGCCGACTTTGGCTGACTCACAGCAGTTTGTGCTTGCTCTGTCTCAGCCTCAGTGCCAGCAAAAGTGCCAGTTGTGCAAGAGGACAATGCACAACAGCTCTTTGACACTTACCTATAAGAGACACATCATCAGGACAGGGTCTTCTCTGCATATGTTAGTACTACTTAAGCATTAGCCTCGCAGCTGACTAACTGACTTATTGTTCCGCTTCATCGTTTGAGAAGACAAATTTGTTCCTCGGGCCATTTAAGGGAAAATCTTTACTTTAAGTCCTTTATCTGAATATTTTTGTGCAGTTTATTTTTACCGGGTTATTGAGTGAGTGTAGCAATACGCAAATCAAATTTCCTGGTGGGATGAGTAGACCTGCCAACATGCACGCTTTTTACACTGCTCTTCTGACACTCCCACAAAGTCCCGCACACGGCAGACATGCTTGTTCTAAATGCTGCAGCAGGGGCAGAGCTGATCTGCGTTTTAAAGCAAGTATCGGCAGATGTCAATACCATACTGATATGGCTCGATACCCATCTGTGGCCAATCGATTGTAGCACACGTAGTGTAGACCACTCTTCCAGATGGTGTACAGCCCACTTTGGCGAATGCCTTGTCTGTTTTTGGACCAACATTTGCAATAAAAGTGACTATTGCAGCACATCAATTACTTCCAGCTGCAGTAATACTCTGTTTTATTACCATCGATCACCTTGCTAACAAGCTAAATAGTCTACGAGTTGTTGTTGCTCAGACAGTTGATGTCACATCACAAAAAGCTTTAAAAACAGGCGTGTCTAAAGTGCGTCTCATGGCTGCTTTTGTTAGTGGCCCCAGCACATTGTAGAAATAGAATTTAACAAAACAAAATGAAAAAAAATTGCTAAAGTCAAGCAAAATACTTAGCTGAAATATTGATCATAACCATAACTAGTAGCACATAACTTTTCTGGGTGTTCCTTTGTTGGATTAATTTTGTTTTTCCTGCACAATAACAACTCTATTGTTGAGTTAAATTTGCCTCATTGGCTCATTGCTGCCTGCGTTTCAGTCGTCTTCTGCATGGTCAGAAGAATTTTAACAGGCCTGGATCAGCATTCAAATCTCTTGAATCCATTGTGTCAAATTACTTTAAATAACATACAGTATATTTGAATGCACACTACAGGCACATCAAACCCACATTTGTAATGAGGCCAGTTCTATACCATACACTTCAACTATTTTTCAACTGAACCGATTCAGATTTTAATTGTGCAAATCGCAGGCCTTTATTTCATACCAATATCTACACAATAAGCGATATTAAAAGACTGTTCTCATGGCCAGTCATTGCACTGGCCACAGTCAGACTGTTATTTGAGTCAGAGTTGGGTAAGCTCCTTAAATGCCACGCACTATTTGGTGTCAAAGCTGTGCCAGTACTGAGAAAATAAAGGCTGCACTTCTGAGTCAGGACTTTGGCCTGGTTGAATGATGCCAGCAGAAATAAAGCTTTTCTAAGAATGCCCGGTGCTGGGAGATTTGCATCAGCTGTTTGAGTTAAACAGAATAAGCTGTGCATGCACCTTGTAATTTGCATCCTGCACAACGTGTCCAAGAAGGGGGGATTACTCAAGACACAATATATAAATCAGAATAAAAAGAAAATTACAAATCGCTTTCTCTGTCGTCTTTCCGACCAATGGCTAGCACGGAAACGTATGGGGGGTGGTTTTCAGGTGAGCCCACGCTTTCCTGTTTACTAACCACAATGTGTTCCGCCCACCTACATCTTGTCAACTATTTGTACAACCAGTGGTACAAGACACCTTTCCCACACAACTCTGTTGTGTTACATGAACTAACACATTTACTGTAAATAAGCCTTTTACTTATACGCCACTATTTGTACTGACTCTTCTATTTAAATTGAACTAAAAAAATAACTTATCAATGAATCGGGCTTCAGTGGAATTATTTATTTTGCATAGCTATCCTGATTCTGACAGCTAAAAACACCCTAACCTGCAGTCTACCAGCAAAGACATGAACAATTTAATGAACTGGATGACGCTGTTGTGAGTGGCTGCAGTGAAATTTCACTAATTTTCAACAAATGTATGGGCAAAAATCAGTTGAGTGCGCATTTAGTGTTTCCATTGTAAAACATCCAACTCGAGCCACCCTGCTTTTGTATTTTAGTTTGAAGTTTAGTTTGAAGTTCAGTGTGTTTTGAAGGGTTGATCATCCGCATTGTATCACCGTGAATAAATCAGATTCCAAGGCACAAAGGTTATGGTTGTGTTAAAGTACGGTTTCCCAGTTACATTAGATTTTGGGGTTACTAGAGGGTACTAGAGGTTGCTGGTTCGATCAGTATGTGGATCCTTGGGTTAGTTACTAAATCCCCATTTGTTCATGATGCTGCGTCATCAGATGGTTAACGTGGTAAAAGTGCCGAAGCTCTGCCTTCAAGGTGGAAAAGTGCTATCCAAGTGAAAGTCCATCTCCCATTTTAAACCATTTAACAGATCCAAAAAGGAGTAGGAAGAAGCTGATCTTGTTTAATCCTACACCTTTTCCTATGTCTAAAGATATGGATAATTTATTCTCCTAAGACTCACCCCAAAATAAACATACTTAAACATAGTCAGATGTTATTAAGTTAAGTTCTGAAGATTTAAGTGCTGTGACAAAAATAACAAACACATGAGTAAAGTTCACAGAACTTTCCCCTGAGGATTAGAAAGCTGCTTCCTAGTATTCCTTTGCCAGCGACCTCTTGATATTGTTAGTTCCGACCTAATTGTATTTCTCAGCAAAAGGATTAGACTATGTTCAGATTTAAATAACACAGGTGACAGTTTGTCAAAGTCGGCAGAAATTTGATGAGATTTCTGATTCAGGGCTCGAGTCCAGTGGCCTGAGCAGTAAACCTGTGTAAAAATAAGACTTCTGGGTCATTCTGAGGGTAGAGGGCATTTATAAAGCAACCATGCAGTTCATGCAGAAAAATATTCCACTCACTAATGGACCCAAGTATAAGTAAGTAAGTCAAATGCATGTACATACAGCTCCTAGTTGTATTCAACAATTCCAATCTTAACCATTCAAAATGACTTTCTTGATCATGTTGAAGGCAACTACAGTGGTACAGTCATCCCTTGTTCATTGTGGTTAATTGGTTCCAGCCCCGACTGGTTAAGTGAATTTCTTAATGTAAATTATAAATGACGAATGGATGGATTTATTGTTGATGTGGATTTCCCGTACAGCCTAACGAGACTGAATTCAATAGTGTTTCTCACCTTCTTTATCAAAGTGCTGGCACTCACAGACTACTTTGGCCCCATGTTGGGCTCAATGAAAAAAATGCACAATGAGTTAGCAACATGTAGGGTGTTTTGTTTGGGCACTTGATTCTGTGGAATGATACAGTACAGAGGAAACTGACTGGTGTTACATACCATATTATACGAAAACAGAGACAATTTGGGCAACGTTTTTGAAAACTGGGCATTGGGGGTTTGATTTTACCGTTTATCTTGTCACTTTGTGATTTAGTATTGGAAAAAATGTAAACTCATTAGACCCACACATATATTTTATGATACAAACATCAACACAAATTTCTTTCCCTTGTCTTTGCATTATAACACGAGAAAACGTGTTAATTTCAGATAGCTTACAGTGCTGTCATTGGGATACACCCACTTCGATAATGAAGACCTCTAAAAATAAACCTCTAACAACGTTGCATGGTTTGATATACACGGTGTGATCATGCATTGACACGTACACTGATAATAACATGTAATAGTTGCAGTATCTTGCCATATTTTGATGATTTAAAACACTACCGAAACTTTTCCCAAGGCGCATTAGGCGATACTAGCTAACGAACACGATTTCTAAGCTTACCGTATTTTCTGGACTATAAGTCGCTCCAGAGGATAAGTCACACAAGGCCAAAAATTCATAATTAGGTAGAAAAAAATATACATAAGTCACACTGGAGTATAAGTCACATTTTTTGCGGGTAAGTTATTTTCCAAACTACTTGACCAAAACAGACATTACGTCCTCTTGGAAGGCAAGTTCTAACAATAAAAGATTGGAGAACAGGCTGAATAGGTGTAAGATATGCTAACACAATGGTTATTCAGCTACACAAAAAATAAACATGAACAGAAAAGGTGTCCAGTGTTTATGTAACATAAACAGGTTTTTCATTTATAAGTTGCTCTGGAGTATAAGTCGCAGGAACAGCCAACCTATGGAAAAAAGTGTGACTTATAGTCCGGAAAATACGGTATATATGCATAGTTTTGATGACTTTTTTAAACAGTGATTTGAGAAATTGTGATCGAGTCGTGAAATTTGAAGCGCAAACTGGTGCAGGATTACTGGATGACATTTTTGTTTAAAAAATCAGCCCTTACAGTATAAATTGATGTACAATTTCTCCTGTTCTTTGCGGTGTTAACACGCAACATTTGCAAATCTGTAAAGTAATTAGTAGTTTGGTTTGACATATTCGAACATTCTTTCCGCTTCAGTATACATCACATATCACAATTATGTTCCAAAGGAGTAGGAAGAAGCAAAGCATACCACATTTTGTTCATTTCCCATGCAATATGTTCCTTTTGCCAGTTGTGAATGTGTTAGCATTGCTATGGCAATATAATTGTGCGGTCATTAATAGTTGCAACAGAGTCAGGTTCTAATGTATGACCCCTCCATAGGCTGATGCATGCATTTTATTCATGTATTTGATGAAGATCATTCCACAGGGTTCTGTGAAGTTCAACTTTGGTGTTTGCGTAGCTGTGTAATGCATTTGAAAGAGAAAACGGAAGCGCTAATGCGGGACCTGCTTCAGACAGCGTGTGGCTTGTCTTGTTTTTCCGCATATGTCCACGTGGCTAAATGCGGTGCAGGGCACAGCCAGCTATTTTCTGTGCCACAGTCCAACCACAGCAATGGGTTGCAGCTAACAACAAGAGATTTCACATTGAATTGTGCAGTTGAAATAGCTCACTGGCTTTTAGTAAAGAACCATAAAAGAAGACATATCCCATGTTGCAGGAAAACTTCTTACTTTGTTTTAGCAGGGTCAAAAATGCCGACTCCTGTCCCAGCTGAATTTTGGCAGGGAGACGGAACCAGATTGAACTGGTCCCCAGCCAATCACGGGACACATGGAGACAAACCAAATCAAACCATCCACACTCACATTCATACCTATGGGCAATTTCGAGTCTCCATTTAACCTAATATACATGTTATTTTTTTTTAAATATTTTTTAAAAGGCTTTAAAAAGAAGGTACATATTAAGTGTTTTAGTTATTATTATCACATACTACAGTATTAATTGGCCCTGTACCCTAGAAACCGCCCATGAATGATACGGGAAAAGGCCGAAATGATACTGTGTCAAAGCCCAGGGCAGTGATACTGATAAAATATAGAGTTTAACCATGTCCAGTATCAGCCCCCGTAGCTGTCCACTCAGAGCGCGCTGCTCTGGTATCGTGCCCGTGAAACAACCAATCAGAGAACAGCGCACAAGCGTGAACACACAGCGTTTGTTTTGCTGCCGTCTGTGCTCTGTCAACATGTCAGCGGTTGACACTCACGGCGAAAGACAAATAGGGAAAATAGCAAACAGAATATTAGAAATGGAACGTTTTCTCACCATTAATGAGGAGGACACTCTTGAAATGATCGAAAAAACTAAAAATGCAAATACAAGTCGGGATTAACTTTCTAAACTCCGCGCATGTGACAGGAAATGTCACTGTAACTATAAATATTCCTAGTGCTTTTCCAGTCACCAAAAAACCCAAACTTGATCAATGGAACTTTAATTGTCAGACATTGATAAGATAAGACTGTTGATAAAATATTATTGTTGAAATATTTTTGCAATTATTGTGTTTACACTGTTTATATAACACATGTAATAAACTGAAAATTTTCTGGAAACAAAATGGTCTTTTGATTAAAAAGTATGTGATAATAAGCTCATGATTAAATAGTATGTGATAATAAGATCATCACATGGTTTGTCTGGTATCAGGCCCAGTATCATACCTGGCCTGATACCAGACAAACCATGTGATAACCTGTAAGTATCGACACCTCATCCTTTGTTGTTACATTACGCCTTTTGCTCTACATTTCATTTTTTTGGTTTAACTTTATTTCTACCGTGAGCCACGCACAGTCCTCTATTTTTTTCTGTTCCCAGTGACATTGAAGGCAAAGCACACAGACATGCTGATGAAGCTGTAAAGAACCACCTCAAACATGAAGTGTTATTATGGCCAAGGGATCTCCTAACCACCTCGTTTTGCTTGATTCATTTGGTTCAAAGCTCCTTTATTCCGTGCATTGGACTTGGAAACTTTTCTTCCACTTCCTGGGGAAATTAAAACAAGTGCTATTGTTGGCTCCCATGCTTAACAGGAGTTACAGTCTCGCCATTGTTTCAACTTAACCCTCCTGAGTTTCTCTGCTTGGTAATTTCTTCTGCTCTGTGTCATTGTCTATGTGGAAGTTTACAAGTTTAAATGTGACTGTCTGGCGGATGCAGACAAACCCATAGTTCTGTGTATCCAGACTGGTTGCAAGTACCGCATAGGGAGCGTTCACATCGTGTGTTGTTTCACTGTTATGTCTTCTTTAAATAGGACATCTATGCACTTTTTAATGTGTTTTCTTAATAATTACCAAAACTCACAGTAGTGTAAGTTCCCACATAGGTATTTCTGTAATTGACCACTTGTGTGTATGAGGCCCAGTTGAAGCAACACTGATGCACTTCCTCTGGGAATCTTAACAGCTATCGTCTCATTTCTATTGTTCCAAAACAATGGAATATGTGGCGCATCTCTTGAATAAATTAGGATATAAAAAGAAATGTAAGTAAAGTTCAGCCATTGAAGGGACGTTTTATTTTTGTAGTGCAACTTTTCTTCATTTAGAGTGAGGGAGAATAATAGTTCAAAGCTTTCAAAATGTTGTGTTCATAATATACTGCACTGTGAGCCGTGGAGCAGTTGGGATTGTGCTGTGGTCGGTGTGCATGGCAGTGTGCGGCAGTGAGGGTGTTTTATGTATGTATTTATATGAGCGTCTTCCCACAGACAGGAAAATGTTGCAGGGGACTGTCTGTGTTTACGATAAGCTGAAAGGGGTGGAAGAGCCCACCAGTGAACAAGACTGCCGGTTTTTGGGGCACACACACACAAGCACATTCCTGCCAGTTTGTAAGCTCTGCAGGAAGCAATAATGTTAGCGTGCTTCCGGCACGCCAGAGTCTCCTCTCTGGGGAATGTGGCTATCCTCTGCAGCTCAGCAGAGCAAAAAGAAGACCACAGCAGAGCACAACGTTACGAGGAGTTGTTGAGAATAGAATTATTGAACTTTTTTACCAAGTATTTTTATGTGTTTGTTACTTAAATAATTACAACAAATATATGGATAGAGGAAAATGTGGGGATAAATGAATTAATCATTTTGTAATAAAATATAAACACATTCATTTGACCCCTTTAGAGGGAAAGACAATACATTGAAAAGTGCCTTAACTGAATTAAAATGATCAATTAATCAGTTTCATTGTTTTCAGTCAAACCAGACCACCCTGCTAGCCTGATGTTGACATTCAACTCCAATTTAGCTCCAGAACCTTCCCCTATATCTCTTCAATATGCCTCACACTTTAAAGTATAAAATGTATAGCTATTCAACTTTAATGAATGATCATTTAAGATGGTCGATGAACAGTCCAACTGTTCATCAATCATGAACAGTCCCATTCCAACTGTTCATCAATCATCTTAAATGATATATAAAGTTATATAAGTTTCAAACTTCTGCATCTCACAGCAACTAGTGCGTTCAAAGGGCAAAAGTGCAAAACCCTAAAGCTTGTAAAAAAAGCATTAAGGCAAACGTGTAAAAAACAATGGTGGGTGCATTTTACCTATATGATATTGAATATTTATATTTGGATCACATGTGTTTTCTACAGAATAAAAAAATAGGCCATTTGACCAAAAATTCCTGACTTTGCTAAATGGCAAATGTGTGCGAAGGTTTATGTACTTTCCCAGTGTGTGATGCATTTGTCTTAAGCCGGACGGCACAAAACTGTTAGGACAGGAAGAGAGCAGTGATGGCGAAACAGCCTATGGGGACAGTCTGTGTCAGACCTCATCATTTACGTATCCCACTGTGAGCCTCCTTCAGCGTGCTTCAATCGCTGCCTTCCTCTCGTCCCACTGTGCTCTGCTCTCGCAAACTGACAGGCAAAGCTTTCAGTGGCATCACGTGCATGTGTCTGTTTGCATGTCTTTGTGTACACAATGTAGCCCTGTGTGTGCGTCTGGCAAACTGGAAATTTTGATGACACTGAAAGAATGCTCACATTTGCATTTAAATTTCACACCTGCCAACTGTCAACTGCATGTTCAATACAATTTCTGTACATAAATTCATTAAAAACTTGATTTTCCTCAATCTGATATTGACAGGGGGTATGAGTATTGATTATATTGGCCTGCATCTAAAACCTCTCATATTGGCACTCTGATACAAGCATGCTGTGTGTATTTTTTTGTCAGAAAAAGACATGAACCAGTTCCCTGTGGTAGCACAGAACCAGGGAAGTTTAATACAACCTAACTTATCACACATTTGAAGTGGTGTTACACAGGAAAAACTCACTGGATGACAGGAAGTCATTAGCTGTAACAGAAAAGAGAAGCAGCTTGTCGGTGGTGGTTAAAATTGGGTTTAAAAGCTTAATTGAGCACCTCCAACCTCGATTTATTATGTCTAGCCTCCATACCCTACATCAGGGGTCTCAAACTCAATTTACTTGGGGGCCACTGGAGCTAGGGTATGGGCGAGACTGGGCCGCATCAGGTTTTCCAAAAAAAACAACAACAACAAAAAAACGCATTTATTAAAAACAGAAAAATGAATAAACTTTGCTTTGGTTTCGATTTTCTACAAGAAAAGCTCTGATAAAACATTCCACTGTTCTCAAATATCTTACTTTTTATTTTTCTACACAAAATAAGATGAAAAATAAATAAACAAATCAAGAATAAAGAAAATCAATCAATCAGTAATAAATAAAAATAATAATAACAATAAAACGGCAAATAATAAAAACTTAAGAAACCACATATAGTTGGTGGGTAGACAAATGATTTTTTTCAGATTAAAATTAACAAAGCATTATTAGAGCCCTGTAGACATGACAAAACATGACTATAGTCACATTTATACTCTTTTTATTTACAACATATTGCGCAACTGCAGGGTCTTGAGACACATGCTAACTCGCAAACTAGAGAGCTAGCAACATAAACGGTAGCCTTCAAGTTATTTACTTTAAACTTAAATAGCCAAAAACTTGCCACTTCCACACGGATAGGGAGGATAACTATTAACAGTTATTTAACCTTTAACATGAACATTAATCAAACGTAATAATTTTTTCTGGGTACATGATACCATACAGCATCCATATCAAACTTGCGCGGGCCGCACTAACATTAAACTTTCATATCAAGGCGGGGGCCTCAAACTAGTGTCCTGCGGGCCACATTTGACCCGCGGGCCGCGTGTTTGAGACCCCTGCCCTACATGCTTAACGAAGCAACAATGTTCCATTTTTCCTCAGACCTTATGCTGCAGATCGTTGTTGTCTTTAATATCACTTCATCATGCATTTTCAACATTCTGCACTACAAAATAAAAAAGTGATAAAAGTATGTATGATTTGGCAGATATCGTATTGATATTGGTAGGATAATATTCAAGGCTGTAATATCTGTATCGAATTGGAATTGAAAAAGGTAAACAATTGGGACACCCTTTGAACTTGCTAGAGAACTAGTTTCAGCGCATGTCTCCCAAGTGGCAGTGCACCAAAGAAAAGGAAAGCCAATGAACATCATAATGCTCAGAGAGAAGAGACGCGGCCACCACTATTAGCCACACTTTTAGTCTCAATCGCTCGACTGTCAGGAGAATCGTTAAGGATAAAGATTATGAATGCTCATGAATCCTTGACGGGACATGGATTCTGTGTACAGTTCCAAGGAAATCTGGGAGTAGAAGTATCTTTCCACACTAGACTGGGACAGTAATATCATGAAGGTAGACATTTTTGCAGGACAACCACAGGGATAGACGTAAGGCATGGTCATTTTTCCTACTGTTCAGGAAAAAAACTGTCATGGCACTAAGCCTGGGACAATAATAAATAAATTAATCACCCAGTAAATATAAATGGATAATTTTTCCGCCATCTAAGCCTGTCAAGATAATCAAGAAATCAATTAACCACACCGTAAATAAAAATGAATTCAATAATTTGGCTGGCCTGGATAAATTGACAAGACAATGACGTAAAGTAGCACAAAACGTTGGAACTTTTCACCTGCCTTGATTCCCCGAAGTATAACACCTCATTCTGCACCAAATTCATTTTGCTACATCCAAAACATGTACTTTGACCAAACACCCACAAAATGGTACACCTCATTAAATGTAAACTGCGGATTCCACTAGGGCTGCAGCTAATATTTTAGTCATCGAGTGTTCCACTGAAAATTTTGTTGACTCTCGTGATTGGGAAAAACATTTTTTCTTGGTTAAAGAGCAATAATGATAAATTCACAAGACAAAAAAAAACATTTCAGATTACATTTAAATGAAATTGTATTCATTTCATAAACACTAAATGACAGCTTTTACTTAAGTTGCTGTCTCGTTGGTAAATGTTTATTCAATAGTTCAGTTCATGTGTTTGGAACCAGATACAATAGACACAGACATTTATTTTGGATCAAGGTAACACAACAAAAGCTTAAGCCAATGACACCAATGGTCACGTAATAATAAATTGACAAACAAGTAAAATGAGAAAAATCACATTTCTGCGTTGGAGTTGCTGCAATCCACACAATCTACACAAAATGTTATGGGTGGCAATTGTGAAAGGTGTGTACATCTTACTGTAGAATTATTGATCCGTCAGCCGCCCTGAGCAGGTGTTTCATGCTGGGATTTCATTGTTGCAACACGGTGGCAACGGCGATACAGTGGTGCCGCGGATACAACAGATACATGTCATGGTGTTCTACTTCCTCTTTAGCCACATTTTCTGGGTTTTTTTTTCCCGTTTTTTTTTTTTTACATTTTGTTTTCCTTCTCTTTCATTGCCTTGTCGCTTTCTCGAGCCTCTTTAATCTTACCACTTCTTCAAACACACACTCCCTCCTCCTCCTGATCTGCATGGGTGACTTAAGTGCGTTGTTGATGCGAGCGATTTCTCAAAGCGGAAAAAATAGATTATATTTTGTAATCGAGGTACTTGAATTATCTCAATTATTGCTAAAAGAGCTGACGTCTGCATTGACGCACAATGTCAAATTCAGAGTATTTTCAGGCTATGTCTTTGTTTTTTTGTATATTCAGACTAGTTTTGGTCGATATGAAGCAAAAACTCATATGCCCATATATTTGGGTTGAATATATATATATTCAACCCAATAATTATTTTTTCCACAAAGTGAGTTTCGACAAAATCAAAACCAAATATCACTTAGGGGTAAATTTAGTTTAAGTTCCGACTTACACTACTACTCCAATTAAATCACAGTCTCTGAACAAACTCTTTCCTAACTGCGTTGTCGAACAATGGAGGTTTGACTGCACTTTGACTTATTTCAACCTGTTTATCTTGAATTTGGTGTAAACGGTTCCCCTGGTTTTGTCTCATTAATGTAACGTTGTTAACTGACGCATGCGTTGAAAGTTTGGCCTGATTAATATGTGTACATGCAAGAGGGAACTGGTTTCCAGTCACATAATCCTGGTATTGCACGGCGGACGAGTGGTTAGCACAGCTAGGAGACCCGAGTTCAATTCCACCCTCGGCCATCTCTGTGTGGAGTTTGCATGTTCTCTCCGTGCATACGTGGGTTTTCTCCGGGTACTCCAGTTTCCCCCCCCCATTCCAAAAACATGCTAGGTTAATTGGCCAAATTGTCCATAGGTATGAATGTGAGTGTGAATGGTTGTTTGTCTATATGTGCCCTGTGATTGGCTGGCCACCAGTCCAGGGTGTACCCCACCTCTCGCCCGAAGACAGCTGAGATAGGCTCCAGCACCCCCCGCGACCCTCGTGAGGATAGGCGGTAGAAAATGAATGAATGAATGAATAACCCAATCTAATAAAGGTAGTTTTCAAACCAATTGATGCAATAATTCTTTTTGGTTTGAGTGTATTTAAACGTACTGATGGATGTATAGTCTTTCTTCTGAGCGCTATGGGGGGAGGGGATGCTGCAAGGATGTGCATCACAAGCAGCTAACATGGACCATTCAGCATGCATACAAACTAGGGATCGACCGATATGTTTTTTTTTCGAGCTGATGCCGATGCCGATTTTTTTCCATCTGCTTTTGCTCCCTCAATTTACATGAAAAAATGACAATGATAACAAATATCACAGGTCTCAAGTTTAAACAAATATTTATTGAAATGTAAACACTGAACACAGTAGGAATCAGCTTTCTTAAACTCACATTTAAACAGCATTATCAACTTTAAAAGGAATAAATATTCAATCATGTGCAAAACATTTCTGTCGTAGTTTAAGTTCTATAACCTTAACCTCAGCCCATGCACTTGGCACTGGAAAACGTACCCTCGTTGTGATTCACCACTCTTGCAGTGTGGGAGGGGTACCGCGATTGCGTGTGTTGCAGGGTCCTCCAGCAACACAGAGCTGCCCGTCTGTAAATCATGCAGCGGAAAAATACATCGGCAAACCCACATGCCTTATTGGCCGATGCCGATTCAAGTAAAGAACGCAAATATTGGCCCGATATATTGGCCGGCCGATGTATCGGTCGATCCTTAATACAAACACTAATATGCTCACACAGCCCTTTGGACAGAGCAAAGCAGCTCCTGACGACAGGGCCATGACTCTTATGGGGATATCATACAGTATGCCTCTGGTAATGATGGATCACCTATGAAGGAGATAAATAGAAAAGGCAAAAAACATGTAATAATACAATTTAATCATCCACCTTTATACTGGAAAGGTTCACTCAAAATGCTCTTTGTCTATGAACCTTGCAAACATGCATACATAAATCCATGATTGATGAGTTTGGTGTGGAAAACCTTCAGAGCCCTGACCTCAAATACCCCTTTTTCATGTGTGTTTTTGGCTTACATTCCCAAGGTTTTGGCAGAGCTTTTGTTAGTGATGATTACGTCGCCTTAGGGATGCCGAACAAGACACCTTATTTCTGGTTCTTGCCTGGCTCCAAAAGGTTGCCGGGCCTAGAGGCTATATAAGGAACTTGCCTTACAGGATGAAATTGCCTTGTGAAAACAAAGTACTGTGAGTTTTGGTGTTAGGTGTGTAAACCAAGATGGGTGAATAAACAAGCAATGCTGGGAGCTTTGTCCGTCCACATCTTTATCAACACCACAAGATTCAACATATCAAAGGGTAAAATGAAATCTGCAATATCATACGATAAACAAAACCGCGCACAACAACTGAAAGAATCACAAAAGGATATCATACAAAAACTGGGGCATTTGACTGGACTTGCCCTGGCAGACCTTGCTTGGGGCGATCAATCCCGGAATTTGACCGTCCAGTTACACAAATGTCCAAAAATATTTTGCACCTCCGGCCACAATCTCTGTAAATCAATGTAGTGAATGATGAGCGCATATATATTCAATGGCTATCTGTAACAACTGTATTCCTTTCATTCGCATTCATACTATCATGAATTTTAATTTGGAGAGCAGGAATTGTTTGCACGTCCTGGCAGAGCTCTTTTGCTTCCAACCAACCTCCCATTCTTTTTCAATTTAGGTTCATTTCGATGTATTTGCTAGTTGCTGCCTTTTAAACCCTTTAATTATACAGTTAAACCTGTGTTCCGTACGCCCCAGTTTATGTATGATTAGGTTTTCAGGAAATATTTTTGCCAAATTTCTGTACATTGCCTCGGTTTCTGTACAGTCATATTGTACATGACACACTGGTCTGTTTGCCCTGTACTGTCGTTCTGTGAAATTGATTGCCCAAACAAAGACCACACTCGCTGTCTGCATTTTAGCTAAACAACACGCCATGGAGCCACAGAAAGTTGCGAGTGCCAGCAATTTCATAAAGATGAGAAACTCTATCAAATTTGATCTTGCCAGAATGTACAGAAAGTCTGTATCAGCGATAAAGTACCATGCATTTGTCAATCAGATTTATTTTGCTTGTCTTCCGCATCTAAAACTAGACTTATTCTCTATAAAATGTGTTTTTGTAAATACATTTGGGTGTCTGGGATGACTTAAATGGATTTACATTATTTCTTATGGGAAAATTGCCTCTGTTGTTTTCGTCTGACCTTTTTGAAACTGTAGTTGAGTATGCGATGATTTTCAGTGTAAACTTTGGTTCGATGAAGGGCTGTGCTTTGCTGTGTATATATCCGATGTTCTGAAGAATGATTTATCTCCAGTGATGAGCTGGCTAACATGAAATTGCAGCAGCGCTAAAATGCTATTTAAGAAGTCAAACTCTCTGGATAAAGATGTTGAATGAAGAGAGAATATTTTGATCTATTGCTCACCATTTTTGTTCTTGTACTGCAACGTCGCACTACATTTGCTTTGTCAAATTGGAGGAATGTGATCATATTTGGTATTTAAGTTGCTCCCCATAGTTGTGATACGAAAGCTGCCTCTAGCGAAGTTCTGTCGTACTTGCTGGCTGTGTATTTTCCACATTCCCTCTGAGGGAATCTGCTGTTTTGGGACTCAGAGTGACATTCTTTAGACATGAAGCACTTCATTTGCTGCAAGTCCTTACTTGTACTGTACATTCTTAGCCTAGTTATGTTGCAGTGTGAGGGAAAGGCACATAAAAATCCCGTATAGATGCTGCTTTATTCGAATCTCACTGTCAGCCTGCCATAATGTACTTAATGGACTTTACTGTAAAGAATGTTTGTTCACAAATTCTTTTAAATGGCATGTTTTTCACTCATCGCTTGTTCCTCCTTCCTGGTGTTTTTTTTACTTTGCAGACCCTGGTAGGAGCGTGATGAGCGCGCGCTTCCGCTTGCCTGCTGGCAGATCCTACAATGTCCGGGCGACGGAGCTGGAGCGAGACAGGCACCACACACAGGTTGTGTGCAACGTATTGCTACTGGACAACACCGTCCAGGCTTTTAAAGTCAGCGTAAGTATTTGTCTTTCATTCAGATCATTCCGGTTTTTGTCTTTATAGAGATGCTCAATATTTGCTTTCTTAACAATATTGGCAGCATCTCTTCCCTCACTCTTACGTAATGACTACATTCATTCTCCTTTTACTGTGATGCCGCTGGATACGGCTCACAAATAAGACTAATACAGCAATATGTAATGCTATTTCTCGAAAAAGTGCCGAGTTTCTTGTCAACATTTTGTCTCGACAATATAATATTCCAAAATTATTGATCAGTGTTCAACTATTTTAACATGTCCCCTCCCTGTTAGTGTTTTTCTAGGACACATTTTTCCTTTCCGATACCGATAGCCTTGAGTATCGGCTGATACCGATATCAATCCAATCAGATAACTAAGCACTAAGCACTAATCATATACGCTTGTATTATTTATTCTACTTTTTTATTTAAAGGTTTTGCTCAAGTGATATTGCTCACTAAACAACAACAAAAAGTGTACTGATAGGAAACACTCATTTTCAATTTAGATTAGATTAGATGTACCTTTATTCGTCTCTCAGTGGGGAAATTTACATTGCACAGCAGCAAAGGGGACAGAACCAGTTAAACATTTCAAAATAAACAGTATAAACAGCCTAAACTAAGAACAGTTTAACAGTTTTACCCAGGATTATATACAATACAGTTTCCAAGATTATATGGTTATGGTAATGGTAATGGTTTTATTTCATTTGAACATGCATCAAATTAATTGAGTGCATCACAGAATCAGTTCACAGTTCCACATGTCCAAAAGGAGTAGGAAGAAGCAAAGCTTATTAAATCCTACCCCTCCATCTGGTACTTTTACAATCAGTAACTGTTACATTTGTTCACTTCCTGCTTTCCATAATACAGTTTAAGGTTTGTTTTTTTTGTTTTTTTTTAATAATGTACCTCGTACCGAAGTACGAGGTGATATGACCATCCAATGACATAATGGGTACCATAGTAAGTGTCAATATACTGGTGATATATATAGCACATCATGACTGGTTCAAGACTCTTCATCCTTGTATTTAGCAAACATCAACTGCTTGTATTGTTTCTTGAATTGGCTTATCGTTGGGCATTGTTTGAGATCCTTACCAATCCATTCCATAGTTTGATTCCACATACTGAAATGCTATGGCTTTTTAACATAGTCCTAGCATATGTGTTATAAGTGTTTCAAATTTAGTTCTTCCCTGAGATCATATTTCTCCTCTCTTGTAGAGAAGTATTGGATGACATTTTTAGGTAATTGGTTATTTTTAGCCTTATGCATTATTTTAGCTTAGCTTTTTTAGCTATTTTAGCCTTATTTAGAAATAAGGAGTTACTCTGTAGGCGGCATTATGAATTATCCTTACTACCCCTTTTTGCAGTACATTTAGCGAGTGAAATATGAAATATGAATGAGATATATGACCAATATATACACTATGGGATCTTCCTAGTGAATTAAATATGAAGCATTAAGAATATTGCACATGGAACTTCATCAAGTACTGCACAGAGAATGGATCTATAGAATAAATATACTGGATATAAAAGTATTGCACAGATGTACATAGCAGTGTAGACGTCTATTGCGAGCAGTGCTGGTTGTACGGTCTAACAGCTGCAGGAAGAAAAGACCTCCGATATCGCGCCTTCACACACTTGGGGTGAAACAGTCTATCGTTGAAGGAGCTGTTAATTGGTTCCATTCCTGACCGTGATAGATGAATTTTCACTTTTCTGAAGTGACACACTTTTAGCATAGCAATATACCGAGTTAGCCTTCTATTTATTTTTTCCTATGACGAATAGCTTTGTAATTTTTATGGTGAAGAATGAGCCAAAAACTTACCACTTCCACATGGAATCGGAGAACTTTTTTTTTCCCCCACATGACTTAATGCATGGAAAGTCTCATGAAAGTCTCATTACTGATGCCTAGTACAGACAGAATACTGCCTATAACTTTCAATGTGTTGACTATAATTGGCCATAGTAAACCATGAAACTGATCAATTAGTATTATTATTGTTATTATTATTATGAATTTATTTTTGAAAACTCAGGCTAGAGCGAGGGAGCAATGTTTGAAGCTCAATGTAGCGAGGGAAGACTTAACTTGTTTCTACTGATATCAGACCTAGTATATCCCATTATCAATATTGGAATGGGACCCCCCATGTCCTACAACAGCAACGATACAAAGCTGCACCTTTTTATGTGGCACAAATATCCATATAAGAACAAAGTAATGTGCAAAGTATGAAACTTGAAGGTTATGTTCACACTGCAGGTCTGTTCCGATCTCGTTGCGTCTTTGTACGTATGTGATTTTTTTTCAACGTCAGTGTGAACAGTACAATTCAATTTTTTTTTCACATTCAAATTCATTAGTATAAATCCGATGTTTGTGATGCAACTGCAGTATACATCATTGAAAGACGTGTATAGCACAGCAATACACGTCTGAGGCTGAGTATTGAGGCTTTACTGGTACTCACAGATGTAGGCAGCCATGTAATTCAGTTCATTCCAAAAACATGCTAGGTTAATTGGCAACTCCAAATTGCCCATAGGTATGAATGTGAGTGTGAATGGTTGTTTGTCTATATGTGCCCTGTGATTGGCTGGCCACCAGTCCAGGGTGTACCCTGCCTCTCTCTCCAAGACAGCTAGGATAGGGTCCAGCATGCCCACAGCCTTCGTGAGGATAAGCGGTAGAGAAAATGGATGAAATTAAGAGTCTGCTCTGGCAACATCTCCCCATTGTATCATAAACATTTTCACTACTTGCTTCCCTTAGTCTTACCCTATACTGCATCTCCTTATGCTGCTTGAGATTTACTGGATGTATTTTGGCTGGTTGCCTTCCTACACGCATCCTACGCTTTTGATTTTTGTGGAGTGACACAACCTGGCTTCATTTGTGTTGGTCTGTTTACATAAAGTTAGGAGGATTTATTTGTAGCCTAGCCATCTATCTCACTAGATGTGCTTGTTTGTTTCCTTTAATTCCTCCTTTTGTTTCTTTCTACAATGGCTACAACAGAAGGACACCCCCTTTATGACTCACACAATTTTTCAAATATCAGAGACAGTGATGTCCCCCACACACGTTGTTGTTGCAGGTGGTTCTTAGGCGTGTTTTCAGACCAGTCCTACGCCTTTTGGCTATTGAGCTTTTTCCAACTTTTTTAGAGGGAGAGAATGAAATCACAAATTGCATGTGCCAAACACAATGTAGTTGCATGTAAAAATAATTTAGCAGTATCACAAAGTAGAAAATAAATGTCACCGTGCATTATCATCCTCCTCGACCGCTCTGCTTCCTGCTCACAACTACCCCCCCGCCCGCCCGGCCGCCTCTAGCTGAATGAATGACTCGGTCTCTGTCAGTGTCATTGATCAAACCCTTGCAGCCGCAGTAACTTCCTGGAAAGACCAGCCACCCTGAGAGCAACAATACTTCTATTGATCCGAACCCTGACCAGCCTTCATTCTCGTGGGGAGTGAAAATCCAGAGGCACTGACTTATTGTCATGGAAACGGAAGCATCAGCGGTGAAAGGGGGGCGGTGGTGGTTGGGACAACCTTGAAATAGGACTTAAAAAGCTTTGTCGATGAATGACCCTCCTCTACTAACCCATTTTAGAAGCAGGCTCAAAACTGATCAAAATATACATCCAGTTTTGGTAATACTTCAAATAGCTACTGTGTTTTGGTCTGTGGCTTTGACTTCACAAACTTTTGAAAGTTTATTGTCATCCCAATGTTAGTCAATACACTCCAGATCCAACAAGGGTGAGACCAAAACGTTTTGAGTAAGCAATCTGTTGAAAACAAGCATTTAAAGTAAAATAAGCTGTTCATCAGCTGATCAAATGTTTCAGATCACAAAGAAAAAAAAAAAAACTGTGGATTGAACGTCATTTTCTGTTAGCATGATCTCTTGGATGGCAAAGGCACAATGGCTTTCTCTCGTTGAACATGGTCAGATTGTTGAGCTGCATAAGTAAAGCTTCTCTCATCGTGCCATTGCTGCTGATGTTGAACGTAGTAGTAGACAGTCAATTTAAACTTCTTCACCGTTCCTGAGGGTTATGGTACAAAGAAGTCAAATGGAAGACTCAAAAAATGTCACCAGCCCAGGGACGGACGATCCAGTTGGCTGTCCGTCAAGACACGGGACAATTCTCAGCCCGTATTAAGGTCGATACTGGTGCCGAGTGCACTCCAATAACCATCAGACAGCATCTGCTATTGAAGGGTTTTAAGAATGGAAATGTCTTTAAAGGCCGTGTGTCCTTCAATGCTAAAAATTGTCTGTTTGGAAAAGCACAAAACATGGGACATTGAAGAAAGTTTTGTTTTCTGATGAGAAAAACCCCCATGAGGGTCCTGATTAGAGGTCTACACGGCTGTGCTTTTCCTTGGCCGCCCCGCC
Organism: Doryrhamphus excisus; assembly: GCF_030265055.1. NCBI lineage: Eukaryota > Metazoa > Chordata > Actinopteri > Syngnathiformes > Syngnathidae > Doryrhamphus > Doryrhamphus excisus. The sequence goes on from NC_080474.1 coordinate 8,423,270, forward strand.
CCACAGCCGTGGCACGACAGCCACAGCCGTCCACAGCCGTGGTGAGATTTCAGCGGTCGAACAAGTGCAAAAATTAAATTACCTCTTTTCAGCTCAAGATAGTATAAATTGTGTGAAAAAGATGATATAAGGAAGGATTATGGACAATATAGGTGACCTTTCAAGAAACAAATGAGGCTATCAATATTTTTTTATATTAGTTTTCCATAGCCGTGGCCACATCCGTGGCCATGTTCTTGAGATTTCTTCAGCCCTGCCCGCCCCGTTAGCCGAGGAGTCCGGTCAGCCGTGGGGCCCAGCCGCTCCGTGTAGACCTCTAGTCCTGATGGCTGCGATTTTATACTCAGGTGATGAACAGCCTTTCATTTTAAGCAATAAATTGCTTACTCTTTTTTTGTCGTTTGATATACAGTACATGCTGTTGTTATGCATTAACACATGCACTGATAATGTAATATTTGCAGTATCTTGCCATATATATATATATATATATATATATATATATATATATTTTCTTTTGGCATGAGGTTTGCGCATTTGGAAGTGAGCCCTGAAAGAAGTTTGGGATGGCTCAAAACACTGGGTTTTATAAGGCGTTTTGATGTCACAGAGGGGTGGATTTCCTTATATGGTTCAGTAGTTAGGAAGCACTTTGGGCGTGTGACCAACCACAACGGAGTGCCCGGACGCGGGGCGTGGGTGGAATAAATTAAAACAGACCGTTGTGTGCTTATTCTGCAAAATGTAAAACGTTTTCTGTGTAGGTTATTGTGTGTAGCTGCTCTATAGGAGTCCACAATTCAATGCAAAGGGTTGAAAAATGAGCATAATTGGTCCCCTTTAAACATAAAAAAGAATAACAATATTGTTTGTCGTCAGTTCAGTTTTCTGGTATTTCTACTAGAGGTTTGCTCGTTGAATAAGTAGAAAAAATCCAACCCTAATGTGCAGTCATAATCTTTTCTCCTTTTGCTTTTAATGTCCGGGTGTTCTCTGTCACCACGGCTCTCACACGTTCAGACACTATTGCTGTCAGTGATCTCGATGGACTGATGAAGAGAACCACAAAGAGTGTTTGTCTCATTCAGCCGCATCGTCAATCTCGTCTTTTCTCTTCGCTGCTCACTTTTGTCTTTTTCTCTATGACTCGCTGTCGTTGTACTTTCTCTCATTGTGTGTGTTGGTGCACACTCCCTGTCTTTTTACATGCTATTTATTTTTCCCTTGTGTTCTGTATGATGTCATGCTTTCTCAGGCCATCGGCTCTTCAAAATATAGACGATGCTCTTGTATGTTCTTGTGGAAAAGGAGCAGAAAGAATGTGTCGACATGCTTCTGTCCTCGCCTCTGCTTTGACAATGCACAACTGTTTTCTCCCTCTGCACTTTTCCTTCCAATGCTGTTTCCCTGTGAAGGAGGAATAAAATAGGAGCCAGAGCACCTGCACATCTGACTTTATACATTGTGGATGTTACTGACGTGCCTATGAAGGAAATGAAGCCTTTATTTTGTAGAAAAAAAACAGATTACAGACATGCCACAAAACTAAAGTCATTTAAAACTGCAACTTTCTGGCTGTAAGAAACACTAAAAGAAACCAAGAAAAAAAGTTTTGACAGTCAAGAACAAATTCTTTTTTCGATCAAGCAGTAGGAAAAAAATATGGAATCACTCAATTCAGAGGAAAAATTTATGGAATCACCCTGTAAATTTTCATTTCCAAAACAAACACATGCATCAAATTAGAAAGAGTGCTCACACCTTGTAGAGCTGTTGTACCATGAGGACTGACATGAATCATGGCTCTCACACGAGATGTCAATTGAAACAAAGGAGAGGATGATCAAACTCCTTAAAGAAGGTAAATCATCACAGAATGTTGCAAAAGATGTTGGTTGTTCACAGTCAGCTGCATCTAAAATCTGGACCAAGTACAAACAACATGGGAAGGTTGTAAAAGGCACGCATACTGGTAGACCAAGGAAGACATCAAAGCGTCAAGACAGAAAACTGAAAGCAATATGTCTTGAAAACAGAAAATGCACAGCAAAACAAATGGGCAGAAAGTGGAGTCAATGTCTGTGACCGAACTGTAAGAAACCGCCTAAAGGAAATGGGATTTACATACAGAAAAGCTAAACGAAAGCTATCATTAACACCTAAACAGAAAAAAACAAGATTACAATGGGCTAAGGAAAAGCAATTTATGAAGACGACTGCCTGAAGAAAACCTGCAAATTTCCACAGTCACTGATGAAATGGGGCTGCATGTCATGTAAAATCATGTCATGTAAAGGCATTTATCTTCAATAAATGCACAAGTCTATGTTGACATGTTGGACATTTTTCTCATTCCATCATTTGAAAGGATGTTTGGGGGTGATGACATTTTCAAGATGATAATGCATGTTGCCATAGAGCAAAAACTGTGAAAACTTTCCTTGAAGAAAGACATATAAGGTCAATGTCATGGCCTGCAAATAGTCCGGATCTCAATCCAATTGAAACTTTGTGGTGGAAACTTTGAAAATGGTTCACGACAGGGCTCCAATCTGCAAAGCTGATCTGGCAACAGCAATCAGAGAAAGTTGGAGTCAGATTGATGAAGAACACTGTTTGTCACTCGTAAAGTCTATGCCTCAGAGACGGCAAGCTGTTATAAAAGCCAGAGGTGGTTCAACAAAATATTGGTGGTGTGTTGGAGGGTTTTTTGTTTGTTTGTTTTTCATGATTCTATATTTTTTTTCCTCAGAATTGAGTGATTCCATATTTTTTCCCTATGGCTTGATCTAAAAAAGAATTTGTTTTTGACTATCACAACTTTTTTTCTTTTCTTTTAGTGTTTCTTAAAGGCAGAAAGTTGCAGTTTTAAATGACTTTAGTTTTCTGTCATCTGCTTTTTTTCCCTACAAAATTAAACAACTGAATGAAGGTGATTCCATAATTTTTGCCAGGGGTTGTATAAGCAATATCTGATTATTAAACACTTTATTCCTCTCCAAGACAAACAATATTTACGATACTCAATGCAAAATGGAACACTAAGGGGTACTTCTCTTAAGAATTCACATGTGATGGAGAAGTGAACAGTAAAGAAATGAAGAGCAGGGCACACTATGTGTCAGACAGTGTCAGTTGACTCCCACTTAACAAGACACACACACACACACACACAGGGCTAATAGACGACTGGTGATTCTTGAGGCTGCCATATCAACAAGCCGACTGTCAGCCATCAGTCTGCTTGTGCCTTGCACATACATTCACACACTCACGCATGTTCACGCACTGGGCTGTAAAAGTGTGTCAGCGGGGAAAAGAGAGTGGTGGACGCAAACACAGTAGGGCAGTGTGTGTGTGTGAGTGTGTGTGAGTGTGAGCCCTGATGGCGTAGTTACATACTCACACTTGATTTCAGCAGGATCAGGTGTGAATTTCTGCTCCACTTGTTTCCACAGTTTATCCTCTCACCCTTCCTCCTCTCTCATGGAATTATGTGCTATGAACGCCTGTGTCAATCAATTAACTGCTGGTCATGTATGTAACCTACAGGGGCATAGTAAACATACAACAGCAACCCACATGTTCGGAAATCAGACTGTTGTTAGCGCATGTGTCATATATGCTGAAATTGTGGCACCCTTAGAGACTGGGTGCATCTTGAACATATTTTACCCCCTCAGGTGGCAGTTGGTGGCAGTTGGTAGCTAGGTAGCTGTTGTTACCCTTTGCTATATTTTAGTTTGCACACATCCTTGCAGATAGATGTATGAATTCACATGATTTTTTCATTTTTTGGGGGTGGGTTGAAAATTTTTTGCATCCACACTGTGCCTGATTAATAAATAGTTTGATCCAGAGCGGATCACTGGGTGAAAATAGTGTAATACACAAGGCATACCTTGGTGTGGCGCTGCAAAAAGACACGCAGACAGAACCACAGCACATCAAACTATAGCAAGAGAAAGAACGCATTCGCATAAGTTTGTCGTCTTCCAGTTTCATCTCAGACTTAGGACAAAGTGGAATTACTTCTACGAGTCATCTTGGAAAATAAGACCACAAAACATTGGGAGAATGTCGACCTGGACTTTGACCTGAAACCATTTTCATGTGGATAGACTCTGAGATTGGTCAGCTTATAGTATTCTTTCAGGGGGCCTACAACCCGTCTCCATGAACATATTCGCTTCTGTTTTCGGATTGGCTGGCTGTTGTAACACATCGATTGGTAACACTTCCCTTCTCTAGTAACCTGTGTTCACTCGCTACCAAAGCTAACAGGCTAAACGGTTGGCAAGAACGGTTGGTACTCTCTGCTGCTGACCAAATAACCAAATAATAAACTAGTCTAGGAAACACATTCAATATAATAACCAAGATGTCAGACAACTAATTTGATTTGCTTATTATTCTTCTCAAAATAGTAGGTTGGGTGTCTGATTCAAATATGTACTGTAGCTAAGATGAGACATATGCATGTATTAGTCCCACAAGGTGAAATTCCAGGCTTACAGCAGAAATAGTACAGGAGTACAAAAGCACATGAGTAGAGGAAATGCAAAATCAAGATATGCAAATCCAGAAGTTCTACATACTATTTATTGCTACGAAGCCATATTCAGAATTCATCTCGATCGGTCTGTATTTTTTGTTTCTCCTGTAGTTTGTTTACCCTCAATCTTTTGTGGAGAACTCTGGAACCGGTTGCATCACTCTGTAGTCACTACCTTGTTATGGTTGCCACACAGTGTGTATTTTGTTTGATTTGATTTTTTAAGAGGCTCCACAATACTACAATATGCCTCAGGTAATCATAAGTTTCATTCTTTGGGCATGTTATGGTGCAGAGAGAGAGTAATATTGATAAATATGTTTATCAGTGAACAGTTAAATGCGGTAGACAAGTATGGGGGGAAATGGTCTTTTCAGCACCATGCTTTTACACAATATGACACTTCCAGTGAAGTTCCATTGAACGAGATATGATTTAATTAGTTCCTCCCGACTGTCTTGTGAAGTTCAGTAACAGCAAACTGACAAGGGCATACCTCAGCGACTGGAGCAAAGGAACACATCCTTTAAAAAAAAAAAGAAAATCCACATACTACATTTCTTCAATGTTATGATCCTACTTTGAATGAATTGTCTGATTGTGACCTTATTTGCAGAAGTCAGATCATGGGCAGATCTTGCAGGATGCCGTCTTCAAGCACCTGGAGCTGACCGAAAGAGACTACTTTGGCCTGCACTTGGCAGATGACTCCTCGGATACCCCAGTCAGTATCATGTTTGGATAATCTAGTAGTGAGAGTCTGATGCACCAATGAAAGGTGGTCTTAAATTAGTTTCAGTGCAAAAGGATGCATATAAACATAAGCCATTTAATGACATACTTTGTCCCTAAATATTTATCCATACCTTTGGTTGCAAGCATTTGGGTCTGTATACGGTATGCAAGTGTGTTTGCATATTTTTGTCGTGTGTGTGTGTGTGCATGTGTGTGGCCATTGGTGAATAATTTAGGTGATGTAGTGGTGCTGTGGAAGCGTTATGGTGTTTCTAAGTGTCTCTCAATCAATATTTTACAGCGCTGGCTCGATCCCAACAAGCCCATCAGGAAGCAGTTAAAAAGTAGGTGAAATCCACAACATACCACTTTTCCCAAGCACCTCACACCATTTTCCTGCAACCACTAAAGCCAGAATCTGTCAAGTCTGAATAAATGCCACATTTCAGAATTCACCAGCTGCTTGATGCTGCAATCTGTAGTCTGACCTTAGCCAAGGCTGAAAATCTGCGCTCCACCTCCAGCAAAATTATCCACTCCACATGATCTGTGTTTTCAAATGTTGAGTCTGCCAAAAGCAATGATTAAACTCCATTTCAACTCTTCTCTTAAATTTGATAGTAAGCCCTTTAAATTTAGTGACATCAAGCTGTGAAACAATCAAGCACTATTCAGATGCCACCATTGCAGATCGGCAGTAGTATAGAATTGCTTCAATTTCATTTTGGCCTGGAATCTTATTGACCCAAAGAGATTTGCAGTGTCATTTTATTTCACTTGGTTAGCTCACCACCACTCGACACACCATGATTGCTTTTCTAATTGTACAAGACGAGGTTCAAAGCTTGCTGTGCCAATTCGTTTGGCCGACGTAAACCGCTGCTGCGTACTCATGTGATGACCAACTTACTGCATTTGTGCATGCAAACAAAAGCTTTAATTGGTTCCAAAAGATCAGACCAAGTCCATGGTTCTCGCCCGGATGAGGGTGCCATGTCTTGGTCAAGGATGTGATCCTGCCCCAAGTGGAGGAGTTTAAATACCTTGAGGTCTTATTTGGGAGCCCGACCGACATGGGCATGGACATGGGCCGATAGCAATATTGAGAGAGGGAAGGATGGAACATGAGATCTGTCTACATTCCTACTTTCACTCATGGTCATTAGCTTTGCTTTGCTTTGCCGAGTGACTGAAAGGAAACAATTGCGTCCGAAATGAGTTTCCTTTGTAAGGTAGCTGGGCTCTCCTTTGGAGATGAGGTACTATTAACTGGGAGAAACTCAGAGTGGAACCACCTGGTCAGGATGCCTCCTGAACGCTTCCCTGGGGAGGTGTTTATGGCACATCTGACCGGTGAGAGTCCTTGAGGGATCCCCAGGCTATTGAAGAGACAATGCCTCAGGATCTGCCGGGAGGAGCTGGAAGAATTAGCCGGGGTGTGAGAGATCTGGGCTTCCTCTGCTTAGGCTACCCAACGTTGGATAAACGGACGAAGACAGATGGATAATTGTTTTACATAATAGTTTTACATGCAGGAAACAATGCAAAATAATTATAAATAAGGAATGGATGGATGTTATTGTTGATGCAGATCCTAGTGAGATTGAGTTCAATTGCGTTTCTCACCTTCGTTATGAAATTGCTGGCCCTCGCAAATTTAGTTGGACCCATGGCAGGTTATTTACTCAATAGAAAACGGACAGTGAACCAGCAACTTTGAAAGGTCCCTTGATTTTGTGGAATGATACAGGTACAAACAGGGCAAACAGATGAGTTGGTTCAAACGCGGACAAAATTTTTAGTCGAAAGTTGAGTCAGATAATATCAATATTCCACACACTTTCTTGTTTTAAGCTGTATCATGTTAAATCCGCTATTTTGCCCACTGAAACAGCTCTTTTTGTCACCAACCTCTGCTTCCTCCTTTGTCTCTTCATTTTCTGCCAGGAGGTTCCCCCCACAACTTGAGCTTCAGAGTCAAATTTTTTGTGGCAGATCCTAGTAAACTTCAGGAAGAATACACACGGTAGGATGATTTATTTTTAATTGCTTCATGCACTGATTATTATTGCAAATATACAGTGATGTGAAAAAGTGTTTGTCCCCTTCCTGATAGCTTATATTTAAGCCTTTTATATGCAATGTTTGAGAGTCTTAATAGTGAATTTGTATTATATAATATGTAATTATATATATTTGAATAGTGTATTTTTGTTAATCATAATTTATCTGTGTCTTTGAGACATGGTCTAACTTTGTATGTTTTTCCCCTTTCAGGTACCAATATTTTCTTCAGATTAAACAGGACATATTAACTGGAAGGTGAGCCTTTTTTGTATCGTATCACCATTGCATATGTTGGCTCACATTTCTGTATCACAGGGAGTTAAATCTCTCTTGTGTAAAAAGAAGAAAACAAATAACTGGGCTCATGTTTGTATGGCTCTAAATCGCAATTCTGAGTGTTCTCTCTCGCCCTCCAGATTGCCCTGTCCTCACAACACAGCCGCACTTTTGGCTTCCTATGCTGTCCAATGTAAGTAGTACTCCCTGGATGCACTCGCTCTTCATTATGATTGAAATCCAATTCATTAAGCAGCTCTTTATGTACACACACTGTTAAAAGTAATGGCTGTGGTTGGTCCAGTGCCCTTATGGCTGCTGCTCACAAGCCATTACTATTCAATTAAGCTGTGGTCTGTTATTAATGGCACTTTACCTGAGTATGCAGGGAGGTATGCAGGCCACAGTTGCCGTCCTTAGTGGTGCAGATGTGTGCAGATCTCAGTGGCCAAACAAAATGAGACAACTGATCGTATCACGTCTCCCTTTAGTATTATTCTTATATAATGGCAATGCAGGCTAACAGTCATAAAGTTATGAATCAAACCAGAAGCAATATGTTTATGCTTGTCAAAGATATTCTATATGACAGGACCATGCTGCTGTTTTTATGGATCTTTTACAAAAATGCTGGTCAAGAGCCTCTTTATGTGACAGGATAGGTTTTTAAGCTTTTGTGCAAAAACACGAGTTAGAGCATCTCTATATGATAGGGCGCTTCAAATGAAATTTCTGAAGGGGTACGCAACTGAAAAGATTGGGAAGCACTGCTCTATAAGACGGTACCACTCTGCTGTTTTTAAGAACCGACTGCAAAAACTGCTAGTCAAAGATCCTGTCTCTATGACAGGGTACTGTGCTGTTTTAAGGACCTTCTGTAAAAACTGTGGCCAAAGATCCTCTATTTAATCGAAACGGTAGTCGGATCCTCTTTATGACAAGACAACTGTGCCTTTGATCAAGACCAAGTGCAAAAACACTAGTCAAAGATCAGGGTGCTCTGTTGTTGCAAAAAATGTTGGCCAAATATCATATATATCACATATTAGGGCTGCAACTAACAATTATTTTAATGAATCCATTAATTGGTCAACATTATTTTTTTGTTTAATCGATGAATCTGATTTAATTTCCGTTTCTTTGGGACTTAGAGACTTTTTCCCTTCCCGAAATCCTAGCTAAGAGGGCATGGAAGAGGAATTTCTCTGACACTGAAATGGAAGTAGAGAAGTATGAATAACAAAACATCGTACACACTCTACTGGAGATTGCTTGCTCATGTGCATCACAATAAATAAATATGAAATAACTAATAAATAAACTTTAGGAGCAGGGTTCGCGTTTGGCATTGGCTCGTCTGCTCTTGGGGGTGGCACTTCGTAGGATGCACGTAGCAAGATGATGTAGCTTGCACTCGACAGGCAGCGCCATAGCCAATTGTAGTTTCACTGTTCTACCACTAGGTTTTGTGTGTACATGTGGTAAGAGTTGTGCATAAATGTACGAATTTTGCTACGCACCAGTGGATAAATCCCTGGTTTGCTTCACAAGATATCAGAATGAGGCAAAAATGTAAATCACTCTGAAACACTGCTTTCATTGATGACTAACAAAAAAATAGTCACATTTGAGTGGCTGAAATATTTACTGTGCATTTTAAACTGAAACAATTAATCAATTACCACAATAGTTGTTGCAGCTCTACTGTAAGAACCTCCTTCAAGACGGCTAGTAAGATCCTGTGATTGACTTTCAAAGCTCCTGTTTGTATGACAGGAGCTGAATTGCAACAATCCTTCAAAGATGAGTGGGCCAAAATTCCTCCACAGTGCTGTCATTTTCAAGTTATTCCAAACGCTTGGTTGCAGTTGTTGCTGCTTAGGGTGGCCCAACCAGTTATTAGGTTTAGGGGCCAATCACTTTTTCACACAGGGGAGTCATGGAGGTTGGATTTATTTTTTCTTTTAAAAATGATTTCATATTAATGAATATGACAAAGGCTGCCCGGCGGGAAAGTGGTTAGCATGCAGGCCTCACAGCCAGGAGACCCGAGTTCAATTCACCCTCGGCCATCTCTGTGTGGAGTTTGCATGTTCTCCCCGTGCATGCGTGGGTTTTCTCCGGGTACTCCGGTTTCCTCCCACATTCCAAAAACATGCTAGGTTAATTGGCCATTCCAAATTGTCCATAGGTATGAATGTGGGTGGGAATGTGTATATGTGCCCTGTGATTGGCTGGCCACCAGTCCAGGGTATACCCCACCTCTCGCCCCAATACAGCTGGGATAAGCTCCTGCAATGAATGAAAAATATGACAAAACTGTTGTTTGACAAAGCTGTTTTTAGGAATCTGCTCCGCATTAGTCGCTCCCAAGTTTGAACTCACAGGCCACTGTGATATCGTTTATCGTTTAGAACAAGCCTGATTGGCCAGTTGAATAGCCCTGTACTACATCGACCACAAGGGAAGCCTAATCGTATTTGACTGCAGGTTATAGTGTGTGTTGTTCTGACAGATGTTTGTGATGGGTTGTGCTCATCCTCTTGTGGTGCATATCACCTCCCCCCTTCGCCCCTTCTGCTTTTTCGCTACTTCTCTCAGTCAGATTTTGTGGGCTTGCACACTACGTATGTAGGTCAGAGAGGAGATTTGGCCTACTCCACCAACACGGTGACACTACTGCTTTTACACAGGAAAAATACAAACACGCTCTGCAGCTCAATTCTCACTTCACTATGTGCCAGCCAGATCATGCAGATAAATGTTTGCTTTGGGAAGAACCAGCTCGAAAGCAGCTGCATATGCTGCTAATTCAGCCAGCTTGGCCCACGTGCCAGCACTGATCAAACTAAATCCTGCATTAAGGCCTCATTCTGAAACACTGTGAATCTATCTTGCTTACAACTGACCAAAAGCGGTCTGAAAACAACTGATATAGGCTCCAGCATACGTCCACGGCCCTAATTAGGACAGGCGACATAGAAAATGTCTGCATCATATATATACATAAATTGACAAATGTATGTAAATAATTGTTTTAATGATTTGAGCTCCAAGAGATGGGTACAATAACTGGTATTAGCTTGTGCCTAATGCTGCGTCTATTGACAGCCGTGAGGCAGTCGACATATTGTCAGGAAAAGGTGTCCAAAGGTGAAGTACACACTAAATTACCATCAGCCCATATAAATCCATCACGTGAAACGGCGAGCTGAACAGCTTGTTTACGCTTTGCTGCTCATTATTGAAAGCCTGAGCTGATGCAAGCTGAACTGAAGCGTGTTAAAGTAATAACTGCAACCAACACTAGTCTCAGACTGGAGCTATCGACTCAACATGGATTTCTCCCTGGAGTTCTGCACGCATCAATAAGCGGGTGGGCTGGAATTGATTTATTTGTCAATATGCTTAGGCTGCAGACGTGTAGCTTAGTCCAGGGACTACTTGAGTGAATTGATGCTTTTGAACTTCAACTGCGAGCTATTGAGCTAATGGCGTTGGGAATTTGATCCACGCGTCCTTTCTCTGATGGCTGAGAGACTAGGGAGCAATTTCCCCTCTGATATTTTATCTTCCCGAAAAACAAACGCTTTTATTCTCGTAAATGTCCTCTGTGTTCAACATTGCTTTGTTGTTAGTGAACGTTTAATTTACCTTACCAGCCTCACACAAATCATTGTTGATACATCGGCCTCTCTTCATTCCTTTTACAATGAATAGTGTTGGTATGTTGTGCTGTTGCCTTGGAAATAGAAAATAACAAATCCACTGCTCTTATAAACGCTTTTATTTTGGATATAATACCAGTAGCCCTTTGCAGCACAGTCACTTTAACATATCTGACATTAATATTCCACTTTTTCCGTCTTCCCTGTGCGTATGTGTGTGTGTGTGTGTAGCTGAATTAGGGGACTACAATGAGACGGAGCATCCTCTAGGCTATCTGTCTGACTATTGCTTCATCCCCAACCCCCCACAAGACTTCCATAAAGAGGTTGCCAAACATCACCAGCAGCACAGGTAAATGCAGAACTTTGTCCTTGAAAACACTCCTTTGTGCTCAGATGAAGTACCTGTTCATAATCTAGGATATTTGCTCACCCTTTGCCACACTGCAGTGGGTTTTTTGATGAGATGACCGTGCTAGATATTAGTTTTCTTACTCGATGTAGTGATATTGTCCAGCATTTTGTTACCGATGCCATTTTTGGCAGCAGCACAAATCATTGTTGATACATCGGCCTCTCTTCATTCCTTTTACAATGAATAGTGTTGGTATGTTGTGCTGTTGCCTTGGAAATAGAAAATAACAAATCAACTGCTCTTATAAATGCTTTTATTTTGGATGTAATACCAGTAGCCCTTTGCAGCACAGTCACATTAACATATCTGATCGCCTACGATCAACAAATAAGACAAGTTAGTCACCATAATTCACCATTAAAAATTCTATGAAACAATGCTGGAAACCTACAATTTTAAAGGTGCACATTTCTATAGTGCTCATTGCCTCTACTGTAGCTAACATTAGCTGGCTACAGTTTGCTAATGACAGTTAGCTAATAGCTGAGCAAGCATAACATCAACAACAGTAATATAGAGTAGACAGTATTACTGATGCCTCATATTTATTGAGTGGTACTGTAGTCCTACATAATCTGATATACACTTGTCCATTTATTATTTTAGGCACTGTGCAGCACAACCCACCAGCTCTCCTAAGATGCTGCTCTCAACAACTAGTTCCTTTCAGACTAGCAGTCGCAGCTTGGTCTTTGATAACCCTATAGAATATGATGCTGTATAGAAGTTCATTGTACTCAACATTTCCAGGTCAACTTTTTGGAAATTAGACTATAAATTGCACATTTTCCCAAATTTTACAAAAGATTATGTGTGAGGTGGCACCCCTAAATCTCAATGGATTTCCTCAAAACTTTGCAAAAGACATTTTTATGTTCATTAGAAAAAAATGGAATGCCAGCCAAATTGATATTATGAAAATTTGCTTTGACCGATTTGTAAAGCAAAGCTGTAAAACTTCATCCTAAATTTTAAACTTTACACCTCAGTTTTGGAAAAGATTGCACTTTTTGTGTTTCTTCCCATTAAATAAAATAACAGAGCTTTATAGAATTATAATCCAATGTAAACCAAGTATTTCAAATGTTGTTTATTTTTACATTAATTTTAAATAATAAAACAGGTTAATAAAATATAATTATAAACATTTAAATATAGTATTTATATTTAAATCATAACATATTTAAAATATGTTAAATACCGCAAATATTTAAATTAGCATTAGTTATGTTTAAATGACATATTTCAAATAGTCATTTTAAAAATACGTTCTGATTTAAATATACATTCTTAAATTTTAAGATTCATCCATTCATTTTCTACCGCTTTTCCCAGCCTATCCCAGCTGTCTTCGGGCGATAGGCGGGGTACACCCTGGGCTGGTTGCCAGCCAATCACAGGGCACATATAGACAAACAACCATTCAAACTCACATTCATACCTATGGACAATTTGGAGTGGCCAATTAACCTAGCATGTTTTTGGAATGGGGGAGGAAACCGGAGTACCCGGAGAAAACCCACGCATGCACGGGGAGAACATGCAAACTCCACACACAGATGGCTGAGGGTGAATTGAACCCTTAGCTGTGAGGTCTACGTGCTAACCACTCGAATTTTAAGATTTTCAATAAATAAGATTAGTTTTTCATTTTTATTACACTTAAGGATAAAAAGGATCTAAGGATAAAAAGTGTTATATAAAGGAGACACCTTACTCCCTCCCACAGGGCTTCATAGTCAATGCAATTTGTATATTTACAATCCAAACAAATATTTTCTTTGGATATATGGATGCGTGGAGCATGGCATCACTTGTGCACCGATATCATTATGGGCAGGAAAATGGATATCACTATGAACCGATATCAAATTTTTATGCCTATATCAGTCTGACCTCCCTAAATGAAAATATGTTGCAGTACAAGTAATTAATTCTGCCATGTTCACCACCACTAACGCTCTATCCCAGCCATTATTCCTGTCATTGCCTACTATTTTCTTTTATTTTATGCTCCACATCTGGCTCAAGCGCACCTTTTCCCTATGTCTTCTTAGTGAACACATCCCTCCCGCTGCTCTACCGTCGCTGATCCTTGCCTTGTTTTTTTACTCTTTGTCTCACCCCCACCCACCCTCTCTCTTACTCTCTCCCAGTGGTCTATCTCCTGCCCAGTCGGAGTTTAATTATCTGAACACAGCACGCACGCTAGAGCTCTACGGGGTAGAGCTGCACTATGCAAGAGTAAGTAAGGTTTGATCTTCCTCTGTTAATGCCAGCCTGTGTGTGTGTGTTTATCTGTTTGTCCTGTTTTTTTTAATCCAAAGCAAAACCATATGGCCTCTTAGATTACCATTGTAGAATGTATGCCTCTTCCTCCATACGTTTGTCTCTGTGATTAAAAAAAAATATTAAAAATGATCCAAATCTATTACTATTTGCAGCACTGTGCATACATACGATGCCACCCACTATTACTTCATCATGTATTTAGACAAGCTTATTAGTGGAACACAGGTGACTGTGGCTGCAGGCTATCCGTGCAATGCAGAAGTGACACACAATAATTGCAGGGTTGCCAAGTGATCAATTGTATTCATTCTGTCCATTCAGTGTTCTGGCTGATACAAATAGCAGTGGTTTATTCTTGAGCTGAATTTAGTCTAGTTACACATTGTAAAATGTTGGCTCCAAGGCTGAAATACTCGCTATCAAATACAGCATCATGACGCAGCCTTCAGGTTGTGTCAAGATAAAAAGCGAAAAGAGAATAGGCCATTAGGTGTTGGAATAGTCTTTTCATCTCAAGTGTGTAATAAGCAGTTGCTCGTGTTTTTCGACAAGCGTATACATGCCATTTGTTTTTAAGGAAACGTGCACTTTTTGGGGGGGAGTTTTTGGCCATCATCCACAATCTTTATGTGAAACATGAGCACATTTTGCACTTTTCAATGCATTCTAAGGAAAGACTACGAGTTGTCACAACGAGCGTGAGTGAGTTAACAATGCACGTCATTGGGGCGTACTTATTTTGACTGCGGAACCCCCTAAGAAAACCTCTAACAACATTGTATCGTTTATATACTACATCAACAGTACATTGATGATAACTGTAATACTTACAGTATCGTGCTGTATTTTAATGATTAAAACATTACCGAAACCGTCGTGTTACTCTGCCAGCTAGGTTAATATACTAGTCAATTGTGTAAATGGAACACTGTTGGCATTTTTTTGAGTGCTTTAGCATCAAAATAGGTACCTCCCATGGACAAGCATTGCTAGCTAGCTCATACTAACTCATTTTCTCTTGGTAGAATGCATAGAAAAGGGAAAGAAATACCACCTGAAGTATTTTTCTGTATTAGTTTTTTTGCTCAGTTATCTTTTATCCACCTTTTTCAGGACCAGAGCAACACAGAGATACTTATTGGGGTGATGTCCGCTGGCATTGTGATTTATAAGAACAGGGTACGGATCAACTATTTCCCATGGTGAGTACAGTTGGAAGTTGACGTCACAGTGATTTTGATTCTTATTTTTGGAACCAATGATAATCCCATCAAGTATATTTGTTGTTGAAATAGAAGGAAGCTGGCGCACTGCTCTCTCAATGATACGAGCATGACAGATTTACCTACTTTCCAGCGACATTTATTCTTCTGCTAGATACTTGCTCCATGCTGCTTTTGTCAAGACACAGACAAGTAAATAGATAAAGACATGCAGATCGACTGCAGAATAAGACTACCACAGAAGAAGACCGCAGAAGTAACATAACATTTACTGTAAATCACAGCTGAAAAGAAGTCCTCCTCATGTATCTAACAGGCATGCTACATTCAAGCATTCAGTTTGAGATACTCTTTCATCAGCAGGCCAATACATTCAATTAGACTTTTTGGGCTCCAAGGTGAGTGCCTCTACTCGGAGTTCAGGCCAACAGCAGAACCTGCCAACTCTCAGTGAGTGGAAGCGTGTGGATAAGGGACAGGACTTGGTTAGAAAACTCAAATTCCTTTGATATATTAATTCTGGGCACTTCTTACTGTGAGCCATTCCTGGCAGCTCCTCCTGACCAGTTCAGACTTTGCTCTTTTGGTCTGTGCAGTTTAAGCTTCACTTATACTAAGCTTCCCCCCCTTGTGTCCTTTCTTTTTACTGCACATTTTTAATGCACAGGTCATGTTCGTGTTTGTGAAACTCTTCTATTGTTGGCGGTTGTACTGTGGTAGTTTATAGCTCTTTATATTTTGGGTGTATATAAAAAGTAGACTCTCCAAAAAGTGGCCCCTAAAGTTACAGTTCAATATTTATGACATTTCTTTATTTGCATATGTTGGTATGGATATCACCCTTCGGTCCACAACGATATTTATTGCATAGTTGCATGCATGACTGAAGACAGGCCCGTTTTCCGGTGGGGGGGTTGCAATGTCAGGAAAAGTCTGAAACTGTGATGCAAAATGAGAAATGTTGTTCTTCTATGCTTCGATACCCAGATTATTTTGACAAAATTGGTCTTTTTGAAAACCATAACAACATCAGACCACAAAACAGGCCTGTGTTCAGTCATGCAAGCAATTATGCAATACATTTCTGGTATGGACTGAAGGATGGCGTTCACACCAACATCTGCTAATAAATCCATTTAAATGTAACTTTAGTGGCTACTTTTTTAATACAGGAACTACTCGAGTCCTTCCAGTACAATGCAATACCAACCTGCTGACATTGAAGGCACTTCCCATGATAAGTGAATGGTCGTTACTGAATTTGACTTTCCCGTACTTAGTCAATATAGTGGCACCATTACATGGTTGTAATAGTTACAGATATAGTGATGATAAAATGAACCTTTGATTCTTCTTTCTCTTTGGGCTTTTGCCTTCACAGAACAGCAAATCAATCTCCTCCATCCAACCCTGTCTTCTGCATCTGTCTCTCTCACACCAACTACCCTAATGTCCTTTTTCACTACATCCATAAACCGTCTCCTACTTGGCAGCATCCTTCTACCAATATTCCCTATCTCTCCTCTGGACATGTCCCAACCATCTCAGTCTGGCCTCTTTGACTTTATCTCCAAGGCCTCTAACATGTAATGTCCCTCTGATGTACTCCTTCGTGATCCTATCCATCCTGGTCACTCCCAATGAGAACCTCAACATCCTCATCTCTGCTACCTCCAGTTCTGCTTCCTGTTATTCAATATTTTCTTGATTGATGGTTTAATGATTGAAAAACCTGACAGGAATATCACAGTGATGAGTGTAATGAGTGGCTCTGATATAAACTGTAATTTCATCCTGTAGAACAATTGTCAGTGGAAGTCATCATCAATGTGCTGTTTGCAAAAACACACAATTTCTGTTCCAGGAAGTACAGGAACAGTTGTTCGCTTTCGTCTCCTCAGCCATCACACATGTTAATTTGCTCGGGAAGCACCTTGAACACCTACCAACTTCAAAGCAAGACACTCAGCCATAGGTATAGGAACAAATGACTCCACTAAATGCACTTCCATAAAAAATCAAGCAAAGTGTAGCAAAACGGCCAACAAATAAGGTACACTTAGATAGGCATGACTCATGCTTGCTCGGCCTGGGCACGTGTGTTTGTGTGTGCGTGCGTTTATGTGCATGTGAAATATATTTAGCAGGGAGTGATGAGTCACAGCAGCCACAGAGCTCTAGGAAGGGATTATGTTACTCTGTGCGGCTCATCAGCACACCTCTTACTGTGTGCGCGCGTCTGATTTAAACATAATGTTACAACATGACTGCTTCCGTAGCTGCAAGATGGGATGATAGATTGATGTGCAAAGGAACCACTGGGGAACCGCATACTCCACAGCTATGTAGGCCGAAAATATAATGCACAAAAGCCATTTATGGTTATTATTTATAGTTACAGTCAAACCTTGTACAGCATTGGTGTACAAAGCTAAAGTATTCACTGACAGGTCGCATTTGAAAGTGCACATAAGATTACACACTGGAGAGAAACCGTTTTCTTGCTTGGTTTGTGAGGAAAGATTTTATCAAAAAAAATATTTAAAAATACTTGCACGTCAGTCCACAGTATCCACGCTCAGTCCACGCTCTGTGGACTGTCCTGTCTTTATGGCACACTGTTCTTCAGCAGATATCTGCAGCTGTGTGTTGGCCGGACGGCATGTTATGTCCCCACTTGAAGTCTTTCCCTGCCCAATCAGGCTTGACAAAGTTGTCCATCATAGCAAATAGCACAGACAGGAACGTGAGGTGCATTCATTGACATCGGGGTCACACACCCCCGTAACCCACTTTTTAGTTGAGAATCACTATGTTATATTGTAACTTTTTATTTTCTGTGGGACCAGTCACACATTTTGTGGTCATACACACACACACACACCAAAAAAAAAAACTACACGTGACCGCTTTGACTGACTTTATTTTAAGAACTCTGAAACCTGATGTGGCCTGCAGTGTCGCATTGATCCAAATTGGACACACTTGACTTCTTCCTAGGCCCGTGTTCCACCACCGATGGCAAAACTTTCAAAAGAATACTTTGTATGGTAATATTACCAGCGTTTAAACTAAAAAACTTTAAACTGAAACTCATTGTTTTTACAGCTAAAATTAATCATTTTTTTCTTGTTTTCAGGTTGAAAATAGTGAAAATCTCCTTCAAGTGCAAACAGTTCTTCATTCAGTTGAGAAGAGAGGCGGTAAGTGCACACAAGCACAAATGTTTAAGGTGTGTTTTGCACTTAGGACACAGGCTACTGTCCCCTGCTGGTGTGGAGCGGTGTTACATTTTAAGGCAACGGAGAGCATTTATGAAAGCTACAATGGATGTACATCAGAAAATGACATATGTCGTATGATTGCACGTATTCTTTTGCCTCTGTCTTGTCTTTAATCTCTGGAGCTTATTAACTCTTAACACTTTTCTCATGTTTCTCTCAAACAAGAACCTACTTCTTATTACACAGACACACACAAATCCTTAGTGGTAGTCTTTAAGGTTTCCCTCTTCCTTGCACTCAGACTGAGACCCGTGAGACACTGCTTGGTTTCAACATGGTAAACTACCGGGCCTGCAAGAACCTGTGGAAGGCCTGCGTGGAACACCACACCTTCTTCAGACTGGAACGACCCATCCCGCCACAGAAGAACTTCTTCTCCCATTATTTCAGCCTGGGTTCAAAGTTTAGATACTGGTATGAGGCACAATCCAAAGTGATTTGCCGTCAGCTTTTGACATATGGACTTTAGCGTTTAGCATTATCTGAAACACACTTGTTTCAGAAACTTGCACTTGCTGAATTATTCATGGTTAACCCAAAACCAATAGTTCAATTTACGTATTTGTGTTCCAACCTGCAAAATAGGACTTTTGTTTTTGCTACAAGTTATGAGACATTTTTTCTCCCGTCACTGTATAGAGTGCGTCAGATATTCTTTTGTTTTTTTGACAGTATATTGACTATCTGTATCTCCCTGGATGTTCTATCTGTAGTGGGAGGACGGAGGTACAGTCTGTACAGTATGGAAAGGAGAAAGGCATCAAGGACAGAGTGTTTGCCAGGTAACCATCATGTCCTTCTTAGGGTTCTATACCAACCCTCAGATATTGTTTATATTTTTGGCCTCTGTGCCAGTGCTACTGAAGCGAAACCGATGCTCTGCTCTGTGCAGATCTCCCAGCAAGCCTCTGGCCAGGAAGCTGGTGGGCGGAACGGACTGGGAGACGGTGAGCAGGAACAGCCTATCAGATGAGAGACTGGAGACTCAGAGCCTACCCACCCGCTCACCGCCCGGAACACCCAACCAGTAAGTTTCAATCAATTTCACCATTAATACTAGATGATCTTTCTTTTTTAGACCTTCTTTCTTACACATTTTGTTGAGTTCAGTCACGTGACGTGTGTGCTATCTCCACAACATGTGACTTCATGCTGCAAGAGACATCTCTCAAACCAATAAAAAAACCTCTGAAGATGTTATGTTATGTTTCTTTGCTTTAGTGAAGCTTTCACAGACTGGGTGCGGTTTAAGTAAAAAAATATGCAATTCATATCTATTAATATGCAGTAATAGCTTTTTAATCACAATTAATATGTGTAAAAAGGCCATATGAGACTCGTGTACTGCTGTAAATTGGTGTCCATAAGGGAGCTGAGGGGCAGGTGGACAGGAAGTGATGTTGAGTTTCAGCTTGGTGTGGGTTACAGCTGCACTAGCAGCCCATGTTTTTATATCTTATTGTGCCTGTTGTGTCTCACTGAACAATACAGCAACATTACTGACACCACAGATATTTGTATATATAAATATTAGCATATTTATAGAACACTGCTGAGTTTCCAAATGTAGTCAAAGTTACAGTACATTTCAGGAACATTTGTGACCTCTATTTAAGTGCTTTGTACGCATAGACACTCATAAAGATGAAAGTTTCCTGAGGCACAAACTTTTTAGAGTGCCAATGTCATGTTTATGAACTTTTTCAGACCTTGTTTATGTCGTATCTAGCTTGTTTTACTGAGGGGGGAAAAACATCATGGCGGGAGGAACGCTCAATCTGATGTCACTAAAACAATCATTTATGGGAAGATGTCTCACTTAAACCTTTTTATCCATAGCTTTTTAACTGTTGGTTTACCATACATTTAGATTTATTTCATTATGTAATTTCAGCATTTTTAAACAACCCGTGTAAAATTTCTTCCCTTTTGGCAGGTCTACACATCTACATTTTGTCTTTTTTTTTCTTGAAATTTGTTTGTATTAAAATGAATATTTGTCAGTGAATAACAACAACAATTGGAAAAATAATGGGGCGTTCATTGTCAGTGCAGACCTAGCAACAAGTACTCAACATCCAATTTAACTCTTGAATATCTAGATGTAAGTTAAACCAGCCCAGGCTGCACGGCAACCGCGTGGTTAGCGCGCAGGCTTCACAGCGAGGAGACCCGAGTTCAATCCCACCCTCAGCCATCTCTGTGTGGAGTTTGCATGTTCTCCCCATGCACGTGTGGGTTTTCTCCAGGTACTCCGGTTTCCTCCCCCATTCAAAACACATGCTAGGTTAATTGGCCGCTCCAAATTGTCCATAGGTATGAATGTGGGTGGGAATGGTTGTTTGTCTATATGTGCCCTGTGATTGGCTGGCCACCAGTCCAGGGTTTCATTCTCTAGCGCTTTGTGTGTGTCTGTTAGGAATTCGCTGTTTACACAAGACGGCACGCGGCTACGCCCGTCGTCTGTCGGCCACCTGGTTGATCATGTGATACACACATCGCCCAGCCTGCCTGTCTTCTCCTCCAATCACAAGTCGGCCTCCTCCACGCAAGCCAACAGTATCAGCTTGGACTCCACACCGTAAGTGCCACACCCACAGAGACAAATTGTCAAATAAAATGAAAACCCAAACTTTTCTGTTCTGTTTAAAAAAATACCTCACCCCTGTCTGACTTGTGCTTTGCTGAGTTGACTGTCTGTGGCCTCCCCCAGCACCTCCACGCCCTCTCCTAGCCTAGTGACATTTAGCCCTTTGGAAAGATGAAGCCTTTGTAAAAACACTTGTAAAATGTGCTCTCAGTGGGTAGAAGGGTGGAGTGGTTGAAGTGTAACTCGACTGGAAATTTCTACGTGCCTTATTATGTTTGAACAATATAAAGTGTCTCGTCAATTATTTAAGTTCTGCAATAGTGTTTCACAGGAGCGGCACGGCCAGTGAGCAATGTATTTTGTACCAGCCCACATAAAAATGTTCTGCGTTTCTGCAGTGTTTGCTCAGTTTACTTTAAACAGCTTAAGAGACCACTGTATCAACCAGTCTAAAACAACAGCAGCCCCGTGTTTTGCTGTTTGTTTTTCAAACCACCATTTTTCAAGAAATCATTAATCTACAGCTTGGTTTCGGATCCCCGCTTATTAAGGCAAATAGTGATTTGACCGCCTTCAAAGCATATCGCACACTCACGCACTGAGACACCAAATTGTTGCCTCATCTTTTTATTACAGAGCCAAAACGATGACACAATCCACTGCATTCTCATTGTTGCACAATGCTTATTATCCTCGACTATTTCTCATTCTTGGCTGCTATGAGTGTCTTGTTCATGGCAATCATTACATGTTTTAGTAAGCGTCACCTTTTGCATAATCTGCATGAAATGAAAAAAATCTGTGAATAGGTTCTGAAAGAAGAAACGCTTACATTGTCAATTTAGCACAAAATTTACTGCTTAGAGCAGGGGTGGGCAAACTACAACCGGGGCCACATGTGGCCCACCAAGTGTTTGAATCCGGCCCGCCAGTTGATTTCTAAGTATTTCAACTTTTAAACATAGAAACTGGCAACATGACTTGCAAGAAAAAAACAAAACAACAATGCTGTAAAATTAAATGACATAGTTTGATGTGGCCTGGTGTTTAAAGTGCTCCTGAAAAAAGGGACATGAGAACATACAGCTGATAGTATAACACTTTTACAGATAAAATTAGACAAATTATTCAAGGAAAATTACAGGCATAGAGTAGTGTGTGTGTGTTAAATATATGTTCTGGCCCCCCGGACAATTTTGTTAACTCAATGCGGCCCACCAGTCAAAATATTTGCCCACCCCTGGCTTAGAGCATAGAAAACCTGTTTATGACTTTTTAAATGAGATTTTTAACATTATTAGAAAAATTTGTTTTGCTTTCTGTGTTTCTTTGTTCACTCTTTGTAATGCATGCATGCATGTATACGACCATGTAATCTATCCCCAGGGATACATTGCAGTCCTGTTGAAAACACTATCCCTGATAGCAAGGAAACTTTTAGGAAAGGAATTTGGGCATTATTTGCCACTAACTAGACGAAATGTCTTAACTTTGACTGACTTTTTCTGGACAGTTGTCACATGCAGAGGTTTTTTCCGCAGCGATAAGTGTTCATGTCTCTGCATAGTCATGCAACTTTACTGAACGGTGGAAAGACAGAATGAGAGAATGTGCCACCTTGTCTCACGCCTGCCCTCCTGCTGACCTTATTTTGCGGTGTGTGTGTGTGCGTGCGTGTGTGTGTGTGTGACACCAGCAGTCAAAACAAAGATCTTTGACTGCTGCTTCCATCCCCCAAGGACAACACTAGCCGCGCACACGTGCAGTGACGGTGTGCAAGGAGAAGGAGTCATGAAAGCGTTACCTGGCTAACCTTTGGCTTTACACAATGAGATGTGTGTCGTTGTCACATTGATAAGCTGGAGGGTGTTTTCCTTCCTCTTGAAAGCACATTACATTGACGTAAATGCATTGTGACAAAGACAATGCCGCCAGGCCTCCTGGTCTCTTGTGACCTTTTTTCTCTCTGTGTTCTTTGTCTTATGTTTTTTTTTCTGAATGGATGTATTCTACTTGACTGCATACAGGAACAGTATTGAGTACATGTACTGTAAAAGTGTCTTCTCTCTTTCCTGTCTTTTTCTCTTGTCTTGCTGCTTCTCTGTAACTGACAGGTCTCCCGAAGGCATGGACGGCCAGCCTCCAGCTCTGCCCCCCAAGCAGCTGAGCAGGAAGACCTTGAGCCAGATCATCCAGGCCCACTCGCAGCAGAGTCTCTTGGACAACCACCTCAATGAGATGTACGATGTTCCTGCCAACACTGACAAGACCACGGTCAGTATGGAAATCCAAGATGCAAAGCATTATAATACAATCTGCTAATGATGACGGGGATCTGGTCAGTCAACAATGGCTTTAGTAGACAAAACATGTTACTGTTGGCCGCAATCATGAATTACAAGAACATCAGCAAATTTAGCTCGAAGAACATCAGTGAACGTACAGTCGCTGTCTCCACACATGCAGCACCGCACGCACACAAGTGCTCAGCCTGGCGCCTTCACGACTTCACAGACAATTGGACAACGCAGATCTCTCAACATCGCACATAATGTAACTTCTGGGTGCCGATGTCATCATTTTTTTTTATGGCCCGTCCAGCCATTGGAGCAGATAGTATTGTTGAACTCAATGCCCTTACATGCTAAACAGATTTGCTCTGTGTCAGGAAAGGTGTAAGCTACAACTTCCCTGTACTATGAAGGTTTATTTGCCGTTATTTGATGGTTTTGTTATGCGCATTTGGAGCGACCGGACCTGAGCAAAAAGGACCAAACGCAGAAAAGAAGAAGAGAAGCTGGGGTGGGGGGTGGAGGGTGGTGGGGAGACAGTAGACAGAGAGACAAAAACAGCAGCAACAACAATTCCCATAACAACAACAGTGACAAACAGGACTGCATCAGTTAAATGTCAATGATGGCTAAGGGTCACAATGGAGATGATATCACTGAAATGAAACAGTCCAACTTACCAGTAGCAATAGTAACAATGAAGACATGAACCGTGATAGTAAACAGAATTACGGCCATACAGTCGCAGTAATTAAAATCACACTGCTTGACATCATTATTACTGTAATAATAGCATACCAATAGCATATAGACATCAGGGATAAGATGGTAGATTGTGTAGAGAAGCACCCACAACCAGGCCCCGAGCCCAGGGAGGCACGGACCGCCAAGGGATAGCACCCCAGACTCCTCTTGACCACGGCGTCGGGGCTACAGCAGTGAGGCAGACAAAGGATCGGGCGGGGGGGGGCGCACATGAGCAAGTGGAGGGGGCACGCAGGCGAACAGCAAGGCACCCCACCGCGCCGGCGGGAGGAAGTGCCACAGTTCCAAGCCACAGGGAGGCCAAGCACTAGAGCCGAGGAGTCAAGACCAGTGCTAGGCCACCATCCACCGGGAGGCCCGACCTCACCCCCCTCCCCCAGAACCAGCAGCGCACCACCCACGTACCGGAGAACCATCTCCGACAAGCCCT
This sequence comes from Doryrhamphus excisus, assembly GCF_030265055.1. NCBI lineage: Eukaryota > Metazoa > Chordata > Actinopteri > Syngnathiformes > Syngnathidae > Doryrhamphus > Doryrhamphus excisus. The sequence continues at coordinate 8,447,861 of NC_080474.1, forward strand.
AAGACAGACCGGGGACGGGCAAAGACAAGGAACGCGATGCAGCAGAGCTTAGAGACCAGTGGTAGCAGACACCCAAACGCCCGGGAGAGCATCGTCCCCCCCAGCAGGCCCCCCCTCTGAGGGGCATGCCCCCCCACCCCCACACGCCACCCAGGCCCCTGTCCCCACGAGCGAGATCAGGCCCCATCCCAACACAGCCCGGTCCCTGCAGCAGCCACCACAGCGCAGCAATCCCAAGCCACCACCGCATACTTCAGGCCACTAGCAGCATGGACCCCACTGCCTGGAGGCCGCTGAACGCCCCCTCAAGGGCACGGTGGTGCCCGCGACAGACCAAGGGAGGTAGCGCCAACCGCGCCCCTAAGGCAAGCCCCAGCGTCAGCTGGTTCCAGCGGGACCTCCAGGAAGGCTAGGCAGACCAGACCAAAACATCCCGCAGCCCAGGGTACCCCAAGCGAGCCACCACAACCCAACAGCCAGCGGGCCAATTGCGGGGGTAGGCAGAAGGCTCTCCGGTCCAGCCCACCACACCTGTGTGTGTACTGATGGTATTGTGTAGATTGTACAATTAAAAATAGGCCTGCACCAAAGGGCTGATCTATGTGTGGTGTATGTGTGTGTATGTATCATATGGAGTAATTAAAAGTTGAGGGAAGCTGAGCAATGGTGGGTCCCATGCCTGCCCAGTTCCCCCCCAGAACGGAGTGTCTAAGGTGCAGTTAAAATTGAAGGGTGACCAAGCCAGAGGAATGCCGAGAACAAAGGGGCATCTGCAAGGAAACCCCTCACCCCCGGCACAACCAATTGCAGATCACCCCCCAAGGTCCTACATGTATGTGGTGGTGCAGTGCAGCAGGGAGGACCGGGGCCCACACACGCCCACCCCGACCCCGACCAACCGAGCGGGGCGATATCATCATTATTAACGAGCCCCTTTCTACAGGCAAATATAACAATGTAGCGACTCTGAAGTTTTGTGTATTAAGTAGTGTTTTGCGTGGCCCTGAACGCAGGTAGCTACACTGATAGCTACATTTGCTGAAAACATTAAAGCACAGACATGTCCAATAGATGAATCAGGCTGGTATCAGAACCCCATACAGATGCTGAATCATATCTCTATTAATTGCTTGTTTGACTTGTTCTTTCAGCTAAACGGGGTTGTCCCTCATGATAATCTGGTCTTGATCAAAATGAGACCTGATGAACATGGACGCTTTGGCTTCAACGTAAAGGTAACGTTTACTGTCCTATGTTCAATGGCTCATTTTAAAGCTGCTGTTATTTGTTATGACATATCTGATAGCATTTCTGTATTTTTCTAGAGACTTTGGTGTTGTTAAAAAGGATTGTTTGAATGTCTGTTTCCAGGGTGGAGCTGACCAGAAGATGCCAATCATTGTGTCCAGAGTTGCTCCTGGAACATCAGTAAGTAAACACTTGCAATGAGGATTTTCAAATGATAGGCATATGCCGATAATGGCTTGATAATGATAATCATAATTACCCCTTTTCCCCCCCCATTATTAAATAATTGCCGATATTTTGTTGGGCCTCTGGCGCAGGCAGGGACCTTTTTTAAATTTGTCCTAACTGTCATTGATATCAGAGTCGGTAGCATAAAACCCTGATAAGAGCATCTCTAGTTTTTGCATTTGATAAATTGTTTCATTGTTTGACCTGTTTTCACCTGTGTCAGGCTGATCTGTGTGTACCCCGCCTGAATGAGGGCGACCAGGTCGTCCTAATCAATGGGCGCGATATCTCTGACCACACCCATGACCAGGTTGTAATGTTCATCAAGGCCAGCTGTGAGAGCCACTCTGGAGAACTTATTCTGCTGGTCCGACCAAACGGTGAGATGTTTGCTGCAGCAGCAGCAGCAGCAGCAGTAGCTGCAGTATCTGCATGGAAATGCTTTGCTTTGTTTGCACTTTCTGTATTTTTCTCAAAGCTTGCATTATCACTTGGAACTAGGACTTCAACCAAGGATTTTCATAGTCAAATCTGATATGATGAATAGCAAATGTTTTTTTCTTCTTTTGTTTTTTACGAGCAGCACTTAATATTAATCTCGACAAAAATCTAATTTGGGACTTTTTCCACCTCAAAGAAACAGGCTAAAACGCCCAAATAAACAAATACAGAAAGCAAGACAAAACTAAACCGAAACAGTCACTGTTACCACACATCAGATAAGTGCACATAGAATAGGAACGTCATGCCGAAACTCTGTTAGCAGCCTCATTTCTTGCATTAAAATTCATATTCGGGTTATAACATGAAGTTGGCCCAACAGGCTTAAATCATATGCTGTTGGTCATTGTACTGTCATCTGTAAGAGGTTTCACTTACAGGGGTTATTTTTAACCTTTTCAAAATTTTCCCAATTCTTTAGTAGCCATTATGAGCTACATAAGTCCGTCATGTCGAAAATCTGCTCGTAATTGATACAACCAATAAAAATGCTGCGAATCAGCAAAGTACTGTAAATATAAAACGAAAGGACACAAAATGGTGCGTGCTCACAGACGGTGTCGCTCACTACATTGCAAAAGAAATGCAATAAAATGAAAGTTCGCTTCCGCTTATCCTCATTAGGGTTGCAGGGTTATGCTCACTTCCACTAGAGGCGGGGTACACCCTGGACTGGTCACAGGCTCGGTGCAGATTTTCAGTCGTGTTCAGACATCCTTGCATCTCTGCTCTATGAAAGCCTGTTCTTCCACCAGCCTCAGGGAGTATTTAGTGATGAGTCATTGAAATTCATGGTGCTAAGTGGGTCAAAAGGGGATTTACACATCCAGTGTCACATCAAAGCAAATACATGAATTCTTAAATGTGTTGATGGCCTCCTGTTCTGACGGCTTTCATTACAAACCACCTTGATGCCGATGTCGTTCCAAGATCAGATGACTATTTCCTCTTTGTTATCAATGCCCTTTGCCCTCTGTGCTTGATCTCGAGGTCTTGAATGTACTCTTTTTCCATCCAGCCATCTATGATGTGGTGGAGGAGAAGGTGGACTCTGAACCAGATTTCCAGTACATCCCAGAAAAGTCCCCTCAGGACCCCACTCAACTAGACCAGCATGCTTTGAGGGACTCTATGGTTGTCCTAAAGGAAGGTCTGAGCAGTGGAGCCATACTGGCCCAGTTTGATGTGAGTTTCACCCACCCAAATGAATGCAAATCGTGTTGCGCATATAAATGACAGTCTTTGTCAATCCCTGTGTTGCATGTATCCTTTTCTTACAGCAACTGTACAGGAAGCGGCCAGGGATGACCATGCTGTGTGCCAAATTACCTCAGAACATTTCCAAAAATCGCTACAGAGACATCTCCCCTTGTATGTGATTTTACACACATCTTTTGAGAGTGCAAGACTGTAAAGTGTTTCATCCTGTTTATCTTTATTTATTATGTATGACACTCAATGTTGTCGTCATTCAATGTAATCTCTTGGTCTCATTTTTTGTCGCGTCTCTCTCTTTCTCTCTCTCTCTCTTTCCTCAAGATGATGCCACACGGGTCATTCTGAAAAGCACAGATGACTACATCAATGCAAATTACATCAACGTGAGTTTGATTTTTCATTCCTTTCATATGTTGGAATGAAGTTAGCTGTAATTTGATACGTGGATATGGGAAAACCTAAGCCACGTTTTATTGTGTGTTGTAGTTTTTGTCGATGCTCATTTTTCCCCTCAATACCGTTCAATCAATACAGTTTATATTGGAACATAGTAGCGCTCCGCATGCTGGAAATGCAAGAGTCTCACACCCAGATGAAAACATTTTGAGGTAGAAATGTGTCGGGAAGACCCCTCATTCATTTCTTTCTTCTGCAGATGGAGATTCCTGCCTCCAGTCTCATCAACCGCTACATAGCTTGCCAGGGCCCTTTGCCCAACACCTGTCCTGACTTCTGGCAAATGACCTGGGAGCAGGGATCATCGATGGTGGTCATGCTGACGACACAGGTCGAGAGGGGACGGGTATGTCAAGGATTTTTCATTGATTTAAAAAAAAGATGATATAATTACATAATACAGTTAGTATTATACAGTTATTGTATACAGTTAGTGTCTTTTTCTGTCAGAAATTTCCGCCAACATTTTCCAGTTAGTGCACAATATGGCCTGCGTCTTTGTCATGTTATTCATGTGTCCAGCTGTCTTCTTAATGTTTTGTTTTATCATAAAACAACCTTCGCTTGTAACAAAGAAGCTACATAGCCCGTCTACGATGTCGTCAGCGGTTGACTCTCAAAAATATTAATTCATATAGATGACAAATGAAAGGGATACCTTTACCTTTATTGAAGATGTGACGTGATTGTTGTTGTGAGTGTTCCCAAAGACACGATGTGGCACCGAGACACAACACGGACACCATCTTCCATCTTTCGTTTTATCAGTATAATTCAATAGTTTCTTAATCAAAAAGCTGGCAATTGAGACTTTTCTCTGGCTCCATTTTGTGTGAGTGAGGTGAGAAAATTGAATGCAAGAAATAACTAAAGAAGAAAAGTGGTTTCTGTGTCTGCTGTCTCTCATTGCCACATGTCTCTTTGGGAACACTCACATCAAGAATCACATCCTCACTGAATGCAAAAGTAACCTTAAATGTTTAATTAATTCTTTATATGCATTTTCATACACTGTAAAACTATTTTAAAAAAAAACGTGTTTTGTTTTTACATTTTTGGCTTTCTGTAAAGGATGAATTGGATTTACATAAAAATGGATTCAACAATCTTTTTCTTGCAAAACATCACAGGCTACAGTTGGCTGCAACTACACCAAAACAACATCAGCAAACTGTCTGTTCTGCATGCAGCCTTTGCCCACCCACACATACACGTAGTCAGCAGTCATGTCATGTTCACAGACAGTTAAGAATCGCAAAACCCTTAACTGCCAGGTCGCTACATTATCTTTGAGCATGTTAAAGGATCTGCTCCTATGAAATTGACAGTTATACATAGTAACTAAGCAGCATAGTGTTTTTTGTTTGCTGTTTTCATTGTTTTAATTAATTATTACTTACATATTAAATTGAGGAAAGCTTGTCTATCAAAAGAGATGACATCATTTTTGAAAATGTGTTGAAGTGCACTAAGTCTGTAACTCAGACTAAATACACTGTCTCTCTCTTTGCGTTTTGTATTAGATATTGTTATGTTATATGTTGGGGTTATTTATCCATGAGTCTTATGTAACAATCACCAGCAAAAATAAAGCTATTACATAACATCAATCTTTACATGTCTGTCGCACTCAACTCAGGAACTGGGGAATTGTGAGTGGGGCTGAGCATCATCACCGCTGAGCAAAGGCTCCCTTTAATACCATTGCAATTAAGTAGCGGCCATATGTGTTTGTTCCAGGTGAAGTGCCACCAGTACTGGCCCGGCCCAGACAGCACTGCCTCCTACGGAGACTTCACTGTCACGTGCCACAACGAGGAGGGCAACTCTGCCTTCCTGGTCCGGGAAATGAGCCTCATGCACTTAGAGGTGAGCGGGATGTTTTGTGCGAGGCATTTGCAATAAGACGTGTTAGGCTACGTCAGAAAGGAAATGCGTTGTCCGGCACGAGCGACTGCACAGGATCTCATCAAGAATGAGCAGCTGAGGATCCAGAGGAGGTGTGTTGTCATAGTGACCAGTGTGGGCTGTTCTTTTTCTGGCTCCCGCATGTGGACCACGTATTGAAATCCGGTTACCATGACAACCCAACCACCTTAGTCAGTCGGATTCTTGTAAAAGAGAACAAAAAGCATAGCAAGAGAAAACTGAAGAGAAGGAAACACAAGTGGGAAGATGAAAAGCAGGAAGGGAAACAACAAGTTTGCTTGGTTTGATGTTTACAGTCATGGCGGTCATTTTACATTCTTCTAAATTAAAGACTGCAGTCGGAATAGACTCAACAATAATCACAGAGTTCTTTTTTCTCCGTGCGTCTATATTTTCATGTTTAGATGTGCCTCACGCTGACCCATCCTTGTGTTGCCTTGTGTGCGCATCTGTTTGTTGTCCCTTTGACCTCCCTTATTGTTTTCTTCTATCATTCCTGAACCTTTGTGCAGCATCGTTGCTATAGGAACCATGTTGCCATGATAAGGAACTTGATGGCGTTCAGTGTAATCTGCTGTAGGCCCTACGCGGTTCATGTTTTCTATTTCTATTGAACAAACAAAGAGCTGCTTGTGGGGAGTTTTAAAGCAGCACTTGGCATCTCATGTGACTTGCTGCTTTTGGGGGGAATTAGCTACATTGATCAAATAGCATCTTAGTTTATTATCCATGCTAATTACAGACATCAGTGCCATGTTTTCCGAACTATAAGTGCTCTTTAGTATACGTGGCATCAAGTCAAAACTGAGACCCTGTTTTGTTTGTGTGCACATTCAGAGTGAGCAGCAGAGAGAGCTAACCCAGATCCAGTACGTGGCGTGGCCCGACCACGGTGTTCCTGATGACTCCACCGACTTCTTGGACTTTGTGGCTCTGGTGCGGAGCAAAAGGACCGGGCAAGACCAGCCAATGGTTGTACACTGCAGGTATATTGTATATTGTAACTCTTTTATTCACCTACAGTTTAACAACACACAATTTATCTTTTTTCTTTTCTTACTTTTAGCTATTGTTCTCCCCAATTTAACTTTGTCTTTCCAAGCACAAGGAAAAAAACTATTATATTAAAATAAAAACAATAGTTATAAGATGGATTTAGCTTCAACTTTTACAGTCAGTACAGTTAATTTAATGGTAAATAAAAATCATTTAGTATACAGAGTACTTACTGTTGAATAATGGAGAAGGGGGCTCTTTCTACCTTAAACTATAAATAGAGGAGTAATGTAAAGATTTATGGTCATATTTAAATGAATAATTGTGCCAACTTGTATTTTGGTGACTTTTTTTTATTTGTTTGCACTTCTTGATTAAGAACTGTTGATATATATTTAAAATTGTGTAAAATAACTCTTATAATGAAATATAATCATATAATGAAAACAACAATATAGCATATAAATTCCACCCTCAGACATCTCTGTGTGGAGTTTGCATGTTCTCCCCGTGCATGCGTGGGTTTTCTCCCGGTTTCCTCCCACATTCCAAAAACATACTAGGTTAATTGGCCCCTCCAAATTGTCCATAGTTATGAATGTGGGTGGGAATGGTTGTTTGTCTATATGTTCCCTGTGATTGGCTGGCCACCAGTCCAGGGTGTACGCCGCCTCTCGTCCCAAGACAGCTGGGATAGGCTCCAGCACCCCCGCGACCCTCGTGAGTATAAGCGGTAGAAAATGAATGAATATAGCATACAATATGACATTATACAGTATGTTATATATATATATGTTTAATTTTGTAAAAAAAAGTCTATAGTTCCAAAAAGAAAAAGATACCAAACGATTTAGTGGCGCTTAAGAATATTTGCGGTCTTGCCGTGCGAATTGATGTGGTCATTTGTCTTTCTCGACATTGGCTGTCAATCTACAAAAAAAGAGAGTGAATAGGTGCAATTAGTTGTTTGCTGTGGTAGAATCCATGGTAATACTGCCATTTTGAAAAGCTCACATTGTCAGTCATTGAAGTCACTGTGTGCACATTTTAAGCTGTGTAAGTAGACCGTGGTGATGTTGCTGTTGTCTGCTTAGTGGTACTGATGAAGGTAATAATACTACTACACGGCATTATAGACTTATTTTTCATAGAAATGAGCGCCGAGGGGCTCAAAATGATATTCTGAAAAAAAATTCAAATCAAGGCACTTCAGGACTTGATGAATTGCTGACATAATCGGGTTGCACTGTACAAATATTCTCATCATATTCACGTGTAACTACATGCACCAAACGATAGAAACATTGTCAGATGTTGCTCTCAACATTATTGTCTGCCCCCCAGTGCCGGCATTGGTCGGACCGGGGTTCTGATCACCATGGAAACAGCGTTGTGTTTGATGGAGTGTGGCCAGCCAGTATGCCCCCTAGACATTGTGAGGACCATGAGAGATCAGAGAGCCATGATGATCCAGACACCCGTACGTAGATCCACCTGCTTCTTTTGATACTCGCTCTCACCTGTCAGCCAACTCCTCTTGCCTTTGTCTTTGTCTTGGTCAGAGTCAGTACCGCTTTGTGTGTGAGGCCATCCTGAAGGTCTATGAGGAGGGTCTGGTCAGACCGCTGACGCCCGCCGCCGTTTACCATCTCCGAGAGAAGGCGGAGTGCGATAGAGAGGAGGAGAACAAAGAAATGGGAGACGACACGACGGAGGACGGGGAGGTGGCTGTGGTGGAACTGTTGGAAGGAGGTCTGGATGAGGAGGAAGACGACGATGACGAGGAGGTGGAGGTGCTCGACGTGGGGGAAGTGACTGAGGAGGAAGTGGAGGAGCCAAGCGTGGCGAGTGCCACCAGCGCTACGAGCGTGAACAGCGACACCAGCGTGAATCCCGATCCCGATCCTGATCCTGACCCATGACATTTTAGGGGAGCCAGTAAGAGGTCAATGTGGCAGGAGGAGAGCGGAGGAGGAGGAGAGAACAAACGCACTGTTGCACTTTATAACACAAACGGAACAAACAAAAATGGACAAACGGGAAGGCTGGCTTTTCAAAGAGGCAATCCAGCTGTGCTGCGTAGGTACCATTTGAGGATGTTGTCTTCAATACGGATGCGGAATTGCTGTTGTGCCATAAGTACGAACGGGAAGGGCTGTCCCATGGATGGAAAGCTTCCCCCCCAACCCTGTCCCCTTCTGAGCGAGTCTGCCAGACAGACCTGCCTTTTTTAGTGTCCTTTTAGCTGATAAAGAGAGAAACCTTATCTTTTGTTCCTCGGGAAGAGTATTTATTGTCTTTTAGTTTGTGTCATACCCTGTCCACTGAACAAAATATGTTTGTACGAGTCTAGAACTTCATGTTTATCCCCCCCAGCCCTTTTTTTTTTTTTAAGTAGTATAATTCCTCTTAACTGCGTCGGTAATTCTTTCGCTTTAATTTATTGTGTTGGTCTTTCGCAGCGTTCCTGTCAACGTTTCAAAGACTATTTAGACTCTCAAGTTCTGCTCTTTGTGTTTTTGCAGCTGACAGACGTCATCAGTGTGCAGTGAAGAACAAAGCAGGTTTACGGTCGTTGAGGTGCGTGCTCACCGGGCTCCCCTTTTCGCATCAAATCAAAGTAAACAATGCCCACCGACTACTGAACACGAGTCAACTAGGGAGGTGTTGTCTTCACGAGTGTCTTCAGGCGTTCATGCATCCTCCTGTAGTGCTGAAGTGCCCTTGAGCTAGCCCAATCGCTTCCACCCAGAAGAATAACCTTTGGCACGGCCATCTAGATATGACTTTTATCGGTAGGGAAAAATGTGTCATACTGCAAATTCTTCAGCTCTTCATTTTTAAAGCATCCTTGTAGGCTTCACATATTTTTGATGCCTTGGAACCAGCAGCCCAAACCACATGCGACTCCTTAATTGTCTTTATATGAGCTGGGAGAGTGGCACTCCAATGATGTCATGGTACTTGCTTTACAGCTAGTGGGGGTGTCCTCCTCATAAGTTACCAATATGGCAGATACCCATATCAATCCGATATGATAATCATACACGCTCTTATTTTGTTGTGTGGAATGATCTCTTTTTTTATGAATGGAATGTTTTTGTAGTTATGGCATAGAAAATCGCTTTACTATCTTTAAATACGTCTGGTAACATTATTAGAAACATCTGGACATGAAATAACACCCATATCGTCACCTTTACACTCGCATAATCAGACAAAATAAGTCGATGGCGGACAGGAAGTGACGTTGGGGGTTCAGAGTTGAGTTTTAGCCTCTGCTGGGCTATGGCCACAATAATAACCCATGTTGGTATTATTATTATTATTGTGCCAGTTGTGAGATCATTTAAACCTGCAATACAAATACAACCGTTGGTCAAGTCTGTTTCTTCAGTGGTTGTGTCACCGAACAATTACACAGAATACTACATGCACAAGTTGGTGGTCTTAACAGCTTATACTGTAGTTGTATTTTAGTTCATTTAGCTGTTTTTATGTTTGAAAATGATTCATATTGGCAAAAAATACTTACCGTTTGTTTAAATGTTTTTTTTTCTAATAATTTAGGTCGTAGTTGCTAATTATTGTTTGGAACAACGCAAGAGTTAGGGAGCGTTGTTCGAACTGTCATTTAGTGAGGGATGACCGTAGTCGGCAGCACTAGCCATGAGGAAACGCTCACATTTCCCACACTTAGTGGATGTCTCAGACATATCGAACTGATGTCCCATACCAATAATAATGCATTGTCTTTTCATATTAGTTAACAACAAAAACATGCTACTGTTGTCCTGTTCATAGCTGTATGATATGTCATGTTCCATTATTTCATATTCGTCACTTTGATGACTAGATATGAACTGTTCACTGAAACTTAAGGCTTTTGTGTGAAATTTCAGGATGAATCTCGACTTGAGTGCACCTTTTTACCTAAATTTAGCACTTTCCAGCATAAAAATTGCAAAAAATAAACTAAAATAATGGTAAAACATTCAAAAATGCTGTGTCATATGGATATGTACTGTAGTACTCAGCACTGGCCACTAGGTGTAATGTTAAGTAATGTTACTGTGAGACACAACAACCAACAGTCTACTGCAGGTTTGAATCATCTACAGGCACAATAATCCCGAACATGGACTGCTGTTGTGGCCATAACCCAAGCTAAAACTTCGGACCCCCGACGTTGCTTCCTGTCCCTGCACCCCCAGCACCAGAACACATTTACATCACTCAAGAGTATGAGTCTTATTTATGTCTTAAATGTTTCATTTACTCTTATTAAGTCTGCTATATTGGGTAATACAAGTGTAAATGTGACTATAGGGGTGTTATTTTGTGGCCAGAGGGCTCTAATATTGTTAAACATACTTACATACTCACAGCTAGGAGACCAGGGTTCAATTCCACCCTCGGCCATCTCTGTGTGGAGTTCGCATGTTCTCCCTGTGCATGCGTGGGTTTTCTCCGGGTACTCCGGTTTCCTCCCCCATTCCAAAAACATGCTAGGTTAATTGGCCACTCCAAATTGTCCATAGGTATGAATGTGAGTGGGAATGGTTGTTTGTCTATATGTGCCCTGTGATTGGCTGGCGACCACTCCAGGGTGTACCCCGCCTCTTGCCCGAAGACAGCTGGGATAGGCTCCAGCACCCCCCGCAACCCTCATGAGGATAAGCGGTAGAAAATGAATGAATATTTAGAAAGGCGTAAACAGGTTTTCTATGCTATTAAACTGCTAAATGATTTTATTTATAAGTGATGCTACTTTGCGGACATCCATTTATCACGGTTCAAGTTTGGAACCAATTAGCCGTAATACAGTACACTGCATACGGACTAAACCGATTGTGTTGCATTTTAGGTTGATCATGAAATTTCACACAGCTCTCTCTTAAGGTGTTGTGAGTAGTGTTTGTTTTTAATCTTCCGTTTCCCCTAACCTCTCCTTCTTGTCCCATTTGATATATTTCGAGCTGTCTGTTTTACGCCTGCTTGTCCGTCAACTGGAATGATCATTAGTGCCATAAACCACCTCTGACCTAGTCCCGTTCCATGTCTTATGAACTTTTCCCTCGCAGACATTTTTTTGGTCTCTCCTGGAAAAACTGGCTCCAATGTACTTGTTTCAAACTGTGATCGTCCCGCTTTTTTTAAAAAATGTGTTCTATTAAGAAGATCCTGGTACTTTATTGTTTACACTTCCTGTCAGTGACATCAGCACAGGCACATCTTATCCATCATTCTCCTTGTCTTCCTCAAATCAAACCACGCATTGGGACGGTGGTACCGTACATTTGTATTGACAGTACACCCTTTTTCTTTGCAGCAGTTCATCGGATTTAATTGTCTTATTTCAGATGAACAGGAGATCAGCAGGAAAAAAAATCAAACTGAAAACATGTCCCCTGCAATGAGCTGTATACAGTAGATGTTTTGTTCTTGACACATTTAAGGTACTGATCTAGAGGGGTTCCACAATGGCCAAGGCTTGCTTTATTTAGCTGTATTTTTGCAAAGATGACAACTTGTAGAAAAGGGCAGCACTTTGTAAAATGCTGAGTGGCAGGTCGTGCTACTGATTTTTTGTTTCATCTAATTTGGATTTCTTTTTTTAATAAGACACGTAAGGGTTAAAAGATAACGTCTAACTACACAGTGCCACTTGTTCATTTTGTGTACATAATGCTAGACCATGTAAATACAATGTTGTATAATAAAAAATCTTTAAAATAAAAGGGAAAATCCATTGTGAGTAGAAGTATTTTGTTGTTTTCCTCTGGAAGATTCAAATGTTACACGAATGGTGTGTACTTTGAGACTGCTATTTCATTTTTGGTTGTTTTTTGTTTTTGTTTGATATGACACAGTATACCGGCAAGTATATATATTATGAAACACAAAACTATTTTTTCCCCTTCTATTTCTTTGGTAAAGCTCTTTCTGTGTCGTAAAAAACAACAAAAAACATGTTTGTCCTCGGTTTTGCTTGTTTCTTGCTGGACTCGTGGTTTTACTGGTGCTTTGGACATGTCTATAAGCTTGATTGTGAACAATTAAAGCTTGTCTGTCAAAGTATGGCGATGTCGCGTCAGGTCACCTTGCTTTTCCACACTGCAAAAGTGAGGTTGGGCAATGATAGGATAGAGGAAACAGGGAGGAAATGTTGCATCATCATACGTACACCTAATAGTGAGTACTGGGGACAAAACCAGACACTTCTCAATACATGGACGCTAATCATTTGAATCCATGCAACTATGCCCTCTAGTGGCGGCTGGGATTGTGTACTGCCTTGTCAGTACTATAATCTTGATTATTTACAGAAATTACAGAAATATAACCGCCTATTCATGCAAAACCATACACACAGTGGGAGATAAATCAGAGAAAATGCGTTTTTGTCAAGCAACAACCTTTTGGTACAGTATTACTTGTATAACTAGTACCAGTAAAATGGTCTGTAGTTTGACAGCCTTTTTGGTTTTAGGATTATAATCATTGTAATAAAATGATGACTATAGAGGAACGTCATAAAAAAATATCAATAGCATTCCCAACGACTTGTAAGTGCAATAGGTTTTATTGGACTGCTATGTGAAGTCTTTAAATGATCCACAAGAGGGCGCTTGTGATTATAGAAAAGCCCCACTGTAATGCACATTTAATATGATTGAATATTTTTAAAATTATATTTAACGAAAAAACGGTCCACATAATTGAATATCAGCAATTATCCTATTATTTATGCATTACATAAAATAAAAATAAAGGTAAGGAATGTTTTTTTTTCTATATCGATTAGAAACAACACAAGCACAAATCTAACCGAATGCCCAAGGTAGAAAGAATGTAAGGCTAAAATCTATGAATGAACTAATTTGTTCTCTAAAAAAAGCAGTGTGTCACTTTAAAAATGCTAATCACGTTGTTGTTTGGGGTTTATCCTGACGTCACTTCCGGGGAAAGCTTTTGCCTCCTACTTTTTGTTGGGACCCGTGGAGAGAAGATCTCCCGCAGGGGCCGTAAAGCGGAATAAAATAGGAAAGAGGTCGTTCAACAAAATGTTCCAGGTTGCTGTTTGGACATGTAAAACGCAAGCAGGCGTGCTTCCCCGGCGAATTTAGCTGAAGAGTTTTGGTAAGTATCTCTCTCTTCACTCGGACCTTCCCCAACCCACATTTGGCATTTGCCGAGCAAGTGGATGTTCGGTCCAGCCGAGGCGGCGCTTGTTTTCCTGTAGCAGACTGCCGTGTTACCGTCTGACTTCAAAACTGTGTAATACTCCGGCGTAGCTTGTACTTGAAATCGAGCGCGCACCTGTTGCTCCGCTTTCCACAGGTAATTTTAGGCCCCATCCCGAGCTAAGTGAGCCCAATAGCAGCATTAATGTTTGGTAGTTTTGGCGTGGAATCAATTCATTCATGTGACCGTTGACCTTATTAATCTAAAAAAATGCATCTTTCCTGTTGTTTGATTTTTTTATGTATCTCTTCTAACGTACAAAATCACCACGTGCGTCGATATTTCTTTTGGATACATTTCGTTAAATTGAGAATTGTCATATAAGGCGAAGGTTAATCAATTGATAACCAAGTGTGACTGGGTGATAAATAGATAATTGTGATAATTGCTTGCTTTACTAACATGGAATCTAATTACTAAACGTCAACGATTTTACTAGACATCCCCAAACTAAACCTGTTATGTTACATTTTACATTTTATATTTGACACAAGGACGCTGCGCTGTCCTTGGCATGACAGTCATCCTCCTCCCCATGTGAGTCTTCAGGCCCTGCTGAGTTGGCCCTGCTGCCTGAGCCAGCGAGGCGTGCTATCATATCACTTTTTGGGAGTAGTGTATTAGCTGACGGCAGAAGTAGTTGCAATTCACAATTAAAAAGGAGAGAAGACCGGTCGAGAGAGGGTTGATGCAATATTTGCACCCTCGGGAACTAACTAATACAGCATGCATACAGTAGTATGCAGGAATATAAGTGTACTGATGGAAGTAATCCATTTGTGTTATCTTACCTCATCCAGGTCATAGTGCGAGCCTCCCTCACTCCGAACATGCTGAGTTTCCTGCGCAGGACACTGGGGCGACGCTCCATCCGCAAGCACGCAGAAAAAGCTCGGTTACGAGAGGCCCAGCGTGCCACAACACACATCCCAGCCGCTGGGGATGCAAAGTCCATCATTACTTGCCGTGTGTCCTTGTTGGACGGGACCGATGTCAGCGTTGACCTGCCGGTAAGGAGATGCCTCATGTTGTCACAAGCTTTACTGTATTGAGACACGTTGGAGACATAGTGTTTAACACAGGGGTCGAACCCGTGTCTGCTCTTGCACCTCCAAAGAAATCTACTACGCTTGCAAAGCTGACTATAAGCGTTGTTTGGTGGGTTGTCTGTTGTAACAGACGGATCAGTTCCTGCTGCAATAACGCTCTTCTCTCTTTAATTGCCATTGATTGCTCGTGAGCAAGCTAAATTGTTGAGAGTTTGTGTACCTCGACATTGTGTAGTGCTGTTAAGTTCCTCTTTCTCACGAGCAGCAGATTTCTGGTTACATCAAAATAAATAAAAACAAACAAAGAAAGTCAGGAGGGGCAAGAGGAAAGGATCGAAGATTGCTTAATTTTTTTCGCTTTAGACTTCTCCACTGTTTTTCAGCCCCCTTTATGCAATGCACACATCTTATAATATTTTTATTAATAATATTTTCTAAAAACTATACCAAAGGGCCTTGTGATTGGCTGGCCACCAGTCCAGGGTGTACCCCGCCTCTCGCCCGAAGACAGCCCAGCGACCCTCGTGAGGATAAGCGGTAGAAAATGAAAGAATGAATGAATATACAGAAGGTGGAGAATTTGAAGTAGCTGATTTCAACAGTCCAGAACAATGGAGATTGTGAAAAGGAGGTGAAGAAGCGTGTGCAGGCTGGATGGAACGGGTGGAGGAAAGTGTGATGTGTGATGGAAGAGTTTCAGCTAAAATGAAAGGAAAGGTATACAAAACTGTGGTGAGACCAGCCATGTTGTTTGGTCTAGAGACAGTGGAACTGAGGAAAAGACAGGAAGCAGAACTGGAGGATGCAGAGATGAGGATGCTAAGGTTCTCATTGGGAGTGATCAGGAAGGAGTACATCAGAGGGACATTACATGTTAGAGGCCTTGGAGATAAAGTCAGTTATCGACCAGACTGAGATGGTTGGGACATGTCCAGAGGAGAGATAGTGAATATATTGGTAGAAGGATGCTGCCAGGTAGGAGGCGTAGAGGAAGACCAAAGAGTAGGTTTATGGATGTTGTGAATTGGTCTTAGAAACAGTGGTTTTCATCATTAATTTATAAAAAATAAAATAAAACTGAATCCCACGAGAACCAGTTCCAATCTGAAATGATATAAATCTGTTTCAGACACCCGAAATACGAACAAAAATAAATTTTTATAGCGAATTATTATAGTTGTACATGCAGAAGTACTTATAAATGACCAAGGGATGGAATTTATCGTTGATGCGGACTTCCCATGCATCCTGGCAAGATGGGATTCAAGAGTGTTTTAAGAAAGTGCTGGCACTCAAAACATTCATTGGCCCCATGTAGGTTTATTTTGCAGTTGTCCTCAACAAAAAAAAATATACGAATGGTGAGTCAGCAACACATAGGGTGCTTTGCTTGGGAAATTAATTTCACAGAACGATGCAGCACACGTCAAACAGACTAGTTTGTTACGTGCAATATTGTATAAAAACAGACAACATTTTGCCAGCATTTTTGACAAAAAAAACGAACAGGGTTTGACTATACTGGGTGTCTTGTGAGGTACATTGAGGTCTCGCATGACATGGTGGTTTGAACTGGAAATCTTTAGCGAAATCTCAAATCAAGGCAGCGAGCCTCAATTATTTAAAACTATATAAAAACTATATTTTTTCACGCACACCTGTTTTGAAATAGTATTGAGAATCTATAATATTTATCTGTACAAACCACTATATGAGTTGCTGGCACTAGCATCGTTTCTGACCTGCCAACCATCATGACATTTTTAGAATGGCCCCACCCCCCAACCCATTCCACCATTTGAGAAGCTTCTACTGTACTTGGATATCAAGCCTGGCATTGCTTTTTCCTGTCAGACCTCTTCCAGGGTCTAGTATGGCTTCCTTTGTGGGATTTCTGTATAAAGGTTGTTGGAAGCTACACGAGTAACACTGTTGTTGTGTCAGTAGCACAGCCTCCTTAAGCTTATTCACATGTGGGCGTGTACAGTTGAGTTGCTGATCACCTGTAATTCCATGATCCTCTCTGGACAACATGCTTAACCACATGACAGCGTCACATGACGAGCGGCACATCACCAAGTAGACGTACAGCATGCTTCACTCCTGACTCCGCCTTGTTTCCTCTTTTTTCCCCTATGAATTCATACCGAATCTTCCTTCCGCATGCCTCTTGCATGGTACACTGGTTGCTACCTTTGACCTATATCATTGGAAGGGGAGGAGGAAAAATAATAATATAAAATAATTGAAGCATGTAGCCTTCACTCACTGTATTAAAATAGTAATGATTATTAATAGTGTTGCTTTTCTTTTCTGTGTTCGAGGCATTCAGGTCAATGTTTCCTTTTAAATGCGGTTGTTTTGTGAAGCCCTGAGGCAAGGCTAACTTTGTTTATTTGTAGCCGTAATGGCATATATAACATGCTAACATTGTCTACTACATTAAGTCCAATAAGTATCCTTTCATTATTACAGTGTTTCTTTCCCATGCATGTTGTATCAGGTGCCACAACAAATGCGTAAATTTGATGCAGATTGTTCACCCTTGCTTTTAAACACATTATTACGGGACTGCTTGTGAATGCCGCCTCTCAGGGCAATAGTTTCAGGGCAAATGATTTCAGCTTTTGCTGGAGAAAGTACTTTAGCATCCACACACTGGTCTGGATGATGCAGTGACAGAGTAAATCTGCAGGCCCGTGTTCACCTGCCGTCAGTAACACACAGATCTGAGTGTCGCTTCTAGCGATTTTTTTCTGGTGGTTTTGGAAACTTTCCATAATTGCTGCTGCCCTCAAAGTACTCCCAGGCGGCTCAGTCTTGTTTGTGACATTAATTGCAGTCCTATTTTTTTTGCTGTATTGTTACTCTCTTCTATAGTGTTATAAAACGATGACATCTTTTTGCACACCACCACAAAAACATTGCAGTCCCGTGGAAAACAGTACTTTAGGACGCTCCTACTGTGTGTTGTACAGCCCTCTGCAAAGTGAAATATACCTATGTAGTAATTACTTAATACCCTGAAATGTGAGTTTGAAAATCTAGGTGGTGTTGTACTAAGACACGCAATAATGCATGTTAATTAGGGATTAACCCCGGAACCCGAGGGGTGGCCTACACCCAGGACGGGCACCAGTCAATGACTGGTTACACACAGACAAACAACCATTCACACTCACATTCACACCTATGAACAATGTCGAGTCGCCAATGAACCTAACATGGTTTTGGACTGTGGGAATAAACCCATCCAAGCACAGAGAGAGGTCTGAGTCAACACAGATTAGAACCAGGAACCTTCTTCATGCTAAGCAACGCTGTTTGACATTGAGACAACATTTAAACAAACTGTTTAAACAACAGAAGAAAAGTGACAACGGTAACGGCAGCCTCTTCACATTCAAAGCCAAAACATTTATTTTATTGTTAATTTTTTTTCAAACATGCTTCACTAGAGGTGGCACGGCGGGCGAGTGGTTAGCGCGCAGACCTCACAGCTAGGAGACCAGGGTTCAATTCCACCCTCGGCCATCTCTGTGTGGAGTTTGCATGTTCTCCCCGTGCATGCGTGGGTTTTCTCCGGGTACTCCGGTTTCCTCCCACATTCCAAAAACATGCTAAGTTAATTGGCGACTCCAAATTGTCCATAGGTATGAATGTGAGTGTGAATGGTTGTTTGTCTATATGTGCCCTGTGATTGGCTGGCGACCAGTCCAGGGTGTACCCTCACCCCAAGACAGCTGGGATAGGCTCCAGCATACCCCCGTGACTCTTGTGAGGTAGAAAATGAATGAATGAATGAATGCTTCACTAGTTACAGTATTTGTGCTGTCTGTCAAACATTTGCAGTATTTCTTGAAATGCTGGCTATTCAAGAGCAGCATTTCTTTTGCCGTGTTTTTCTGTAAACGTATACCACTTTGCGCTATTCCATTGACCAAACGTCTCAGTGAGTGTTGACTGTCAGAACGAGGGCTGTACATCTCGATGTGTCGTTGTTTGAGGTGTTGATGGGCTCACCTTCCTCATTATTAATATTCCCACACAGAGGGCCGTGACATTTGGCTTTGCCAGCATCTTTTTCCCTCCTAATTTCTACTACTTTACCTTGCATTGCTCCTCACGAGGCTCCACTATTTTGCTGTGTGTATGCGAGCAGCCCCGCATTCCACACAGAGACAAATCAAATGTATGACTGATAAGAGGTCTCACTCTGTTCAACGTTGTTCAACTACAACTCCTTTCTAATGGCTTGTATGGCATTTATTTTTCTGCATATAGCATTTTCACTATTATTGTATTGGATTTAAAGCGGAAAGAATACTCTGATTAGTGCAACCCTGCTGGACTAATATTAAGTACAAATATTAACATGCTCTTTGACAGAATATACTGTCTATGCAGATGTCTGTTAAGTTGTAACTCTATGACTGACACATGTTTATGATTTCTGCAATTGTAGTGCATTGAGTAAATTGAAAAGGAACTTGAAGCATTGTAACAAAACTTTGCACACAAGCTCTCATATGCACACACACACGTACAATGAGTCCTTTGTACTCTCTTCTCTCGCTCTCCCAGGGTACTGTTGGGGTGCTCTATGCCTCCTCAGCTATGCCAACTAGCATGGGGCCAGTCCCCTTGAGCTGCACACTAAGTGCATGTGTGTTTGCGTGTCTGTGTGCGTGTCAGTGCATGAGCAAAGTGACAGGTTATGTCCTGAACTCGCTTCCTCCACTTTTGTTAGT
The DNA here is from genome assembly GCF_030265055.1 of Doryrhamphus excisus. Taxonomy (NCBI): domain Eukaryota; kingdom Metazoa; phylum Chordata; class Actinopteri; order Syngnathiformes; family Syngnathidae; genus Doryrhamphus; species Doryrhamphus excisus. The sequence continues at coordinate 8,467,485 of NC_080474.1, forward strand.
TGATATTATCCGTATTATAAGTCTTAATGGTGAGAAAGCCAGTATCAGCTGAAACTTGAAACATTGTGTCTTATATGCACATGGTGAGATTCGGAAATAGTCATTTATTGGATACAGATTACTTGCATTTGTACATTCGGGGGTTAGGGTAATGGGCTAGGCTGGTTATTTGAAGTTGGTATTAAGTGATAACACGGGTGGATATTTTAAAAGATTATGCACATTTCATGTTTTCCCCAGACAGGAGAATATGGTGTATAATAATGGAATAGCCAGCAAGTCAGGTGACCACATGATGTGACCAGCTTGACTGCTTCCCTTGGCTCATGCGTCTCCAGGGCCACTTAACCCCCTCCCCCATTACCATGGCAACTCTGTCGTTGAGGTTTTTGAAGACGTGTGTGTGTGTGTGTGTGTGTGTGTGTGTCCATGTGAGGGAGAGATCTTCCAGTCCCAGGCTGAGCACAGGCAGTAACTGGTACAGAATTCTTGGAAAAGGCAACTCCTATTCAGATGAGTTGGATTATTTTCCCCTACCTATATTCAGTGAATCACGTCACCATAAAATAAAATATAATAACTGGGTCACCTGGGGGGAAAGGTGGATTTCAGACACTGCTTTATGTCACACATACATTTCCATGATGTTGCTTGTTTACCGCATGTTTGTGTCACAATAACAAGGTCATTTTGCACTCCAATGTCAAACATCTCTTCCTGTGTGTTCTTGTGCACCCTCCAAATCAGAAAAAAGCTAAAGGTGAGGAGCTGTTTGACCAGATCATGTACCATCATGACATAGTAGAGAAAGACTACTTTGGACTGCGCTTCATGGACTCAGCACAAGTTCCGGTAAGGATGGCCAGACCGGCCTACGCAATGAACAGTACAGCTTCTAATTGAATCGTTGTGTTGAGAGGATATGGTTTGCTCAATTTCACATCTCCATCAGAAATGACTCATCTCTTTGTGGTCAGCCACAAATCAATTTGACACTACAGTCATAAACACATTACAATGGGACAGTCTGTTTAACTTCTTAACACACCTCATACACACCTGCTCTGCCAGTAAATAAGAAGATGTAGCAGGAGTGATCAGTGTTGCAATATTGTCGCTATATTTAGCGAGTAGTCACACCTCTTTCGATCCTCTCTTTCAAAAACACAACTATTGACAGATCTAGTGGAGAAGAAGAACATGGCAGTGGATTTATGAACCTGGCAGTGTTGGAGAAAGATTTGTACAAGTTTCCCTTTTGCGTCTCGCAGTATAAAACTGTGGTGCATTCAACAAACAAAGAACAAAGTACAAAATGCATGACGGACACCAGTATCAATGAAGCTAAAGACATAAAATGTTAAAAGTGGACTTCTAGCAAAGACTGACATGAACACACATATGCTCTTCTCAACGAGGAGCGGCTGCTGCTGTGGGCTCTCCTCGCATCTCAAAGCACTCAAAGGTGGCTTTCAGGTTTGACAGCAACAGAAGACTTCTAACCATATCGGATATATAGTCCCTACGCGTCACTTACAATTACATGGAAATGTGTCATGGTCAATTACGCAAATGTAACTAAGACATTATTACGTTTTTCCCCACTTTTGTTAAGTATGTTGTTTATAGTGTAAATCTGGTCAATCTAGACAGATTCCAAAGGCAGAATCATTGTGTCATTAATCAATGTCGTGGCTGGTTAGTGTACTATTTAACGACGTTGGGACAGTGTTTGGGACCTTCGGCGTCAAGGCTAAAGGGATTGGTTCTGGATCTCTTGTCAGCCAGTGCTCGGGCACACACCGTTATAAGTCAGCCAGTAACCCTGGTCCTTCACACTGGTCCTCTGTGAAGGCCGTGAAAAGGAGCGAGGACTGACGGCAGGAAAAGATTTAACAGAGGGGAGGGACACATCATTCACTAGCCTGTGAAAAGTGGGAGAGACGCCTGAAACAAGGAATGTGGGGGAGAGGACACCACCGCGCTCCGAGTCCCTCACTCACACACTTTACACGCACATGCTCCATCACGGTCACTATCGCTTCCTCTCCATGCCTCATACAGCCTTCATGTCTAGCAAAGAACAAAGTAAAGTGTGTGTCTGTGTCTGAGTGTGAGAGACAGGGTGGCTCCTCCACATAGCTTTTTCATCAAGTTTAATAAACACACTCACCTGCCACTTCATCAGTATATGGGAAATGCTGTATGCATAATGTATTGTACATGCAACCTAAGCTGTTCTTCTCTTGTCGTTCTTCTCTTTTTTCACAGCACTGGCTCGATGTTACAAAAAGTATCAAAAAGCAAGTGAAAAGTAAGTTTATCCTTTTTTCCCCCCAACATAAACAGTTGCCATTTTTGGACAGAATAACAAGTGTGTGTTGTACATCAGCTGTTACTGTTTTATTGCATATTTCCAAGAGTGTGCTTTTGTTACTCTATTGCTTGCCAATGCTGACATTGTGCTGTAATTGAACGTTTTTTAGTTGGCCCGCCATACTGCCTTCACATGAGAGTTAAGTTCTACTCCTCTGAGCCAAACAACCTGCATGAAGAGCTCACCCGGTGAGTTGAGACACACTCTCCACCACTGAGAAACAATGGTTGCAAATGTGCTTTTATATCGGTTTCCTACCCTGTGGTACACACCAGATGGAAGAAGAATGGAGTGGATATTCCGGGATTGATGATAAAAAAAAAACACAACATACCACAAACACATGAGCGGCATAGAACATGGATGAATGGATACCACAAACACAGCTTTTGTCATGTTGTCCTATGATCCAAAACAATTATTTTGAGTCACTGGGAATGAATGAGATCATTGTTATAAAATGATTACTACATCGTCTTATCCATACATTTAGCTTTCTGCTTTCAGCCAGCCATCTAGTCTGAGGAATTCAGTTATTTTTTAGGATTATTTGCCTCGTCTTCTGACTGTCACGCACATATGGGCAAGTGTTGCACAGCAACACAACGTGAGCCTCAAACGCACCATACTCATTCATACTCTGAATGCTTTCATGAATTGTACCTGTATTTGACTGCATCTTCTTATTTTTTCAGATATCTTTTTGTGCTGCAGTTGAAACAAGACATCCTCAGTGGAAAGTAAGGATGGTATTTCTTCTTCAACTGTGAAATCTGTGTCTGTGTCCCAACTTTAATCATAACGTGGCTATGCAATGTGCTTGGACTGCTTGACAACGCTCTAATTTTGTTGCATCTTACCTACAAACGTTTGTCATTTCAGGCTGGAATGTCCATTTGAAATCGCAGTGGAGTTGGCTGCCTTCTCGCTTCAGGGTAAGAAAATTAGTAAGGTCGTATGGCGTTTTTTTTTTTTGTCATCATTTAGTGCAGTGTGACTAAGAAAAGGTTGACTCACATTCTCTTTTTATTTGTTGCACACAGGTTAAATCTTTTCACCCCGTTACGATCCCCTCTTGGTATTTTCTAACCAGAGAGCTTATGCTAAATGAACCAATGCGTCATATAAACATAGTCACCCCAAGGCTCACCTAAATGCATCATTCAGAAGAACAGTGGATTACCACCATGAGGTCCTATGAACCGGCTCTTCTTCTGACTCACCAAACGTGTGAATCATTCAATCCCATTCTTCGTGTGACATGCTTGTTAAGATCTGGAAACCCCCGCTACAATAAGAAGAGTACACATTTATGGTGTACTATCGCTTCATGTTTGGAGATATACAAATGCAGCATGGCCATGGCAGTGTAGAATGCATAGTGTGACTGCACCCTGCATATTTCTGTAGTCGTTCAGATGGCTTCAGATAGTGTATACATTAAAAAAATAAAATAAAAATCCCTTTGGGGTCCCTCTTAATATCCCACCATTTTCAGGTCCCTAGAGTCTACTCCCAGAAACTGCTATAAAAACAGAACAAATTAATTTATCCTTTTTTTTATTTTGATCTCTGTTAACTTGGCTTCTGAAAAAAAAAAAAAAAACTACGACACCTGTAAATATCTTTTAAACCTATCAATGCTAATTTGATTCAATGATAACAGTGTTTCTGCTTAGAAAATACATACAAAATGAGTTAATTCATTCATTTTCTTACGCTTTTTCCTCACGAGGGTTGCGGGGTGTGCTTCAGCCTATCCCAGCTGTCTTTGGGCGAGAGGCGGGGTACACCCTGGACTGGTCGCCAGCCAATCACAGGGCACATATAGACAAACAACCATTCACACTCACATTCACACCTATGGACAATTTGGATGTGGGAGGAAACCGGAGTACCCGGAGAAAACCCACGCATGCACGGGGAGAACATGCAAACTCCACACAGAGATGGCCGAGGGTGGAATTGAACCCTTGTCTCCTAGCTGTGAGGTCTGCGTGCTAACCACTCGTCCACTGTGCCGCCTACAAAAGGAGTTATTACATATAATAAATGTTAGCGGGCTGGGGCGTTATGTCAAAGATCACGGTGAACTATACATAAGATTAATAGTAAAATTGTTTTTTTTAAGTCCCATTAATTTCCACTATATTTTTAAAACATTGGAATTATACAGTATAAACATGCATTTTGTAATTTCAGGGATTCATTTTGTTGAAACAGTCCAATTTGTCATAATTACTGTACACTATTGGGGGTATGTATTTCCTACCAGAATCTATATGTGCCCTGTTATTGGCTGGCCACCAGTCCAAGGTATACCTCGCCTCTCGCCCCAAGACAGCTGGGATAGGCTCCAGCATGTCTGCGACCCTCGTGAGGCTAAGTAGTAGATAATGAATGAATGAAGCAAATAGAGCTTTGGAGGAGATATGTGTCAAAAATAGACGTTTTTATGGGCGAATCCAACATTCGCTGGTCCTGGAAGGTAAAAAGTTAAACAAAGGTGAAAAGTATGTGTTCAATGATAATGAAATGTCCTCCTAGCCCAGTAGGACTGGTCTGTCATTCCACAGAGCCAACTGAGAAACGAAATTATCTGATGTTTTCCTTTCAACGCAACCAGGAACAATGCAAACAATGCACCACTAATGTTGAAAATATGTTAAGTCATGCGCTTATCTCTATATCTGCACTACGCTGCTGACCCAGACGACTGCGCCCATTATGTCACACAGAATAGCACACATAATATTGCAATGACCACGGTCTTGTTTGCTGTTATTTAAAACAGTTGTTCAGCGCTTTCAGAGAAAGTTAGATGACAGGAATTTGTAGCACCACACACACACCCATACAAATTCAGAGTCACTGTAGGGTAAACGCCAGCTCATTAGTGCGCCCTCGTCTTTAGAGGCCTTGTAATCCTGCACCCTCTCTGTCTTTCCTTTTTCCCCTCACTTGAACTCTCTCCCGTTCTCATTCTCAAATTACTTGGCGACAGAATAGAAATTGTTGATTTCCCCCACCTCTCATCTGTAGTCTAAGTATTTTCACAGTTGAAATAACCTGAACCCACTATAGAGGAGTTTCCAACATAAATCAAAGTCCAATCAACACCAGGGCTTTGCAGTCCTGCCTCCACAGATCTTTTTTTTAATGACACTGGCCATGGACTGATGCTGCAGCACATCCTGAATAGTTAATAGTTAAGCAGGTTAAATAAATGTTTCAGGATTACCAAAAATCTTTAGTGCTTCTGTGCAAATAAAGCAATAGTGAACTTGCAATGAGGAAAAAAAGAGCACAATTTGGTATTAAACTTGACATACTGTTGTGTTGTTTTGTCTTTTCAGCTGAACTCGGTGATTGTGACCCATTAGAACACAGTCTGGACCTCGTATCAGAATTTCGGTTTATCCCCAATCAAACAGAGGATGTGGAACTGGCGATATATAACGCATGGAAGGAGTGCAGGTTGCGTGGCTTTTTGGAACTTCTCATTGTGCACACAGGGATGCCTTTCAGTTGTTTTCAAGTCATTTTTTTCTTCATCTTCAGAGGCCAAACACCTGCTCAGGCTGAAATCAACTACTTGAATAAAGCAAAATGGCTTGAAATGTATGGTGTGGACATGCATATGGTGAAGGTAACTGGTACACACACTCCTCCTTTAGAAAGGAATTAAAAAGTAACAATGAATTAGTTAATGTCCATCTGAGGATCCATTGGATTCATAGCTGTTTGGAACTTTCATCGGAATTGCATTGTAATTTTGCAGTGGTGAAAGAACTTGAAATTTGGGCCCAACTGATTAATTGGAGGATTTCATTTATTTATGTATATAAGTACATGTCTTAACCCTTTAAGTGCCAAAGTCACAAAATGCCAACACGCAACATGACTGAATTTAACACGCCACAGAGACAGATATAATGCATTATGTGTAATTACTGTTTTCCACCATGATGTGGCAGACATCTGTGACTAACTAAATTGCTCAATACTAGAGAAAGTGTTGCTGACCTTACAGTATTCTCCTTTCCAACCTGATGAGATTCATTTATACACTTTATTGAATGTTTTTGTAATGTCTCTGTTAAAGTAATCCTACCGTGAAAATGGTGTTACATGGTCAACTTGTAAAATAATTATTTTCCCCACTGAACAATATGAGTTTTCCCTCACATGATTTCAACTTGCAGGCACGTGACGGTAATGAATACAGTCTCGGGTTGACACCCACCGGAGTTCTGGTGTTTGAGGGAGAAACCAAGATTGGCCTCTTTTTCTGGTATGTTTGACTATGTTTTGACCTATTTGTTTATATGTCTTGCATTATTACGTATACTGTATTTTCATCTTTATCCTAACCTTTTGTGTCATGTAATTTGTAGGCCCAAGATCACGCGTCTGGATTTCAAAAAGAGTAAACTGACGCTTGTGGTTGTGGAAGATGACGACCAGGTGAGTATGCGCAGTCTCATATTTGTTACACTCAGGAAAATTGAAAAAAATTGAGTAGTGCACCCTTTTAACTTGACTAACTCTATTATCCTTGAAAATGAGCATTAAAAGTGGCCAGAGAAGCATAAACATGGGTGGGGTCAGACCAACACTGTGTTATCGCAGGGGTATGCTGGAGCCTATCCCAGCTGTCTTGGGGCGAGAGGCGGGGGTACACCCTGGACTGGTGGCCAGCCAATCACAGGGCACATATAGACAAACAACCATTCCCACCCACATTCATACCTATGGACAATTTGGAGTGGCCAATTAACCTAGCATGTTTTTGGAATGTGGGAGGAAACCGGAGTACTCTGAGAAAACCCACGCATGCACGGGGAGAACATGCAAACTCCACACAGAGATGGCCGAGGGTGGAGTTTATTTGGAATATGAATAATAAAAATAATAAAGATACGTAAGTATGTATAAAATAAACATAGTTTGAATGTCAAAAGTAGCTCCAGAGTCCCAAACTAAAACGAACTTTTTGTTAGGTTGCCCAGAGGCAAGTGTATATCAGGGGCCAGCAGAGCTTGTTTATGTCCATCCTGGAGGTCTGTGTGGGAGGTTAATAAAGAAGCCTCCTCTCTGGTATTTCTGGTATGCATTATCCATGCTCCCCACGATCACCACTCACACACACACACACACACACACACATACTACACACACGCACTGTACACAGAGCACTGGCCTTGTAGCTCAGCCCCCTAACAGTTGTATAATATAATACTTCCTGGTGAGTGCACGTATTTACTGTAGTTGCTTGGGTACTATATCAACATGTCTGTGACACAAAGTGTTGTAGCGTCTGTGGTGAAACTGAATGTACAAACTGGCTGGTAATTGTCTTCTTAGAGTACATTTTAATAATCTCTGCAACACTGGTTGATGGCCATATATTATTAGTATATGTCTGAAAACCATGTAACTAGTTGAAAGGTTAGTTTACTTGTTTGTAGATTATTATGATTGTTATTATGAGAGGCAGTTGAGAAGACGCCCCTAATAGCCAGAGAATCCAACTAGGATCATGTCTTGAAGTTGGACAATGTAAATGGCTTCTGCTGGGAGTAAATGATTACAGTCTCTGTGAAGTTGACCTAGAAGTCAGCAACGCGCTGATAAGGTTGAGTAACTCATGGCACCTTATCAGTTCAGCAACTCACTGTAGGCTTGATGGTGACTCTGATAAACAGTTTCTGACGTAAGATTCTAATATTGTTAAATATAGCTCAAACACTATCAGTTCCGGGATGCTAGTAAGGAGACAGACATGAGTTGTTCATCGTTCTGTGTGCGTTTTATCAACAAATGAGCCACACACACACAAAGATGATTAAAGGATTGCCTGGCCTGAGTCTGTCTATAGTATCCCAATTTTAAAGTACTATCCACCATCATTTTGTTTGGGCACTTGATGAGTTTGTTAGGCACTCTGCTTGACCCTACCATAAGCGAGACAGTGTAGTGAAACCAAGACATATTTGTGGCAATAATTTTCGCTGAAAACCGAGGCATACAAATGGCCAAATTGAAACCCAGCTCTAAGACTTGAGCACTATCACGACTCTTAGTATGTGTTGCATTTTCTTTTGTAATGGGAAGTACAGTCTATGTGCAAATTTGCAGTTTCCACTCTTGCTAGTAATGATCAATATCTAACCCAACATTAATCCTTCCTGTAGGGCAAGGAGCAGGAGCACACCTTTGTCTTCCGAATGGATCACCCTAAGGCCTGTAAGCACCTCTGGAAGTGTGCAGTGGAACATCATGCTTTCTTTCGACTGAGGGGACCAGTACAAAAGAACTCGGCACGTTCTGGCTTCATTCGCATGGGATCACGCTTCAGATACAGGTAACTTGGTAGAATAGAAGGTTAGGAAGGAAGTGTCTGTAAAGAGACCCTCTCTATTAGCACCACTAAGAAAACACTGAACTTGTCTTAGCAACAATACATGATCCATTGTTGGAGTACAAAAACATGTTCTTACTTTTGAGGTACAGCATGTTTTATTTGTACAAACAACATAAAAGATAAATGGCAACATGTAATACACATGGGCAAATGTTACCAAGCCATAACAGCAGTGGTCCAGTGCTTTCTGCGTGTGTGTGTGTGTGTGTGTGTGTGTGTGTGTGTGTGTTTAAACATTACCCAGCTAGATAAGCAGTGGCAGTCATGTTTGCTTAAGTGGAGGGGTTGGTGAGTTTGTTGGTCCTAGAGAGTTATCGCTTGAATAGGTCCTGAGTTCAACAGGGGTCATTGGTGTATGTGCAGATATCGACTGTTGTCAGTGCAACTGTATTCAAATTCAGCAGCAAATGTTTGTATTTTAGTTGAAGATTGAGCCTTGCAAGGATATCCTTTGTGTTAAGTTAAGTGTTTGTGTTTTTGTGTGGGGACCAGTGGAAACACAGAGTACCAGACGACAAAGTCCAATAAAGCACGGCGGTCAGCCTCCTTTGAGAGGAGGCCCAGTCGTCGGTATTCCAGAAGAACAATGCAGAACAGAGGTGAGTGCACCAGTTGAGTGCAGAATAAAGCAACTCTGTATACGGGAAACAGTGAATGCCAAAGCTTCTGTATTCGTGTAAGATGTGCTGTGGTACTGCGCTATATTTTGCCGGACTATTGAGTCCATCAGTCAAAAAATCTGTCATGAAGAGGAAAAAAACATATATACTGGAAATTCCAGATTTGAGCGCACCTGAAATACACCAATAAATAAAGAGGAAAAAAATGACATGTATGTACCACGCAATTGCCGATAAGCTTCAAGTGTCCATATTGTAACATGGGATATCTACATCGAAAAGCACACTATAAACCTTGCAATTTAGCTGCACTCTGTGTGCGGTCACAGAGCACAGAGTCCAATAAAAGCTTGTAAAATTCTACACTTGATGAGACTTACTTAAAATTTGCCAGATCAAAACAAGATCGCTGATGTCAAAACATGTGGAAACATTGTGGTGCATCATGGGAACTAGAGTTATTTTAGCCGTAATTAGCTGCATAAATGTTTCAGCCGCAGTGTTCAAAGATAAAACTACTGGCTTATTGCCTGGAAATTACGATAAGTCGCACTGGACTGTTACGTGCATTTATTAAGACAATGATTTCACAAAAGTATAAAAATATAATCTGGAAAGACAAGTTAACTAATGATTATTGTAATAACCGATTAATCGTCGATTTTTTTTAATTAATCAATGAATCGGATGAATAAAACTACATTGTTAATTTGTGCCTCTTAGCTGTAGCCTCTTTAAGAATGCAAAAATGGACTACCCCCCCCCCCCCCCCCCCAAAAAAAAAATCATAGCAAAGAGGGCAAAGAAGGAATTTCTCTGACATTGAAATTGAAGTAGCGACGTATTACCAATCAACACTTTACTGCAAATCAAGAAGTCACTAGCACGGTTTGCTACATGCTCATCGCCAATAAAAAAAAACTGTAAATAAGACATAACAGATGAAGTTTAGGGACAGGCTGTGCGTTTGGCATTGGCTTGTCTTTTCTGGGGGAGGGAGCATTCTTTGACTTTGTCCAAACTCACTTTGTGATATACTGTATCGGATATCAATATGAATATATTGGGATCTGAGTTTTTGTCCATATCGCTCAGTCCTAGTATAAAACTACACCAGGGGTAGGCAAACCGCAGTTCTTTAGCCTACTTGGTGCGACCCCCTTCGTCAAGCGTGGTGATTGGTGACCTTAGTTCTATCTGGGCGCACTACTTAAAATCTTTTCTGTTTGTGTTTTGCAGGACCCTTCACTCCTCAGGAGTAAGTTCAGTGTTTTTAAAACATGACCATGTCGACTACAGAATAAGTAACTTTTATCCTTACTTTGTTTATTGTTTATAATTGTAGCTGTTGCAACTTCATTTTGTTCTAATTATTGATGTGTGAATGATTGACTGACTGTGTGGTCAACGTGATAAATCACTCAGCGGCACAAATAGCATTTACTGTAGTCTCAGATTGTATGTTGGTTTGAGGATGAGTGCAGGCAAAGTTCTAAGCTATCAACGACGATTGAGTCAAGAATTCTTCTAACTTAAGCATGTCATGAAAATGAATTTGGTCTTCCCAGACTTGCACCATAACAATTTGTGAGCTTTTCATTGCCGCTGTGAATTGTAGCGATGCATTGCTATTCTGAAGTGTACATCTGATTTAGACATCGGCATATGTAGCATAGGTCAAGCTGAGGTATCCTATTCATATTGCCCTGAAGGTACCCATGACATACAGTATACAGTATAAAGCATTGAGAGTAGCGTGTAAATATTAAAGATGGCTCTCAAGGGCCAGTTCCATTATTTATGGGGTCTGAAATATAAATGTCTGTCTTTGCACAGGGTTCTTTTATCTGGGAATGGAGTCAACTCTAGCAAAGACAACCAGGTGATGATTAAACCTGCTCTTTTTCATGTTGTGTAATCATTTGCACAAAGTCGGAGCACTACATTGTGTCAGCTTCTGACTGTTTCTCTTTCACTACCTTACAAGGTTTCATCCGGTAGAGGTGCCTGGTCAGGTGTGCCAGTTGTCAGCCTTGTGCCTGCCCCTGTGTGTGGCCCGTTGGAAATACAGCCTCTGCCCAGAAGTCCTGGAGGGGAAAAGAGAAGGTGGGTACTTTTTTTTTTTCCCGGCTGGGTTCAACTTGTCCAATGACTGCTTTACAAGACCGGAAGAGCGAGAGAGAGCGAGAGATTCAAAGTGTATGTTTGCATGGCGTACATAAATCCCCTGAATGAAATGCAGGCAATGTTGATGTGTGTATGGACATGTTCTTGAAAAAGTGTTAAAGTGCTACTACACCCAGCCCAACCTCAACACTTCACACTTTGTAAAGCAAAGTCCTTGTAGTGAATTAAAGACCACACATTGTTGGAAGATGCTAGTCTTTTCTATTAGAGGGAGACTTGGGGAGACCTACTGCTTGATTTTGAGCCATTTTATTGTGTTCCAGTCGATGTCAGTGATGTAAAACTGCAGCAAAATCAATTGAGAACGGTTGCAGCGACTCTTATTCTAATGCAGTGGAGCCTCGATTCCAAAGGGTCAGTCGAAAACCAAAGCAACGTAAATCCAATGAATCAAGTCCAGACACCTTAGAATGTTAACACAACAGGTGATGAAACAATTAAAGTTTTGCATTCAGAAAACCATACAAAATGCATATACAGTGGGGCAAAAAAGTATTTAGTCAGCCACCAATTGTGCAAGTTCTCCCACTTAAAAAGATGAGAGAGGCCTGTAATTTTCATCATAGGTACGCTTCAACTATGAGAGACAAAATGAGAAAAAAAAATCCAGATAATCACATTGTTTGATTTTTAAAGAATTTATTTGCAAATCATGGTGGAAAATAAGTATTTGGTCACCTACAAACAAGCAAGATTTGTGGCTCTCACAGACCTGTAAGTTCTTCTTTAAGAAGCTCCTCTGTCCTCCACTCGTTACCTGTATTGATGGCACCTGTTTGAACTGGTTATCAGTATAAAAGACACCTGTCCACAACCTCAGACAGTCACACTCCAAACTCCACTATGGCCAAGACCAAAGAGCTGTCAAAGGACATCAGAAACAAAATTGTAGACCTGCACCAGGCTGGGAAGACTGAATCTGCAATAGTTAAGCAGCTTGGTGTGAAGAAATCAACTGTGGGAGCAATTGTGAGAAAATGGAAGACCTACAAGACCACCGATAATCTCCCTCGATCTGGGGCTCCACGCAAGATCTCACCCCGTGGGGTCAAAATGATAACAAGAACGGTGAGCAAAAATCCCAGAACCACACGGGGGGACCTAGTGAAAGACCTGCAGAGAGCTGGGACCATATTAACGAAGGCTACCATAAGTAACACACTCCGCCGCCAGGGACTCAAATCCTGCAGTGCCAGACGTGTCCCCCTGCTGAAGCCAGTACATGTCCAAGCCCGTCTGAAGTTTGCTAGAGAGCATTTGGATGATCCAGAAGAGGATTGGGAGAATGTAATATGGTCAGATGAAACCAAAATAGAACTTTTTGGTATCAACTCAACTCGTCGTGTTTGGAGGAGAAAGAATGCTGAGTTGCATCCAAACAACACCACACCTACTGTGAAGCATGGGGGTGGAAACATCATGCTCTGGGGCTGTTTTTCTGCAAAGGGACCAGGACAACTGATCCGTGTAAATGGGAGAATGAATGGGGCCATGTATCGTGAGATTCTGAATGAAAACCTTCTTCCATCAGCAAGGGCACTGAAGATGAAACGTGGCTGGGTCTTTCAGCATGACAACGATCCCAAACACACCGCCCGGGCAACGAAGGAGTGGCTTCATAAGAAGCATTTCAAGGTCCTGGAGTGGCCTAGCCAGTCTCCAGATCTCAACCCCATAGAAAATCTTTGGAGGGAGTTGAAAATCCGTGTTGCCCAGCGACAGCCCCTAAACATCACTGCTCTAGAGGCGATCTGCATGGAGGAATGGGCCAAAATACCTACAACAGTGTGTGAAAATCTTGTGAAGAGTTACAGAAAACGTTTGATCTCTGTCATTGCCAACAAAGGGTATATCACAAAGTATTGAGATGAACTTTTGTTTTTGACCAAATACTTATTTTCCACCATGATTTGCAAATAAATTCTTTAAAAATCAAACAATATGATTATCTGGATTTTTTTTTCTCATTTTGTCTCTCATAGTTGAAGCGTACCTATGATGAAAATTACAGGCCTCTCTCATCTTTTTAAGTGGGAGAACTTGCACAATTGGTGGCTGACTAAATACTTTTTTGCCCCACTGTAAATGACAAATGAACATTTAACATCATTCTTATTTTTATTGAAGACTGGTTGAACCGCAAGGGCGGAGGTTATGAGAGAGCCACATGGAGGCCACCTGAATTCAAAAGTTTTCTGTGACAGTGGTGGCTTATTTTGCAGCTGTTGTCTGAAAGCCTGTTCCCCTAACGCTCAGAGTTACACAGTGTGCTTGAATGTTTCACCACGTGACCAACCGCATTGACAGCGCAGGAAACACAGTGACTGGTAGAAAAAGTTACACACGTAATGAGCGAGCACTGTGATTTTTTTTTTTTTACCACTGCAGAGGAAATGTGTGTTTTTTAAGAGTTTAAATATCCAACTCACTGGTAGTCTGTGAATGCAACTACCCAGCGTTTTGAATCGAATGGGTAAGGGGTCAGTTTGATCAACCAATGAGACACAAAACAGACATCCTGACATTGTAAGATATCCATAGCCATGATTACATGCCTAAAAGGAAAGATATTGGAGGAAAATAGAGTTTAATTCTGAATGTAAATATACCTTTGCCTTCACTGGCGCTGGCTTGATATGTGGCAAGAAATTAGCAAACAACAGAACATGTGATGTTGAAAGACATTTTCATAACAAGCTTTCAGCTTTTTCTAAAAAGTACCAAACTGCACATAAAAACAGACAATACACTACCAATGTATAATGCAGAATATTAACCAACTACCACATTATATAGATCACCCATGTTTATATATATATATATATATATATATATATATATATATATATATATATATATATATATATATATATATATATATATATATATATATATGTTTATATATCCTACACACAGTTATGTAGTGTATTGTTAAGCTATTGTAGGGGATCATATTTGATTCTCCTCTGTGTTATTTCATGTAGACCCAATGCACACAAATACATGCAGAGTGAACCAATACAATATGCGGTTTGTCATTCAGCTGTTGTAACACAGCGACACTAACTGACGCACATACACTTTGCACATAAATTGATATATCAATGATTGTGACAGGTCTGTGACATTGAAGCATACTGAATTGCCTGTGATGAGTCAAGCGGTGTAAACGATGTTGAGCAGTGTTGATGTGCAGATATGTGAACTTTTTTGAACGGCCTTTTTATCTTAAAGTTGGCTTTGGCTTTCCATTTTACACAAATAAGGGAACAGCTCAAAAAGCTTGCATAGTTCAGTGTTTAAATTATTTCAAAGGAGGCCTGCACATATACTCCTGCACATTTGTTAGTTGAATTCTGTAATTGCGACAGGTAAGATTTGAAAAGAATCCAACTTTTAGAGGTTTATAGCTGCCTCATGTTTTGCGGTTCAAGTCCATTTTTCTACTGCAAGCACAATGTCTCTTTTGATGCGAAAGGTTGCTGACCGCTGCCCGATCTGGAATCTGTCTATAGTGTCCCAAACCTCACTAACATTTTTCACAGCGACTGAGTCACCAACATGTGGCTGCTTTGTTTGGGTACTCAATTCAAAGTACGTAGTTAGGAACAATATTTGGCCATATAAAAATAAAATGAGACCTATCAATGAGGGGCAATAAGTTTTGTCCAAAACTTAATCCTACAAAAACATTGTACTTTTCTTGCAGGATATTATTAAGGTTTTGTTATAGATGTTGTTTTCATTTTTGTGTGACGTGTGAAGCTGGTATTTATCAACCCAATGCATATGTTTCCCTCTGTGTTCCAGTATTAACATGTATTGACGAAATGTCTGATGGAATGTCAGGTAGGTGTGGTCATGTACTGGGCGTTCTGCTCCCTCTGGCATTATAACCAATCAATCGCTGTGTCGTGTTTAATGATTTCAGCTTTGACAAATGGTTCTCTCATGTTGGGATTGCCTCTTGTGATTCGCTGCCTGTATGCTGTTGATGGCATGTAACGACAATCTAATACCTGCAGATGACTCTGGGTGCTTTGTTGTAGTCTTTCCTTTGGCATCAATTCCTAATCATACAGCCGAGTTGGATGACCCTGGGGCATTTTTGACTGGTATTCCTTCTATTTGTATTTATTTTTTATTCTGAAACTGTTCAATCCAACTACAGCTTTTTAATGCTTCTTTGATTTGCAACAACTATGAATACTTCGGTGTTGAAGCAGTTTTTCTTTTTCCCAGTGTATTCCGATGTCTCTTTCTGTAGTTGTTGAAATTGGCTCCAACTTGCACGACAAAAAACACATATTGTTTTAAAATAGTTGTATTAAGGGGGATGCACAGACACATCATGTCCTGCTATAGCCCCCACATCCAGAAAAGATTACATTCACCTCATTTATATCTAGGTTTTTGTCATTTCCATCTACACAAATACTGTAACAATATTTCACAATAGATAGAGGTCAGTGTAGACATCGTACATGTTTGACCTGTACGGTATCTTTAAAGATGCATCGCTCCCCTTGTCATGACAATGTACAGTATTGTCCGGAGTTTAAGTCACACTTTCATACCGTGGCTGGTCCCACGACTGACTTGTAACTCCAGATCGTTTAACATATGCTGCTTTTAACTTAAAGTGGGGTGCTGGTTGGTTTTTTGACAACGTCTAGTGGTCACAGTACCTTAAATATTCATTATGGAGCTGAACTTGTGATACAGTTAGGCACTCAAATCGAATGTTTTTTGTTACGGGATACTTTCTAATACCTCCAGACAATGTGTCTGTAAGTAATGTACAACCATTAATTATCATACATGTATGAATTGAGAAATTAGGTATCTAGCAGTTTTGTTTAATTAGGACACTAATTATATCTAGCTTGGAGGTTGTAGCTGCATTTTTACATTTTGTAAACCAACCCATGTGGATATGCTAACAAGTTTGTGTTGTAAGTGACAAAGCGTATTATTCCACTGCTTGTTTCTCATTTTTAGATTTCAGCTTTCTTTCTGTAATTTTTTATTTTTACTTTATTTCCATAATATTTTCACTTTGTTTTCAAAATATTTTTTTTTCCAATTAAAAAAAAAAATTGCAATTAATTATTTCTTGGTTTCTAACAATACGACTTCAAAATTTTATATTTTATTATTTTATGCTTCAAAAATATATATTTTTGTGCTTGCGTACTTCTCTCAATATTTTGACTTTAATATTTCAGAAAATGAATTATCTCTTTTCCAATTGTCTTGTTGTTATTGTAAGTTTTATGGTTTCATAAAATTTTTTAAAATGCGCTGAGAGCCGGGAATAAAATTAGTCACGTGCCACAAATGGCCAGCGGGCCAAACTTAAATTAGTCTCTTAAATGTAACGGCATTGCATTAATTTGCTACTGCAAATTAACCTGCTGCTGGTTTCCTTGCTGCCTTTCTTTACTGCATGTTAGATTAGTTATTTACAACACATTTGCATATGTTTTTTCTTTCCTTTATTCCATCTTTTATTGTTTTGCCATGCTTCTTTCTTTCTTTTGTTTTGCCTGCTCTCTCGCCGCACACCATTCCCTTCCTGTGTGTCCCATCACATTTATCCCTGTCCTCCTCATCCCACCTCATTCTCCTCAGGTTTCCTCCCCTCTGCATCCTACTCGCTCATATCTCATCAAAGCTCCTCAAGGAAATCGGATCAGAGCAACTGAACAACTGTCTCACCACTGTCACACTGGCATCAATTGGACAGCATGGCTCAGCAGCGAACTTCATAGACACTGTGGGGTGCGGGTGGGGGTGGGGGGGACTATTCCACGTGGAAGTGAATGCACACTCGTCTTAATCATTCAAACATTCCAGATTGCTGTGCTCTCAAAGCACCACACACTTGTCACTTGTCATTTCTCTTTCACTTTTATACCTCATCTTCTTATTTAGGCCTCAGCTAGCGATGCACCTGCTGCATTCGTCCTGACTGAATTTTGATTTTTTTTCCATCATTTTGTGTTAGTCTGTAAAAATACAGGACTTAAAGCACACATGAAAATTATAGTATAAAATGTGCATATTCCAAAAATGCAAAGTACGCTAGACATAGACACGAAGGCCATGTCATACACAGATATGATTAAAAATCATGTTTTTCTATGCATTTTGGTCTTTAGTCAACTCTCAAATGTAAAACTTGCATGTATTGTAGAAAGGTGGGACAGAGCTTTTTAGTGTGTCTCGTGAGAAACGTGTGACATTTATGCATGTCTTTAAACCTTGTATACCAACATAAGTAGGTAGAGAAGAAATATAAGAAAGATAGGCAGAGATCCTTGATTTAGCATTTTTAACAATGTTGGATATAGTGACATTGTCCAGCCCTTAGTTTCCAATACCGATAAAGGCAACAGCTCTTGTTCAGACTAGCGTCAGGTCACATCTTATGCTCTTTGTACTGTGATGCCACCACATGCATTTCACTTAAATAATACTGGCAACAATGCAATGTGGAAAGCTCTCCATTTATATGTGGCACAAATATCTGTATAAGAACAAAGTAAAGTGCAAAGAATGAAACTCGGTCGGCGAATTTATAAACTGGCTTCATTCAGCACGTTATCCATAAACAAAAATTGTATTAGATTAACACCTTAACCCCCCCCCCCCAACCTAACCACTGCAAATCTAGCATCTTATGCACAATTTTGCGCACAAATATATAGTAATAATAATCAGCAGAAATTCCTATACCAATGCAGGGCTCGACAATAACGATGTACCGATGGCCCGGGGCAAGTTAAAACAAAATTGGGGCAAGTAAATCCAATCATTAATATTCCCGTGGGGCAAGTGTACTTTGGAATGCCATACTGCCAAGAGTTTTTTTTAAAGCGGTTCTTGTTGGGTGTTGGTAAAACACGGACTGAGTAATTCCGGTGGTAATTTGCAAAGCAATCCTTGCAAATCTTGAAATGGACCAATCAGAATCGTTTATTTAGACCGCGGTCCGTAATCCACAGTCCGCGTTTTACCCACACACGTTGTTCGTGATCAACCAATCAGCGATCGTTTGACTACGAAAACATCCGTCATGGCGGCGCTGCCAACATGGTCTAATTCTGAAGGAAAACAGCAAAAAGTGATGAAGCAGTGCCTCCTAAACAAGTATTTTATTAGCGTCAGCAAATCAAATGATGGCACAGGTGAGTGAATCACATTGCTGTGACAATTTGAAGTGGTCACAATGAAACACCACCAATTAGATCCAATACCAAGTGCTGATTTTGCACAAGCTACAAAATCTAGCGCTTCCATTTCTCTGTGGATTTTTCTCACCTTTGCTTCACAAATTATTGTTTGACCATTGAGCTTTTTTCTGGATTAAAAACACTTTACTAGTACACAAATGTGTCTATTCAATAATGTTTCATTGTGGTGCACAACTTATAAATATCACTGCTTACTACGACTACCATGTGTAAAGTATTATTTATTTCATTATTTTATTTATTTGAGATTCTCATGTGATGCCACAAAAAATTACATGATATCATTATGGCAGTCTTTTCATTTTACATGGGGCAAGTTCGGGCAAGTAGTTCTCACCTTAAGGATTCCCTATGGGCAAGTCATTTTGGTTTTTAATGTAGAGCCCTGCAATGTCAACTGCTATTTCATTTTTATGCCAGTATCGACTTATAACGTCTGCTCTTCCCCCTGAGCCTATTTTTGAAGAAATGGTCATGCCCTTACCTCTGTCTCGTGTCCTCTTCCCACTTCCTCTGTCTTTTACCCAACATTTGGCAACTGATCTGGTATCAGCATCAGAAACAGTAGGTCACGTATTAGTGTCTGGTAATTTAAGAAAAATGGTTTATATTTCAGAAATCAACAGTTTTTGTGTGATTTTTTTATTTGGATAATTTTTACTGATGTTCTTTCAATTGGTTTAGTTCGTCTGTCCACTTCTTTCCTGGTCCAGATGCTGGTTAAAAGTTAGAAAAGGAGATCAATATATATTTTATACTGTGCCAAACAATTCAAAATGTTTTTAGAAAAACTGAAGCCAAGGTATCCTGTGTAGTTAGCATAGTGCAATATGCATTTTTGTTCTTGTGTTAAACACATTGTGAAAATGAGTGATGATTTACAGGTTTTAAATTTATTACGGTGACATGGCACTTATGTTGTTCATTTTCTTTAATCATTGACCATATTTTTCCTAAACCAGCCTAAAATACCTGTGCTATCATGGAACTCATGGTCACTGGCCTAGCCGATGTTTAGCAGAAAATCTAACAAGCGTAATTAATTCACCAAAAATCCCACATTAGCTTTTTGCACATCTTACTTGATGAAGAATCGAAAGTATTCTTTAAACGATTTTACTTGTGTGTTGACAAAGGTGTACATCTATCTGAAGAATATGTGTAAAATACGATTTTGAGAAAATAAACATGGTTATTGTAAATATGGCTACCATATGTGTATGACTAAAATTTTATTTTTCATGCTTGTGTGTGTTTATTTCTCTGTATTTCATGCATAAAATAATAACAAGTAGTTGCAATGCCAGAGTTGATATACTGTATTTTTGGTGATGCCATTTGGTAAGTTACACAACTGCATAATCACAAATTGCTTTTTATAGTGGCGTTATCGCTACAAAATATCTGACATTTTCTCTCTATGGGCTCTGTCTCATGTCTTGACTTTTCATCTCTAGTTTACCCATGGATGCTTCCCTGATTGAGACATGTATTGATGATGTCCTAAGGGCTTCTGTGGCTTCCACGGTGAAGGCTGGGGACGAGGCAGGACCAAGTGTCTCGTACGCCCCTCCCAGTGCCACTGGTGAAGACTTACTCAGCCTTACTGGTCAGTCAATATAATAAGTACATCGCTCAACACTTATTTGTTCATATAATGCTCACAAAACGATGAACAAGACCATATCTGACTATTAAATTTGTGTTGGAACAGGATCAATTACGCACTGTGCTGTTCATGTGATGCTGTAGTGTTTAAGTGACACGGGCCAGCACGATTAATTCTGAAGGCCCTGGGCAGATTACATGGGCATGGCATCATATAAAAAACAATCTAACATACACTACTGGGAACAGTGCAGCCAAAAGACACAATTTAAGTCTGCATGCCACTGTTCCATACTGCATGTACATACTGTATATTTGATGATGTGTATGAACGGCCATTGAATTGCAGAACAATGAAAGTAATTGTTGATTTTCCTATGAAGAAACAGCAGCTCGTCTCAAGCAGTTGGAGTTGGAGAGCAGTCCACGTCTTGCCGTGTCAAAGAATAACGTCAATATCAACATGGTCATGAATAATCAGGTGTGTGCAGCTTTGTTGAAGTGCTTCTGCTCATCTTTTAGTTACCTTCAAAAGCACGTCACTCATCGTATTCATTTCACTTTGTGCTTTTTTTGTCTCCTCCTCACCGGACACCAAAAGGAGGACATTGTGAAGCTCACAGAGAAGTGTGGTCTGAACAGTGCAGGAAGTAGTCCCGTCGTCCCACCACCACGCACACCAGATAATCTGAAAAGTAACATCCTTAAAGCACAAGCTGAGGCTGCCACCATCAAGGTGAGGAAAAAACACACTGCAATCAGAGAAGAAAGCAAAAGTGGGCCCATGAAGAATATCTGTTTATATCAGCAGTATTACTCATTATTAAATTAATTAACTAACTAATTAACCGTTTAAACACGTGAACAATCATGTACGTATAATGTTGACCTGTTATTCCAATACATGTCATCATTGTGTAGGGCACTATGGAGGACCATGTCACAGTGATTGGAGACAAAAACTGCAATTTGCAGGAGACATCTAGGTATGAAAGGCCACAATTTACCTCTTGCTGTTTTCTGATTTTAGTGTATTTTCTCACTGAGGCGTGCATGTAAGCATGAATGCATGCACGCATTCTATGTTCTATACTGTATTTCCTCTGCTTGCTAAAACTGGAGAATCTCCTGTGTGGTCTTCTTGCCAGGTTGAAGTTGCTCACTGGCCGAATAGGCAGTAACTCGTCTTTGTCTGTTAGTAGTCGCTCTGACATGCAGGACACATGGGACCTGCTTAAGCCGTCTTCACTGGTCTCATCAGCAGGCACAAGGTCAGTGTGTATCATTTGGGATTTGTTGTAATAGTCTTCTCAAAGAGCAGAGTAGAAGTGGCTTTACCCACAACACATGTTTTTTTAACATTATTAGAGCCCTCTAGACATGGAATAACACCCCTAGAGTGACCTTTACTGCACTTTGTGCAGTGGCTAGTCTGTCATCAATGTAACTTTACCTAATGACCTGTAGAATGAATACTACAAATCTTCTGAATGCTCTATATTTGTATTTTAATGAATCCAGCCATTGTTATGCCTGAAATGCTTAATTTGGGCAAATACATAAAATGTGCATATTTTCTGGCCAATGTTAGGCTGTGTTCAAAGAACACGGAGATGACACGAAACAGCATTCATTCATTCATTCATTTTCTACCGCTTTTTCCTCACGAGGGTCGCGGGGGGTGCTGGAGCCTATCCCAGCTGTCTTCGGGCGAGAGGCGGGGTACACCCTGGACTGGTCGCCAGCCAATCACAGGGCACATATAGACAAACAACCATTCACACTCGCATTCATACCTATGGACAATTTGGAGTGGCCAATTAACCTAGCATGTTTTTGGAATGTGGGAGGAAACCGGAGTACCCGGAGAAAACCCACGCATGCACGGGGAGAACATGCAAACTCCACACAGAGATGGCCGAGGGCGGGGACCGAACCCTGGTCTCCTAGCTGTGAGGTCTGCGCACTAACCACCAGACCGCCGTGCCGCCACGAAACAGCATGATTTATTCATTTATTTTTGAAAAACAGAGCGAAATTTGAAGTGTGAACTGGCGAGGGATTACTGTAGTTAGTTCCTCCCAAAAATAGACCTTACCTCAAGGATGAAAAAGGTTTTTCTTATTGCATGTTCCATTTCTCCTGATCATTAGTGCTGAGAGGTTAGCTGAAGATTCAAGCCCAACTCGACTCCAGCCGACCTCGGATTCTGTAGAAGGCATCACAGTCAAGGTAATTGCTTTTCCAAGTTTCACCTTGCTCTAAAAAGTACACAACATTGGTTGTTAGGATTGTCATTCATTAAATACAGCATGTGTACTGTTTCACCTCGCAGGTTTTGTGTGTTTTATGTTGCCATAAAGAATGTTTCTATGCATTTGCAGGTTAAAGCCGAGGAAGCTGACATTCCAAACACGACTCCACCACCGCCTGATAATTTGATTGACTTCAGCGACCCAATCCCTGTTGTAAGTTTGTTTGTTTACATTTTGAATGTACAGACCTGGCACACACTACACAGAAATGCGGAAGCGCTAACAGCATGTACTGTAATACAAGTAGTTGTGGATATTATATTCTGTTGAACTCGTATGCAGGACTCTGATCCTTTTGTAGATCATACTTTCATCACACTGGCCTACTAGGCCACCTCAAGGGATCTCCAATCACAGTTCAAGAGAGACCTTATCCGTGGTCTCATGTTTGTGCATTACAAAAGGATAGCCGGAGAGGAAGAAAAACTAATATCCTGTGTTGAAAATCTTTTTGATTCCTCCCACAAAAGAGTTGGAAAGTTGCTGAAAGAAGTCTTAGGATGAGATTTAACTTGGACGGAAGATAGTGTTGAAGGTGCTGTAGTTATATGTATATAATATCATTAAATATGGTTGTTTTGGACTGTATTATGAGTACTTGAGCCAACAAAGGTATGCATTACAGCAAAGGAGTTCAGTTGATTTATATTTCTTTTATGAAATAGGTGACTTCTAGCTTGTATCTCCTGGATCTAATTCAACCTGTGGGTCATTGTTTAAACTCTGGGGGGCTATAACCTTGAAGATTCCGGAGTCAGTCATTTCTCTGCAAATATTTCTGTTATGAAAATAGGTCAGACAATCCAGACTGCTCCATGAGATATTAAATGGCTTCTTCTGACCTCTATAGAAGTGTCGTTTTTTGCATAGCAATGAGCTCTTATCTATTGTGTTTCATCACAAGTGTGCTAAATTTGTAGAACGCTTATTGATAAAAAGTACACAAAGTAGCGATGAGACGTTATTAAAAGTTGAATGTAATTAATCGGGCCTTGTTATTAATTAGTCACAATGTCCTTGCTGCAACACCACACCTACGTGCATGCATTTTTGTATGGTTGTTTGTCTATATATGCCCTGTGATTGGCTGGCCACCAGCCCAGGGTGTACCACGCCTCTCGCCCAAAGACAGCTGGGATTGGCTCCAGCACCCCCACGACCCTCGTGAGGATAAGCGGTAGAAAATGGATGAATGGATGAACCTAATTTGACACAAAAGGCAATGTTTTCAGTCGAAATAGATTGTTCGATGAGTGAATCTGTGAACGTACGTGCACAAGCTGTATTTGGAGTCATATTCACACATAAATTAAAGTTGACAATATTCATGTTTTACCATTCCGCTATCTTGAAAACAATGAATAAACAAAAATAAATTAATCACCGCTTCCAAATGCGCTGTGCTGACAGCAGCACGTGTTGCATTAAGGTTGATCATGTAACGTTGAAGTGCTCTTCATCTCACTTTTGTTGGACAGCCCTCCAATAAACGTTTTCATGAGCCTGATATTCTGGTGCACTGACGTCACTCAGTGCATCTTTTGCTTCAGCGTGCAAGGACAAGAGCACTGAGAAAAGTTCAGTCGCCTGGAGTACATACATGAATGCAAAAGTTCAATGTGTTTTGGAATGTGTTTTTTTGGAATTAATAAATCACATTTAGTGCCAAGTACGGAGAAAAAGCACATATGTAATATGATGTATATTGTGAGTGTAGTTAGTGTTCTGTGTAGTGACCTCTCCATATTACATGTGTTTATTCATTTATTTATTTTTTGCAGTTAACACCAGCCCAGCAAACAAAAGTCCCCATCACCCCTCGCTGGATCATTCCTACGTCTGCTGTGAGTTATCCGTCATCTTAACTTTATTAGTCTCACCTGCCCGACCGCCTGTCACTGTGCTCCTGCCTGTCCAAAATGCGTTTGACCGCCTGACTTCTCCCCATCCCCTTCTAATGCAGCCTCCTGGTATCTTTACTAACGGCCTGCTTGACCTTGACCCCCCTGCTAAGGTCACCACTCTTGCCCCTGCAGAAGGGGGCTCTGTCACCTCAGCCCTCCCTCACTCCGCTCACACATTTAACACCAACTCAGCCAGGTAAAGTAGTTTGTACACTGTTTGTTTTTACGCGGTGTGACTTTGCTGCCCCCTGTTGACCGAGCCAGAACATGACAAAAGCGCTGGGTCTCATAGGTGCAAAACTTCTCTGGCAAATTCTAGCACTGCCATACACACATTTTGGAGGTCAAACATATTTGGTCCTTCTTTTCCGTTGCCCTCAGAATGCTCTCCTGTTTTAAAAAAATAAATTAAATAAGTCATGTACATTTTTATGCCATATCAGTTTTGACGCATTTTCTTTTGTTGTCCATAAGCACCCTTTTTGCGGGAATTCTACATTGTTATAAATGAGACCCCTGGTGGGCAACAGGAGGAAGTTCCCACTTGGAATAATTTGTTGTTTTAGCCCAAGCGTATGACCATACGTCACATATTAGTGGCACGTTACTACATTTGACAAAGAACCTGAACACACCCCTAAAATTCCTGTTTTTTCTAATGTTAAAAAATGGACTACTTCACTGCATAACTTTTTCCAAATCTACCATGGATTTCCAGCTTCAGTTTAAGAGGTTTTGGGGGAAACTCTATTTTCAAGGGCCCCAAAGTACATCATTGGAAGTATTAGCATAATTTGAAATACTTGCATCAATCTCCTTTGTGGTATAGCGGATCCCTGCACGTCTCCACATTTTTGATCCAAACTATATGGAAGCCTCACTCTATAGGTGGCGCTTTTTTCATGCTTTGGGCTGGCTGGTCCTGCGACTGTATGTTCTTTTCACTCTGACAGCCACCAGAGAGCGCTCTCAGCTCGTGTGCCAGTATCTGCTGTTCCTATAACTCCTGTATCACGGATCATTTTTACTGTAAACGTCACAAATTCACATTATGTTAACAATACCACCCGTTCACGTTGCATTCACAGACGCTTATTCAGTCTGTTCCCAATTGTATTATTGTTATAATTACAACTTCCCTTTCAAGATGAAATGTCTGTTTTGATCAAATAAATGTACCCCCAAAAATGCAATCTATAGTTCAGTGCGACTTATGTATACTTTTTTCTACTCAATAAGGAGCAAACATGAAGCCAAAAAAAGGGTAAAAAATACAGTTTAGTGGTCCATCTGTGTGAATTTCTCTTGGAGATAAATGAAAGTACCGTATTTTCTGGACTATAAGTCGCTGCGGTGTATAAGTCGCACAAGGCCAAAAACGCATAATTAGGTAGAAAAAAACATAATAAAAAAAAAATAAAACATAAGTCGCACTAGAGTATAAGTTGTATTTTTTGCGGGTAATTTATTTTCCAAACTACTTGACCAAAACAGACATTACGTCCTCTTGGAAGGCAAGTTCTAATAATAAAAGAATAGAGAACAGGCTGAATAGGTGTAAGATATGCTAACACAATGGTTATTCAGCTACACAAAAAATAAACATGAACAGAAAAGATGTCCAGTGTTTATGGAACATAATCACATAAACAAACATAGTGTTTATGGAATATAAACACTTTTTTTCATTTATAAGTCACTCTGGAGTATAAGTCGCAGGAACAGCCAACCTATGAAAAAAAGTGCAACTTATAGTCCGGAAAATACGGTATCTATTTGTGGGAGAAGGTGCATTTAGGGACGGCCAAATACAGTGGGACAAACCACCACTCGTATAAAGTATTCTAAAACTGTGGGATTTCTAACCATGTTATTTTTGAAGCCACCATACAGCAGTACTAGCCTGGACTTTACTTTTCATAGAGGTTGTGTACCGAACAAATAAGCACAAATGAAGTCAATTTCTGAAAGTACACATCACACACATCGCAGAGGTGGTGATCAGGATCAGTGATCCGATTGCTTAAAGTGCAAAGTAAACCACAACAAACCCTGAATACTACAAGTGGTCAGGAAAAACCTTTTTTGTTGACGTTTCTGTAGGACTGTACTGCAGCTACCATGTTGCCATCCTCTGACCCCCCTGACCTCCTTCCCCTACAGCACTATGGCTCCGCAGGGAGCCTCGGAGGATGGAGCCAACCCCAGAGGTCTCCTGACCACTGAGCTGTAAAACACACTAACCAAGCTGGGTCAGCAACCATCACACTAACAGACTGGACTAGGACTGTAAGTACGTTTTGGCACGACGAGTGGTGACGGCTGATCACACGATGCTGTAGATTTTGCTGCATAAAAGAAATCCGAATTAATCTGACTTCCAGCCTACCATGGTTGACTTTTATGCTGCTGCTGTTTTATGTCATGTCGAGTATTCCACTGAATGTTGTGATCGATCAAATGAGAGGCTGGAAGAGATAATAACTACTGGACTCTTCATATTCTTGACCAGCCATGTTTTTTTGAACCTTTTCATCCACCGGATAAACCATTCCTATCACTGGATTACCGCACAGGATATTTGGATGATCCTGCTTTTATTTGTACACTGTATTTGTACCAACATTTGTGTCTGTTTTCTAACTCTACATATTCGTGTCCAGACACAGTCATGGTTTAGTCTAAAATGGGATTCTGTGTATTTTCTTCCCTCTTTTTCCCGCCTGTTTTCTTTAGCGTTCATGTTGATTTTTCTTCAAATGAGGAACGTAATTATGTTGCCTGTACAAACACATTTCACAGCCAATTAACCGTTGACGATATCCAGTAACAACGTTTTGGCATGGGGAACTATTGCCTGTGAATATTGTTTGTCCAGGTCATCGTATTCTCAGGGTACTCAATCCTCCGCAACTGGGCTGACGTTCCATCAGTTGATGCTCAATGACCAGACAGGAGACTTCTAGTCTGACGGGATGTTGTTGGATCCAAAGCTTTTGAGTGGTCTCCTAGTATTCCATGTACAGTAAATGTAACAGTAGTCATGGTGGACACGCATGCACCCAATGGTCTTTGTCTACCACACAGGATGTCCAAATGTGTTCCACCAAGGGGCAAATGCCTTTGCTATTTGTTGTTTTAATTTTATTTTATTTTTCAAAATATTTAAACTTCTTTTAAAAAAAAAATCTTTTTAAAATATTTTGACTTTAGTCCCATTATATGATGACAAAAATGACGCCCCCCCCCATAATAATGAAATACAAATGAAATAAAAACCCACTTTAAACTTTATGGGACTAAAACAATGTTATTTTTCCTCATAATATTTCATTATTTTCATAAAACTCATTAGACTACAATCTGTTTTCCCCAATATTTTGACTTTATTCTAAAAATGACTGCGGATTTTCTTGTTAAATTCTATTTTAAGAATGTGATGCAGGCCAATAAAAACAGCCGTAGGCTGCAATTGTTTCTTTGGACGCTCCTGGACTCCTGGACTCTTGTACTCCTGTACCTTCAGAGCAGGAGCGCCCAAAGTGCGGCTCATGGCATTGGCACCTTTTAAAGCTAATTTAAATTTGGAAGCATAAACTTGCAAAATTAAACACATTTTAACATTATAGTATGAAAAACACAAAAGGGAAAAAACAAAGTTTGAAAAAATATATAGTATATTAGAAAAACAATGTGGAAATATTGGAATAAAGTCGCAATGTTACGGGGGAAAAAACAGTGGTTGAGTGGTTAGCGCACAGACCACACAGCTAGGATACCCAAGTCTGATTTCGGCCATTTCTGTGTGGTGTTTGCATGTTCTCCCCATGCATGCATGGAGGAAACCGGGTACTCCGGTTTCCTCCCCCATTCCAAAAACATGCTAGGTTAATTGGCCACTCCAAATTGTCCATAGGTATGAATGTGAGTGTGAATGGTTGTTTGTCTATATGTGCCCTGTGATTGGCTGGCCACCAGTCCAGGGTGTACCTCGCCTCTCACCCGAAGACAGCTGGGATAGGCTCCAGCACCCCACTTAAGTGAATGAATGAATGAAAAACAGCAGCAACATCATTAACAGCATCTCAACTTATCTACATGGGTTGGTTTACCAAATGCAAACAGAGCTGTCCTATCCAGTCATTGAGCATGAACTTGATGAATCCTACTCAGATGAGGTCCAAATGTATTCTAAGGCAATCAATTGAATGATAACATTACAAATGATTAACAACCAGATTACTGCTGTCCCTGGTATCTGTGAGCTCCATTGATGATAATTACTATGCATATTTTCTCTGAAATCCTACTAAATTGTGATCATCAAGCAACTACATAGCCCTCTTGTGACAATTCATATCAAACATTCCCTGAAAATACTGACAAGTTACTTAAATCTTATTTTGTACTTTTGAAATGAGCGTGGAATTATATATTTTTTACTTTATTCATGGTTTAATATCACATTGATTTTTAGTTGTTTATTTTTACACCATACATTGTGATCATGTCATGCCGTCACAATCAGTGCAGTTATTTCTGTTGTATTGCCACTCAGTGTTCACATACTACATACTACATGTCCAATGTGTGTTTCAGTGTTCCGCTGGCTGTCGTTATGATCGACTTTTTGTACGACTGACAGTTTTGTTAGCACACAGAAATGAAAAAAAAAAGTAGGAAACCTGGCTGTTTGAAACTGACCGGTCAATCTCAGATACTATTTTTATTTCTGTGAAGTTTGGTTGGGAGTCACTTGTTTTATCTTTTGGAGAATGTTGAAATGTTTTAGGTGTAAGGGACCACATTTTATGTTTTATTTTGTTTTGTTTTTTTTAATCGACTATGGGACGATGACCTGGGTCAGTGAGAAGTAAAGGAAGTAATTCAGTTGTCTGTGTTGTTTGTTTCCAGTATTAAAAATCTCCTAAGCGGCAGTGGGCCAAAGAAAAGGAAAGCCATCACCATGGAAGTGAAAATGAACATAACACACAAACACATCATAAGAACTGCTAAAGATTAACTCGTGAATGATATTGAATCATTTTATTACTGTATTTTATATGGCAATAGTGTTGTCTAAAACTGAAATCGATTGTAACATGATGATGACCTGTATTTTCCACTGTATGATCAATAATGATCAGAGTTGAAATTATAGTTCAATCCTCAAGATGGGGTTTCATTACTAACGACTAAATAGTCACTACAATTGTTTGATCCTCTGCAATTGTTTTGTCTCTAAAAACAAAAGTCAATTAATTAGATTTTATAATCTTGCTTTCAATCTTAATTTGACATGTTAGTTTGACACGCGTTAGATGTGTGCCACTAGGTGGCAGCAAAGTCGTGTTGTCTTGGAAATAAATACGTATGTAAGCACATTCCACACTAGTATATTACAATATTTAATGTAAGCTCCGTATAAACAAAAAATTAAGCTTGTATTTGTGATGGAAATTGCTTTTTTCAGACAGAATTATATTTTTAAACAAAACAAAAACAAACAGCATGCTGACTGCAGTATTATACGGCATTTAGACGCCCCATGAGTGCCTAATACAGGGGCGGCCAACCAGTCAGAGGCTAAGTGCCACTTTTTTTGCTGTGTTACTGCAAAGAGCCACATCATACTTATGGGCACACATATAACATTATCCCATGCATTAACCAGAACCCTGCTCAGCCAGATTTATTGAAAACATCCCACACCAACATTATAATATCAGTTATTTTCAACAGTTAACATTGTGTGCACTGTTTCACACACACACAAACTCTCAGTTCAAGCAAGTCCACAAACAAAAATAAAATGATTTTCTCTTACTACGCTGCTTGATGAGACTTCTGGCATTCCTTATCTTGAGAAATCCTCTTCAAATCTGGCTTGTATTCTGTTGTTGCCACTTGAAGCAATTCTTTCAAATGAGTGTCAGTCAGAAGAGATTGATGCTTTGATTTCACATGTTTCAGGGTAGAAAAAACAGACTCGCAGACGTACGTTGACCCAAACATTGACAGTATCTTAAGCGCAGCTTGTTTGATGCTGGGGTATTTTCTCTAGGCATACTTTTCCAGAACTCAATGCCCCCCCTGTAAAACAGCTTTCAGTTGATCACCTCACAAAGATCGATCATCTCCAACTCAGCCGCAGCCTCATCTGTGACAAGCGGGGCTTTCAGTTTTCGCATTAAATGGGTCGACGAGGAACATAATCTGTGGTCTTTTCAGTTGTAGATCACAGAAACGGGTCACAAAGCTTTCGTGCAGGTTTGCAATCAGTATTGCATATCTCTCTCTTTTCTTTTTCAGGGTGGGGCTGGTGACTTGTTCACTGGCTTTTAGCAGAGTATTAAAATGCGTTAAATCTCCCTTTTGAATATGCGCCTTGAACAGCTTTAGTTTGTTGACCAACGCAAACACACTTTGCACCAGGTCAGGCAGCATTTTTAACTTACCCTGGAGGGTCATGTTCATTCTGTCCAAGTGACACAGCATGTCGACTAAAAATGCCAGATCCATAAGCCACTCAAGGTCCGAGAGCTCGGGATAGTCCTTGTCCTTCTCTTCCATGAACAATTTCACTGCATCAAAAAGCACCTTGCGTTTTGGTAATGGTAATGGTTTTATTTCATTTGAACATGCATCAGATTACAATTGAGTGCATCAAATAATCAGTTCACAGTTCCACATGTCCAAAAGGAGTAGGAAGAAGCAAAGCTTATTAAATCCTACCCCTCCATCTGGTACTTTTACAATCAGTAACTGTTGCATTTGTTCACTTCCTGCTTTCCATAATAAAGTTAGTTATTTTTTTTTATAATGCACCTGGTACCGAAGTACGAGGTGATATGACCATGACAATGACATAATGGGTACCATAGTAACTGTCAATATAGTGATATGTAGAGATGTATGTATGTATGAATATATGTATGTAGTTTAGACAGCCACCTCACAGTGCAGTGCAGCAGCAGGTCACCTGTAAGCCCTTGGTCCAGCTCAGCCATGAGATTCCTGAATTGCCTGTGGTTAAGCGCATGTGTGTGGATGTAGTTGATGATTTCCATCCCAGGCTTCATGACGTTTTCTGAATTCAACGATTTAGACACAAGTTGCTCCTTGTGGATGATGCAGTGGAAATTCCAAAAGTCGGGAAATGTTTGATCAGCTTTTGCACAGGCCCACAAGCCCGTTCACGGATCTGATCATGGCTGGCGCTCCATCCGTGGCTATTGCTTTTGCAAATGCAGCCACAGCTCTCATCTAAAGCCACACTAAAATACTCACATGCTTGAATGTCAGAGTGCAACTGTGATTCAACGGCCGTATTAATATCCGATATTCTGCGTTCAACACTGTGGCGGGACAGTTGTCTGATACGCTCAGTTTTAGTTTGTCGTCTTCAGGAGACAATATTTCAAC
Organism: Doryrhamphus excisus; assembly: GCF_030265055.1. Taxonomy (NCBI): domain Eukaryota; kingdom Metazoa; phylum Chordata; class Actinopteri; order Syngnathiformes; family Syngnathidae; genus Doryrhamphus; species Doryrhamphus excisus. The sequence continues at coordinate 8,499,607 of NC_080474.1, forward strand.
GGCGTCAATGAGGCATTTTTTTAATGAAGTCCCCTTCGTTGTACGGCTTTTTAGCCCGTGCGATGTTCCAAGCCAGTTGATATGATGCAAGCGTTCCGGTCTCTGAGTGTTTCGGACACTTTTTGAAAAACTGCATCTGCTTTTCTGCCTGACTTTTCAAAGCGACCAACTCGTGATTACAAAGTTCAGTCCCTTTTGGAATTCCTGTTCGATGTTAGGAGTGAGCTGAAGTGACGCTGAAGATTGGAAGCTTAGAAATGCCCTAACGCTGTGTGACAGCCGGCTTGCCATTACGTTCAACAAAAAAATATCAACTCTCCCACTCTGTCAAAAACGTCCTGTGTTCTTCTTCATATTTTCGTTTAACTGTGCATTTTTTCCCTGCCATTTTGAGAGCCAACTTAACAGAAATTGTTCACAATGCAAACGATGTCGCGCCAGAGATTCTCTCGTCGTGCGTTTGACGTCACTCAAACAGGCTTACCTCGTCAGCGTGCCATCTAGCCGTAAAAGCTCCTGAAGAGCCGCATGAAACTAGCGAAAGAGCTGCATGAGGCTCGCGAGCCACGGGTTGGCCAGGTCAGGCCTAATATGTCAACGTCACCGCCATATTGGATGTGGCAAGAAGGAACTGCTGCATTGGATTGCATCAACCAGATCTCGTGAGATTACCTTTCACCAGTAAGACTGAAAAATAAAGTTGGCTTGTAATCGGCACGGTGGTCTAGTGGTTAGCGCGCAGACCTCACATCTAGGAGACCAGGGTTCAATTCCACCCTCGGCCATCTCTGTGTGGAGTTTGCATGTTCTCCCCGTGCATGCGTGGGTTTTCTCCGGGTACTCCGGTTTCCTCCCCCATTCCAAAAACATGCTAGGTTAATTGGCGACTCCAAATTGTCCATAGGTATGAATGTGGGTGGGAATGGTTGTTTGTCTATATGTGCCCTGTGATTGGCTGGCGACCAGTCCAGGGTGTACCCCGCCTCTCGCCCGAAGACAGCTGGAATAGGCTCCAGCACCCCCGCAACCCTCATGAGGAAAAGCGGTAGAAAATGAATGAATGTAATTGGCCATAATATCGATATTAATGTTGCCATGGAATCAACCAGCAGTCTTGTGAGAAGGACGTCTCCCTAACCTCGCATAACGTTTGTTTGTGTGTGTGTGTGTGTGTGTGTGTGTGTGTGTGTGCACGTGCGCAGAAAAGACCTGAACTTCAATCACATAGTTGAAAGGCAGATTGTGAGATTGTGTGTGAGGACACCATACGCCTCACCCACCGCTAGGGGGTGCTGTTGTTTCAGTGTGGGCACACTCAAATACAGGGAAGCCTTGACGTCATCATGATCTTATCAAGTACACCACTAAACATCTACCAAAGAGAGCTCCAGCTTTAAGATGATTCTAGTCGATATTCCACCCCAGAATATCCCTTTTCCGTGTCTGTGAATGGCTGTCTAACATCTCCAGGTTCAGGATTAGTGTCTCATGTCCTCAAGGGAGTCTCTTAGATAAGATTTCAGGTGCAATGTTTGCAGTGGGGGCACAAAAGTTGTGTGAGCGGCTTTAGAGAGATTATCTTTTCCACTTGAAATATCTGTCTTTTAGATTCATCGTGCCTACCAGATGAGAGGAAACGACTTGAGTTTTCTTAGTGGTAAAGGTAACAAAATCCAAGCAGGGTATGATTTGTGAAGTGTCATGGTGCTTTCCATGCAGATGGAAGTGATTTCAACTTGAATGATTGCTCTATGCAAGTTAGGCCATTATTAAACAACACCACAGCCCGCAGCTCAATAAGTCAGACAGGACTGCTCCCCTCAGCAGATGGGTGACACCTTCTCACCCCGCCGCATGAATAATGGATTGGCAACACGGACCTCCCGCCAGGTCATGATTGCCTAAGCATGCCCAGGCTCCTTGGATAGTTTTTATGTCCTCATCAATGAATCACACCCTCACTTGTAGCGCATTTTCACAAAAGTAAAGTTCATTCATTTCCTGTCATTGGGCCAGTCATGATAATCAATAAATCAATTCAAGCATGATAAATTAAAAAAAAACTTGAACATTTTGCCTGCCTCGATATATTGACGTGCATGTGCAAACAGCTGAACAGATTTGTTTTTAATGAAACTTTGTGTTATTAAGGGAGAAAAAAATGCTTTAAAAATGAGTTTCCGACAACACTGTAGAGGAATATTGCATCAGAATTGTTGTCATTCAGCCACATGGGAGGCTTTTCCAGCACCTTTGTAAGGTCATACCACGGCATCTCAATAGGATCCAGGTCAGGACTTTGACTAGGCCAGTCCAAAGTCTTCATTTGGTTTTAATTCAGCCCTTCAGAAGTGGACTTACTGGTGTGTTTTGGATCATAGTCCAGCTGCAGAACCCAAACCCAATCTGGTTTCAGACTGAGGTCACTAACAGGTTGCCGGACATTCTCCTTTTTTGGTAGACAGCAGAACCCATGGTTCCATTTATCAAGCAAGTCTTCCAAAACAGCCCCAGACCATCACACTACCACCACATTTTACTGTTGCTATGATGTTCTTTTTCTGAAATGTGGCGTACTTATACAACATATGTAATGGACACACACCTTCCAAAAAGTTTCTTGTCAGACCAGAGTATTTTCTTGTGGATCATCAAGATGTTTTCTGGCAAAATTGAGACTCACGTTAATGTTCTTTTTGTTCAGCAGTGGTTTTGGTCTCGGAACTCTTCCATGCAGGCCATTTTTGCCCAGTGTCTTTCTTATGGTGGAGTCATGAACACTGACCTTAACTCGACAAGTGAGGCCTGCAGTTCTTTGGATGTTGTTGTGGGGTCTTTTGTGACCTCTTGGATGAGTCGCTGCTGTGCTCTTGAGGTCATTTTGGTATTATAGACTTTGGGTGAGAGGCAGGTTATGTTGCATAAAGGACCATTTAAAAATGTTGTCTTCATCATAATAGCTTTTAATAAAATGCCCTCAAAATACTATTTATTTATTTATTCTGAATTTATTTATTAGGCCTGGCATGAATCACACAAAATGGGAAAAGGAAATCTTGCATTATTATTATTATTATTTTATACTGTCTCTCATTATTATGTATTACAGTCATCTCTCACCACCTTTTTAAAACAGATATTAATTAATATATTGTGCTGATTCGTGGTTGAATACGCTCTATCCAGTCAAAAAGCTAAAAACTGCCGACGTGACTTTCTGTCCACATGTCCAGAAGACATTTATTGCAATACACACAAGCACTAATTGTATTTATGTCTTAAATGGCTCTATATATCTACTATTTTCAGAAACATGAATGTAAAGGTGACTATAGGGGTGTTATTTCATGTCTAGAGGGCTCTAATAATGCTACAAACATTTAGAAGCGTGTCAACATGTTTTCTATGCCATAACTACAAAAATAAGGAATCCTAATTCATGGGAACTCACTTATGGGGTCTGGAACCAATTAACCGTGATAAACAAGACATTAGTGGCTAATTTGGTCTCAAAATAATGTAGACAATAATAGCGTTTAGCAGCAATAATTTGAGGGGAATTATTTCATCCAGGAAAATTGTAATTTATTTTGTCTTTATTAATTCATTGTCGATGCCGCTTGTCCTCACCAGGTATGCTGGAACCTATCCCAGCTGACTTTGGCGAAAGGTGGACTCAGTCTATTGTATATATTTCTACATTACATCTACTATATTACTACAAAATTCCAGCTGATATTTTGATGGGCATGCAACCTGTGCTGTGAACCTCGGGCCCAGTGTCTGCTGTGCCACGCTGCTGAGCAATGCCGTGCGTACATTACATGAAGAATTTAACAAAAAATTGAACATGCTAACTGTTAGCACACTAGCATCTAGCGAGATGGCACTCTATAGTGAAAGCGTCAAGGCAGTCCTACAATATCCCTGCATCACGTATGTGCATGTCTTAGCCATGTGTATTACTTAGATGTGAGGAATACAGCTAAAATGTTAACATGCTAACCAATATCATGCTAGCACCAAAAGTGTATGTTTATGTAGGCCTTTAAACAGGAGTAAAATTCCAACATGACGGCATGTCTCTGAGCACCGAGTCCATGAGGCGATGGAAGGACTGAGCCGTCTTGGGGACGTCGGCGGGGTGTACGGGCACCTGGTGGTAGCCCAGGTTTTTAGGCCTCATGGCACCCAAGCAACGACACAGGCCTGCAACAAACTTGATTTGAACCAAATTGAACTAAGGTTTAAACTGGGAAACTAAATAGTGGTACTGTTTGGACACTGTAAGTTATTGTGTTTATTGTTTTGCTCGTTGTATGGTAACAAAGAGGTCATTTTGAGAGTGAAGGACAGAATTAGAACATACAAAAGAGATCTGGTATTTTGAGAACTTTTATTTGATTACTTGCTACATATTTAATTTGGAATTCATCCTTTTTGTCAGAAAAGGTTATTTTGATTTTGGGTATCTGTATATTCTCTACATATTCATTCATTCATTCATTCATTCATTCATTCATTTTCTACCGCTTATCCTCGCAAGGGTCGCGGGGGTGCTGAAGCCTATCCCAGCTGTCTTCGGGCAAGAGGCAGGGTCCACCCTGGGCTGGTGGCCAGCCAATCACAGGGCACATATAGACAAACAACCATTCACACTCACATTCATACCTATGGACAATTTGGAGTGGCCAATTAACCTAGCATGTTTTTGGAATGGGGGAGGAAGAAAACCCACGCATGCACGGGGAGAACATGCAAAGTCCACACAGAGATGGCTGAGGGTGGAATTGAACACGGGTTTCCTAGCTGTAAGGCCTGCGTGCTAACCACCCGTTCTGTACATATTTTAAATAAATGTATGTTTATCGTGAATATTTAACATTCAATTGTTGAGGTCTTTATTATAATCTCATAGAAGCATACATTGAGATTTTGTGTACAAAACACACAAACTCAGGCCCAGTCTTATTGTATTAACCATCCAGCATTTAATAAATGAACTACATGAGACCTGGGTTACATTTGTATAGCTCTTTTCAGAGTACTCAAAGACGCTTTACAGTGAAGAAAAATAAAGTTGAGTAAAAAACAGAGTACCGTAATTTCCGGACTATAGAGCGCATTATAAGCCTTACCCACTACATTTTTAGAGGAAAACCGATTTTGTACATACACAAGCCGCACCTGTAGAAAGCCGCATGTGCCCACTTTAAAACATGTAAACATATTTACAAAGAAAGACGGTACACAGAGAGAGTTTTCAAAGTTTTAATAATATAACTTAACAATAATAATAATATAACTTTCTTCACAAACGGTGCCTGTGACGCGGCAGTAAAACGGTAGCAACATGGTAACAACACGCTAGCAACACAATAGCAACACAGTATAACAGGTCTGGTAAAAGAACATACTGGTAAAAATCACGGTAAGCCGTCTTCATCTTCCTCCTTTGAACTGAAGCCATCAAAGTCATCGTCCTCAGTGTCGTTTCCAGCGTCTCACCATCGATTCGTTTATGCCAAGTTTACGTGCAGCAGCTCTGTTTCCTTCTTTATCGGACAGCTTGATTGCTTTTAGCTTGAAAGCTGCGTCATATGCCTTTCTTTTTGCATTTTCCATGATGAGGGTATGTTCACGCTAATTTAATTTATGCACAAGACAAGAAGTTGCAGTCTTCCTCGACGCATATATTCCACCGGTCTTAATCTTACCTTTTCTACTCGAGCGCCCCTGGCGGCCGTTAGAAAAATTACATAAATTGGCCGCATCACTGAATAAGCCGCAGGGTTGAAAGTTTTGGAAAAAAGTAGCGGCTTATAGTCCGGAATTTACGGTAGTATACATTAAAATATAACATCCATACATTCATTCAGAGCTAAAAACAATATTAAAAGCGGTTAGACATTAAAAACGGATTTAAACAGGTGGGTTTTGAGTTGTTTTTTGAAAGTCCTTGTGGTTAAGGCCGCATTATGCGCACAAAAAGAGGCAGATTAAGATAGAATGATAGTTAAACATTTTGAGGAATAATGGGGTCCCAAAGATGGGCTTCTCTGCGCTGACTGCTGCTTGGCCATAAGACTTTTCTGGGGGTTAGCATCTTTTTACTCCTCTTTGGACATGTTGCATTGTGTAAACATGATGTAAACATGTTAAATGTCATTTCCCTAAAAGCATGTCCCAAACCAATACAAACTATGCATAAAGTTCCATCTGCCAACTGTAGCCCAAAAAGTCAAGTCAAAATAGGCACCTGAAATCCCAGTTACTGCTTACTGTGGCTTCAATTAGAGGACCTGGTATCAGACCGATACAGAAGTGTGGAGGTAAACTCCACAATAAACGCTTTTGTGCTGTCTGACTAGCTGTTGTCAGAGATAACGTTCTTTGACAGCTCGCTTTGAAAAGAAGCTTGAGACATCTGAACTGCAAAAAATGGGCTTTCATTCTTCATGTGTGTGTGTGTGTGTGTGTGTTTGGTAGAGGGCGCATTCATAATCAAAGCCGTGAGATGATAGAAGAGTGAGTGAGTGGTAATTGATCCCTAAAGGTCTGAATTGTACAGTGCGTGTGTGTTGTGTCGGTGCCAGGTAAGATGTTGATGTGCCAGATTCAATAAAAAGCCTCATTAGTCACAGATGAACTCACACACAATCTGTTAATTGGCAATTTGCATGTCCGCATTGTGTCCGCATGTCAGCGTGCGGAAGGCTTGCTCCTCATCTGTCATAGATTTGTGCATGTGGCACTTGTTTATTAAAATACACTGTCTTGATAAAGCCCCCCTCCAAAAAGCACTAACATGGCACAAAAGTACATTGTTAGATCTATGGCCAATATAACTATGTTATAAATATATCTACTGTACATTTCCAATTGTTTTCCCATTTCCTGATCAAATGCAGGGCAGGAAGGTCACATGAGTCTGCAGCAAATTTCTCCATCTGCGAGATTAGCCTACCGTCTCAGTGCACTTCACTGACTACATGGAATGGACACATATAGAAGTTAGTGTAGCCAGTCGCTTAATTGCGCCAGCAGGGGCCGCTGTGGTTTGCCTGCATCACGTTTTGTCCCTTTGGCCCCTCTTGGTTGCCTTTCTCAATGAGTATCCCCCGTTTGTTTGCTGTCTGAACTTCAGTTTTGTTTCCTGTATGTGAAGGTAGGCAGCATGGCGGTTTTCTCTTGAGTAATGGCTTTATTTAGGCCTCATATGATTGTTTTGTGTAAATCGTTTATTTGCTATCCTTTTATTATATTTTCGCTAAGTAATTTTTGTCTGTAATGTCGAGTAGTTTATTCGATTATTAACGGAAGTTATGTTTCCTGTATGTGAAGAGGGAATAAAGAGACTGTCAGCACCACAATCGCTCCCTCACGAGGGTCGCGGGGGTGCTGGAGCCTATCCCAGCTGTCTTTAGGCGAGAGGCGGGGTACACCCTGGACTAGTGGCTAGCCAATCACAGGGCACATATAGACAAACAACCATTCACACTCACATTCATACCTATGGACAATTTGGAGTGGCCAATTAACCTAGCATGTTTTTGGAATGTGGTAGGAAATCGGAGTACCTGGAGAAAACCCATGCATGCACGGGTAGAACATGCAAACTCCACACAGAGATGGCCGAGGGTGGAATTGAACTCAGGTCTCCTAGCTGTGAGGCCTGCGTGCTAACCACTCGTGCAGCCCTCTTTCTTATTCATATATTGAAGATTTTTGTAGTTTGAGCATAGAAATCCCATTGATGACTTTCTAAATATATATTTTTTAACATTAATAGAACTCTCTACATGAAGTAGCACCCCTATAGTCACTTTTTTGTGACTGTGTACGATTTACCACAATATGTATGTCAGCGAGTCTTCTGAATACCTTATTTTAGTTTTTTATGTTAATTTATTGTAATTTAAGCCTAAAGTATGTATAATTTGCTTACATGTGCATATATTTTTTTTTTTTAGCAAAAATAGGTCATAGTCAATCACGAAACTGGTGATTTATTCATTAATATATTTTTGAAAAAACACAACAGTGAAGCCGTGAAACTGACAACACGAAGTAGCAATGGCTTCAGAAGTTTTCCAAATCACGCTGGACATCGATTTAACAATCCGGGCTTTTAGCGTGGCGAGCACTCGTAGAACTGAATCATATGTATAAATATCATATATAAAAAACAGACACATTTTTAGAAAACAAAGACCAAAATTCCACAAATTTGCAGACTGGTGAAGGAATGAATTTTACAAAACATGTTCTTCCAGTGGGGCGGCACGGCGGTCCAGTGGTTAGCACACACAGCGAGGAGACCAGGGTTCAATTCCTCAAATCTCTGTGTGGAGTTTGCATGTTCTCTCCGTGCATGCGTGGGTTTTCTCCGGGTACTCCGGTTTCCTCCCACATTTCAAAAACATGCTAGGTTAATTGGCCACTCCAAATTGTCCATAGGTATGAATGTGAGTGTGAATGGTTGTTTGTCTATATGTGCCCTGTGTACCCCGTGTACCCCGCCTCTCGCCCGAAGACAGCTGGGATAGGCTCCAGCACCCCCGGGACCCTCGTGAGGAAAAAGCGGTAGAAAATGAATGAATGAATGTTCTTCCAGTTTTCCACCACGTCAGATGTCTCATCTTGCTTTGCAGTGAAGACATCTTGTTTGCAGATGGAAAGCAATTTGGATGACTTATTGTTGTCAAAATAAAAGTGGACGGACCCCATTGTTCATCCATCCATCCATCCATTCTCTATGCTGCTTATCCTCATTAGGGTCCTGGGATTTTGCTGGAGCCTATCCTAGCTTACTTTGGGTGAGAGGCGGGGTACACCCTGGACCACCAGCCAATCGCAGGGACTTCATTGTTGGTTTCATTTGAAATATCTGCATCAGTGCTGAGTATCCAACACCCTCTGTAGACCACAGCTGAAAAAAATGATTAAGATGAACCAAATATGTAAATTCTTGCCATTTATCAACTGGTCTTAAAATTTGGTGTATGTCCACTTAATGTCCCTTGTCCGCCAGGGCACTTAAAATAGGTAATTACTATTAATTAATTAATTAGACTTTTTTTGCGCAAGAGACACAAAGAAGTGATGATGCAACTCTGCAACAGAAGAGATCATGTTTGGGGCAGTCTGAAGCAGAAAAGAATGACCAAAAGTATGAAAATTGTAAATAGTTCATGCCGTTTTATATATTAATGATACATTATATTATAATTATATATTCATATATACTGAATATGGATACATTTGTGTCAAAGTGAAAGTTATGCGTGAAATGGATCTTTTCATAAAACACTTTTTTCTCCCTATTTTGTTATTTTTCTGAAACATACCTATGTTCTCATCTTATTGTGGAGTTTGCATGTTCTCCCCGTGCATGCGTGGGTTTTTTCCGGATACTCCGGTTTCCTCCCACATTCCAAAAACATGCTAGGTTAATTGGCCACTCCGAATGTGAGTGTGAATGGTTGTTTGTCTATATGTGCCCTGTGATTGGCTGGCCACCAGTCCAGGGTGTACCCCGCCTCTCGCCCCAAGAGAGGGTGGATGGATGGGTACCGACACTTACATTCTAGTGCTGATTACTAAAGAACGGAAATAGGTAGAAACAAAATGAATAAAGATGAAAAGATGAGTGTAATTTTTCTGTGTAATCCTCCATCTTGACAATGAAATCTAGTTAGAGCTGCCAAAGAGAGCTTATAATGAACATAAACACTGAATACTCACAATGTTGAATATTGTCTTTTAAGTGGTGACATTCCGCTGGAAGGACTTTGTTGATATTTATATGTGATTAATGTGCTAAATAAAGCGCTATAATACAGGAGAAAGCTTTTTTTGTCATGGGATGAACTAACATCCCAACCGGGAATGCTCTCATGACATTTATCTTTAATTAAGTCTCCTCCTTGAAGGAATTAGAATGATAATGCAGCTTGGCGTATTTTGGCCAACTCAGACATGAAATCATTGCTTTTCATGGACTGAATGTGTTCAGTCACTGTGTTCATTACAATGCGTGTTTATTGTCACCTTAATCTCTGCATTCTTGGCTGATCTATTTGCTGACAATTCCTCTGTATCCACGCGTCCCCGGCGGTTTTGGCCTATCCCGATGCCACAAACACATCTGGTGAACTCAACGTCGGTTTCCATAACAACCGTTAACGTGACAGGCAACCGCATCCTGTCGGGAGAGTCAATTCCCTGGAAAGGGGAGGACGCACAAACCTGTCATGCAAATGTTGCAAACCTTGCAATGACAGCGGAGGTCACATTTGCTGAACGGAATATTTTCAACAGAAAGTTTCTTCTTTTCTGTAGACAACCAGTGCATCACTTTGTAGACACCATCTGCTCCAAGTACAGCTAATTAGGGAAATATATCGTGTTTATATCTTCCTCAAAGTTCTGTCCTCGCAAAATAACATAAATAGGCCTTGAAGTGTCTGGCTGTGTACACACATCACACTAAAATATGACTTTGTCCATGTGAAGTTGGCGTTGACGCGCTTGTTAAATGCACTCATATTAAGTTGAAATGAAACAACCGTCGATCCAGAGCAGAAAACACTTAACTGAGTGGTGTTTTTATATGACCAAAACAGTGGGACATTCATCACTTAGGTATAAGCTACAAAGCAGTAAAAACTGCAGTACTCTGTCTCTAATCTGCTTTTTTAATGAAACATTTTCTTCCATCAGCAATCTTATAAATCACACACAGACAACACAAACGACTTGAGATGTGTTAGAAAACTTCATAACTAAAATAAATTACTTCAGATGTAACTGTGGCGGCCATTTATCATAAAATGTCAAGAAATAAAGTCTTTCTCCAACTTAATTATAGGAAAAGTTCATGGAGTTAATTCCTAGGTTTTCAAGGAACCTATTTTGTAACCTTTGGAAGTCAAAATTGGTGAGGAAAATACAAGCGTTAAACTATAATAAAATATATTGCAGCAGTTAAAACAAATGTAACAATACTGAACTGAATGGCTCAGCTTAATGCACTTAACGCTGTCGTGTTTTGGTTTTGTAATTTTGGTGTTTTATTGTTCATCGTTTGTGAATATTTAGATACAACCAAAAGTCCAACCAGAGCACCACAGCCGTGGTCTGTATTAAATATAAACTGTGAACAATGCCTTAATGGTAGTCTGGTACATTACATTGGTTACATTGGTGTTGTCATTCCAAGGTTTCTGATGACTGCCTATTTCTGTCCAAAAAGGCAATACGGAAATGAAGCGGCCAACCCCAATAGAGGGTCTGGCCTGAGAAACTATTTACCATCATGCATAAATGTGCAATTAAATTAATTTGTGCAATTCTGCTGGAGGGTGCTTTTTACATCCTTCATCTCTTCCTTGAATGTGCCTCAGAGTGAACGTCAGTTCGGAAGGTGGAATTATACCGGAATGGCTGCTTTTAGTAATTAAGTCACAGAAATAAGCTTTCATGGAAAAACATGGCATTTTAAAAAGGGAACTTGAAATATGTCTCTACTACAGCATCTATTTCTAGTACTAATGCCACTACTAATAAGCAGTCAAAACTAATTATAAATATACACTGGTGTGTATACTGTAATATACATATACTGTACATATATGTAGAAATATATATTACATGTACTTTTCAAGCTTTTAAACATTAAAGGAACATTAAAGGGGAACTGCCCATCAAGGAACAACCCTTTTCTCTGCATTATAATGCGAGAAAACGAGTTAATAGGAGCTAGCTGGCAACAAACGTAATTGGAAATACATATTTTGACACCAACAGTGTTCCATTTACAGAACTGACTTGTATATTAACGACGTTACAGCGCTGTTGTTAATGTAGAAGTTAACGTCAAAAACTATTTTCATCTGGCGGACTAACACGACATGTGGCTAATTTGTATCTGTAATCTGTATCTAATATGTATTGGTGTCTCACGTGTATACAGCATGGTTCATGTCGCCATAGAAAAGCGGAGCAGAGACAGCAAAAGAGAAAATTATCATATATAGAAGTGGAGCAAGAGATATATATTGCATAATATGCAATGTTTGCAAAGCAATGGTAACTCAAGGCCTTGCTTATGACACAAAAAGTAAACAATGACATGAACTGACTGCAGTGTCATACTATGTAGCCAAAGACATGATGTCATTACACTCAGTCGGAAAGGAAGATACGGTATTTAAGGTTTGTAGCAGGGATCAGCCGATATGGGTTTTTTTCGGGCCGATACCGATTTTTTTCCATCACCCTTAGCCAATGGCTGATTTTACTTGGGCCGATATTTGTGGCCGATACTGATTTTGCTCCCTTAATTTACATGAAAAAATGACCATGATAACAAATATTACAGGTCTCAAGTTTAAACAAATATTTCTTGAAATGTAAACACTGAACACAGTAGGATTCAGCTTTCTTAAACACACATTTAAACGGCATTGTCAACTTTAAAAGGAAAAAAGGAATGAATATTCAACCATGTGCAAATCTAGCATCGATGTGATGACTGCTCCTCCGCAGTGAGACCCCCCCCCCCCGCCTCCACACACACAAACACATCACACGGACACAATACACAATTTAGTACGATATATAAAACATTTCTCTCATCATTAAAGTTTGTGTTGTGCATGCTTAAGACCTCTGATAGCAGACACGGCTGCTCCAATTCCTTCTATGTGTGAGTGTGTGCGTGCGTGCTCGGAGAGAGTGCACACACATACCACGACACGCATTTAACCTCAGCCCGGGTTGGCTGAATGAAACTCCTACAAACACCATGGGACTGAATTGCCAACGTTGATATTAAAGCGGTGTTGGTAACAGCTGTACATATTAGCCTCCAACTACATCAACAGCTCCCTAATTCCAATGGTAGGCACTTTTCAAGATGAAGCATTCAGCAGCATTACTGGTTTTCAGACCACAAACTAAACTATATTTTCAAAATATATTGCATGCACTTGGTGTTCATGTTTCCTATTTCAAAGCAGGTGGCAATATTTCAACTTAGTTTAACTGTTAATTAATTAAAAGCTGGCTAATTAAAAGTTGAAAACATACCCTTGTTGTGATTCACCACTGTTGCAGTGGGTGGGGTACCACGACTGCGTGTGTTGCAGGGTCCTCCGCCAACACAAAGCTGCCCGGCGGATGCCTGTCTGTAAATCATGCAGAAGAAAAATACATTGGCGAACCCACACGCGTATCGGCCGATACCGATTCTAGGAAAGAAGGCAAATATTGGCCCGATATATCGGCTTGCCAATGGTTGATCCTTAGTTTGTAGCTTTTTTTTCAAGACTCTGCTGAATGTAGTTATCATCATAACGTGATCCATTTAAAATAAGGTCCATACTAAGGTCCATAATCAACTAACCCAATTAAGTAAATAATTTGGATTCTAAAAACAAAACTATTAACTGTTCCAAAACTATTAACGAAAAATACCTTTCATTGAGAATGGTTATAGTGTAGTATGCCGAAAACAATATGGAATAATGATAAATGTAAGGTATTGTTGATGTGAACTACTCCCTGGCGAGGTTGAATTATTTGGCTCCATGACAAGTTATTTAGCAGTCTTCCGCAAAAGAAAATGCATAGACTCTGAGTCAGGAACGTGTAGGGTGCTTTGCCAGGCACTCCATTTTGCGAATCGCGAGTACCGCACAGTCCTGTACGAAAACTGAGACTACAGAATTTGGGCAAAAATTTCAGATGGAATCCTGGTCACATGAGCCGTTTGATAGTAATGACAGAGTTATTATTAAAAATACCAATAGGGATACAAACTTATCACTTGACATATGTTGGTCATGATTATTATCTGAATAAATACATACAAATATAATAATAATACATATAAATACAGCATGCTTTGACGGTGTCTCAGTAACCTAAGTACGATGTAAAGTAAGACAGAATTATGGAGTGCAGTTTATCGCCGTGCAGCCACTACGAATCCATGATTGAACCAAAAAATACCAATGCTTTATGAATCATAATCAGGATACCTCTGTATCACTGCTATCATGGCGGTGCATCACTTTGGTGATGGTGATCCATCAGATGGTGTTTTGTATTGAAACTTCACTTTCTGCCATTCTGATGATTCTGATGGAAAATCAACATGTTTTCAATGGCACCTGGCTACCATTCATCCATCCATTAATCCATCTACAGATGGATTAGAAATAAATAAGACATCTGTCATGTCATTATACAGGACCATAGACACAATGATGCTGGCGAGTGTAATCAAATGCTTTTTGTTCCACTTGTGTCAAAAGAAGAAGAGCCAAAAACAGACGGTCCCCAAATCTTCCTGTTGATGCTCATTGCGCTCACACACATTTCATCCATCCATTCATGCAGGCAGCCTTGTATTATGTGGTGAGCCAAGAGCTTGGGAGAATAATATCAATTCGCCATGGGAAACTAATGAGTGTCGGACTCGCCCGCGGCCATCATGGGTCATAATCCATTCCCTCACACACAACTTCTGTCAGTCTTGTCTGAGTTTGTGGTGCTGCGCCATATGGCCGGAGTGCAGGACCCCTGCAGGACTTTTGGAAGTGTCCCCTTGTGGTCCTGACATTGTGTGACCAGACGAAGCCCACTCAAGCAAGGCCAAAGAGTGACTGTGACAGCAGGGACTTGGAGAAGCGGAGAAGAAGACAGAAGTGATTTTTGATTCTCCGAAGTCGCGGTGGAAGCTGTCGACTCGGAGAGGAAATGCAGAATGAGCCAATAGAGAAGGAGGAGGAATGATGAGGGTGAAAGAGGGGAAATGGAGTGAGAGAAAGCGAAGAGGCCAGCTGCAGTGACAGAGCAGATGGAGAGAATGGAGAGTGGAACGTCTCCTCTGTTGTGTGATGGGGCGTGTCTGCTCCACAGCCAGACTCCTTTCTCTCACTTGTTCTGCTCTCTTTGCTCTTTTTGTCCTCTTTTTCTATTCACTTTCACTGTATGAAGCTGAAAGTGAAAAGTAGCACCGCATGCAATTGGTGTCATATGTCTGCCACATAAAGTAGCAGTGATGTGCGACAGAACAGTTCCGTGGCGATGGCGGTGCATTTTTGGACTTGTACTATCAAGTATTTTTAACCCTTTAGGTGTCAAAGTGGCAAAATTACCACAAGCAACATTTCTTATGCGGTCTAGTGGTTAGGGCGCAGACCACACAGCTAGGAGACCAGGGTTCAATTCCACCCTCGGCCATCTCTGTGTGGAGTTTGCATGTTCTCCCCGTGCATGTGTGGGTTTTCTCCGGGTACTCCGGTTTCCTCCCACATTCCAAAAACATGCGAGGTTAATTAGCGACTCCAAATTGTCCATAGGTATGAATGTGAGTGTGAATGGTTGTTTGTCTATTTGTGCCCTGTGATTGGCTGGCCACCAGTCCAGGGTGTACCCCGCCTCACGACCGAAGACAGCTGGGATAGGCTCCAGCACCCCCGCGACCCTCGTGAGGAAAAGCAGTAGAAAATGAATGAATGAACGAACATTTCTAATGCTATCTTATGTAGTTAATACTTTACACCAGGAGTTGGCGGACATCGGAGCAACACTTGTGGGCGTTTCTATGCAAAGTTTATAAAGTTTACAGACGCCCCATTTGATGCCCCATTTCAGCACAGGAAGGGACGAGGTGGGTTTCTCAAAACACCGCCAATGGTGGGGGGGCTATGTAAATAAAACACAAAAAAAGTGAGATATGGGAGACTCCTCTGATGGATGAATGAAAATATTCACCGGCATAATAATAGAAAATACTTTATGTCTGTAATTACTTATGTAATAATATCAGTAATAATGGCATTGCCGGCAGCAGTGGTGTTCAGGACGATAATGGGGATGAGAGATGAGGAGAGTATCACAAGTGGATACAGTGATCTGAGAAATTCTGAGCCTGGTGACGTCTTAATGCACATGAGATTATGAGTAAATGAGTAAATTGACTCTCATCACAAACCTTGGGTCATACTGATGATTTTTGTAATTTACAGTAGGCCTTTATCTTGAACCATTTTCAAGCTACAACCTTTTGAAATGGTAACACCAAAATTAAAAAAAAAACAACAAAACAAATTGTGGCACTTAAGGGTTAACCCTGGTATAAGTCTTTGTTGTGTTCACAAGCTTTCTTTTCAAGCAGGCCTAACCACCTCTAGAAGTGGTCTCAAACACTCTGAGAACGTTTGGTTTAACGCCACAAACAATCTCATTTCTCCGACTCTTTTGCAGGGTCAGTGAAGCAGCACTGTGGACATAAACATAATAATCCCTTTGAGAAGACAGGACGCCCATATATGGAAGTGAAGCGAAAGGGAGGCGTGTCAGTCGATGTGGAACTTGACATGGCGGAACGAGTGAATTATATCAAGGCTGAGAACAATCAGGCATCCAAGACTGTTGGAGTGGAGTGACTCAGTCTTGGATTTGAAAGCACTAAAACGCACACACACACACACACGCCCAGCAATCCAAATCTGCTCCGTGTAAAATTGTTTATGTGTAATGGTTTTCAGAGGCAGTCCACATCTTTATCGTACTAACAGATCCATATTTCCACTAAATCGTGACCCAACCTAGTGTTTTTATGGCTGGGTGTGTAATAAAGAAGTGTACATGTCCGTCTGGGATTCCAATGGCATTCCCAATGTATTTAATGAAAGAATGGATTGATTATCAACATATTCCAGGGAGAAATTAACAAAAATAAATGAAACTGCCTCCCTAAATACTGCATTTGAACATGTTGCCTAAAATGTAGCCTAGGTGTAACTCACAAGTGCTTTTTGTAAGCTTTTCGTAATTGAACGTTTCCATCCCAGTTCTTAATGATTGTCGATTCCGATGCTTTTAGGCGGTAAGGTCATAAAAGTTTACATGTTTTAAATGAGGGTGCGAACCAGAATTCTTTTTGGATGAAATGCCTGAACTGAAATACTATAAATTTCTGACAGAGCTATTTTCAACCAGTATTTACTGTAAATATCAAACCATTCATCTTGAATATAAATGCTATGAAGTTGATTTCTACAGGAGGAGATTTTCATAAAAGACGTTTACTTCTAAAAAGCTCATGAAAAAACATATGCTGTTTATGTGTTAAGCTTCCGTCACACTAAGCATGAATCAGCACAATCTCAAAATTTGGTACAGGATTTGAAATTCGTAGCTTGGCTCCTTTTTTCCTTGGTGGCATGACCGGTGGGCATTGGCATTATTGCATCAATGGTGAAGGACGTCTCAGCAGGCGTCTTTGGTTTCAACACCAGTTTTCAGCACCTCTGGCCTCTGGTTATCTTGGCTCCTTTTTTCCTTGCCGTATGAAGTGATGTGACTTAGGCAATGCTTTATAGTGGCGTCGAGGTGGCAGCTGCCCACCTGCTGACGTGATGGAATACTGTAAGAATATTTAGAATGCGGTCAGAGAGCTGGATATTTGAGTTGAGCTACCATATTAGTGCTGGTGTACTTCGTTTCTATACTTTATTTGCTGCCTCAATGTTGGTGTGAGCTACTTTTTATGGCACTTTCATTTAGTTACAAGTAAACAGGATGTGGTGCATATCCTTCTTTTTTTTAAAGACAGTTTAATCATTCATTGTTTGATTTCGCTGATGCTAACATTCTGTTATTTCTGCACCAAAAATGTTTAAAACACCAAAAGTATTTAACCATGTTGGTCAGTTTGTGTTCTCTTAACGTGGAAATCATAAGGCCCTACACATGACACTGCAATTTTGCATCACTTTGGTTTTTGTCATTTTTTGGTTAGCCAAAACAATTTTTATTTTGTGATGGCGTTCTACGACACTGCCTAGCTCAAGAGAGTGGCTCCACTTAATGAGTTAAAATTAAGAATTACAGTTTAATACCTGTATAAATACCTAGAGTATTTATATGCAGACCATCGTCAATTATATTTTTAGACTTTGATATGTGCGAGTTAAGAATGGATGGTGGGCCGTGTCCGACCTGTGGCCTACTGGGAATATGCTCTTTTGTCCATCATAATAAAGAGGTAATGAGGTAAAAATGAGGTAATTAACAACACATTGTGACAACCAGCCCCATCACAGGGCTACGGTGTTGGTTGTCACAATGTTATTTTAGTGAGAAAATTCTGTTTAAAATGGCAAGAATGCTAAACTAAATTTAACGATTTAATCACACTGACAGGTTGACAAATACATAAGTTAATGCATCTTAACAAAAAATGAGCAAAGAACAACTTATTGTATATGTGATATAGGCCTATATGAATTTACAGTATGAGAATATGTGACGACCAAATCCAATTGGAATTTCTTGCTAGCACCAGGTAAACAATCTAGGAATCAGTAGCTATAGGGAAAGCTGACCAGGATAAGCAGTAGAAAATATTATGGGTATAATTCATACCCATGACACCATTTCTTCTGTGCCAGATTGATGCAAGTCAGCTGTGATTTTCATCTTCAGCTGCACAAATGATTTTTCTCACTGCTTTTATTCTCCCTCTGTCATTCTTTCCCTATTGGCTAAGGAGGCTCTTGCACTCGCTTATGAGAAACCTAGATCTGGAGCCCATAGATTCAATATTGTATAATCTATCACTGTGCACAGTGCTGCAGGCGGCATCAAGTTCAATGGCCGCCAAATTTACTAGTGTGTAGCAGGAAGATGGAGATGCAGATTGATGGAAACGATGACGAGGAGGCGAACCCGAGGCCACGGTAGAAACAGAAAAATGGTAAAAAGCTCTGGACAGAATGGAAGTGAAGGGAAATGTGTATGGAGGAAAACAAACAGAAAGACTGATGGAGTGAATGAGAAGGCTAATGACATTGACTGATTGAGAGTGTAGTGTGTGTGTGTGTGTGTAGTGTGTGTGTGTGTGTGAGTGGCAGCCTGGTGTTTGATGGCCAGCGTCTACCAACATGTCCATTAGGTGTTTAGTAACGTAATGTAATGACGGAGCTTCAATAATCATGTGTCAGAGTGACTGATGGTTGATCACACTCGCTGTTTAAACATTTAACATCTCTCAGGATGGATGGATAGCTTTTGGATTTGAACCTCAGCTGAGACCTCGCCGTATGGACTTATGGTCGTATGGACTTGGCATGTTCAACCCGTACTCCCACCAGAGACTATGGATTGTCCGTAGTTGTGAATGTGAGTATGAATGGCTTTTTGTTGTCAGTATACGGTATGTATACACACAGCAGAATATACATTCACATGCAGTGTAAGTGTGTCTGCTACGCTAATTCCCACATTGCCATTGGTTATGGCTGGAATAGATGTGTAGATACACATGCGTGCACATTAGGGAGTCATCCGTCACTCCCCATCAGGTAATGAATAATACACTAGTCTGCCAGTCACCAAGCCAATGCACACACATAGCCCTGAGCTACCGTAAATGCACAGCCTTGCAAAAATACAAATTAAAATATATATACTGTATACATACTCTGAAACACACACAAGAAACCATATGAATGGTAACTCAGTGAGGAATAATGGAATAAGACTGTGGTTCTGTTTTGTGGGTTTCACATTGAGTCTGAAAACATTGTGGACTATGAGTATTTAGTATACTATAAAAAAAACATTGTGGACTATGAGTATTTAGTATACTATAAAAAAAACATTGTGGACTATGAGTATTTAGTATACTATAAGTATATGTGTGGGAATGAGAGGGACCCAAGTGGAAGAGTGAGGTTACAAGGAGAAGAGATACAAAAGGTGTAGAATTTTAAGTACTTGGGGTCAACAGTCCAGAACAATGGAGATTGTGAAAAGGAGGTGAAGAAGCGTGTGCAGGCTGGATGGAACGGGTGGAGGAAAGTGTCAGGCGTGATGTGTGATGGAAGAGTTTCAGCTAAAATGAAAGGAAAGGTATACAAAACTGTGGTGAGACCAGCCATGTTGTTTGGTCTAGAGACAGGAAGCAGAACTGGAGGTAGCAGAGATGAGGATGCTGAGGTTCTCATTGGGAGTGACCAGGATGGATAGGATCAGGAAGGAGTACATCGGCCAGACTGAGATGGTTGGGACATGTCCAGAGGAGAGATAGTGAATATATTGGTAGAAGGATGCTGCCAGGTAGGAGGCGTAGAGGAAGACCAAAGAGGAGGTTTATGGATGTAGTGAAGGAGGACATGAGTATAGTTGGTGTGAGAGAGACAGAAGAAGAAGACAGGGTTGGATGGAGGAGATTGGTTTGCTGTGGCGACCCCTGAAGGGAAAAGCCCAAAGACAAAGAAGAAGACTTCTTTTAGAGGTGGCTGGAAAAAGTGAATGGTGTTGTTTACAAGATATTCAAGTGTATGTAAACTTCGCCTGATGAAAACTCATGGAGCTCCTCAGATGCTCCTTCAGGCCTTTCCAGCAACTAACTGTACATTAGTGAAAATAAGAAAATAAGTTCCAGGCCTCGGGTCTGTTTTGTAGAGGAAAGCAGAAAGCGGAGATGCTCAAAGTGATGCTGTGTCTCCAAATATAATTGAACTTCTCTTTGCTTCAAAGACAGTCCACCAAGGGGTGTTTGTGTCCCATACAGTGTGCAGCAAGGGTCTTCATAAAAGTGGAGAAACAATCATGGTAGAATGGCCTTGTTAGGAAGTTGGTCTGAAGAAGTTGGCACTAGATTAAGGTTAGATTATGGTATATTAAAATACTGTATGAATAGAGAATTTTTTCTGCCAATTTTGATGTACTGTAGGTGTGAGAACGAGACCTCATCAAACTCCACCCTGCTCCACAGGACTACAAGCTTGCTAGCTCAGTATTTTGTGGGCTGTAATGAGTTCCAAGGCTCGCCTGTAATATACAATAATAATATAATATAATATCACACCTCTGGAAGAATCTCTGATTTTCAAACAGCGTTATGATAAGTGACTACACATATTCAGTATGTATATGTTTGTCACACTCAAATGTAATATACTTAAATGTACATGTAATATCATTTATCCTTACATACATTTAAATATCAGTCAATGACAACACAACTTATCACAAAATGCAGTTTTTAAATGAAATGTTTTATTATTAAAGAAGGGAAAACAATATCAGACCTAGGTGGGCCTGTGTGAAAAAGTGATTGAAAACACGATTGATATTAAGTGTGATCTATCAAACTGGAAAAGGTTATAAAGCCATATTTAAAGCTTTGGGACTCCTGCAAACCACAGTGAGAGCCATTATTCAGAAATAGAACAGTGGTGAACCTTCCCAGAAGTTGCCAGCCAACCAAAAAGACCCCAAGAGCACAGCAACTCATCCAAGAGGTCACAAAAGACCCCCCAACAACATCCAAAGAACTGCAGGCCTCACTCGCCCAGTTAAGGTCAGTGTTCATGACTCCACCATAAGAAAGGCACTGGACAAAAACAGCCTTCAGTTCAGAGACCAAAACCACTGCTGATCAAAAAGAACATTAAGGCTTGTCTCAATTTTGCCAGAAAACATCTTGATGATTCCCAAGACCTTTGGGAAAAGTTGGACTTTTTGGAAGGTGTGTGTCATATTACATCAGTGGTTAAATTAATACTGCATTTCAGAAAGAGAATATCATACCAACAGTAAAATATGGTGGCGGTAGTGTGATGCTCCGGGGCTGTTTTGCTGGAAGACTTGTTGAGATAAATGGAACCACGAGTTCTGCTACCAAAACATGGAGTGGATTTTCTGGGATACAAAGGTAATAAAACTAATAAAAAAATCATACATAAATTAAAATTTCATCACATGTATGAATAAGAATAAATATAATAATAAACTGTCAATATTCATACAGAGTTAGTTAAGACTCATTCATTCATTCATTCATTCATTTTTTACTGCTTATCCTCACGAGGGTCGCATATGCCTCACAGGGCACATATAGACAAAAAACCATTCCCACCCACATTCATACCTATGGACAATTTCGAGTGGCCAATTAACCTAGCATGTTTTTGGAATGGGGGAGGAAACTGGAGTACCCGGAGAAAACCCGGGGGAGAAACACGGGGAGAACATGCAAACTCCACACAGAGATGGCTGAGGGTGGAATTGAACCCTGGTCTCCTACCTGTGAGGTCTGCGCGCTAACCACTAGCCCGCCGTGCCGCCCCCGTGCCGACTATCTATGTTAATTAATGGATTATTTAATTTGTTATTTCACATTTAAATTAAGTTATTATGCTATTTAAAAAGAAAGTTGTCTCTGTGTGTTTGTGTGTGTATAGTGTGTGTATGGTGTGTGTATGGTGTGTGTGTGTGTGTTATCAGCAATTAGTGCTTACCAGCGAGTTAAATCTGTGTTAGTAGGTTACACTTTCAGCAAACAGCAACCACAGGAGACCTTCACACTGACATGCTTTCTTCTTCCGCTAGGTGTGTGTGTTTTCATCAACACCTGAGTGTACTTTAGTGGCTTTTCCTGTCAGAGGAAGCGTGAGAATGAGGCCAGTCCTCCTACAGAGGAGGAAACAGAGAAATGAAGACGTGATGAATAATTAAAGGGTGATGAAATGAAGAAGAAAGAAGACTGGAAATGCTGATACAGGGAGATCAGTGATAATGGCCGCGGTAGCTAATTAGTGTGCTTTAAGCAAACTTTGACACACACTGCAGCCAGTTAATTAAAAAGCAGGCTAAATATAGGTCAGTTGATTGGGGACATGAGACAGTGAAGAAGGCATTAAAAATTACAACCAAAACTAAGCATTGCTCACGGCAGACGAGAGGTTAGCGCGCAGGCCACACAGCTAGGAGACCCGAGTTCGATTTCACTCTCGGCCCTCTCTGTGTGAAGTTTGCATGTGCGTGGGTTTTCTCCGGGTACTCCGGTTCCTCCCACATTCCAAAAACATGCTAGGTTAATTGGCCACTCCAAATTGTCCATAGGTATGAATGTGAGTGTGAATGGTTGTTTGTCTATATGTGCCCTGTGATTGGCTGGCCACCAGTCCAGGGTGTACCCCGCCTCTCGCCCCAAGACAGCTGGGATAGGCTCCAGCACCCCCCACTACCCTTCGAGGATAAGCGGTAGAAAATGAATGAATGAATGAATGAATGAATGAACTAAGTATTGCTTTTAGTACTTTTGATGGAAGTAGTTATTTGATTGCTGCTTACAGCGTCTGTCATTGCCATGATAACATTTGATCGTCTAATTTTGTTATCTTGTTTTGTTATCTAATTATCTTGGCAGACCAGCCGGAACACCTTTAATGTTTGTTAGCATGAGCATCAGGGCTAATGTTATTCTCCCCAAATATATGCATTGCTTTTTTTGGTGCCAGTTTCATCATAACTCATTCAATCCCATCCATTTTTCAAAAAGACTCTACAGGCCATTTCAGACAATTTGTACACAGAATATTGTGTTCTCTGGTTATTTAAACACGGAACCTACCAAAAAAAAGATTCTCATATTCTACCTTTTTTCTATTCTTTGTTTTGTTGCTAATATTGCAAAAATTGTTGTGGCCATTATTGTAATGGCCTTTCTTTCTCATAGTACGGTGTCACGCTTGTACATTTTTTTTTTTGTTGTTATGTGTTTTTTTTAATATCAGCATTCTGACTTCATTCCAATATTTCTACTTCATTCTCATTTTTATGTTTAATTGTATTTTTAAATTGTGCACAGGGCCGGTAAAATATCAGCCACGGGTCATAAATGGCTCCCGGACCACAATTTGGACATTGTTGTGTTGTTGAAACATTGATGCTTTCCCTATGATGGATCAATAAAGTTGACATGAATTTGACATGTGATAAGTTCGTACTCTGACGTCATCCAGGTGAATTTCTAATAAACCTATTGGCCACTCTTGGAATTTGGAAAGAAAATCTTGTTTTGTATTTGCTACAAGCTGTCAAATTACAATGACACTCATTGTAGAGCACAGGGGCCACGTTATCACTAAACTTTAAGCCAAGTAGGGGGGGGGGCACAGGTTTATGCCCTTTAATTTTAGGCCTGATAATAATCAGACATTAAAAATATGTATATTGACTGACAGCATATTCACAGAGGAAATTTAACATCAAATTGTTTTTCCAGTTTTTTACAATTGTGTGTGTGTGTGTTTGGTTTTTTTTTACTGTTCCTACTGTTCCTAAATAAATACATGAATAAATCATAATAACTAGATAAAAAAAATTCTGTAGAAGGTCAACTGAAATGTCCTGAAATCTAGGCACAGATGAAGGATCGAACCAGCAACCATGGGATTAGGAGTAGACCACTGTACGACCTGAGCCACGCCACCGTGCACACAATAACCAGAATATCATGTGTCGTGGTCCCACACTGGTAGGGTGGGACATTGAAATTGTCAATTTCAAAAAATGTTTGAGAAATGTGGAAGTAGCCGACAAAAAGCAGCCGAATTTGAAAAGTTGTAAAGTAAAAATGCAAAGGGAATGTTGAAATGTTTGTTGAAAGATTACAGCGGAATTGAGGCTGGAAGCAGCAATTACAGTGCTGGGAAACTACTCTCCCCCTGAGCCGTGTCATCCTGTGGAATATATTACAGTAATGGACAATGTCAAATGATTTTCCAGCATTCATAAAATGACATAAATAATAATTATCTCAGTGTTAAGCAGTATATTTTCTTCTGACAATATCTGTTCCGTCATCAAAATTGTCATCATCATCACCCCATTAGTGCTCTCACTTCTAAGTGGGCAACACATTTTCTTCCAAGCTAATCAGCAGCAGGCGGACTTGGTCTGTTTGCGTGTTTTTATGGCCATGCCTTAATGAGGAGCGAAGCTTTCACTGCTTCGTTAAGTGATGACAGCGTTTGATCCTTGGGCCACAAACACCACAACACCCTTGAGTCTTGCAGAGAAACTCGACACAACAAGAAAAAAAATGTTAGGAAGTCGTGTTAGTCGATAAGACTGCTGAACTGCACTGAACTCAACTTTTTGAACCTTCATACTTATTTTGCTATCGTTGCAACGGAAACATCCAACATTTTACAAAAAGCTTTGGCGTTCCCAAATGGTTGGACCCTTTATGCTTGTGTACACAGCAGAACAAGACAATAAAACTGCAAAATTCAGTTCTTGGTGGTGCTCCTTTTTGCGTGAAAAATGATTTATTCAACAATTTATGCATGCATTTAACTAAAATCAGCTTCAAGTCCCATAGCATAAAAATAGATCTTATTGGGTCAGTTTGCTTCTAAAGATGTGGCCCATTGTGATTTCTGTCATGGGGGCTGCCCAGCCCGGGATGTTGTGGGTCAGGGGAGCGAATACTTTGGTGACCTCCTTAAGTCCCGCCAACATTCTTATTAAGGTTATCTGGGAAAAGGGGGAAAACCCAGGACATGCTGACCTTGGAACGCCTCGGAAATCCCCTAGAATAGCTAGAGTCTCCCGGGAGAGGGAAGCGTAGAACTCTCTGCTCGAACAGGAAAAGTAGAAGAACATCGATGGCTCCTAAAAAAGTACTGTATGTGAAAACATCATAGAGGAGAAGGCTTTTGCAAAGGTGAAGGAAATGGAACCTACCGGAGAAGACCTCGGGAAAATGGCGGCCAACACATTGTAATGGTTGCCAGGGCACAGTCAACACAACCATTCACACTCATCACTGAGTAGGATGTGAACACACCCTGCTTGTATGGAAGTCAGGCGAGGCAACCATGTCATATTCATGACAACAATTGCCCCCCAACTGCATCCTTCCTTTTTTTATATGTATATGTATAAGCTGTCGAATGATTGGCGATTTTTTTGCAAACAGTGGTGCAACACTGCTCGTTAAACAGTGTTGAACAGTGCATGTAACATAAAGTAGATCAGTGTTTTTCAACCTTTTTTGAGCCACGGCACGTTTTTTACATTGGAAAAATCTTGTGGCACACCACTAACCAAAAATGTTGAAAAATGTCACCACGACCTCACACGTGCATCAATAAGTCTATCGGAGGAACAAGGTAGGTGTTGCCACACGGACCAATATTACATTGCTCTGCCAGTCTTTACACCACAGACACTCCACAGTAGCCACGTTTTTACATGACCAGTTTTTCTCTTTCCTAATGACCTTTCGGGAAACAATGGTATCCATAGAAAGGAATATTCCTATATCTTGTCTACATGCGCCGCAAAAATCAAACAGAATAGTCAATAGGGCATGCCCAATAAAACGTAAACATCAACATCACGTGATACCGGCTTCCCCAAGTTTTTCATTCACTTGTTGGAATAACTCCGTATTGCCAGTTTTTCGTCTGTCCAGTCTTGAAATTTAGTTTGAATCAAAAACAAACTTTGCTTAGTCCAGTGCCGATTGCTGGCCTCCATTTTTAAAAGTGAAGAACGTCTGGATCTGCGTGTTACGTCATATCTGAGCATGCGCTGAAAGAACGCACCCGGGATCAATTTAAACAGGAAAAGATCAAATTCAATCTTGCTAATATTTTATAATTAAACTCAGGACATGTTTTATATAGATATATATTTTCTTTTTTAATAAAACTGCACTTGTGAATGGCGTATAGAAGGGTTTAGATTCTGTTCCACAGATGGCGGTAATGCACACGAAAGCTGCTTGCCAACCGCCAATAAACAACAGAAGAAGAAAAACACCACGAAGAAGAACGCACCCTGACAACTTTCCGTTTGAGCGGGTACAAGATACCTCAATCGGATTGGGGAAAGGAATATTCCATCCCTGTTCAATTCTTTCCGTTTGAGCAAATACTAAACCAAATGCAATTGGAATATTTGGGTCCAGGTATACTATTGACATAATGGCTATTGACATAATATTTGCAAATGATGATTAATAAATGTTAATTATAAAAAGTGATATTGGATAATTCCTCACGGCACACCTGACGGTTTCTCAAGGTACACTTGTGTGCCGTGGCACAGTGGTTGAAAATCACTGCAGTAGATGACTGTAACCCACCACAAAATTCATTCATCACCATCGTTTTGGGAACTAAAACCACCAAAGTTCCTCTTCCATGGCAGAATTGAATAGCGTAAAACTTCCTTCATCACACATGTTGTCGGTCTCTCTCTCTTTCTTTCTCTCTCTCTCTCTTTCTCTCTCGAGGTGTCGCTCTCTGTGCCGTCCTCTTCCTCTGGCGGTAATCCAGTCTTCATAATCGTGAAACTCGATGACAATGTTTTTTTGGAAACTGCGCCATGCTGTAAGGATCCAGCTACAGACAAAAGTTGCTCTTGGCATGCGGGCGTCTGCTCGGTGCAGTTACCCAGTCTTCAAGCACGTGTTATAGTCTTACCTCTGAAAGCTTTTATATCTTTCAACTTTGTCAGCTTTTCATGTGTCATCATACCTTCATTGATGCTAATCTTACGCCAAGAAGTCATATTTTTAACGTGAAAGCGGCATCATATGTTTCCTATGATGGAAGTTTGTGACTACTGGGTTGTCACTGTGCAAGTGCACAACACGTCTAGATTCCAGTCCAGTAGGCGGCGCTATTTATAGATGTATAGTACACATGAGCGCGTATGACGTGGCATTAAGTTTGGTGTAGGATCAGTTGGGGTATTGCTGGCGTTTACACGCTATTTCTGCTGCTTCATGAAAATGACGGTACAATGGAACCATGATACAACGGTCCACCTATGAGTGGTGGTGGATGCAGGTCAACAACGTGATATGGCTGATACGTGTGTCAACAACGTGATCGCCGCACGCACTCCAATACGTGTTGTTTTCATTCAACATAACAGGCTTTGTAATCTTGGCAGTATATTTATGGTGTTTATTGAATAATCCAAATCCAACAATGTTTTACATTTGATTTTAGAATAAATTGTGCTTGTTGTTGCTCACAAGAAACTGGAGCGTGTGCATGCATACTCAACGCTGTTGTTTATACGTCTTTTACATGTTTTTGCCGCATAATAAAAGCTGTAAAAATGGCCAGAAGGTAAGTTTGGTGTAGGATTAGTGCATTTGATAAGAGCGCAGCATGGATCTCTACCATAGGAATACATGCTGCACGGCAACCAGGAAATGGAAAGGCCGTGTAGCATGCAGGACGTTACACAATGAAGGGAACTTTTAACGCAGGCAAACGCGTGCACATACACTGGTGAGTTCCAAATATGAAAAATGTAAATAGTTCATAGTGTTATGTGCGTAAATAAATTGTTATATTCAGGCAAAACAACAATTTTAATGTGGTGGCATAGTTGTTTATATATGGCTAAATATACATGGCTAAATTTGTGTCAAAGTGAAAGTTATGCATGAGAAAGCCTCTGTTCTCCCCCCTTTTTTCATTTATTGAGAATTTGTAATTTAGTGAAACCTACCTATGTTCTACTGCTAAAGAATGGAAAAAGGTAGAAACAAAGCTTTTATGAGATGATGAGATATTGTTCATTTGGTATATTCCATGTCTATATAGCCAAGAACGCAATATTCTGTGTGTCTTCAAAAATCACTCAAAACCATAAAAATGTCCTGTACGGGGACAGTTTTGAAAAGCATCTGTGATTATTAATTGTTGAGCATGTTGAACTGAACATGTTGAACTATTAATTGTTGAACATGTTTAGTTCGTAACTAAACAGTTATTGTTGAACAGTTATTTTAAAAACACATAATCAGCAGTCTTATCACCAGTTATTTCACCTTTATTAAATAATAATAACATTAAAAAAAGACATTTCTCTGTACAAATTCTACAAACAACAGTTTGCGTTATCTGGCCAGTGCCGTGTATGTGTGTGTGTGTGTGTGTATGCCCATTGGGACTGAGGAGGTATACTGAGGAATACTGACATCCCAGAAAATGCAAATGTTATGGAGCAGGATGTCTCCAAATATACACCTTCAATCATTATTAGTGCTTGAACGTTTTGTAAATGCATTGTTGGATGTGTGTGTGTACATCGAGCGAGAAAGAGAGAGATAATGTAAGCTCCAAGGCACTTGGAAAACAGTCCAATAAACACAGTTGGATGGTTCATTTCTCTCTCCCTTACCCATGTATGTTGTTGATATTGTTGAACATGACACAAAGACAGGAGAGACACTTTAGGTTCCTAATAACTAATAACCTTCCCATAGGAACATTCCTGATTTTGTCCTCGTTTTCTGTGGCGGAGCCGACATCCTCACCGTCGCTTTCATTTTTTCTAGCCTTCTGTGTGTGCGTGTCCTCGCCACCAGCATATTATTGGATATGTTAACATGCACAGAAACCCCGTTTGCCTTCGTCAAATTGCATGTTTAGCATTCAAGGTAAATGATTGACAAAATCCCTTCTTGCTGTTCTCATAAAGCAACATGATTATATTGTTTTTATTTTTAGCCACATTCAAATGAGAAACAGTATGCTCTGATAATATTTTGTGCATTGCTGTTTTCACACGCTAATGCATTATGAGAACAAATTTCACGATGAACAGCGACATCATTAAAAGATGGATACAACATCAGCATATACAGTAGAGCCCCGCTTGTTGCTGAGGTTACGTTCCGAGCCTACCAGCAAACGGTCTTTTCTGCTAGTTCAACTTTGTCCTCCGAGTTCAACATTTGCCCTAAATATGCCTCACACGTCATCAAATATATGAATGAATGTTAAAACAGATGAATCAAAGTCACAGGCTAGCCCTTAGCCTGGTCATCAGGCTAGCATGACAATGATGTTCTCCAAAGTAGTGACTCTCAAATTAGATTCAAATATGATACAATAATAAAATACAAGCAATGTTTGACTTGACAAAGTAAAATTAAGCAATATTTTAGGTGTCTTTTCCAATGGTATACCTTCATTGCACAGTTGTAAGTGAAATATCTGATGTTGTGGTCTTATTTAGCGCAATTTTGATCATTCATTAGAATCTATGCATTATTTGTTCAATTATTAATTATTCATTTTTGAATTATGGATTCAATTCTTCTAAAAATGCACTATGGATATTGTTATGTGTATTTGTCTTTAAAAAGACGACAGAGGCAGATAGATGTATTTGCTTTGTTTGACATAAATAGCAAAAAGGTTTTTGAGTCCCAGGGTGAGACCATTTAAAGCGCCACTTGAGGCGGTGCGGGGGTTTGATGCTCTGCAGGCCACTGAGTCATCCTAGCTATCGGACATAATCTATACTACCTGCATGATGCGATTCCTGTACGTGTATGCCATAGGCTTTTACATATATATGTACATTTGACCTTACTGTCACATACGTATTTCTAATTGAATATGAATGTTTTATTATTGTGCGGGGATCCACTGTATAGGTATGATGTGCATATACGACCAGGTTTCTTCACAAGGCTCCTCCTGCATGTAAGTATGAAGTAAGCATGACATCATCTACTCTACGTCTGTACGTCACGTTCATCTGGCACTGGCCCTCCTCGATGGCTGTCCTCCGATACAGCGTATTCTGTGGTTAGCTTAAGGCTCGATTGTGTGTCCGAGAGAGATTCCATTCTCCTCCGTTCCTTGACTGAGGGTGACAGATGTCCCCCCGTGCACTGACACAGCTCTTTGGCAATCCATAGGTTGCAATAAAACCATCATCGACATTTAGTTCACACAGTGTCATCAGTTGGGCATCATACAGTCTAAAAACAAAATGATCCATATATATATTCATATATATATATATCTATAGTGTATGGACAAACTATAGAATCTAAAGCACAACTCCATAACACCATGATTTTGATTTACCTCAGATTTTCTGATGTGCCAAAATCCCAACACAATGCTAAATAAAGTCTAAGAACGTTTTACAAACTGAAGCTGTCTCTTCCTAACCTTCTCAAACGTCTAAAAGAACTGAAGAAAAACAGCCACCGTTACTCTTCTATGCCACTGGTTTCATAACACGCACACGAGGGCGGGGAAAAAACACGCATGGCAAGCTAAGAACGCACAGAACTCATACTGAAAACTGAAAAGAAAGAAAGAAAATGTCCTTTTTCATCCTGCTTTCCATTTGGGAGTTGATCTTTAGGAGAAAGGCATCGGCTTGATATGTGGCAATTTCAGTACCCACAGCTTCTGTTTCAACATGCGGTCTCGTTTGTCCACTTTCAAACGTTTGTCTCCTCATTTGGTACCAAAATGTCCCGACGCAGAGTGATCATTCGCGGGATCACACCACCCTTCCCGCTCTAAACGTTCAATGAAGCACCTGTCAATCAATGTCAGGCGTTTAGAAGCAAGCAGGCGCTCTCCTACAGGCGGAGGAGATTTGGGAGTCAGAGTTCCTACTGGTACACAAAGAGCGCTCACAATTCCAAGCAAGGGTAAGAGCTGCTGGGCATTGAACAACAGATAGTGCTTCTTTGTCATGTTTCTCAGTCGCGGGGTGGGGGTGGGGGGGATCATGGCATCAATTTTCCCCCGCCGTGTTGTCCTTCTCCTCAGGCCTCTGAGCAGCACTTCTGCTGGTTTATCTTCACTTTATGCTTGATGCCGTCATAGAGCTCGAAGTTGTAGTTCTCCAGCGTGGTGGAGGAGCGTGACGAGAGGCCGCTGTAGGAGCACGTGCAGTAGAGCAGCAGTCCGGCGCAAATGGCACCCAGCAGGACGCCCAGAGAGCTCATGACGATGATGGTGAGCAGGATGGGGTCCAGGGTGTACAGCCAGACACTGTCCTTGTCCTTCTCTGACACCAGGGTGACAGAGGGGGGGTCCACGTCAGCTGAGGCTGGGGTGGAGAAGGAGGAGGGCCACCCGGGAAATAAATACTCTGGAAGAAAATGAGGAAACTTCTGAAAACCATTGCTTGTGTCAAGTACAACAATCCAGTTTGAATTGACACTGTCAAATAAGTCATAGGTGAGGAATGGATTTATTATTGTGGTTGCAGGTTGTAGGGCGGTATTGCCCACACTCAGTTGGGGTTGGCGGATTGATCTAAATATCAGTAGCGTTGATACCAAGGGAAATGGTAATGTTTTTAATTTATTCTTATTTTATTTGACACATGCCTGAAAAGGAGTCGGAGGCTTAATAGCTTAATAGTATCAGTATTCCATCGCTTCTACATTAGCAAATCTAAAGACAATCCATTTCATCCATTTTCTATCCCGCTTATCCTTGCAAGGGTTGCGGACATGCTGGAGCCTATCCCAGCTGTCTGGTGGCCAGCCAATCACAGGGCACATATAGCCAAACAACCATTCCCACCCACATTCATATGGACAATTTAGAGTGGCCAATTAACCTAGCATGTTTTTGGAATGGGGGAGGAAACCGAAGTACCCGGAGAAAACCCACACATGCACGGGGAGAACATGCAAACTCCACACAGAGATGACCGAGGGTAGAATTGAACTTGGGACTCCTCGCTGTGCGGCCTACATGCAAACCACTCGTCCAGCGTGCTGCCTTGCATTGTGATTTTGTGTCAGGGAATTCCAAAATGGAGAACATATAAATAGAAAAAAAGAAAACAGCTTTCAGGCTGCATGCATGCAGGACAATATGATACCCAGTGGATGTGAGTGGGTATTGGGCTAGAGAATGGAGCTGCCTGTCAGGAAACACACACTTGCTGTGCTCTGTCACACTCGCACATGGACTGTCAGTCACTGTCACACTGCCGTTTTTTTTTGTCTTCTTGAGGAGTCAAAGCAGAGCCGTAGGCAAGTGTCGGCGTGCTCCGCTCTCTGGGTTTGACTCAAAACATCTTGTATAGCCTCCAGTGGAGAGCAGCAGGGTTTAAAAGCTCACCTTCGTTCAGAGAGGGCTTGTTGAAGTCACGTTCTTTGCCGAAATCTACTGGCCTTGGATCTGCATAAACACGAGAGAAAGCCATCGTATGAATCTCACTCATCTAGCAAGGATATACACTTACTAGATAAGTCATTTGTTATTTTTACCACAAATGAACACAGCCAGTCGTAGGAAAGAATGGAAAAACAACATTCATAGAAAAATAGGACTTTTATTGGC
Source organism: Doryrhamphus excisus (assembly GCF_030265055.1). Classification (NCBI taxonomy): domain Eukaryota; kingdom Metazoa; phylum Chordata; class Actinopteri; order Syngnathiformes; family Syngnathidae; genus Doryrhamphus; species Doryrhamphus excisus. Next base: position 8,532,579 of record NC_080474.1, read on the forward strand.
TTCACAATATGTTGTTCTTTTATTTCCAAGGGCATGAAACATAACAAGCATTTTGTGAGGCAGGCTGAGGTGCTTCTGCTTCAATTTCATTTTCTTTCAGCAAAATCATAGCACACCTCCAAGAACAAAAGAAATGACGTGTAATATATGTGCATCTGATAATCATTCACTGGCAAGTCATTCAAAAGATAACTACAGGTGAAAAAGCAATTCAGTAGTTATGAGAAATATACAATTAACATAAAATCAAGCAGAGATTCATTTCCATCCTCCCATGCACAGTAAGATAAGGTCATATTATTTCTATAAGGCCATATTAAATGTGGTGAATCCATATTAAAGTTTCTATGAATAGTTACAGACGTCACACAAGTGTGTGCCACGATCCAAATAAAAAGTCTGATTGACACACCAAAAAGTACTTTTTCCTAGAACTGAAAAAAGTTATCAGTTATCGGAAATCAGTTATCTTTATATAGTTTTAAATGTAAATTGGTAAATTAACGAAGCAACTTACAGGCCATCTGCTGAACTTAGTGAGGTTTTTATTTGATTGTGTTTCAGTGCCTATGAGTGAAAATAAAAACAAAAGATGCTGAAGGGGCTCTAAGTCGCTGGCTTAAAGGAAAACTACACTTTTTTTTTAATTGTGTCCATCGTCCACCTTTATGTGAGACATGAACGGTTACTGATTGTAAAAGTACCAGATGGAGGGGTAGGATTTAATAAGCTTTGCTACTTCCTACTCCTTTTGGACATGTGGAACTGTGAACTGATTATGTGATGCGCTCAATTGTAATCTGATGCATGTTCAAATGAAATAAAACCATTACCATTACCATTACATATGTCTACAAAAACGCCAACAACACATATAATATGATGTGCATAATGTGCTTGTTATTAACATTGAATACTGAAGAACTACTTCACTGACATATCGACACCTTGCCACACCACACCAGCTCGTTACTCGCTGGCTAGTGATCAGCTTCACCGTGCTCACGGGCTCACAGTGCCTAAAACTACTACATATTGGAGGGGCCTCCACTGCTGTGTGTGAAAAGCTATGTGAAATCAATGCACCCAGGGAGGAAGTTCCGGTAATGCTTAACATGCAAAATACTGTAAGTATTACCATGTATTACATGTTCTCATGAATGTACCTGTTACTACATGGCACAGCATGTATATAAAACCATAAAACCTTGTTGGAGGTTTTAGGAGGCGTTTTAATAGCGAGCTTTGTATGCGGCAATAGAGAAAGATGTGTGTGTTCTTGTCTTACATAAGGACTGTGGATGATGGGCAAACTTCCAAGGAAAGTGCAGTTTTCCTTGAAGAATATTATACGTATATAAGAGCACCACTGCCGGGTAGCATATGTTACCAATTGTACTAAAAAGTGTTCCCATTCTAAATACTCACTGAAATCCGTAGCCCACACAGACTCAGAGATGCGATTAACAAATTCCATTCATGTTGTTACAATAAGCTGTATATTCAATAATAGCTAACACTAGCAGCTAAACTTTGTCAAATTGCTATTGTTAGCTGACAACAAACAAACATTGTTGGGCAGAGCTTACATTCTCAAAGCAGGAAGAGGAAATAATAGAATAATTTCCCTTTCATTTGCATATAAAAATAAAAGCTATCAAGGCAAATATTGACATTACTTAAGAAACTGACTCCCAATGCTTAAAAAACAGAGGAGGTTGGCACATCACATTTTGTCTGCTTACAACAATGTCCTGATATCACATTCCACAGGTAGAGTGGCCATGAAAGAGACAACAAAAACAACACCCCTATTGTGGCCGTCCCACATACTTATCAATGTGGAACAGAAGGAGCCTTTTGGATTAAAGGTGAAACACCTTCAACAAACAAGAAAAGAAGTACCTTGCTTTCCACATCCGACATCTCCCCCCCAACAATTGTCTCGTAGAATGAGACAAGAGTGGAAGAGTGGTCGCCACACAGGGGAACAACAAGAAAACATCAACCCTGGTGTGGCCATCTCCACGGGACACACCCATCAGAGACTTGAACAGGGAGACGCCACACTTAAAAATATAGAACTGGAAAAGCCTTGTGGGTTAAAGTTCAAACCTCTTCAATAAGTTCAATAACACTTTCATTCCACGGGAAGAGCTGTTTTGCCACCATAAAGGTTTAGGGAGCCATGCCAGTGAACAACAAAAAACAACCGCCCCATTGTGAATGGCCCCAGGGGACACACCCAGCAGGGACAAATAGCAATACTCTACAATTAAAAATGTAGCAGTGAAGAGGCCTTTTGGATTAAAAGTGAAACCTCCTCAACAAACTCGAATTGTGCAATTGCCTGGATTCAACCTTTGCAGATTTCATCTTCTTTCAACAATGCCCAGTGAGAGTGGGCACTAACAAGCTGTTTTGCCACCAGCCAAAACAACAACAACCACCAAAACACCAACTCTAGTGTGGTCGGCCTCAGGGGACACACCCAGCAGGGACATAAACAGGTAGAATCCACTCTTAAAAATGTAGAAGTAAAGAGGCCTTTGGGATTAAAGGTGAAACGTCTTCAGCCAACAAGAAGGGTCCAGTTGGCTCCATTCAACCTTTGCAGGTTTTGCCTGCTTACAACTACGCCCTGACATCTCTCCCCCAATGACTGTCCCATTCCACAGGAAGCGTAGCCACTAGGCTCAGGAACAACTAAAACAATCAACCCTATCGTGCCCACCCCCACCAGAGACATACATAGGCAGAGTCCACATTTAAAATGCTGAGCTGAAGACGGCTTTTCCAGGTGAACCATCCTTGGCAAATTGCTGATCCCAATGAAATGAAAGAGTGGCCACTGGGCACCTAAACACCTAAACTCTATACCTAAAAAATGTGAACTGAAGAAGAGTCTTGATGCAACCTTTGCAGGTCTTCATGACCCGAAGGACTGAGACACCAATGCTGAACCTCCAATAAAAAAAGAAATATGGTACCAGCTATGGAATCTAATAATGGTCACATTCCAACAAAAAGTCATGCATGGCGACACACTGCCAACATATCATATGGACAATCGGTTTTGCAGAGGATCGAGTGATGGACTCTAAACGACCCGTATCAGACAATTAGAGCTCTGAATGTGCGATGGTACAGTATGCATAGTGCACAGTATGCATATAGCAAGTTTTACTGCATCTCATCATTGCTGAAGGCACGACAAAGCGTGAAAAGTCAAGGTGTTCTGTGGGCGATCTTGGATGCTCACTAATGATGGTGGTTCTAAGCCCTCAGGCTACCATCCTGAGTGCACTCAACACAGCGGTGCAAAAGGAGGTGAAAAGGCCCTGCAGCTCCAATTAGTAAAACAGAATAATAGAATAAGGAGAGAAGTTTTATTCGACTATAAATGGCCGTTTGGCATCATACATTAAAGTGATAATATTAGAAGAGACAGAATTGCTTACTGCAGTTTTTTTTTACATACAGTAAATGCAATCAGCTCCATTAACAAATTAGAAATATTAAAGGGCTCCGGAGTAGGCTGTGATTGGGGAAGGAGAAGATTGATTTAAACGCGTTGAAAAATGGCAGCACATTTGCTAAACGTTGCAAAAAAGTTGAGCCCAGGAAAGCAAAAGCTGCATAGCTAAGGCAACATAAATACACTCCATATATCATTCCTCTATTTGAATTTTAGACCTGCATTGATCGGGTTATGGCAGCGCACTGCTAAAGGGCTGTATTATCTGTAAATCATCTACAGATCGATGGAGCAATTTGAACGGATGCAGGCTAACACGGCAGACATTCCAAGTAACTCAAATGCATGTTGGGCCAAGCACAAAGCAGCGTTTTTAAAAGCTAAACCTGAAACCAAAACCTGAACCCACAGTGTGCAACATTGTGTCAAGTAAAGATTTAATGCAAGACATTTCATTGAATTTCCATGCACACAAAGGTCTGTTTGTGAGATGCTGCAGCTGAGATGTGTGCAGCCTGGCCAAAGTTTATTTTATTGTATCGGCCAACCTGGCCTCCTCTCTTCCCGTCCTTCAGTTAAACCCCCAAACTGCCTCCCAGTTTAGTTTTCTATCCAAGAAAAAGAGGGGGTGAAATCTAACTTTGGATTTGTCTTTCATCTACCTCCATCTCTGGGTTCTTCGGCGGAAAATGTATCACTCTAAATGGGCCCTCTGCCGACAAGAGATTTTGTCTCTCATATTTTCTCCTGTGTTTTATACAGGAAGGATTTGCAGCAGAGGGGAATGAGTGGAATGAGAACAAGGAGGGTTTAATGAAAAGGCCAAGGGATTTGAGCATAAACATAACCATGTGTAAGGAACACTCAGCACAAGGTGCTGAGCAGCTTTTGCTACAGAAAGAAAACAACGATTACAAGTTACATTCAATTTTGGTGTTCAAAAATAGATAAGTAAATGAACAGCTTTTTACTTTTTACTTATCACTCCCAGATTTAAAGGGGAACTGCACTTCTGCAAGTCATTCACAATCCTTATGTGAAACATGAACACCCATTTATTTCCTTCACCTGTTCTGTGCCTTATAAGACGAGAAAAGGAGTTAATATAGCGAGCTAACACTGCACGTCATTGGGATCACCTATTTCGACTATGAAGACCTCTAACAATGTAGCATGGTTTGATATCCATGCTGTGATCATGCATCAACACGTACACTGATGTTAACATGTCATTGTTGCAGTATCTTGCCGTATTTTGAGGATTTAAACCACTACCCAAACTTATTTTCGAGGCGCATTGATACACATACTTATGCTAGTTTGGTCAACAACAGCAGCATAGACACAGCGACAACATTTACAATGTACACTCTCCTTGGGATGGCTGTGTCTTCCAGCACAAGGCGTGTGCTCTAGTCCTCAGGTGAAAAATGCTGACGGAAAACCAGCTTCTTATTGAGTGTTTGTAGTGAAGAGCTCGGTATCCACTCTTCCCGCTGAGACTAGCGGTTAGCGACGCGTCGTGTTAGTTTGCCAGATAAAAACAGTTTTTCATGTTAGCTGCAACAATAACAATATCGCTGTAGCTTGGTTAACAACCAAGTCAGTCATGTAAATGGAACACTTTTTTCGATACTCTGTGCATTTTTTTGTTTGTGAGAGCTTTATCGTCAAAGTAGATATAGCCCATGACATCTGTTGTTAACTAGCTCATATTAACTTGTTTTCTCATGCTAAAATGCACAGAAATGGGAAAAAATATGTGTACATGAGGATTGTGAATATTGAGCAGAATTACAAAAAAAGCGCAGTTCCCCTTTAAAGTCAATAAAGGATAAACATCAAGAAAACTATTTAAGACTGTATAGATACGAAACATTGTAGCATTGCACTTTAAAACAATTAAAATACTCATGGTTTGGAACAGTGTTTTTCACATCACAGACAATAAATTTTGTACAGTGGCACCTCGGTTTTTGTATTAATCTATTTCAAAACTAAATTGCACTATTAATCTACCCCACCTTACCAGAAAAAAAAAAAAAAATATATATATATTAACACAAAAACACATTGTGCAGACAACATTATAGTTTGATATATATATATATATGTATATATATATATATATATATATATATATATATATATATATATATATTTGTATATATGAGTCTTATTTACATCGTATATATATATATATATATATATATATATATATATATATATATATATATATATATATATATATATATATATATATATATATATCATATCATATCATAGACAGGCAACAGAGCTGACTTGTGGTTCTGGTTTCCATTTCATTAGCTTGTCAATGGGCTGCTAACAAGGATGTTTTGTGATAACACGACATTAACAGCACACAGTGAACACACGGAATTCATGCAGTCGACAGGAAATGTGTGTTATTGTGCCATAAAACACACTAACCGAGGTTCCACTGGTAGTAGTCAAATGCAAAGTAGAAGTGTGACTATTCTTTCTTTGAGAGCGGCAATGGAGCTGGAATGATTTCTGGGTAGAGGTTAAGAGCACGGTAAAAGGTAACACTACGAATACATTTGGACTCACACACTGTGTTAATAACACAACAAGACTGAGTCAACTACACTTGGGATTCGTTGTGCATTCAGTTCTGCAGAATGATGGGAAAAGGGACTAATAAAAACAACTAATACATTACAATGAATAATTTTCATTGAAAACCGAATCCTGCAAAAACTGGGATGTAGAAAAACCGAGGTACCGGTGCATTATTAAAAAGCTGTGGTGACAGTATATATACTATATGAACCAGAGCGACCCAAAATCAGTAGTATTCCGTCAAAGATTCCCAAATTATGAAGAACACCGGGACCAAATCCCCGCCTTAAGTAGGTATACAAAAATACCAATGAAGCAAAAGCCAAAAGTGCTGGAGAAAATCAGCAATAATTAATACCTAGAAAGGCTTCAAACATGCATAAGATGTGAAACCCTTCAATTAAAGGCTTCATGAGTTCAGAGGTAACACAATGAATGCTTGGTCTCGTTTGATGAATGAAAGCTCAGTTGCACCATATTTTACAATCAGTCAATAAATCAACCAACCATACACCCACAGATATTAACAGCTGGATATTTCAGTCAAAATGTGTGAAGAACATACAAAGATGCAGACACAGGCTTCACGTATCCATAGGATTCAGGCAACAACTTTTCAGTCATCAAGAGGCTGGATTTTGATCATCGAATGCATATCCTGTTTCTTCATGTGCTGTAATGTGTTCGTGCATGCTTTGTCTGTTGTAGACTAAGTCCACAAGTCCACTTTTGTTTAAAAAAATTCTAAAAGAATTCTTAGACAGTAATCCCTCGTTTATTGCTGACCCGAATTTCTGCAAAGGAGTATTCCTTCCTTAAAAATTGAATCTTTTTGCAGTTATGAAATCCTGTTTACGGTGTTCTGAATAGAGTTTTTAACATCATGAGAGCCCTCTAGGGATTAAATGGAACCCACATAATAACCTTTACATCGACATTACGCAGTATAGTACACATAATCAGAGAAAATGAGCCATTTGAGATGTAAATAAGACTCATGTGCTAATGCGTTGCAATAAATGTGTTCCGGATGTGTGGATTTTAGCTGGATTATAGCCCCAACTGTAGTCTGTGTTGTTATTGTGATTTTTATTACTATGCCTATTGTGAGATAATTTAAACCTGCAGTAAACCTGCCTGTTCGTCCAGCAATCAAGTCTGGTGCTGGTCTCACCAAACAATTACAGACACCGAGTGACTAGTTAGAATAACATTCACAATTTGAATGCAGTGCATTTTCTTAATTCCTTGCACTTGTATTTTTGTACATTTAGACATTGTAAAACTTGACAATGCTTAATTTGGGCAAAAAACACCAAACTTTTGCTTCAATATGAATATTTGTGGGCTAAGAATAGGCCGTATTCAATTACTAAACAGTGCAATTCATACATTTAATAAAGTGAAGTCGCAAAATTTGAACCAATGTGGCAAGGGATATCCAAAAAATCTACACCAAACATATTTGGAGGCGTTCAAATGCATGCAACAGGTAGCGCCGTAAACCCTGATGACATGTCAGACATCAGAAAGCCAAAAGACACAAGAAGTTGAAGAAAAGGGAAGTATGATAGCTTGGATGAATAACCCACTTGAAAACAATGTAATGGGCAGTCCTTGCTTTATGATGTTTTCTTTGGTTACGGTGCACTCCTGTTAAATCCTTAATACTGTACAAAAAGAAAATGATAACCAGCTAGTGCACACAACAGAATAATACGTAGGTGGAAAAATACATTGTGCCCACTGAGGGAAGACACAGTGCACATGTGTAAGGATCTGCATTTAAGAAATGGCCAGTGTTAACTAGCAGTCTCATGACTGAAACTTTCTCCTGCCAAAAACCCTTTCTCTCGCCCCTTTGTAAAGCCCCTTGCAGTGTGCTAGTGCAAGTTTTATTGTTATTTGATTGTATTCAATCTTTTCATCAAGGTCGATTGTATGTCCTTCATGTAAAATTCCAATTTAAACAAAAACTCAACTTGAACTTTTAGGTGCCAGCATTGTTTTCAGTTTTGATATTACTATTTCAAAAGGTTGTAGCTTGAAAATGGTTAGAGATAAAGACATACTGCAAATAAGAAAAATTATCAGTATGACCCAAAGTTAGTGATGGGAGTAAATCTACTCATCTAATGTGCATATGATAATGTCATCAGGCTCAGAATTGTTCAGATCCCCGTCTCCACGGTACCAAAATGTCTGATCGACTTGGGATCCTCTTCTTCATCTCTTAAGCAAACCCAGCCATCAACAACGCCATTTACAGTGAGATCTTGAACACCACTGTTGCCAGCACCGCCATCATTACTGCTATTATTATCAAGATAACTTATCTTATTGTCATCATATTCTCAGGTTATGTCTGTCTATTAGCAGTGCATTTTGGGCATCCCGCGGATGGTACGCTGTATTCCACTATTTCCGCGTTTTATTTACATTCCCGCTAACCTTCTCACCATTAGCAACCCATCACATCCCCCCAAATATTGTCAACCCCGAACATGGTTTAACAAAGCATCGGCTCAAGTATGTTGCGTGTGGACTGTGAACGCACAAGGGGCTTCAAAGTTTAGAAAGTTAACAACTTTGCATAGAACACGCCCACACATGTTGTTCAGATTGAAATGACAGATGTCCGCCACCTCCTGGGGGTAAAGTATGAACTCTATGAGGCATCATATTTGCAGAAATGGCTTGTTAAATTCAGCAAAGTGGCTTGTTGCAATTTTGCAACTGTGGTGCTTAAAGAGTTATAATTCCACAAAACTCATTCATAAATCGAGGACCTCCTGAAAAATGAGAACATAGTCAGGTCTGACGCCAACACTGTCAAAATCAAAAATTTTCCACAAATGACTTTCAGTCAAATAAAATTCACTTTGGACTAAATCTAATAAAAATAGTCGTGTTTGTGTGGACATAGCCAAAGTGCTCCGAGGTTTCACTGTGACCGATCAAAGGAACAACATACTTGACGTTGAAGGTGTACTTGTCAATCATTCCCTGCTGGAAAGTCCGCTCTAATTCTTTCTGTCTCTCAACCACTGGCTGACAAATAAACACCTGATTCTCCTCCTTGAAAAAAAAACAGTCTGTTTTCATGTAGTGCATGAACCCAGGATAGGTTATTAAGTGTCAAGCTGGGTCCACACACTAGATCAAAGTGGACCACATAGACATATACTGTTCTAAATTCCACTGAAGAAAAAGAAGAAAACAAAACTGCTGTTGGAACAAAGGTGTTCCATTGGTTCCACAGTGTGCTCCAGGGTCGTCAAATTGATGTTATCTGGTCTCACTGGATGACAGAATTGCTCATGGAAAGTCAACTCAGGAATTGTTCTTCTCTCATCAGTGCAACGTCTCCAGACAACCAGGAAGTGAAAGTGAAGGTGCATCCTGATCGGTCCGTTGCATCAATCATCGGGGATAGGAAGGTGACGACTCCACTGACTAGAGACTTTCAGGAAGTCCTGACGCCCTTTGATGCGTTGACATACTGTGTGATTCCCACGCAGTCCACTTTTCAACATTGGGGATCACAGCAGTCGCCTTCCTTATCCTGTCTGATGACCAACATGGGCTCAAGACCTGGCCCGCTATCAGGTTGAGGGATGTTTTGGTTGGGGTTGTGCATCAGATTACAGCTGGAGTTTTGGTTGTAGAAGCAGTTTGGATGATTTAGATGTTGGTTGTTATGGTACATCACTGAATGATGATGGCTAGTGCTGGTCTTCTTGGACCCCCAATGGTACCGAGAGCAGCACAATATCACCACCACAATTACAGTAACCAGAAGAAAGAGGGCGCCTCCTCCCGCTAACAAGTAGTACCAGTGGGCAGCAATGGTCTGCACTTCCACTGTGTCTACAGTAGGTTCCATCCCAGACATGGCACCCCCTGGGGGGCAGGAGGACACGTTACTAGTTGGTTCAGCAATGGTGGGAGGCAGGCATGCAGACCACATAAAGGGTTAAAAGCTGGGATTGACCATTAGCAAAACCCGTCCATGTGCCGATACCAGAAGAACCAGAAGTAAACACATATGCAGGTTTGCCGCACCGGCTAGTCTTTCATACTGGAAATTAAATTGTTAAATTTAATTTCCAATCACCCAATCTCATACATCTGTTGATGTATCATTTTTGTATCCTCCAGACCTACATATTGATAAATATGTCTACTGCTATTAGTGGTACCTCTGTTTTCCAATGGTCTGTTTTTTGAAAAAAAAAAAACAAGAAAAAAAAACAAACAAACAAACAAAAACAGTTTTTATACGGTATGGCCAAACTTCTTCTCTAACAAACTAGTTTGCTAGCATATCGTTCCATGGAATCGAGTGCACAAACAAAGCATCCATGCATCGCTTCAGCTTCTTGAGTGCTTGAACTCCAATTTTAAAAAAGCATCTCACGTCTCATCTGAGCTAACGAGTGACTCTGGGAACACCAAGTGTAGGTAGGACTGCAAGGTTTATAGTGTGTCATGGATTCACAATATTTATTACTCAAAAGGATTTACATTAGGTGCAGCATGGCTCAGGTGGTAGAATGGTCATCTCCCAACCTGAAGTTTGCGGGTTTGATGCTCTGTGATCCTCTCACAGTGTCCTTGGGAAAGATAGTGAACCTGATGTTGCGTCATCAGTAGGTAAATGCACTAACAGCGCTTTAAGTGCCTTGGAGGTGGAAAAGTGCTATACAAGTGGAAAGAACATTTACCATTATTTCCTCTAGAAAGATTCCATTTTTGACAGACCCTTTGCAATGGATTAATTATGAAAACTGAGGTACCACTGCACTGTATGAGATTGTTTTAACATATTTTGTACTGTTGACAATGTATGCTGAAAACCTGCATTTACCGAGCTTGCTAAATTATTTTACAATTGGTTTGGCGAATGGTCAGTAATTGCAGGGCTGAGCTGAAATATTTGCACCGGTCTGTGGTAGCAAACATTCTACTATAGATGATGTTTGGTTGGTATTCACAGCGGCGACCTAATGCAAACAAATGCAGATGCGGTGTAAAATGACTCCAAATCTACATCCTATGCAAGGTGCTTATAGGTGAATGATTTCCTTGGGCTTCTTTTCATCAAAGCGTTAAGGTGGATGCAAACAGCCAAACACGCAAATGCACATGCCATGCATTTAGCTAGGTTCACAGAATGCAAATTATTGACTATGATTTGATGGTTTGGACAAATGAAGGTGAGAGTTATGTGGCAGGATGTTGAAAAATGCATCATTTAGCAATCAGGATATATTGCTAAGTAAATGGGAAAAGTGAAGAAATTGCAGAGTAGCAGAGGATGAGACAGGAAGCCAACTTTAGAATTCAGGTTATCGGGATTTGATGAATATAGTATGTAAATGTCAGCTAACATTAGTATTTTTAATCATGTCCATTTTTGCATGCATATCTTTCCCCATCGGCCCATGGAAAATATAAGATGGTGGCCTAAAGCAGACTAGAACACACTTTATGCTTTAATCCATGCTTTATGGACTTCTTTCTGAAAGTGAATAACAACTCCTTGTTTACCCTGACTGTAATCTGTAAACATTTAATGAGCTTGAGTAGGTCATCAGAGGGTCACTTAATTGTAGCTCTTCCTGTTTGTTTTGACTATTTTTAGGACTGGAACACAACTTTGAATGCTGACAGTATTCTGATCTTTTCTCATAAAAGCACACACACACACACACAAATACCCGCTTTAGTGGTGTTTCGTTTTTATGTTTTGTTCGCTCACGCCAAGTTTAGCGTTTGAATGCCTTAAAAAAGACCACATCTGAATCTTTTCTCAGTGATATCAGAGGCCAAAAGCTAGAAATCAGCTTTTTTTGTGGTGTCAAACTGAGTTTGTGTAGCACTACGCAGTATTTCTTGGATAGGAATGATTAAATGCGGTTGTGCTTCAGCCTCCCACGATGAAGCATGTTTTCCAAACAGAAGCTGCATCAGTGATTCTAAACTGGTTGGGACCCGACGTCATCTCTTAATGACAAATGCTGGGTTTTCAACCCCCATACAGTATATGCGCTTGTGATTAGCATTAGAGATTTACATGGCCATTTTGACAATTAAATCGATAACTAAGAGGCACATTTCACTTAAAACAACTGATTTATAGCAAGTTACAGTCAAGGCTCAACAGTATACAGGACTTGCAAATTCACAACTTTAATGGCAGTGGACTACAAACAAACTATTCATTAATAGTATTAATTCATCCACTGCAAAAAAAGATTCCTCAATTTTGTTTCGCTACCCACCAGTTGAGAGTCAATAGCCACGATTACATGAGTTTTTCTCTTTCCAAATTACCTTTCCGAAAACAATGGTATCCATGGAAAGGAATATTCCAATTTTGTCTCCATGCGCTGCTATAATCAAACAGAATGGTGCATGCAGAGTAAAACGTAAACATCAACATCACGTGATACCGGCATCCCCGAGTTTTTTTTGTTGGAATACATAACTCTGTATTACCAGGTTTTAGTCCATCCAGTCTTGAAAAAAATGTTCAGTTCTTTTAAAGTTTGGATCAAAAACAAACTTTCCACAGCATTCCAGTGCCGATTGCGTGCCTCCATTTTTTAAACTGAAGAACGTCTTGAGCTGCGTGTTACGTCATATATGAACATGCGCTGAAAGAACGCACGCGGGATAAATTTAAACAGGAAAAGATTACATTCAATCTTGCTAATATTTTATAATTAAACTCAGGACATGTTTTATACAGATATATATTTTCTTTTTTCAGAAACACTGGACTTTAATGAATAAAGTATAGAAGGATTTGGATTCTGTTCCATACTCCTGTTCAGAAGGTGGCAGCAAAGCACACCAAAAGCTGCTTGCCAACCGCCAATAAACAACAGAAGAAGAAGATACCTCAATCGGATTGGGGAAAGGAATATTTCACCCCTGGGAATCCGATTATATATTCATTCAGATTGGCACTTTTCTTTCAGAATGAGGTGTATACAAAGGTTACATTCATTCCGTTTCAGCAAATAAAGCCAATGCAAGCGGAATATTTGGGTCCATGTACATGTGGCTATTGATCTTCACGGATCTACACAACATCAAGTACCATGCCATTGCATGGACATAGATTATTTTGAATAACAGTGTACACAAACCGAGTTTGATCCTTGTGTTTACAGCAAGTGTAAGGATGCTATGTTGTTGCAACAAAGGTTATTTTGAAAGAAAAGCTGTCAACTCTTTTCAGGGGTCCAGCCACGTGGGCACTGTGGCAAATGATATTTCTGGTTAAAATTATCATGGAAGATCAGAGTTTTACTTATTTTATAATGCAAATGTTAACATTTCGGTCTATATTCCTTTTGCTACCTATTAGAAAATGAACACCTCAACACGGGAAGTGAACACGTTTTCAATGACAAAGTGTAAAGTATATGAATAATGTGTTAACAATTATGTTTGGACATCATGGCTGGAATGAGTTATCAGCAGTAGACATGGAGAAGAGGTAGGATTTAACACTCTCAGCTTTGATTTTTCCAACTCATTTTCAGACATGATGAATTGTGTGAACACGTCATGTTTCTTAACGCTCATTTGCTTTCTTGTTAAGCATCCAACCAAGTTCATTGCTGTTGCTGTATCATATTCCGATATCTAATCGGAAATAAAAATAAAAATCTAAAAATACATCACTGATGGATTTGATACATCAGCAAGACATTCATACAATCATTTTCTACCGCTTGTCCTCACAAGCTGTCTTTGGGCGAGAGGCGGGGTACACCCTGGACTGGTGGCCAGCCAATCACAGGGCACATATAGACAACCAACCATTCCCACCCACATTCATACCTATGGACAATTTGGAGGACAGCAAGACAGACTTATTGAATTTTCTTAGCGTATGTACTGTACCGTTTTTCATTTAAAAATGCCCTCTGATAACATTTTCATTCACACTAAGTTTATACACCGAGAGATTAAAACCATTCATTTCAGACTAATGACTCAGCAATTTTGCAAAAGCTCTTGCAAATGTATTTGGGAAGTTTTCCACTGAGATTTACGGACGACCTGGCAGACGACCAATCATATCAGCGTGCAGGGAGACATGCTTGAACAGTGCAGTGAACCTATTTTATACTTTTATAAACATACTTTTTTCTATACATTCAAGGTATGTTGTCATTCAGATCTTCATACTGGATAGAACGTCCACAAATAATGTTATTTCAGGCCAGGGCAGGGCTTGAAGCTGAGCTTAGCAACAAGCAGGAAGCACAGACATTTTGCAAAGGAAATGTAAAAGAAGCTTACTTGTTATGTCAGGAGTCAATGGAGGAAAAGACTCTGTAAAAAAGAAAGAGAATAAACAATGACTATTCAATTATTGGAATTCCAACAGGGGCTTTTCAAAGGTTCCAAAATGTTTTCTTTTTCTCTCCAGTCTGTTGTTCTCTGCTTTCAGGGTGACATGCATGGTTGAAATATTCAGCATTATTATGGGTATTATGGAACGTGAGGAGAACATCTCATTCCATAGTGGTACTCCGTTTTTGCTGTTAATTCAGTCCAAAAGGTTGAAGAAGAAAACAAATGTACTGAAACCAAATAAACTTTCCCCACTGGAAATAATGTAAATCCATTCAATCTGTTCCAGACATCCCAAAATATGAACCAAAAAAAATAGGGCTGTCACATGATTCCAACTATTTAATCACAGTTCTTAAATTAATCACAGTTAATCACCATTAGAATCTGAAATATGCCATTTTTGTAGTAGTTAACAAACAGAAAGATACATAAATGACAGTACAGGATTATATATACAGTATTTGTATAACAGCTCCAAATGAACTGAACATGTCAACAGGCTAAAAGATACCACATGTCTAAAAATGTATTTTTTATAGTAGCAGAGAATTTGAATTACACTTTCAACCATGTTATTATGAGAAATGAGGAGTTCAAAGACATCATATAATTTAAGGTAAATGTACTTGTTGTCAGTGATTTTTCCAGCATACTTAAATGTAGCAAATTGTACATCGGAATTAAGAGTTATAAATGTGAGTGATAATAATATCCACTTCATGTTTTTCTTCCTGTTTATTTATACATACGCACATGCATTATAAAGCTGTGTTTACGATGTTTAGAGTGTCCTTGAATGCATCTCATATTCTTGTAATGAGAATGAGGAAGGAGACGTGTGTGAGTTGGAGATGCATGCAGTTGGAATTGTACTGCTTTTCATGTGGTGATCAGGTGTACATGCGTTAATTACGCACAAAAAAATCTGGGTAATTAATTTAATAAATTTGTCGTCCTTAGGTATGAATGTGGGTGGGAATGTTTGTCTATATGTGCCCTGTGATTGGCTGGGGACCAGTCCAGGGTGTACCCCGCCTCTCGCCCCAAGACAGCTGGGATAGGCTCCAGCACCCCCGCGACCATCATGAGGATAAGCGGTAGAAAATGAATGAAAAAAATACATTTTCTCGAGAATAACCATAGCTTTACATGCAGAAAACACACACGCAGAAACATAGTGTTTCTCACCCTCTTTATCAAATTGCTGCCACTCGCAACTCTCTTTGGCCCCATGCCGGGTTATTTAGGGTTATTTACAATCAATGGAAAATCCATATACAGTCAGGCAGCAACATGTAGGGTACTCGATTTCAAAGAATAATACGTTACAGGGCAAAACCACACCAGTTTGGTACTGTACCTGCAAGACTTTGGCAAAATATTGTCAACAAAGACCATATCATCTATGATAACCCGCCTAGTCTGCTCATCATGGGTCTTCAATAAATAAATGTTCATTTTTTCCATTTGATTCATCATTCATAATTATCTTCAGTATATTTATTCCAGACTCCATTCACTGTCCAATATTTGATCAAGTTCTAATTACAATATATTCCAAATGCAATATTCTTAATGATTCATATTTCACATTTAATTTACTTGCAAGATCTCATAGTGTATATACTGGTCATATATTTCATATTATATTGTAAACTGCATTTGTATATAATTCTGGTAATACTTTTATGTTGTTTATATTGTCTATTTTTAGGCAGTTTATTTTTATTATTTAAATGGTTCTGTCCTCTTTGCTGCTGTGGAATGTAAATTTCCCCACTGAGGGACGAATAAAGGTATATCTAATCTAATCTATCTTTATTATTTATTGAATGTACATTATTTCTTATGGAAACATTGTTTCTGTTTTCCTTTGACTTTTTGGAACAAATTGATCATGAAAGTATCACAGTACTTGCCAAGGCAGCGGTAAATGTTTGTCACGTTTCAAAATGGTAGATTGACGCCGAATTGCATTTTCCAGTCAGACAGTTGTGGGGATATCTTTTTTTTTTTTTTTTTTTTTTTTTACAGTAAATGCTCTTTAGCTGAGACACAAGCTGGGAAAAGGGGAGGTGAAGGCAAAATTAGAGGCACTTTGAAAGTGAGTTTACAGTATCGTTTAAACGCCCGAGGACATCTGAGCTTGATAATGACACATCAGTACATCAGCAGTGCAGGACAGGATTCACAAATGATAAGAGCAGGTAAAATAAGTCAACTTTAAGTAGAGTAGTTAGAACTGTTTGTTTGTGTCAGAGAGAGCGACACACACGGTCTGGCCCCCCAAATATAGCTCGGAGGCATGTTTCATTTACCGTTTGAGGCCTGATGATGACCTAGACTGAGCGGAAAGATGAGACATGAGAGACCAAAAGAAGAAAGGACTGGCATCCAAAAATGACAGGG
This sequence comes from Doryrhamphus excisus, assembly GCF_030265055.1. Classification (NCBI taxonomy): domain Eukaryota; kingdom Metazoa; phylum Chordata; class Actinopteri; order Syngnathiformes; family Syngnathidae; genus Doryrhamphus; species Doryrhamphus excisus. The sequence goes on from NC_080474.1 coordinate 8,549,455, forward strand.
TGGGGTGATGTTGAAAACTAAAGGAAAAAGATATGTAATAAAAGATAAATGAAAACGCCCAACGGCAGTTTGTGGCCTAGTTTCATTTTTATTTTTCATTCTTAATGCCTGTAAATGCAAAATATAATAATGACTTCCCCTGCTCTCTTTTTGCCGTCCAATCTCTCGTGAGGACTACGGAAAGGATCGGAATATGGAAAGTCAGACTTACGTGTGCACTGCTCCAGGCTGATGCTGTTACTCATGTGAATGTTGTCTATTCTGATGTGGCCTCTGGTTGGATGGTCAAAGAAGCCTTCAAACACCACCTGTACCCGAGAACAAACAATGACTTTAATACCATCTTCAGGTCAACCGTATGAATTCTGTATTGATTGGCTCAATTACAGTTAGGTACGCATGCACAGGTCCATTCAAATGGCGGCATTTCCAAAAATATCATTTATTTGTTTATTGTTAATTAGCTTTTTCTGTTTACGCTATGCCTTTAACTGTATTTATCCATTTTTTGCTGATTTCGTCTTGTTTATTTTATTCCTGTAATGGGCAACAGAGCAATAAAAAAAACAGGCCACGGACTGCAAATGGCCCCAAGGCCGCACTTTGTGACTCTGTGATCAATCGCAACTCTCGTTGACTATTTAGCTTGTTAGCTTCCGGTTGTGAAAGAATGATGGTAATTATAGAGGCAAAAGGAGAGTTATTGCAGCTGGAACTAATTGATGTCTGACAACAGTCACTCGGTCTGAAACCTGAGAAAAGGCGTTTAAAAAGTCATGGATGCCAGCCAGTATGTCTGTGCAAGTGGACGTTCCGCCGTCACAACCATGCATGTTTCCACAGTGTGTTGTGTGCTCATTGGCAGCAGAGGGCATGCATGTCACACTAGCCTCGACGCAGCCTGCCTGCAGCCAAAGTTCCTCCAACACAAAAAAGTTCGACGTCGTGTATGTCATGCATGCTCCCAAATCCACACCAGGATTTGGGACAGGAAGCACCGCATACAGATACCCAAATTTGGTCCACATTTCACAAGTAGACAGCATGCACTTGCAGGTACGGTGAGTTGGGACCGTTGCTTTTGTAAACCTCACTCTCTCAGCTTTAAGAGCTGTGTTGAACGTCAGGCGGGATATACAAACACAGAAAACAATGTACTGCTAAGTGTATGTACTACAAGCCCACCGATCACAGCGTTAAAGGATTCAAGGATTGTATTGCAGGTGCATGTCACGCGTACAATTTCAAGTGTTCAACCTACTTGATATTCCTTGGGACTTTGGGGCAGAATTGTGCGGCCCTCCCGCCAGTGAGGCCCCTGATCTCCTTTCAAGGTCCACAGCAAGGTTTCCTCCAGATCACTGTCCCTCAGCAGGACCCTCAGACTCCCCACTGCTTCTCCTAGAAGCTGGTAGTAGAAGACCAAGCAGAGTGGGCCTTGCTCTGGAGCCACTTCTGGACTAAGGAGCCTGGCACGCTTGCGTTGGGTGTGGGATCCCGCATCCAAATGGAGGTAGTTCCCTGAGAAATCTGCAGAAAGGACATTTTTGTCATTGTTAAATACATGCAGGTCTTTTAATACTGAACTGTGATAAAGATCACCAAAAATCACCTGGCTTACTGAAATTCATTTTATATTTACAATACCCATAAAGAATACTGTGAATTTGTGGTTCTGTAGAGCATTACCGCCATCGTTCTGTGGTAGGAAGTTAAGCTTCAAATGAAACCACCATTTCATCTTGGCTGCCACTCATGGCGTACTTCACAGCCCTGATCATCATGAATGTAGACGTGCAAATACCTGATGTAGCAACACATATATCCTTTTATCTATCCACAGTAGCAATCTGTCGATCTAAGGCCCAAAAAACATATCACAGCCAATGAATAATGTATTTGGCTGAGTTAACTCACTTTCTTTACTTGGAGGCATTAAAAAGGGACCTAAATTCTAGCTGCTCATTAAGTACATTTAGGGGAGGAAAAAAGTAGCATTGTTTTGTTTTTCCAGCTTTTGATCTTGGCCAGTGTACAAAGGAAGAGAATTAATTAGCAACTCTCCTTGGGCGAGCGAGGCGGAGATGCTCGGGGGGAGTGTCTTAGCGCTTATGTATGAGTGTGCATGTTCGCAGCATTTGTAGTTGTGTAGCCTCATCTTCATATCTGTGTGTGTGTGTGTGTGTGTTCTGTCAGTCATGACTGAAATAATAAGTACCTTGTGTGTATTTGTGATTAGTGGACATGAAAAACCTTTCTAGAGTGGAGTGATGTTATGTGTAGGGGTGTCACAAGATTTCGCAAGATTAATACATGACAAGATTTCTCATGCATAAAAAAATGTTTTGTGGGCATGAGGCCTGGGATGATGATAAATTAATTAATTAATTAATTAATTAATTTAATACACAAAACATGAAAATCAACTCCAATAATCTTGCTGGCCCCCTTACGTGCGTATCTGTTTTCCTTGGCTCTCGCCTTCAAACAGGCAGGAAGAAGTTTTACGTTTCTTCCATAGAACAACGGCATGAACGGAGTGAGTCATTTTGTCAGTCGTACAGTCTGTATTACTCTGGGTGGAGAGGCAGGGCTGGTGGCATACATACACAGTGCAGAAGAGTGTAACGTAGTAACATTATATTAGGAGATTGCAATATACCGTCCGATCTTTTTATAAATATCTTTGTACTATGTACTATCTATGTACTTTTCTTAAAATTGACGTTAATATCTTGTCTTGTTTCGTAGACCCAATGTGGTGTTTGGCCTCATCTCGCAAGCTCAGTGCCTTGTGACACCCCGAGTTATATGTGTATTGGATCCTACTGTATATTCAGTTCCCTACTGATTTGGTGAGTTTGGACAGTGGATTCCCACGTCCGTGATTCAGCATTAACATCTGCACATTTCTGGTAAAAACAGCACTTTTTATTCTAATATGGGCTTTTTTTTCGGCAGAAAACACATTTCATTCACCAAAATGGCCAACATACATGTAGCACAATTTTTACATTTTTATGCCTTTATGCTTCACTTCTTGTGTTTTTTTTTGCATTAAGATTTCACACTTTATTCAATGGCCTTTGAAGGCACCAGAGTTGCTGTGAGTGGAAAAAGTGAACTTATATCTACCTCTTACATACCAACAATATTACATTACATTACATATAACATTATCATTCATTAGTGGTGAGTACACTCGCCTCCAAAAGTTTGGGAACTTTTGTAACCCCCATGAAAAGCGGGGATCGTGTCAAAGAAAAAAGTATGTTACATTTAAAGGCCATTTAACATGAATAATTAATAAAATACTTCTCACCATTAACGTGGCTTCTGGTTTTGCACCATACTCTGTATAGATTTCACCATCTTCTTGAATAAAAGGGTTGGCTCTGCAGAATTAGCTAGTGGATTATTTGATCAATAGACATTAAAAGTTTACTTCTTGACCTCTCAGTGACCCGGGTGGGCTACTGCATTATCTAGTAATAATCAAGGTTTGGTTGACAGCTCTGAGTGGATGAATAAAAATGCAGTTTCATATTTTGAGTGATTTCTGTAGTATAGTTGCTTTAAAATGGGCTGAGAGCCAAATCATCAAAAGAGCCACATCTGGCTCCCGAGCCATAGGTTAGCTCCGCCTGCGTTAAGCAGTCAGATTGCGACTATAATGTCAGAACATAAAAAAACATCAGGCACACCTAGGAGAAGCTATTAATGCTTCAAACATATCTCTGAAAGCGTCAGAAAACTCACAATGAGAATGGCTTCATCAATAGACTATAGAAGGCAGCCGAGGGAATAGAAGAATTGGCAAAACTGGAAGCGAAGTGACACTTTCAAAGTAAAAGGTTTCAAAATAAGGATCCGTGCCTAAATGTGCATAAAGTAAATGCCAAATTGATCTGTGGCGGTCCAAATGTATTAGTGGCAGGCACCACAAATACATGACTGGGAAACACTGTGTTTAGTTCCCACTGTGCATATTTCATACACAATTAATTTGGAACCAAATTTACAGTAATTTATCAGTAATTCAATTCATTCTTTTTTATTACATATAATTGCTATGAAATATGATTTGGCTCTGAAAAAGCAAAGTAAGATTAGCAGAGAGGGTGGACGTCTATTCTCCTCAAGCAATTGAAATGAAACACATAATATGTATGATACTGTATTACAGTCAGTGGCAGTAAGTGGCTTTTTGGTGCTTTCAGAAACTCTTCTCCTTTGCTTTTCAATGAAAATCTTGACAGAGAAAAGAATTTCAGTTATGCTGATATCTGAGATCAAAAGGATCATGTTTGAGCTCTGTTCAGTTCCGATGGAGGTTTTCTCTTTTAAAACGTCCGTAAAGAGCTTTCAGTGACAAGTGCTAGGTTTTGATCTGCGTGGGGAGACAGCTTTCAGACAGGATGCCACGCTAATGTGACTGTAGAACAAGACTTGATGTCATGTTGCTGTCTAACGCACAAACTCACATAAGCAGGAAGGGAGCCCTGTCTAATCATGAAGCAACTGTGCAGCCAACCTTAAAGTGGTTGACATTAACACACGCACAGAGACACTTGGTATATGGCAAGGTCATATGTGGGTGGGAGGGGGCTTTTGACTGTTCAATATGTGGACGGACCACCTTGAGTGGTTAAATAGTATGTGTGTTTGTGTCTGCAAAAAGCCTCTGGGAGATGTGGAGAGCAAAGGCAGCACTTCTGTCAGAGCCATCAACTGATTTATCTAACTGCTGTGGGCTGTGTCTGTGTGTGTAAGTACAGTGGCTATTGTGCAAATGTGTGTGTGTGTGTGTGTGTCTTTGTGTGAGGACAGAGGGCAGGGTGATGCAGCAAGTGTGTGACTGACAGATGATGCGGTCCAGGTCTTCCTCAGGATGTCTTAATAAAGATGAACAGATGTGAAAAGTATGAGTGACATAAACAGGAACGGGAGTAGGAAGGTGTGACCATAGCGACGGACAGGAAGCGGAATATGACAATGAACTGAGTGCATGTTCCACACTACAAATCACAGTAAGTTTTGCACTTAATAAACTAGTCAGTTTGCCCTGCCCTCTATCATTGTGGGAACTCAAGTGTGTCAGCAAAGCATTCTACACCATTCATTCATTTTCTACCGCTGATCCTCATGAGGGTCGCGTGGGTGCTGGAGCCTATCTCAGTTGTCTTTGGGCAGGGTCCTCCTGGGCTGGTAACCAGCCAATGACAGGGCACATTTAGACAAACAACGATCCCCACCCACATTCATACCTATGGACAATTTGGAGTGGCCAATTAACCTAGCATGTTTTTGGAATGTGGGAGGAAACCAGAGTACCCGGAGAAAACCCACGCATGCACAGGGAGAACATGCAAACTCCACACAGAGATGGGCGAGAGTGGAACTGAACTCCGGTCTCCTCCTTCTACACCAGTGGTTCGCAATCACTTTCTCTCGTGCCCCACCTCGGGGAAAGACATTTTTTCACGCCTCCACTGAATTGAAATACTATTGAGAACCTGATACAGTAATGCCTCATTTATCGTTGTGAATTGGTTCCAGACCTGACCGTGATAAGTGAATTTTCGCAAAGTAGGCTAAATTGAACATTTTCATAGAGCATAGAAAACAACTTTTATGACTTTGAAAATATTTTTTAAACAATATTAGATTAGATTTGCTATAGTTACCTTTACACTCATATTACCCAATATAGTAGACATAATAGGAGAAAATAAGCCATTTAAGACCTGCGCTTGTGTTTGTTGCTATAAATGTGTTGTAGGATGTTAAGGGAGCTGAGTGGGGAGCAAACAGCAATTGGTGTCGGGGGTTCAGAGATGAGTTTCTGATTGCTGTGTGGTACAGTAGCTCGAGTTAGGGATTATTGTGCCTGCTGTGCAATAAAAAGCTGTTGTTCCAGCGATCAAGTCAGGTGTTTCTGTGTCTCACCCAACATTACAGTGACGTTACTGACACTTAGTGACCAGTGTAGAATACTACATATTGTCTGCATGTAAAACTCATGAGGAATGGATTCATTCGATTTACATTATTTCCTAATGGATAAATTTCCTCGGTTTTTATCGTTTTTTTTTTGCAAATTCTTGATAAAAACTGAGGTTGCACTGTGTTATTATTATTATTATTTGGAAAAATATCCTTGCACACAGTTTCCCTGGGAAATGAGTTGAAAAAAGATGCATGTATTTGATATCTTACAGGCAAAGACAGCTCTCTGGGGAAAAATTACATTTCTAATAATTGTTCCCTTTTTCCTTCTTCCTCTCTAAATCTGCCATGATGTCAGAGGGGGCTGACCTGTCGACTCAATCATGTTTTTATGACACCACAAGGCTTAGAGGCAGAGAGTATAAATATAAATGTCCATTACTCAGCCATGTTCCTGGGGTCAACCCTTCAAGACATGTACAGTGCATAATACTCTTCGTGAACTCAGAGTATAAGCACATATGTAAGTACTCACTATCTGATCCCAGTGTCAGGTCCAGCCTGGTTTCATGTGGGCCATGACCAGCAGAACTGCTCCCAGCGGTGTGCAGGGACCAGCTGACACCTGACTGGGGATCAGCAGACCAGCCGCACAAGCTCTGTTCAAAGTCACATACGGCCCACAGCGACGGCGTGGTGGCTACAACACAGACAGAAACATATGCCAACATATGTGAATAATGTGCATAAACATAGACTTTTACAACTGAATCTGCTTTTATATCATGCAGTGCCAAGTTCACCAAATGACTGATTTGAACAGATCTGCCTCTATTGTATCTCCAGATGTCTGGTGTATATAAATTGTATAAATTATAAATTGGTAGTCCTTGGCCAGACAGGGAACCATGTGTCAAAGCTGGAATTCCTCAAAATATTGAAACTTTTTCATAAAATAGAATGATTTCTATGTAAATATAAGGATATTAAAATTATATATCAATGTAATAAAACACTCACATAAAAGTTATAATGTGGCCCAATCATAGTTTTTATGAAGGGTTAATAAAACTCCTGCTGTTTCATACACATTTAGTGCTCACAGAGAATCTTACAACTTTTTAATCAATTCATAATTCATAATATGACTATTTCACTAAAATGAGGAGTGAGAAAGAGGACAATGAAGGGAATATGAAGGAAAGTTACCTGATATTAAATGTTATTAAATGTTATTAAACGACAGTTTCCAGCATGGCCACATGTGTGTGTATCATATCATATTCATAACGTGTGTGTGTGTGTGTGTGTGTGTGTGTGTGTGTGTGTGTGTGTGTGTGTGTGTGTGTGTGAGAGAGAGAGAGCAGATTGTGGGACACACAGAGCTTCATCTGGGACTTTTTGATTCCAACAGAGTTCAAAGCCCACAGACCCAGTGGTGTACAATGACATCATCAGCTTGACCTTAAGACTTAAAAGTGTATGTGTGTGAATGTAGAGAGGCGTGTGTGTGTGTTTGTGTGTGTGTGGAGGTGGATGTGTTTTTTACCAGGTCTCATTACTGTGGTAGATTGCTCCACCCTTGGCAGAGTCGGGGTCGCTGTGTCAGGTACAGTGGTCATTTCTATAGGAAAGAAAAGAAAATACAATTAAATAAAACAGTAACAGCACAATATTCTTTACTATTCTTATTGACCACGGCTGCAAAACCCACAAGAATGAGAAAGAAGGTGATGAAATAGAACCCCTCAAACCGCAAAGGTGGTGTCTGTGTCCATCTTTTACAGTCATCATTAATATGCATTTTACATTGTTTTCTGCATGTAAAACTATGTAAACTTTGTAAACAAACATGTTTTGTGTTAACATTTTTGAGACTTGTGGGTGACTTTGTTAGCAAATAACTACAGCGTCCATCCATCCAACCACGAGGGTCGCGGGCATGCTGGAGCCTATCCCAGCTGTCTTTGGGCGAGAGGCGGGGTACACCCTGGACTGGTGGCCAGCCAATCACAGGGCACATATAGACAATTTGGAGTGGCCAATGAACCTAGCATGTTTTTGGAAATGGGGAGGAAACTGGAGTACCTGGAGAAACCCACGCATGCACAGGGAGAACATGCAAACTCCACACAGAGATGCCGAGCGGCGAGAACTACAGAGTCGATATTTGATAAAAATACATTAAGACCACAGTTGGTCTCGTGCAGTGTATTAATAACACGCCCCCATATTGTATGTATGAGGCAAAACTTTGGTGTAAAATGTTGATGTTTACTGAAAAACACACTAACTGGGGCATTTGCTAAACAAGGTTAGAGTACGTTTCAGTTTGAGTCCGGCCTTCTTGAACGGATTAATTCTGCTAACCAAGGTTCCACCGTACTGCGCCAGTATTCTGTACTTTGTAAAGAAATACAACACAACTGTCTGACAAAGATTGAGTGTTTTTTGCTGCACTAGTCACTGCTGTCTGTTACTGTAGGGCTGCGGTTCGGACTAACCACGCACACACACAGTGATAGATGCTGTACTCCCAGCGACCTTGGTGTCAGCTTGTGTATGATAAATCAAAGAGTGGTGCAAACACAAACACATCAGCTGTGTGGTTTGTCATTAAAAGACCTTCTGGCTGTGATAATCAGTTTTCCATTGTTTCTTCTTTAAACACCACTGAAGGTATAACCGGCTCCCTCTTTCACAGTCCTGTAAGTGTTGACATGTGTTTATCTGGTTCCTTTCACCAAGTCTCTTCGGTCTTTCACTCAAGAGCTCTTTTTTCTGTGCAAAACTCCCATCTCCATCTGAAAAAACCTTTCTACGAACACTCAACCATACACACAGACACATCTTCACTGCGTGTAAAACACTTCTTTGTGCTCTCTAAGGAATTATCGGTTGTTTATAAGCATCATTCGTATGCTCTTTTAGTGTCTATCTTACTGTCTCCCGTGGTCCCACATCAGCTGGACACATCAGCTCGAAAAGTCAGAGCGGACTGTGGATTTAGTCTTTGTTTGCACTGCAAGTCTAAACCACTCGCATGAGGATTTGTTTGTGTATCCTTCGTGTGAATGTTCAACCTCTGCTTACATTTGCTAATAGCCTTCAGGTCACCAGCGCTTTTGCAAAAAACATTCTTCTTGTGTGTGTGTGTGTGTGTGTGTGTGTGTGTACATAGTTACACTGTTGTTTACAAAATGGAAGCATTCAAGATTGTTATGTAAAAGCGGGCACTTAGTATTGGGTCTTGTTAGAACCATGCAGCGCAGTTTGCATTCTTGCAAAGTTAGCCTTGTTTCAACCAAGATCCCCGCCTAGTCGTGGTTCCGCATTCACTACCTACCATGTTCACTCATTTATATTCTTTAAACTGTAAATGATTATTATTTTTAATATGAACAAGTCAGATACAGCAAAGACGAGACATATAATCGTACACATAAACATACGCATACAGTAAACCCCCTTCGAGAACATTGACAGGAGCGGGGGTAAGAGGGGAACTATGCTGAAACCAGTACATACATACACAGTACACAATACACAGTATTGTACACAGTACAATATAATATACATATGCTTAGCTATCCCAACAACACATTGACATCTTAGCTTTATAGGTGACAAAGCAAAATAGTGTAATAGCTAAGAATAATGCATCGGAACCTTGATTAGGGTACGCCCTGGTTAGCATGTTTTTTGGTTAAAGACAAAAGTCACAGCAAAATTTGGCGGTTCTTTCCTGATTAGCCTACAGTTTGCGCCTGTTTTGGTTGGGGTTATTAATACAATGTGTTAGTCCAACTGTGTTTGCAATTCATTTTTATTGTTTTATTCCTTTAGTAAAGGCCATTCTGATTGTTAGCAGCCTATTAGCATGCTAACAAAAGGGAAACCAGAACCGGAAGTCAGCTCTGTCGCCAGTCAATGATGTCATCAGCCATTGACTAACGTGCTAACTAACGTCACACATTCCTGCTTTTCCTCTGATCACGGCTGCTAAACAATCCACAATGGAGCCAAAGAAAGTTGCAAGTTTAGATAAGACTTTAGATAAGGAAGGTGAGAAACACGTTTGAATTCAAGAAATAACTCACAGCAAAAAACACAAAGGTTGTGTTTGAGTGGACCTTTGTATTTAGTCAAGGTAAAAGCTAAGTGAGGTTAAAAATTAATTTGCCCCCTTTATTCATAGTTTTTATGTAGAAAGTGCGCCAGAGTTTGGACACCAGTGCAGTACCCGTACTAACTGACTTACACACGCAGGATCAGATATTAACACAGGATAAGTAGCTCCCAGCAGCTGACATTAAGCTCTTTTAATTTGGTGCCCTTTACCTCTGTAATTAGCCCCCCGTGTGGAGGGGAAAGAAAGAGGAAGTGAGCAGAGAGAAGGGCAGACAGATATGAAGACAGAACCATTCATGTTGCTCAGCGCTACTTTCCAAATTAATGACCACACACAGCGTTTGGCAACTCTCTTTTCTTTGGTCGGGCCTCCTACCTGCCAATCTATGTTTGTCAATGCTTTCCTTGTCCTCCTTACCCTACCCTGCTGTCTGGTTAGACATTATCTAACGTCAATTACTGTGAATATTGTCTTTATTTTAACACAATTATCCTAGAAGGGGATCCTTTTGGACGATAATAAGGCACAGTCTTCTTAAAAGCACTTAAAGAAACAGAAGGTGTTGGTTCTCACAACCACACACACACACACACACACAGCTCAAGGCTCATTGTAAAGCTGCTGACTAAGCAGAAACAGAGACGAAAACTGTTCAATTATGGAAAGAGCTCTGGGTATAAATCCACTTCTGTCTGCCTAAATAATGACTACCCATTCTATATATGTGTATATACTGTATATGTGTGTGTGTATGTGACAAAAGCAAGAAAACTGAATACTTTCTTAGTGACATGGTTCCTGTCATGGGGATTTCCTCAATTTAAAGATTCACTAGCAGTCTAAACCTTTTGTTTACATGTATAGGCTTGTGACTTGGTATGCACCAAATATAATGTAGCTTAAAGTTTTAGACGAATAATGACTCATCAGGAGGCAGGAAGATTAGATAAAACTGTGGGAAACTGGCTCGGCACGTTTAATGTCTAGTAAAAAGTATGACGTTTTGTGCAAACCATTATTAAGTGTTACGAAAATTGAGATGATGCAAAAAATCAGGGGAACTACTGATGCTAAATTGCTCTTCAACCCATTGTGCATGAATAGTAATTGTTGCCTAAAGTGTGTGGCTCATAATGAAGATAAAAAAAGATGCTTCTGGCAGTGAATGGTGAACAACCACAGTGATCCATAGTCAAATGCAGAGGAAATGAGTCTAAGTGTTGCAAAAACCATTACACTAAATATGCCACTGACAAAGAAGCTTTTATAGCCGCAATGAGGACATGGCTTCAATTATAAAACTTTCAAGGCAGAGACACTACTTTCTAAGATATATTAGTTTGTCATTAGTCATTTGCATGGCAAGACGCATCTATTATCTATTTCATAAGACACATTCTCCTCACACTATTCTATGTATGTTTTGAAATTGTTAGTTATAGGTGATTGGAAACTAAAAAAAACAACAAAAAAATAACCAAATGACTCAAAACCGTGACATAAATAGCACAGTTTTATTGAGTGACTCTGATATCAACTGGAATTGCATCTTGCAAAATGTTTTGCAATGAAAGTCATAATTGATGTGCTGTTTGGAAAATACACACACAACCTCTGCTGCACAGACCAAATACAGGAGCAATAACAAACGTTACTGTCTGTGTCCACCAGCATCACGGGAAGCGCCTCGAACGCCGTCTGTTTTGCTTCTAATAAACACCATATGCAAGCAAGAAACTGCTGTATGTTATAGTTATCGGGCCAAATTACTCCATGTGAATAAAACATTCTGATGTTAATTATTCTAAAAGTCATGTGGTGTCCAATCAACACAATATCACACGCTTGACACAAACAAAGCAGATCTGTTTTATAACATTATGTCTTGAAATAAACCGTTGCCTGTTCATTTTAAATAGTGTTCAAATAAAAAAAAAGGATGCTTGCATTCGTACAAGTATTGTAAGTCTGAACAAATTAGTTGGGATACGAGTTTCACCAGTCCCCTGATACTAAGATCAGTGGCAATGAAAGAGAGGCCAATGTCTGCAATGTTTCAGAATGACTATTGAACTGTGTTTTACATTTGAACTACTCGATTTTGTTTGTGGAGGGAAAAGTTTAAAGGACAAGGTTTCCACATTTAAGAGACAGATGGCTCTGTACAGTAGCGTGAAGAGGAGAGGGCAAGGAGTACGCACGAGTAATGAGGTCAGGAGTGAAGGCAAGGTGTGAGTGAGTGTGAGTCTGTGTGTGGTGGGGTGTTACAGGAGCCTTGGCAGAGAAGGGAGTGATTACAGCCTTGTGATGGAGAGGGAAGGTAGGAAAGGACTGTGAGATGGAGCGGGTGAAGCCACACACATTTCCAGACTCCACGTCCTACACGGGCATTAGTTTCCATTCCTTCCCGTGTGTTTATACCTGTTGGTATACAGCGCTCTTATCTTTAACTTAGGAATGAATGGAATCTGCAGTCTATATGCAGCACTTGGCAGTTTATTTACATTTTTGATAATGCTGCCCTGTTATATCTTGACCATCATCCATTAGAGTTCTAGGTTTCAAAATCTCTTTAAGTGATGTAGTAAGGAACAGGAGAGAGATTTAGTGTGGGTGTTCTGGACACATTTTACCAATCAAATGAACAAATCTGGGATGGAGCCATGCCTCACATGTGAAAGCAATCTGCTATTGTGGACACACACCCACACACCCACCCACACACACACACACACACACACACACACACACACACACACACACACACACACACACACACACACATAGCTATTTTTCAATTTTGACCAGAACACCAATGAAATGATAAAGGTATCTACTATACAGTGTATGTCTCAGAGTGCAGACGACTGTAACATAGCAGAAATTAAATTAGCAGATTGCAATATATTTTTATATTCTTAAAAGCAATGTTTTGTTCTTGTAGACCCAATCTCATGTATCTCATGAACTGAGTATGTCCTGATAATCCAAATAGTTGCAGAAAAATGGAAAAATTATTGTAAAAATGGATAGAATTTATTGTTGATGCGTTGTCCCGTACAGTCCATTCTGGCAAACTGGATTTCTCACCTTCTTTCTCACCTTGTTAATCAAACTGCTGGCACTTGAAACTTTCTTTGGTCCTGTGACAGGTTATTAAGCAGTCGAACTCAAGATGCGTGCACGGACAGGCTGACAGCACCATGTTGCGTGCTTTACAGAATAGAGCAAACAAACTACTTGGATTCATTCAATTTTGTATGAAAACTAACACAATGTATGAAAACCGAGGCAGAAAATGTGAGATGAAAACTAAATCATACAAAAACTGCATACAAAATGGAAGTTGCAAAAACGAAAAAAAAAAAAAAAAAAAAAACAACCTCCACATCCAAACCAAAAACAATTTGTCAGTTTTAGTTTGGTTGGATCTGACCATCTGACCTCTGACCTCTGAGCACCTAAACCAGGTCCTCCCACATGACAGGGTGGGATTTAATACGTTTGAATAAGTTGTACTTCTTCCCACTCCATTTCGAGCTTTAAATATGTTATATATTATTTCTTTCTTGCTTAGAGCCTATCATGGACTTGATTGCGCTATTTTTGGATATATTCTACAGTATTTGACTTTACAAACATTCCGAAATCTTCTCTCAACTTTTCAAAGTGAAAGTTGTTTTAATTGCAAAGTGGGGAACCAAGTGCAGATTTTCTTCTGTTGTCACTTCCTGTAAATATAATGACCAAGTGGCTTTTGTACATTGTGTATCATTCTGTGTTCCAAATAGAGTCAGTAGTCAATTTGTTGTAACTTATTAACATGTAGCTTATTAACATACTGCTTGCAGCGGTTATTGTGTGCTAAGTGAGGATCAGAAATAGAAAGAGCTGGAATGGCTGACAAACACAAAGCTGTGCGAAGCCTTTTGTCTCACTGTTACGTATATCCCTGAAGAGCCCTCCCCATCACACTGCAGCTTTCAGTCCAAAACAATAGCATAAGCATGAACAAGAACAAAAACAGGTAGCATCCATATACAGTATCCATATACTGTTTAGCGAGCAGACTGTCAACAAGGCACAGAGGGAAAGCCATGCAGATATTTAGCCAGCATTTAGCTAGTGAGAACATGTAAATCATTAACAAATCTGTCAGCTTGCTATAGTCCTATTCCTATACATTACACGCTCCCTGAAAAGCGAGCGCGAATGAGCATAATGATTCCCGCAAAAGTAACATTCTACAGTGAGTTTTGGTAAAACAACAACTCCATTTTCCAGCTTCACTAAGAATCCAGATTGGCATAACTCCGTATTCCTTGATTGTGGTTGGCTGCTGAGAATGTTTCAGAGGCAGAAATTGTCTTGCCCTGAGGCCAAGTCAGGACGCTTCATTGAAAAATACAACACAGTGGGGAAAAAAGATGTAAAATATTGTTCTTCTGTAGATGCAAAACATTTGAAGGGGGCTAGGTCTATCTGTTATTTATATCAACAGGAAAGAAGTACACAGTAAATAAACTACTTCCAGTCTGTCCACGGTTCTTCAAACGACTGCATACGCCCGTGGGTGCAACGGGCTTGAGTTCAAGAAGTAATAAGCAACAATTATGTTTGCTCCGGGACTCTCCCTGGAGTTTTGACATGTAATTAACTTCCACATACGTGTGCAGACAAAGAAGCCAAGACAATAAATGAATGTGAAACGTGGTGTGTGGCAAACTTTGTAACAGCTCTGAACTGAAGATAGTTCAGCATCATGACGTTGGCGCTGATTCTTATGGTGCCAGCAGCTGGATGTGGCAACCATACAGTTTAGATCTTCAGTTTTACAAGCTCAGGCATGCACCGCAAACATAGCAACAACAAGGACTGTGGTTTGAGCATCCCGTAATAAGTATTGTTTGACAGCATATCCTTTTTCTAATTTCTAGACTTGACTTGAATATGTGTTTTTATTTGCTGGTGGCAGCTCTGTGTGGAATCAGCTGTGCTCAGCGGACTGAAGTTGATGCACTCTGCTGAATATTTCATCCGCTGTTGCAAAGACATACACAAATGAGCACAAAAACAGGAAAAAGAAGCATTATCTTCTGAGATTTGTATTTGTCAAGTTTACTGGTATGATTATAGCACAACCGTCGTAACTTGCCACATAGTCAAACATCGCTACTTCACACTATAGTGGTTAAAAAAATGAATTAACTAATAAATGATCGCAGAGTTGGGGTTGGTTGTGGCCTATTATTATCAAACAATCTTGAAAAACTAGTTACACGTACTGTAGTATTTTGATCGTTAGGCGTCAGTTTTATGATGGGACATTGCCTGACATTACATTACCTTAACTTGCACTGCATGGACAGTTTGGCATGGTGGCACATTTTTGGCTTCTTATTTTGTCCTTCTTCCCCACTCAATTTCAAACCCTTCCTTAAGTTAAGAATAAATTGAAGGCACACAAGTTAGCTTGGTAGCTTGCTGTGCTTAAAGTGCAATGAAGTGCAAACAAAGATTTTATTTAACAGATGTACGTGTACGTATTACGTGTACTACATGTACTGTATCTAGATGCATGTCAGACTGGCTGCCCTGTAAATCAATCAAGTGACAAAAATCATAGTGAGGATGTGATAGGCTGTTGTCTGGCTATTGTACAAATTACTTTTGAGATACTATGGTAACTTTCCCAATGCTAACGTGTGAGTTAGTATGTCTTATCATGGCTACTATATTTAGTAATATGAATATAAATGTGACTACAACGGTGTTATTTCATGTCTATAGGACTATAATAATGGTAAAAACATGTTTTACTATTCTCTACCTACAAAAATATTCCGTTTACTAATATTGAATCCTGCTTTGCAGAAATTCACTTATTATGATTGGGTCTGGAACCGTGATAAACGAGGGACAAATATATAGTGGACCCCACACTAGTCAAACAAGTGGGCTGTTATAACAGTGGATCCTCGCACAGTCAGAGATTTCAGTCAAAAACATTTGTATTTTTTTCCTAGTAAACAGTTTATAAATACGCTATGTTACAGGTAATCCTTGGTGATCCTTGAAGGCAACAATGTCGCAAAAACAGGCGTTTTTATGGGAGTATCAATTATCCATCCATTTTCTGTACCACTTATCCTCAGGAAGGTTGCGGGCATGCTGGAGCCTATCCCAGCTGTCTTCACTCTGGACTGGTAGCTAGCTAATCCCAGTCTCTGAAACTACTGTAACTTTAAGACAAGTAGAGTAAAACTGGAAAAGTCAAACCACACGTTGCTGCGTGAAAGGGTTGAATGATGTCAGCGTATGGTTGTTTTGTTGTATTTAGGATTGGAACAGAAGCCGTTTCTTTGACGTCAATGTGAAAATGAATTGTCCAACGCAGTGATCAAAACCAGAAGGCAAACATCTGGCAAGCAGACTCTGAAACTCAGAAAACCAACTGCAATAGTCAAGAGGTCGATCTGTGCAGTGGTCGTAATGTCAGCAGCGAACATGTCATGGTATAAATCTATACTAGTCCTACAGGAAGTGAAACTGGGAGAAAATATGAAGTTACTTTGCTTCCACTCATCTGGAAGGATTTTGTGCAATATTTAAGTCGGTGGGAATTTGTGGCGATTCCACACCTCGCCTTTGTGGGCCTTGTTTCATGGACTAGGACACAGTCATGCTGAAACAGAGGCGTCCTTCTCCAGTTTATTGCTACCATCGTATGATTGATTGATTCATTAACAGCGTGTTTGTCCATGTAGCGTACAAGTCGCAAGGCTATGCCGGAAAAACATTGGTTTTATTAATTATTCAGCAGTTTTAGACCGCATGGTTGTTTCAATTACATGTTGGATATATTGGAATACATAATGGCCATTACACACACATTTTGTTGAAGTCATATTCATTTAAGGTCATAAGCTGATGTTTTGTCACCATAAATTATTTATACTCCATTTTCAGCGTGCCACACGACAGAAAGATAAAGTCTACAACTTCAATATGCAGATTTGTCTTCCTAAATAACTACGGTAATGTTTTGTAGCAATGCATTGTAGATTTTCAAGTACAAAACTTAAATGAAGTGTTAAAAGCAGATGGATGTCCCTTCTCTTTCCATCACAAGCAGGCTGCTGGCTAGTCCTGACACATTTAGGATATATGGCTCCCTTCAGGTCGCTCCCTGTGCCATCCGTTAAAGCCAACAGTCTACTTCACGTCCACTGGTTTCCTTCACCTGTCACATGTCACAATATGACTGCAGCCGTAACATGCAGTGGGCCATGATGATGAAAGGGGGGCGAGCCCCACGGTTGCATTTTTAATGTGCCCTTTGCAACCAACATACAGCACAATATTGCTTTTATCAATATGCTTGTCTGTGGCAGCAGAGATGACTACACACACCATATATCTGCATACTCTAGATTTGTAGTACAGCTTGTAGTAAAGGTGACAGACATTGACTCCTTGTAAATACTGTATAGTGTGAGCGAATGTGTTGTCTTGGTATTGGCTCAGTGGCTCCAATATTGCACACACATGCTGTAGATACAAAGCGACACAGACTCAATTTATTGATGTGTTACAGGCGGTCTTCTCAAGTGAAATTAAAACATATTTGTTATTCTAAGTGCCGACTGTAAAAGTGACCAATTATTAGTACAGACAGTAAAAGTCCAATTTCCAATTTCATTCATCAGCAGTGCATAGCATTAATGAAAATGGTGTCCCCAAATCTCCCTGACAAAACTGAACTGAAGTGAACTGAACTACATACTGACAAAATATTTGCAGTCAATAGCCCACAAAAAACGGCAAAAGCAACACTGCAAATTCCGCAAAGTAACATTGCTTATTTATAAAAGGAACAGCCATCCATCCATTGTCTATGCCGCTTATCGTCACTAAGGTGAGACCCAGGACTGATCGTAAATGGGATATTTTCATAGAAAATATAGATAGCATAGAAAACCTGTTTACAATCTTTTAATATTATTAGAGCCCTATACATATATTACACCGGTATTATCCAATATAGTAGACATAAGAAAAAGACATAAGAAAAATAAGCCATTTAAGTGACGCTGGGGGTTCTGAGTTGAGTTTTACTTTGGCATGGGTTAAGTTGTTTTAGGGATTATTTTCAAATCTGCAATAAAAGCCTGTTGTTTTGGCAATCAAGTGTAGTACTTGGGTGTCTCGCTGAACATTACAGTAATATTACTGACACTGAGCAACCAGTGTAGAATACTCCACATCATCACAACGTTTTTGAATGTGTCTTCTGAATGCCTCATATTTGGATTTCTATCCATGTGGCCTGAAAATGCTTATTTAGAAATATGCCTAAAATTTGCTTAAATATCACCAATACTAAGCCGCATTCAACCACAAAATAGCTAAAGTCTATTGAGTGAAGTTGCAAAATTGGAAGTATGGGGGGGGCGTGCTATGACTGTACTAAACAAAAAGATCAGGATAATACAGTAGACCTACACAGATGGCCACTACTGGTAGAAGCACCATGACCTAGACATGTTAATCCCTGTCCAGACATGTTGCAAATGCCTATAGAGAAGGAGGATCAACCTCACCCGTGATCTCATGTGCAGAAAGTAAAAGCAAAGATAATCACATACCCATAGACATGCTTAATATGGCAAGATGGCACACCATTCAAAGCAAATACACACATTGGAAAATAAACAATAACACACAAACAGCGATCGCAATTGCTCACCAACATACAGCAGATGTAAAGAGATGTAAAGAAGATTAAGGAAACTTTGGTAGCAATTACAAGCGGACATGATATGCTCGTTGATCGTTGGCAATGACATGACAAGATGTCCATCAATGCCTCAGGTTAAGCAAAGCTCATATGGCGTGAGGGTGTGTCTGACAAAGTGTGGGTTCATACCTGGCAGGTCGCAACCGAGGACCTCCATCCTCATGCCAATCCCAGCAGGAGACCACCTCTCTGGAAAAACTCGGATGTACTGAGTGATTAACTCATCAAACCGACGTACCTCCGGCATATCATAGTGGCTGTTGCCCTCCAAAATCTGACAAAAAGAAGGAATAACAGAACTTTGTTTAATAAAGGTGTGTGTGTGCGTCTGTAGGGAATCTAATCATAATGATGAGTTACGGTATTATTTGGGTTTTATTTTTTTCTTTCATTTGCATTTGTGGAAAGGAAATGTGGATAAACACGTCTGCTGCTATGTGGCAAAGAGTCAAGAAGAAAATCTGCCTTCGTTGAAGACAGCTGCTTGTTTGACTGTCAGCTGTTACATTAAGATCCTTCTGTTATTTGCCATCAAAGAGCTCATCTTTAGATTTGCAGCTATTTTGGCCTTTACATGTATAGCTGTCAAATAAAACAAATAACAAAATATAGCAGCTGTAGTCCAACAGTCATGTGAGTCTGAAGGACAGTATTGATTCCCAGAACAGTGCGACATGTGCCGTCAAAATAACAATAACAATCAATCCAACAGTCCAACACTACACAAAATGTAAGGTTTGGAAACTGTAATATAAACTTCATGCATTAAACTCCAAGAATTCAAATAAAAATATAAAAAAAAACGTACAAAGGATTCCCAGGTTGCCCATTTCCAAAGACAGGCAGATGAGAAAAAACAGCAGACACTCAGTTGTACTATTACAGCTCTTAAAGACATTCTCATTGAGGAGAGGGGAGTTTAAAGGCCCCCGTCTCCCAGCGCCTTCAGCTGCCAGCAGTGTTGAGTGGTGATGCAGGAAAGACAATTTTTAATTACACCCCTGAGAGAGAAATCGGGGATGAGTGAACGGGAGGATGAAAGACAGACAAAAGCAGGGAGACGAAGAGTACAGAAGACTCACAGAGGACCAGACAGAATGTGGAGCATGGTGATTAAATTGAATAATTATCAGAATTAATGCTGTAATATATATATTTTTCCAAGAATGACATGGCTGGAGGAAAGACGGACTTATTAATGAAAGAAAAGCAGAGGGGTTTGATAGAAAGTTGTCTAGGAGAGAAATGGCCAGATGGCGGTTTGCAGCTTCCTTGAATCACAGATTAATGTGGTTGAATATTTTCTAACAGCATGAAGTCACGTCACCTTAGCCTTAGCTATATTGTTATGAAGACCAAAAACATTTTTTGCAACCTGTGTCTAGGTCATTTTTCATAGTACAGGTGGTCCTCTGGTTAGGAATATGTTCGATTCCAAGAAAGTGATATAAATTGAGTTTTGGTGCAAGTTGGATTTCCACCTAAATTATACCTAATGACCCTAATTTCCAGTGTATAAATTGGTCAACCGAAGACCAACTTCTATGGATGTGCATTGTGTTCTGCGTCTTTGTTGTGTATTAGGGCAACCTGTCGGTGCTCCGTTCTATGTGTCTTGTTATTGTATTTACTACTGCTACCTGTAGAGGTTGTTGTATAATCATGTTGAAGGCAAGTGCAACTCCACTTCACCCCTTTGTCACTTTTGAGTGTTTAAACAAGAGAGAAATGTGGGAAAATGTTAATGCCTGTCTGAAAAAAGTGTATAAAGTGTATTGTGAGAGGTTTCATAGCGTTAAAACATGTAATTTATTGTAAAGAAATTAAGTTGGCTACTTTGCGGATTTCACTTATTGCGGCATATTTTGGGAACCAATCCCCCACGATAAACAATGGAACACTGTAGTAGAATAAGTAGAAAGAATTTGTACAATCAAATCCAATGCAGTTGTGTTCCTTTATGACAAAGAATTGACGAGACATTTACCTTTGCAAACCCTGTCTTACTGTCCGTGATGAATGTCCAGTCCTTGCCAGTCAAACTGTGAGCCAGTTTGTACTTCCTGACAAACGCTCTGTTCTCAGCACTGGTGCTGCCCTCCAGCCCTCTTGCACCCTGGGTGATGATTCCACGCACCATTTTGGGCACACCAAGGTCCACCTGCAACATATACACACAATTATAACCATTTGCTCGGTTTCTGTTCTACAAAAAACAGGCTCTTCATGGCAACGGTCTGTTGGTTAACACACAAAGCTGTTGTATGGTCCCTCATATGTGGAGTCACAATCCATTTATCCTCTTTCATTTAGTCAGGATGAAATCGTTTCAATGATATTAACAGCTTGCATTGACAGTGTATTAACTGGTCATGTCAGCATTTGGAGAATAGAAGCCATATGGATACAATAAAGTACCTGCAGCCATTCCTCTCCAGCTACGGGCTGTGTTGGGTTGGGAAACCAGCCTGACCGACTGGCAACCAGCCTTGCTGCGCCCATGGAGCCGTGGATATCCCTCATGGAGGATGCTGAGATCTGCGAGTCAGGAAGAAGTCCAGACAGCATGCCTTGCAACTCTGAGCAGGGAGCATCTGAAAAAAGATTCACAGACAAATAAATCACATCACATCATCATTTGTTTTGGTACACTGAAAGCACAACATAACAAACATGTGGACCATTCAAAAGAGAAAGGCCATGGACTATCCCGAAACAAGGGTGGAAGACCTCTGAATTTTAAGTCTTAAAGAGAAGACCGTTGTCATTTCAGAGGTAAGTAAACAAAACACGGCCGTGCTGTGTCCCTCCTGTGTGTTGAATTGTTGCATTGGGCTGTTGGCCTTTTTTGGTCCAAAGGTGTCCACTACAGGTCAAATGATGTTAAATGTTCATTTCTGTCATGTGATAACATTGTGCAAGTGAAAAAGCCTTTAGCAGACCTTTCTATATAGATTTTCATTCTTGTGGCATGAGTGGAGGGATACAAATCTCATCTCCTCCCGTTCCCTCTTTGCAAAGCTAGGTGAAAGCGATGTTAAATGTTCAGTTGTCCATTTGTCATTTGCACCTATTTTTGCATTATTTTGTGCATGTAAAACTATAATTATTGTCAATAGAATGTGTTTCGTGTTCAAATGTTTGTGTGTCTATAACAGATTCATTGGATTTGTTTTCTGTGGGAAAACTTTCCTTGGTTAGAGTCCGGTTTGAGTTAGACCTTCTTCATGACGTTAACCAAACATTGGAATATGTTGTGCAAACAAATAATATAGATACAGGATCATTTATATAAAGTCAACAAAAATTCTAATGCAAAAATTTCGTTTTTTCTCCCATCTCTGACGAGCCGAATGCAAACATGTAGTGTCGAAAAGGCCTATTTCTAACGACTAAGGGCTTCTTTGGTGTGTTTTTCTTTCATTTTGAGCTCACTAGGTGAGTTAGTGTGACTGTTTTGATCGTTATTGGTTTTGTTCTCCAATCACTACTGACTACATGATCCTGATGCGGCCTGCATCATGTCCAATGTCAGCTTGGATTGGATCCAACGCCGCCCACACTTTTAAACGCTCAGAGGCATTGATAGAGCTGAAAGATGGGTGGATGTGATCTTGGAGGAAAAAATTATTGTGTGATTTTTCCACTTTGCAACGCCTCTGAACTGCTTCTCATCAAACCATCTGAGCATTTTGCCTTCATGCTACTTCGAAGTTGTTGCAAGACTTCAGCTATGCTCTGGGATTTGGGATAGGGAATTGAGCCCAGAAAGTCCCAAATGGAAGAACAAAATGAAAGCACGGTTCGGATCAAAGCGATACGCTTTATTAGCCTGACAAATGTGTTTTAGCATAACAAGATTCAGAACCTTACATTTATGAATAATAATGGAAACAAAAAGGAGGAGTGCCAAAAGAATTGCCTTATCATTTTCAATGAAAGCAGCGATAAAATGACAGGAGATGTGAAGCGTGAAAGGAAGAATGAGAAGGAAGAGTGAAGACCAAATAAAAAGGAGGCGATAAAGGACGAGGACGCTAAAAAGCCAGAAAGGTCAAACGAAATTTCAAGGGAGGGAAATGGGAAATCAGAAAATGATTAGCATAAAATAAGGAAGAAAGCAAAGGAATGAGTAGATTTAAAGAAAGAGGGAGGATATTGACAGTGTAGGGTGACGATGATTGATGGTGACATTCTCCAGGTCTTGGTGGAGATGAATGTTTAATGATGTGATGTTTGCAACTGCACCTCATGGCAGTAAATAATGAATCAACAATAAACAACAACAGCTCCTGACACGGAGGAAAAGCTCCCTCTATAGCGCAATAAAAACTGATTAGGCAGGAGAAAATTCCATTACCATATTGTTTATTTTGAAGTTGTTTTTACTTTTGTATTCTTTCGAGCAGATGCGGCTCACAAGCAGACCTAATGAGGATGCAATCTCTGGAGATGACAGAAATAGTGAGAGGGCGTAATAACACAAGGCCAATTGTGCTGTACTGGATTCGGAGTCCCTGGCCCTCTCCTGGTCCAAACTTGCATTTTTGTCACAGTCTTTCCTTTAAATTAATTTACAGGATTTTCCCCTGACATGTTCAGCCACTACCGAGACAAGTTATAAATACTAGCAAGTTATGAATACTACACTTTTTAACTTAGAGTTAAGTTTTGTCTCTAGGCAGCAAAGGGTCTGAAAAGTCACTAAATCGAGCAACACAGACTGTTGGAAGCAAGAGGTTGCAGAACTGCTTGAAGCGGAAATGCAAATTTGATTGGCTGGTAGCGTTACGTGGGGTGCTGTGCTGGCTGGAAGCCGAGAAGTGCTGTGCCCAAAAGATGTTGCCCAGAAGACAAGGTGACAAAAACATGCATGTGCTTAACTTTTAACCCATTTTCTTTCACAAGGCAGGGAGAGGAAAATGAATAACTTCACTGTTTCTAAGACATTTGAACTTTTTTTCCATTTTCCAAATTTTCCAGGACGTGTCGGAACCCTTGGCTTGCAGGAGGAGTGGTCACGTTAATTAACCGGCACACCGTTATTATGCACATCATGGGTGAGTGCCCTGAGCGCTCTGATATGTGCTCAAATTCGGCACACTTCCTTTTGGCACAGAGTCCAACTGTGTTTATCATAGGATTGTCACAATACCAGAATTTCAGTAGTTTGTACCAATACCGTCTGGTTGCTGTGTGTGCCACAAATGGTCCACGGGCCAAGCGGTTGAGACCCTCTCTTTACAATGTTGAGGCATTTATTTAAAGACAGCAGGCATTCTTCTTTGGCACTGCCCGACGAGAGAAACAAGTGCTCTAAAAACAAGTCCAAAACAACTGGGAATTTGCAAGGTAGATTACCAAAATCAAGGTCAAAGTGGTTTATGATCAGACTTAGCAACACTGTTACTCAGTTGTCTCAAGGTTCATAAGCAGAACTACCTACGTCAGAGTCGATACGGCTCGCCAAAGGAGATTGTAGATACTGAATATAATTACAATTGCCTAAAAAAGCAGGTATCAATGTACATTTTCCATGACTATCGACTTGGGTACCCTGCTACTGGCTGGCGACCAGTCCAGGGTGTACCCCGCCTCACGGCCAAAGCCAGCTGGGATAGGCTCCCAGCATTTTGACAAA
This sequence comes from Doryrhamphus excisus, assembly GCF_030265055.1. NCBI lineage: Eukaryota > Metazoa > Chordata > Actinopteri > Syngnathiformes > Syngnathidae > Doryrhamphus > Doryrhamphus excisus. The sequence goes on from NC_080474.1 coordinate 8,573,977, forward strand.
GAAAATGAGAAACACAATTGAATTCAAGAAATAACGCAAATGTTCTTGATTTTGTTGCCTTGTAGCCACCTTTGTCTACAATCGAGTCTTCATTATTGACTTAAATGTTCATTGAGCCCTTGCATTTGTCATTTATATGCATTTTGAATTGTTTTCTGCGTGTAAACTACGTATAACTGTAAAACAATTAAAAAAAAAGTTTTGACTGTGGATTTGCATTATTTGTCATAGGACAACTTGATTCGGTTAGAGTACGTTTCAGTTTGAGTTGGACATTCTGGAATGGATTAAAGACGCTAACTTAGGTTCCACTCCATACAAGCACGTGGTGTCATGTCTTCCGTCAGACGGTGGACTCTTCAATCAGACTTTGGGCTATTGCAGTTGTAGATACACACATGCACAACTACACAATTGCTTTTTGGTTCAAACATACACCCCCCAAAAAATCCCAGGCTCGAGAAGAGAATGATAAGGCTGCTATAAACAAATGATTGATAGATGCTGCAGGGCTGAAATAAAATGAGATTAAAGACAGAGTGAAGGAGGGGTCGGGGGAATGAACACTTGGATGATGCTGTAACGGGGGGAGATTTAAGAGTCGAGATGTGGAGAGAAAATGAGAGAGGGCAAAAGAAAAATATGAGCGCAGGAGTGGTGGCAAATAGATGGGACCGAGCTAAACGTATGAGCAGGAAGAAGTCAGCGGTGCCATTGAGACGGTATGGATAGAAAGTGAGAAAAAGGAGAGCAAGAGACATAAAAACTTGATTTAAGTTAATGGCATGTCACTGTCTGACTACTTTATGAGCACCTTTATAGGCCTGCATAGAGCATTACGCATCCCCTAGGGCAGTGTGATAGGCTGTGTGCCTGTTTGTCAATATGTCTACATCTGAGAGAAGAAACAAAAAGATACTGTGGGGCTGCAGTGTGACTTTGGTAAGAGTGAGTAGAGTGTCTTCACCAGATACTTGACGACTTAAAGCCATTCCGCAGCAGCGATTTTAAATGCAGGGAAACAGAATGGTTGCAGCAACGAGGGTGTGTGTACTATGTCCCCAATGTCCTGACTCCCCTTCGCTCCTCAATGACATGTTACTGACATGTTACTGTTACTAATACTGAAGAAATTCACGTTCATTGTATCTGAAGTTAGCCTTCACAAAACATCGAACAATACCAAAATGTACAGTTTAGTTATTAATACTTCAAAGAGAAACCTGCGGCACCACCCAACCCACATCCCGGGAGAAGATGAGAACATCCCCAGACATCGGCCATCAAAGCCAGCCCGAGACCACAGTTGCATCCACAGACACCATAGACCTCATAGCACCAAGGTACACCACCAAATGCCTGATACGCTACCCAGCCACAGTCATGCAGAGGCAATTGTGGCTCTGTTAGTCATTCATCGGATGAGGTGGTTATTTGGGTACAGTTGGGAATAACATGAAATATGAATATGCTGATTTTATGTTTCTCTCAAATGCCCGATACTGACTTTCTTACCAACATCCAACATACCAATTGTCCAGCACTTCATTACCAATACCAACCAAACAGGGATACCGGCAGCAGCTCTTCACTCAAACTAATATAGTGTAATGAACACATTATGTCCTTTATTTTTTATTCTATTTTATATTTTATTTTATTTTTTAACAGCAATGATACAATGTGAAAAGCTGCATATTTACATGTGGCACAAACATTAAAGTAAAGTGCAAAATATGAAACGCTGGACCAATACAATTAGTGAAATAATAAACTAGATTAATAAGAGGCCGAATTCAGCCATAAACAACAAGATTTATTGTTTATGTGTGTGAGGTTTCTCCTGTTTTTTTATTTTGTTGTTATTATTGTTTTTTATTTTTCATATATATATATATATATATTTTTCATATATTTGGGAAAACTGGAATAGAATGAAGCCTGAAAAATTCAAAGCGCAAAGTGGTGAGGGATTACTGTAATTCTAGATTTTATTGTTTATTATTATTTTATATTTATCTAATGAACTGGTCTCCTCCAATTAACATATTCATTCTTAAAATAAACAAATGGTGCTTGCAGATATTATAAATATTCATTCATTCATCAATTTTCTACCACTTATCCTAACAAGGGTCGCGGGTGTGTTAGAGCCTATCCCAGCTGTCTTGGGGCGAGAGGTGGGGTACACCCTGGACTGGTGGTCAGCCAATCACAGGGCACATATAGACAAACAACCATTCCCACCCACATTCATACCTATGGACAATTAGGAGTCGCCAATTAACCTAGCATGTTTTTGGAATGGGGGAGAAAACCGGAATACCCGGAGAAAACCTACGCATGCACGGGGAGATCATATTCATTCTTCAAATTCATTCAAGCAAATGGCGGGGTCGCAGATACTATAAATATGTTATCTTCTAATTTTCAACTCCTTGTAAGGTGATGACACAAGCTGTTAGTAAATATAAAATGGGATTGTTATTATTACTCCTTTCTATCATTGGACATTTTTAGGCCGCTGGAAATGACCAAAAGATGTGCTAACCACTAAGAGTAATGACAAATGTAGGGTGATTAATGCAACTTAAATATATGAGGCAAATAAGGCAAAAACAGGTGCACTGATAGCTGACATTACCCACTCTCCTTTTCTGATTTCACGCAGAAACACACACACACACACAAGCAGTCATATGGTGAGGGTGTGATTGTGACTTGTATGGGTGCTGAAATAGCCCCCCAGATAAGAGCATATCTGTTGCTCTCAATGGCCACTACAATGGCAGCAGTGAGCGGCTCTAACCTAATAATGATACAGTGAAACACAAACACACACCTGTACACTCATACACACATTGATTGAAACCTGTGCTTTTGCCATCCCCAGAACACACAAACATGGACTCTCTAATTAAGTTTTATCTATTTATAGTATTGAGCTGATTACGCCGGTTGAAATCCTGTTTGTTTGCCAGGGCTTCAGATGAAAGCCGAGAGTCGGTTACTCTCTGATGTAATCACCCACACATTACACTCTCGTATTATTCTATTAGGACCAACCGTGTTTCTTTTGTGTACGTGTGTGAGAGACGGAGTACATGGACACGAATGAGGGAACGTGCATGCAAGTGTGTGTGTTGCATGTGAAAAGGAAATAAATAAATGATGGAAAGCAAGAGTATTAATTGATTCATTAACGCATAGCAAATGATTAAAAAAAAACAAAAAAACATGCATCTTTCTTTTACAGGAAATGTTTTCTGAAGGACTTATTCTTGCTCCGACCTGCCTTGTGCCAATGTTAAAGCCAGTATATCACCCCGATAGACGAAGACCATGTTTTTACAGAAGCCCCTCGAGGAGATTGGCTGGAAAACCTCTTTAACACTCACCAGAAAAAAGATACTTCATCTTTCTTACCAGTAATCTGACAGCCGTAAAGCTCAAACCGCAGTGCGATGCCATTCTTCCATGACTGAGGTCTGATTCGCACAAAGCGGGCCAGAACGGGCTGAGGGATCCGATTGAGAACCACCTCGGTGGCATCGGTATTTGCATGGAAGACCTACGAAGACAAAGACACAAATCAATTAGAATAACAATACATCTTGACGATCTTTAACAAGGATATTTAGCAATATCTTTATCGCTATTAGAGGGGTGTCACAAGCTCTTGTGACACATCAAATTCTTGTTCCGAAGACAAAAAAAATGTCTTGTGGGCACTTGTTCTGGTAATAAATGATTACACTCATTTATTGTTCTGGTAATAAAGGATTACACACAATAAATGAAAATGAACTTCATATTCTGCCATGTGCATGCATGCCTGTTTTCTTTGTCTACCCCCTCCAAACAAGCATGAAGAGGTTCACTGGTTCACTCTGGGCATTGTTTTAAGCACCTTGACACATTTTTTCCATAGAATAATGGCATGAACAGAGTGAGCCCTTCCATCAGTTAAAGTCTCTATGTCTTGGTGGGTGGAGGCAGGGCCGCTAGCATACACACAGAATGGAGGAGAGTGTCATGTAGTACAACTTGTGTTCTGTGAGACCATGAATGCATCCGGCTGAGTTCTGACTGGTGATTGGATGAGCGCAAGGAATGGAGGGGAAACCGTTTGGCTCCTTGCTTTAGTTGAGACCTGATAGACACGTCTTCTCCCCCAAGTAAACTAAACTAACCATCGATGTATCATATATCATATATCGATATATCATCATCAAAGACATTTTCAACAGAAACATGCAACACGTTCTGACAGGTTGTCAAGTAGATGTACAAATGTGACAGTGTCTTAGCTGCAGTCCCCTGCACATGACGGGCTCGAACAAGCCACCACATCTGACTGATAGGCACCACACACAAGAGGTGACATTGCGTCTAGTCCATTAATTTTCAATGAAACCTGCTCAACAGGGTGATTATTGCAACCGCACATGTTGCTGGCTTGCGAATTGTCAAGTTATCAATACTGTCGCCAGACAAGGACCAATCAGCCAGAGGGCCCCGCTTTGGCTTATGATCAAGACCCACGGCTGACCAACTCTCCTGATAGCACTACATCTAGGAACTGGACGATTAGGCTATTTGAATTTTCTTTGTACATATATACTAAATTGTGTCGTATGTTGCCCACTCGACATCCATTGCAGTCTGGTCATCCTGGAAGGGAGATTCTCCCCTTCTCCAGTCCTTTCTCAAGGTTTCTTTTTTCCCCAAATGGGTTTTGAATTTTTCCTTGCCTGAATGGGGGTTCAGATCAGGGGACATAGTTTATCGTCTATTGTTTTCTATTTTTGCCTGCTTGTTGTATGAATAAACCTGACTTGTGATGAAGGATTATTTTGCTAAGTTCCATGTTTATATAGCCATGGAACACAATATTCTGTGTGCCTTGAAAAATCAATCAAAAACAGTCAGTACTGAAGGGATTGAATTTCAAAAAATGAATTGAATACGTAAAGAATCTGCCATTACTTCAGCTTAACTAAAGACACCACATGATATTAATACCAAATTTACCACACTAAATCGAACTGACAATGTTTATTTCATAAAATATACGATGGAAAACTGTGCAACAATAGCTCATGAATCATCTGATTCTTGAGCAAATACCTGTCCAATGTTGTTTCTTTAACCTAAGTCAATATGCAAACTACAGGCAATCATTTCAGGCTGTAGTGAACATGCATGCAGTTGAACAATAACCACTTGTTTATTAAACCCTTCCATATACAAAGGCATTGCACTGGAGAATGTTTTATTAGCGGGAGTAAAAATAAAGGCTTGTTAATCATTGCAGCACATATTTATGGTTCACGGTGGTCTGTTCACCATGACAAGATTTATAAATAAATCCTCCCGTCAATGCACACACAAAGACGGGGCAAAAAGAAAAGTACTGTACATAATGTTCCTTTTTACAAAGAGCAAAAGGAGTGTAAAGGTTAACATACACTCAGACGCACAAGTCTGAGGCCAAGGTGTGTGTCATAAATCAAGAGTGTAAATATGCGGGAAAGCTTCCTCTTCTCACGTCCTCTTGAGTTAAACACACACAGACAGACGCACACACGCAAGAGCAAACACAATCTTTACTCCTTCACACAAAGTGAGCAAAGAAAAAACACACACTGTCTTCCAACTTCAACAATCTGATAAACACACTCCAGAGAACACACACTGTCTTTTTCCACTGCTGGTGCCCTCTGAGCCGAACAGCCCCCCCCCCCCCCCCCCCCCCCCCCCCGAAAAAAACCCCCAAAACACAAATTCAGTTAAAAGATGCATTCTGAGATTGCCAGAAGTGTTCTTTTTATCAAACACTATGACTTCATATTTCTGTCTCAATCTGACCATGTCATGTGTGCGTCATGTAAATTTATGGCTGTCATGTGTGCTGGCCTTAGCTCAAGTCAACACAGCTGGGCTTCTCATTTTCTGTTCCCTGCCTATATCTGCCTTTGATTTGGACATCTTCTTCACTCTGTCTCCCTGTCACAATAACTTGTTAATGTCTACATAAGAATGATACAGTAATCCTTCATTTATTCCAGTTAATTGGTTCCAGAACTGACCGTGATAAATGATTTTCCACAATGTAGAATTCCATATTTACTGTTTAAATTGAATATTTTTGTAGTTAGAGAATACCTGTTGGCAACATTCTAAATGGAGTGTTTAACATTATTAGACTGTGATTGGCTGGCGACCAGTCCAGGGTGTACACTGCCTCTTGCCCGAAGACAGCTGGGATAGGTTCCAGCATGCCCATGACACGAGTGAGGATAAGCGGTACAGAAAATGGATGGATGGATGACAGTATTAGCGCTTTCAAGAAATTACACCCCTTTACAGTTGTCCCTTGCAGTTTGAACATCGCTCCCCCACCCATAGTTCTAAGTGTTAGGTTTAGAGTAAAGAAATGGGAAGCTTAGCTCATTATATACTATGTAGCTATTGTTTCAGCGGTGGCTGTCTCTTGTGCCACTTCAGAGATCCCATACACATAAGCGGTGCGTAATGTGTTGTAAACAAAGGTAGTGTATGTCTATGTGTGGAAGTCTGTCCTGAAGTTTGTCCTGTATCAAGTGACAGTAGCCATGTTTACATGGACCCGAATATTCCAATTCCATTCGGGTTATTTGCTCAAACGGAAAGAATCTAACCTTTGTATACACCTCATTTCAAAAGAAAAGTGCCAATCTGAATGAATATATAATCGGATTCACAGGGGTGGAATATTCCTTTCCCCAATCCGATTGAGGTATCTTGTACCCGCTCATCGGAAAGTTGTCAGGGTGTTTTCTTCTTTGTGGTGTTTTTCTTCTTCTGTTGTTTATTGGCGGTTGGCAAGCAGCTTTCGTGTGCATTACCGCCATCTGTGGAACAGAATCTAAACCCTTCTATACGCCATTCACAAGTCCAGTTTTATTAAAAAAGAAAATACACATCTATATAAAACATGTGCCGAGCTTAATTATACTAAATACTTAGTATAATTATAGTTATAATTAGTTAGTTATAATTATAAATTATTAATTAATTAATTATTAATCATAATTATATATTTAATTATAATTATAGCTTAATTATACTAAAATATTAGCAAGATTGAACTTTATCTTTTCCTGTTCCCAGGTGCGTTCTTTCAGCGAATGCTGAGATATGGCATAACACGCAGCTTGAGACGTTCTTTGATTTTAAAAAATGGAGGCGAGCAATCAGCACTGGACTGCTGCGGAAAGTTTGTTTTTGATTCAAACTCAATTTCAAGACTGGACAAATGAAAAACTGGCAATACGGAGTTATTCCAACAAGTGAAAGAAAAACTTGAGGAAGTCGGTATCACGTGATGTTGGTGTTTACGCTTTACTGCGCATGCCCCATTGACTATTCTGGTTGATTATAGCGGCGCATGTAGACACGGGATTGGAATATTCCTTTCCATGTATACCATTGCTTTCGGAAAGGTCATTCGGAAAGAGAAAAACTCTGACTGATGTCAATCTGTTTTTTTTTAATGCCATTCGATCGACCCACATTACATTACTACAACTTTCCCAGTGCTAACAGTGAGTCGTCATGTCAACTATATTAGGTAATCTGAGTTTAAAGGTAACATTAGGGGTGTTATTTAATGTCTATAGTAATAATCTAATAATCGTTTTTAGAAGGTCATAAACAGGTTGATATGTGCTAATTGATTAATATTGCAATCTACTTTGTGGAAATTTAGTATGGTCAGTGAATATATTCAGAGTTCATATATTTTTGACAGACTGGCTTGTGTGAGTGCAGTAAACCTCTTTCAAGAGAGCCAAAGGCCTTGCAATTACTTGCTTGGGTACTCATTTATAGACATTTGCCTTGTTTTTCTGTGTATTGATTCATCGTTTCTTCCTTGTCTCAAACTATTAAACAACAGAACCCTTCAGGGGTAACAGTGTGAATAAAGGTGCTCTCTGAATTACAGGAGAAGGATCAAGGCCCTGGGCCAATCGGGGATTGAACCCACGACCCAATGTGGGTACCATATGAAGGCATACTCAGTGAACTGGTGCCCTTTTAATAGCCTCAAAACTAATTTAATGATGGAAAAATGCCAAGAGGCCCCGAAAGTCGTAATGGGATTGTAATGGCAAGCGTGTGTGTGTGTGTGTGTCACTGTGTAAAAGTATAATTATAAAGTCTCACTCTAAGGATTTGGGGCTGGTGGTGGCTTTCTGATTTCCCCCGGTGACCAATGACACATTTCCTCAGCATACACAAATACACACAGCGCTTTGTTCGGGGTCACCAAACGGAGCTGCAACTGTAGAGGCGCTTTGACTGTGACAAATGTTGTTTTACAACCGCTAAGCAGACGCAAATCCCTTTAGTGCAAGGCTACTGTGCATATTTAAGACTCCTGGTTGGCTTTAAGTTGAGCTGTTAATGCTTTTTTCGCTTTATAAATAGGTAATAAACATTTTCAGCCTTCATTACTGCGACCTCTGTCCAAGCCAAACACAGTCGAACACCTTGAAAGCCGCCTGAGCTTAAGCAAGAAATTGTCAAAAAATCCCCATCTGGTAATATTCTGTAGCGATGAAGATGGTAATTGGTTTCTGACAAACTAATATTTTGCTTTTATTACAATGTAGTTTATCATATTGAACAATTTTAAAGACGACTTTAGATTTTGGTTGTGAAGGCTAAACCGATGCAACTGGATATCTGCTTTGACAAGCAAACGATTCGGCTGTGCTGGTAGCAACCTCCTGTATCGATAAGAATCAGCCATGAATCTTCAATCTTCATTGATTGTGGAGAAATGCACCAGGTATCGACAGAGAAACCACGCCATTGCCGTACATGCTCCATAACTTGCCATGACTGAAGACGAGAATGGATGTTACGTATTATTGTTATGACATTATGAGTATGGGATTGTTTACTTTTCCAAGCATTTATTTTATTGTAACCATGTGAAAAATACTTCTATTTACTTATACTTTACTTCTATTTACTTATCCGTTCTTGGGCACTGCCACTTTTGAAGCTATGTGTCATTATTTAAGGGGCTTTGCACTATTTATTTTTCTTATTGGTTGGACTGAATGAGCGAAGCTGTGAGATCCCCTCCTTGGAACAAAAATTACCCCCACGCAATCCCACCGGGTTGTCGGTCATCCCACCTCCACCCCAAGGGTAAGGGCAGGAATGAAGGGCTTGGGTTTTAAACTTTATTAGGGTCGTCAGGTGGGCACCCTACTTTATTGGTGTTTCCATGATAGACCCACTGATGAGGCTGTGACATTTCTAGAGAGCTCATCGGCAACCCCTGGCGTCCCCAGAAAGAATCCTGTGCTTGACCCATAGCTATTGGCAGCTTCTTTCGGCTGATCTTATTGTCCGTTGCAGACCCTGTCCATGAATCTACCAAGCTAAAATATATCGTACTTGAATCGCATTGTAACCTGAGTACCTACATTCAAATCGAATGGTCTATGATTTACATCCCTATTCTAAATCACTATGATTATTCATCTATTACATTAGACCTGCATAGATGCATTAGCACATTTCTTATATGTGTTTTTCTACAATGTCATTGTGTTTTTGGTTCTGCAAGTGAGAATTTAATGTGGGGAGTTGTCATGTAGTACCTCCTGAGGTCTTAAACCTCTGAATTTACTGCTAACAATGTTGAAAAGGCTTGTACAGCAATCAGCTAATGCACTGTGTGTGTTTGGTGCACGTTTGTTAAGGGTCTGGTGTTAAAAGACACAGCCGGCTGACACCAAGATCACGCATACACACACATAAGCACATAAGCACACATAATATGCTCACACATACTGTGTACACCAGGGATGTGCCATTAAGCCCAGAAAAACACTATTAGAAGCACTGACCTACATTTACAACCTAAATTGTATTTGTTCCATGAAATTGTATTAATTTATTTCCAGGAGTCTATTACCTTTGATGCATAGCATGCCTCATGGTTGCATTGCTCCCACTATGTCTTTGGGTATTTTTTTTGTCCAATCAGATTTCGATTTCTCTGTGTTGCTCTCAATGTAATCTGACCAGGGCCTTCAGAATCAGGAGTGCCGGCCCCTGTCATTTAAACACCATTAGCAATGGGGTTGTTTCTTTAACCAATCTGATTTCAAGGCCAGCTAGCAGGCACACAGTAATGTCAGCATTTTTCCATCCTCTGACATCCACTCAAAGTTACCAGTGTGCTTCTGTGCCTTAAACCCCATTCAGAATCATCCATCACTTCCACTGGAAGCATTCAAAACCAGTGACTGTGAGGTGGTGAGAGTGGTGCATTTTATTATCTTTTATGTTTTTGTCATGATTAAGAAAAATATTGCTTCAAATATGATGTAGTGTAGCAGTTTAGAGTTGTTTAGAGACAATGTATTAGAAGATAAAGGGTTAGCTTGGTTTCTTGCTTTAGTAATAACGGTATTTATCCCCAATTCGGTTATGCCCCTCATTGTATATTATTCATGGTTTGTATAATAGTGGCCAGCAGTGAAGGTCCAGCTACGAAATGCACTGCCCACCACTGACATACATATACTACAGTATATGACATGCATCTCTTAGGAAGTGTGTAAATGATTGAAGATGAGAGATATGTAGTGCACATGGTTCACAACAGTGCATTGTGCATCAACTAACCTGGGCAGCAAGATCGTTGAGATGGATGCACCACATGACAGGGATTACAGCATGCTCACCTAACTAAAGAACAGGGGTGTGTGTCCATATTGGTCGTGTCGTGAGCCCTCGGGTGCTCTGTCAGTCAGCTCGCAAGGACCAGTGCAGACAAGCTAAATTATTCAAATGTCTGTGATGTGCGTCTTTTGTGAGTATGTGTGCGGACAGAGTTATAAAATAGTAAAACATCCTCCATCTCCTCTCATCTCATCACATCACACACACGCACACACGCACACACGCACACACACACACACACACACTCTTTGGGACAGTTAATTTCTTCTAAACTGTGTGTGTTTGTGTTCAGTCCAAATGTTTTATAAAGGAAATGATACATGACTCGCTGAGAATTTCCCCATTTGTCCTTTTTTCCTCTCCATTTCCCCGTGCTGCTTCTACATTTATCACATCTCTTCTGACCTCAGCCTCCTCTTACTCTCACTCATTCTTTTATTTTCTTTCACGTCCTTGCAGGCTGCGTAGCAGAGGCCAGCGGATCTATCTGGAGACATCTGTGCTGGCAACACCCTCGTCTGCTTTTCTCATTATTCCTCCGGTGCTCCATGGCGCCATTCATCCTTGCATACATCCTCATTTTGCTCCAGAATCCCCCCTTATGTCCACTTCTTTCCAACTCACTCACTTGTTCCCAGGAAACGTTTATCCTCCAGTTACCGACTTACTCCACAGGTTCTGTCCACTGCTGGATATTTTGCTTGTGTCACTCCTAATTTCCAAAAGTTCTTGCAAGTCATACTGTTTGCCATATGTCCCATCTGGCCCGTGTTAGGCCATGAATGACATTATCAAATACATTACCCATCATACAAATCATTATTGTGTGTGACAGTTGCACCCCCTCCATTTGGGCTCACTCCCAGATGTTAAAAAAATGAAAATCTTCCTTTGTTTTCCGTCTTTCAATACACAATATGCAATTGGGGTAAGTGCTTCTCGGCAAGAGCAGAAACAGCTAACGGTCAGTGCATCTTGACCTTCTTTAATGATGCTCATAAAAAAATATTTTTTATCACAATTCTGTTGGATTAATGTGCAGTCGTTCTTTCGAGCAGTATAAACTTTCCTATTGTCTATTAGCAGAGTGAAGGTAATGGAAAAGCTAAGAGGTGGGATGGATAACGTGCATGTAGATGTGAGGAGTGTGCATGACTCAACAAGGACGGAGGGCCTGATGGATGAAGAGATTTAGAGAGAACTCCAGAAGGGGTGAGTGAATGAAAATGTCAGGTGAAAAGACCGATACTGCATGTGGCAATTTCATTAGGAAGTTACATTTTCTGCGACATTATAGCACCAGGAGGAGCATAGATGATTTTTAAATGCTAGGTGTCACTGCCTGTTCAACAATCCAGTCTGGACTTCATCATTTTTCAGCTGGTTCTTCCGACGCACAGCGGCTGATCACATAGCATATCCGACATTAATGCACCTTGCACGACCATGCTGGTTCTCCCCGTTGTGATAGTCGTGTGCGCCGACGCCCATCTTGCAATCCAAGTGAGTGGGCTGCATGAGCCTGGAACAAAGCCCACACTTGAACGTCCTCGGTGGGTGAAACGTACGACAGCCTTACATGAAGCGCACCTGCATGCACAAGTCGCAAATCTAAAAGCTGCAAATTTTCTTATGGGGGGGTGAGCGGCAAGCACATAGGTGCTACAAATCACTTGCTCCATAAGTATGACGCACTTGCAACCCCTCCCACGACTCTACTTCCTCCACATGGCTGTGGTAACTATGGCTGTGGTAGTCCCACTATTTTTGGACTAATAATAGACCATAGTCCAGTGATTTTCAACCACTGTGCTGTACAGAGTGTCATTTTGTACAATTTTTGGCGGGGTCAAAAATGATTGAAAAACACTGCCATAGTCAACCACAAAACAGCAACCCTTTATTAATTCATTAACTTAAGAAACGCAATGGTGAGGCCAACTGTAACAGCGAAAAAATTGTGTTTTGGGTTGACATTTGTGGATGTTGCAACGGATTAATAATATTAATAGTAATAATAATAATAAAATAGATAGGGTTAGAGTACGTTTCGGTTTAAGTCTGACATTAACAACGCTAATTGAGGTTCCACTGTATTTCAAGGTAAGAGAGATCCACATCTACTTTCAAAAGAAAGCAGAGGTTTCTCAGGTGTTTCTGAGATGTGTCTGAACATTACTCATGATGTCCATGGCTAAAAAAATGAGACTTGTGTATGACACCTGATGTAAATATTTAGGTGGAGGCAGATGGAATACTGAAATTCCAGTGTGGGACAGAGCCTTCAAGCATGCAGTCAAAAACACCTATTTTCTCATCTGTCATTCATATAAAGGTATGTTTTTTTACTAAATGCTTCCACCTGAGCCTTCCATAATGGGATCCAGACACTGTGTTTTATGCGCCGAACCAAGCCAGAAAATTGTCTTGACCTGCTGTTTAGTGATTTATACATTGTCGCAGCATGCGGCATTCAGGCTGCTGCTGACTTGCCATGCGAGCTCCGTCAGCTGAGATGAGACATTGGCTGCCAGATGCTGACACCGTCGTTTCATCAATAGATGAATTGCCAACTAGGTTCTCTGTCTCTTTCTATCAGAATCTTTGTCCTAAATTATTGCTTTACATTTTATGACTTCATCGATAGTACCGGAGCATTAAAACCACCGGGAACAGTATAATCTAACACAAATGCTTGCCGTCATGTAAGCCCCTCCCTTCAAAAGACTTAACACAGGAAAAACATGTGCACATGCATGCATGGCCCATCTGCGTCTCTGTCAGCCTTCAGCTGTGAAACAGCTCTCTGGGGTTAGAGTGGAATCAAGCAGGATTACGGGTGCTGGTACCAACCTCTAAACATCATCATTTACATTCTTTCCATTTACGTCGAGGAAGATGTTGAGTCACTCATCTGTACTTCATCGATAAAAAATTCCATCTATGTAGACATTTTCCCCCATTTCCTTCCCTTTTTCAGTTTGTTCTATCTATTAATCAGTTCTCCGGCATCTACAAACCACAAAATAAGTCTTCTTGGTTTCACTGCTTCACTTTGTTCGGAGACATTTTTCCCAAAATGATTCCATGAGCGAGTGGCCTTAGTCCTGAAGGCTTTTTGGCATGAAGCTGGACATGGTGTGAGACCGCAGGACAAAATGTGTTGACCACTAGCAGGGGAGGAACGTCAGTGATGGTTAAAACAGCCACAACCACCGGACCACTCCAGGATTGTTTTCCGATTTAACTGCGGTGGCCATGTTTTAAGACCGCTGGTACCATCTGCTTGGGTTCTACACAGCATCCCTCGACTCTAGTGTTCTTCTGATGCTTTAACACCTTGAAGAGAAGCAGCTCAGAAGAGTGTTCGCATAGGCTGACAATAATCAGAACTTTAACAACTGAGTAACAGCAAGCAGATGTGATGGGAAAAGCAGATGGCGCTGTGTGGTTACATGGAATGATGTAAGGTATCATTATGAGTTTGGGACGCATGTGAGATCGTAAAACCCCTGAATTAAGCCAAATGACTGATGCTGGCTGTAATTGCAGACACAGGTTGGACTTTTTGGATTGTGGTCAAGTTGTTACTGAATATTCCATCTCATATTTCTGTCAGCCATTAGCGTGCACACCATGCCTTCGCCAAAGAGCATCATACTATTTCAGGTTGACTTTTTTCCGGACCCTCCAGTTGAGGGATTATGTGAGTGTGGGTGGTCTCTGACCCTACCTTATGATTCTTGCCATGTCTGTAGACCATCCAGTCCTCTCCATTTGTGCTGACCTCCAGCTTGAAAGTGGTCACATAGTATGACTTTTGTGTCTCCTTGGAAATGGCACCCTGCATGGCGATGCCTGTAATCACCTTCAGCGTGTACAGATCCACCTGTTGGCAGGAACAGGACATGTGCTATTTTAATAAAAAAAAAAACATGCAAAACATAACAGCTGTTTCCTCTCATACTTCATAATATATATTTTTTTTACTGAGATTCAAAATATTTTTTTACCACAACCTGAAGTTAATAGAGATTTTTTAAATGTTTAATGTAGTGGATGTTAAATCCAAAGAGAGAATGAGAAACTCGTCAAACACCCGTGCGTGATTGAAACTCAAGTCCCTGTCAAGCACCCGTGATCAGTGAATCTCAAGACTCATCCGGACATCCGGGAGTCAGTGAAACCTGGGTCTCCGTCAAGCAGTAATGTTACACAATTAGTGACATGTCACCCGGTTTCCTTTTTTAATTTTGCTAGAGGTGGCAGATACCAGTACTTATGAGTTTTGATTCAGCAAAAAACCCGAAGTCAGAACTCGTTCAGGACTAGCACGTCACTCGTGTGTATCAGATCCAAGGGAAACTTAGTTTGACATTAGAGTTTATGAGCTTGTGTACTTCTTCTTTCTCTTCTTTTCCCTTCAGGGGTCCCCACAGCAAACTATCCTCCATCCAATCGTCTTCAACATTTGTCTCCCTCACACTACTCACAACTCACAACTACCCTCATGTCCTCCTTCACTACATCCATAAACCTTCTCTTTGGTCTTCCTCTACGCCTCCTACATCTCAGTCTGGTCTCTCTGACTTTATCTCCAAGACCTCTAACATGTAATATCCCTATGATGTACGTATGTACTCCTGCCTGATCCTATCCATCCTGGTCATTCCCAATGAGAACCTCAGCATCCTCATCTCTGCTACCTCCAGTTCTGCTTCCTGCCTTACCTCAGTGGCACTCTCTAGACCAAACAACATGGCTGGCCTCACCACAGTTTTGTATACATTTCCTTTCATTGAGCTGAAACTCTTCTATCACACATCACGCCTGACACTTTTCATCCTGCTTGCACACGCTTCTTCACCTCCTTTTCACAATCTCCATTGTTCTGAACTGTTGACCTCAAGTACTTCAAATTCTCCACCTATTGTATCTCTTCTCCCTGTAACCTCACTCTTCCACTTGGGTCCCTTTCATTCACACACATATACTCTGTCTTGCTGCAGCGAATCTTCATTCCTCTCCTTTCCAGGGCAAACCTCCAATCTTCTAGCATCTCTGCCACCTGTTCCCTACTCTACTACAAATCACAATGTCATCTGCAAACAAAAAAAAGTTTATGATCTTGTGTACACATAAAACAAATAAATAGTGAAGATAAACCACTCATTACAAACCAGCATACATAACAGAATCTGACATGAAGTTACAAGCAGACAAACAAACCAACCAAAGTTGGTCTTGTGAAAAGTGGTGAGATATAGTCAACATAAAAAGTCATTCTTCTTAATTTGTGCTAATCCATATTTAATCTAATTGAAATTCAGGTCCTCGAGTCTGAATCCTTAATCTGCCAAACTGTCCTCACAATTAATGTCTTCAAGTGTTGGACTGCCTAAAGACAGACATAAACATGCAAATCTAGACATCAACTAATCAGCATCCATCGCTCACCTTCACCACCTCATCTCCCTGTCGCCCTTTCTCCCTCATCCACATCCCCCATCTCTCCTTTGGCAGATCAATAGTGATGACCAAGGGCTCATTTTAATTTCCTGCCATACAATAGCTATAATCACCTCTCCTGCGTGATTGTGCATGCGGTGCTGCATGTCGGTATTTTTACGTTAACTGCAAATTCAACACTTTTTTGTGTCTGAACCTTTTACATATGAGGAACCTCATATGTTGGTCCAGTTACAGGACTAAGGGTACAACAAGGGCACAACAACACATACAGACATATTGACATTTCCCCTGCTTCAGTTTGAAAAAAAAAATCTCCACCCGCTAGTGGAGTGTTAAAATATGTCTGTACACACAATAACACAATTACCACCTGTAATGCACATTTTGACCAATCAGGAGCCTGAAAAGGCAGCTACAACTGACTTATAACTAGGACTGTCAATCGCTTAACATATTTGATCATGATTAATCTCATTTTGTCCATAGTTCACTCACAATTAATCAAATTAATTAATCAATTAATCAATAGAAATACATTTTTATCTATAATAAGTAGTGGAAATCTCTTCGTGGTAAACGATTAAATGTGCAACTACAACGATAATGATATAAATTTCAGAACTATGGGCCATTATTTAAAACAATATAGCATATTTTTGGATTACTATTTTTCTTTATTATTAGCTAAGTTTCATACAATTTTACATCCAGGAGTATTTTCCCTTGTCTTGTATTTTCCTCAATGGGCCCCTCAAACTGCTCATACGCACACAATCCAGTATTTCAAAGACTGATTGTCACCTTGACCGTGGTCGGTGTCATTCTAGTTATCTTTATAAAGGCAGGATACAACTGTTGCCCTGGATCTCCTTTTCATTTCCATGTCCCTATAAATGAAATACAAATATTTCTTGATGTGTTTCTTTGGAAGAAAACACAAGCCTAGTCTTGCAGTCAGGGATGAGGATGAATACGAGACTTGAGAACTCAATCAGAATGTGTGACGTCTATATTATGTATGAGCAGCTGAGCAGCCCACCGGGGTACAATACCCTGCACCAGGGAAGGTAAAATGCTGCGTTTGTTACCTGTCAGGAAGACAGGTGTTTTAGACTACTCCCAGCACACAAACACACACACACACTTGCTCACTTAGGGCCAGACAGAGATCCACCTCGACACCTAATCGATAGTCCTGAGCTGAGGAGAGGAACACATAAGAGGGGGTGAGAGGAGGTGAGACATGGAAATAGAAGAGAAAGAGGTAAAGACCAAATAGGAGCTAGAGTAGAGAGATAGAGAGGGATGCTAAGTGAAGCTTCCTTGGAAATACTCCTCATCAATCACACAACTGTTGGAATAACGCAGCCACCAGCACTCACATCATCAATCTGCACCCAGCCTCATTGGACCACACTGGAATAGCAATAAACAGCAGGAGAACACAACAGAATGGAATACAATATACAGACTTAAAGGTCAGACTAAAAAAACTGAAAAACTGAAGCAATTTTCCGGGGGGGAATAATGTCAATGAATCTGTATGGTCTCGTATTGTGAGAAATGCTAACGTCGTTTGTTGAATTCAAAATTGTTTCTTACCTTTTTTGTAAAATTCGGGCACTTGCAATTTTTTGGCTTATTTTGCAAAAATATGAAAATAATTGAAAATAATTTATTAAAAAAAAATAGAAAAGCATAGTGTGCTTGAACACCTGATCAGCCCAAGTTGTACAACACTTAAAGGAAAAATTAACTTTTTCGGAATTTGGTCCATCGTCTACCATCCTTCAGTGAGACATTAAGACGTCTATCTTTTTTCTGTGTATTCTAACGATATAAAAACAGCTAAAAAGAGGCAGCTAATTAAGGCACGTAATGGGACACACGTTATTCCGCCTATAAAGACCCCTATTAGAAAAAAAAGTTTCATCATTTTAAATCCATGCTGTATGATAATGATAATGATAATGTAATGATAAATGTAAATGTATATGAGTATTTTGCCGTAATTTGGTCATTTTAAGCCAGTGTTGCATGGTGAGGTGTCACTACACCAGTAAAGTAGTTATTTGGTGTAAGAATGTTAATAACAACAACAATAACAATGTTGCTGTAGCTTGGTCAATATGCATGTCACATTATGTAAACGGTGTGGGTTGTTATTGTTTTTTTCCAGAAGGCTTTAAAGGCGGAATAGATACATCCCATTACTTTTTTAGCTGTTTTGACATCTCTAGAATGCACAGCAAAGAGAAAGACGTGGCATATCTCACATAAGGGTTGTGGACGATGAGACATTTTTAAAAGTGCAATTTTCATTGCTCTGTGTGCGCTTCATCAACACATAAACCACGCACACACACACATAAGGATTCCCTAGCCGGAATCTGCCCATAATATCATTTCCGAGACCTACTAAGACATACAAGAACCAAGGTTCCACTGCAGTAGAATAGATCGTGATGCAGAACCTCTGTGTGAGAGGGCTTGAGCTGCATGCACGAGCACACTCACATGTGCACACACTTTCCGAGACACCACACAAGGTGCAAGATTCAAGAATTGGAGAGGCATGATGGCATTTATGACAGCTGCTTGTCAAGACAGGAGCTGGTTTTCACTGCCACACACACAACATACACAACAACACAAACCGACACACACAGCGAGGTGTTAACACAAGAAAACAGCTGAGGGTCTCAGTGGAACGCAGCACCCGCGCCACAACACCAGAGGTGAGCAGCGGAGACAGAAAGACAACACGAGAGAGGCCGCCGACAGGAACAGTTGACTCGCACCATTACAGTCCATGAAACAGCCTAAACTGAACATTTTACATTTTGGATGGTAAAACTGTCAAAGTCTCTAAAACGTGCAAGTTTATGTCTTTATTCAAACAAATATATGAGCATTGGGAGCAGGAAATATCTATCAGCTCCTTGGATAGTAAGACAGGAAGGAAGTCCAAGACTGATGGGACCTTGACCTCATGCTACTTTTTGGCTACAGTCCCTTCCTGTGTTTCACGTCCAAGACTTTGGCCACAGTGGAATCCTGACAATATGAAATAGCATTTCTTCTGGTTCACATCTATCATTGCTGCCGTGCAACGTGTGAGTGCTATCCATTTAAAAAGACTGACAGTGTAAAGACATAAGAAACTGCTTCTGGTGTCTTTGGCTCCCCCCATTAAGTAGAAATAAATGTATCAAGCAGGGCATCTTCATGCATTCCAAAATGTCCTTACTCTACCAAGTGTGGAATATGCTAAACTATAGTTTCATCTTTATAAGACATGCTTTTTGATTCAGATTGATTTCAATATTGAGACTGAAGTAACTACTACAAAATACAGAAACTAATACAGTCTGGCTAATACAGTGTGAGTCCAACTATTTTCTTATCTATTTTTTTACCAAAAAAAGGTCTGTATGGAAACCAGAAGTGGACGCCACAAGTCTCTGCATTTCTTATTGATCACAGCTGCCAAATAACCCAAAATGGAGGCAAAGAAAGTTGTAAATGCATACCTACAGCATACCTCAGTTTTGCATGTGCTGCTTTTTCTTTGGCTTTTTGTGGCTTTTGAAACACCGAGGGTGTAGTCAGCCCCACTGGCCTGTACTCGCACTGATCCACAAGCATATGTGATTAGATTCATTCAGTAATCATTAATAACGTCCGTTAGAGTGACTGCATTAATAATACAAGTAAAAGGTAACTCAAGTAATTCAACATGAGTTAGTGTACTGTCAGTGTTGACTTTGAGAATTCATGTATGACAGATGGCGGTTATCATTAACTACTGGCAAGAGTGCTCACACGAACCAAAGAATCCGGACCTTAGATGTGGTCCCAAATGTGAGGAGGACCAGCCTCAAGAAAAGAAAATAAACAAAGCACAACAGAAGCAGAATACACATCATAAATGTGTAAAAGTGTAACTCTACAGTATTTAACATCTAAGTTTATCAAACTTCTGGAACTTGAAACATGTTATACCCCAAGATGGGATATTTTGCAGCCATAATCAATTAAAAAAACAGCCCAGTGCACTTGAACGCCTCATCTGCGCAAGGAGTACCGTGTTTTAGAAGAGGCAGAAAGGAGACAAAAACAGCTTGTCATTCTGCGTGTCTGCTATGAACAAATAAACCACAATCCCCCCACAATTCCCTGACCGGTATCTGTCCCAAGTGTCCCAAATCTAAATGAACCACTATCTATTCTAGCAGGGACTGAATCACCAATGTGTGTATGCTTTGTTTGGGCACTTGTTTCCCTGGAACGACATGGGGGCAAACAGAGTAGACTATTCGGCCTTACAAAAACTGCTAAATATTTTTGGCAATCATTGTTTTTGTCATATAAAAATCGAGTTTCCACTGTATACGGTTAGGATAAACTCACAATCTAAACAACTAGAGAGACTGTGTTACGTTGTATAACATTGATGCTTATTCATGAGATTTTATGCAAATGAATAACATTTGTTAAGATTGGAGTTTTAAGGACAAATAACACCCTTGTGTTTGTTTACTTTGCCATCAGAGGGGATAAACTTCATTATGCATTATAAATTAAGGACACAACTTGTAAATAATGTAGACTAGAACACTGGAGCTGCCTGTGGGAGGCAAAAGGAAGGTGACATCCAACAAGATAATCTATTGTTTACAGAAGGAGTGATAGCAAGGAGGGCCTTGTTGGCTGCTTCAAATCCATTTGTGTCTGAGCGGTGCATGAACCTCACACTCCCTTTCCCCCTCGTGAACCAGACGAGCTCATAACTCAGGCTTGGCAAGTGGCTGGCACAAAGTTGGCACTGTGATGGAACACAGTAAACAATGCCTTACCGAGGCATCGAGCTGCTAAACCTTGATAACACCACACCACTCTCGCACAAATATAGCAATGCGAGTGTTAATATGTGTGACTTATCAGCACAAGAACAAATATGCTGCTAAAATAACAATCCCGTCTCCGCTTTTTATTTTGATATGAATACTATTCTACCTTTCAGGAATACTGTGCGGCTGCTATTTTTTACAAGGTATTAAAACAAACACTACACTCAAGCTTGTAGGTCAAATGATGAGAGACATACCTGTATGTATTCTCTGTTGCTGTCCTCATTGGGTGTCCATCCGTTGTTGTTGTAGTTGAGTCGGGCCTGATGTGGCAGCCAGTTTTCATCATAAAAACTCGATGAAGCTGTGATCTGTTCATCAGTAACCTTTCCAGATTCCATACCAAAAGCATTACTGCAATGGAACGCTACAAGAAAAAAGCAGCCATTTAGTAATGAATGAAAAAAAGGACAAAATATCAAATTTTAGACTTACTCTCGCTGACTTCTTTGTGCGTCATGTTATAACGAGCTGAGAAGCCATCTTTTGCCACAGCCATGTCCGTGTGGAAGGACAGAGAGAGAATGCCAGTGGATGACTGAATCTCTGGAGGGACCATGGTCCCACAGTAGCGACCAATCAGGGGGGCCACTGGGAATCACAAAAAAATAACAGTTTTTACCAAGAACAAATCTATTTCAGTTCATCAGAATGACAATTCAAGAAAATTAATACTATTAATAATAATATTGTATTAATACTATGAATAATAATGTATTCCATTGTGTTTTCTCACACCCTGTTTTTGTATGATTGCTTTTTCGACTAAAATTATTGCTAAAAATACGTCTTGGTTTTCGAACACTGTTTCGGTTATCGTGCGGCCAAACTGTACCTTTAACAAACTAAGACACGGAATTGAGTGCCCAAATCCACACGTTGGTGATTTTGTCTCTGTGAAAAATGGATAGTGGGTCATTTAGAGTTAGGACACTATAGACAGATTCCGGCTAGGAAGTCCATTGATCATCCTTATTATCTGTGTGTGTGTGGTTTACTTGTACATAGAACGCACAAAAACAATTAACAACTCATATCTGGCTCTTTTCTTCCTTGAATAAGCACAGTGTAACGCAAAAAAGTACACGGCTCTGCTGTTTCCTCCCTTTCTCCCTCCACTCATGACCGTGTTCACCAACAAGTCTTCATTACAAGAAAAACTCATATTAAATGTTCATATATATATTTCATTTCTCATTTATCGTTAATCATCTTTGAGACAGGTTAATTGGATTGACATTATATTTTATTTTCATTATATTTTCAATTCAAAAACCCAAGTTCCACTGTATTCATAAATGTTTCATCTCTCAGCATGAGATTTTTCTTGTAACTTGACATTTTTGTCTAAACTATACAAGTTGTACCATCCCAACCATTCTTTGATGACTCCATGTTGCTAATATCCTTGCCCCCAAATGCTCTAATTCCAATCATGATGACCACACCTCATCATGATGCCACTCCCCTTCCTGTCATTTATTGCTCTCTGTGTGAGCTGCACACAATTTGACACTGTACACTTGTGTAAGTGTGTGTGTGTAAATCCAAAGACCTGAGTGATGCATCCTCCGTTGTCTTCTCTGAAACAGCAACTTGTATATGTCATCACAAACAGATGAGCATGATATCGGGCCGCAGGGTGTGTGTGTGTGTGTGTGTGTGTGTGTGTGTGTGTTTGAAGGCTTCAGAGCCCAGATATCACATTCATAAGAACACTCCCTCACATACAGACACACACATGTTGAACTTTGTGGAGGAGGCAGAAGATGAGAAAACAGCGAGCAATCGATCAGTGCTATTGATTTTTTTTTCCTTTTGGAATGGGTGGATATTTGAAATAGGCCTCTTGAGCAAACAATAGTAATAACTCTTCTCCTGATCGTGGTGAGGAGAAGAGAAGAGAGGGAGGGAGTTAAATTGAATGAAATGAAACTGAAAGGATACTAAGAACTGTGAAGTTACAATTTTCTGTTGTATATTTTTGAATTTAGCCTGTGAATTCATAATGGGACACCATTTGAGCAAACATGCAAGAGCACAAAACATTAAGGTTATGTAACTCTGGTATCATTACTTCATCAACTTGTCGTTATCTTTTCCTGCTTCTCTTGCCCTCTCCAAGAAGTCACACTGAAAGTCCTTCACCTTTTTCTCATCCTGTGGATTTCCTTCCTTTCAAACATCCTCAAAATGTCCTTCCTTCCTCAGTATTACTGTTACCTCACTGGATTTTCCCACACGTTTTCAACTCAAACCTCTTGAATAGAAACAAGAAAGATATTTTTTAACTGCCCTGTTTAATTGGTGTGTTCCCGCGGACTGGTCTTTGCCTCTGCCAATATATTCATGTTTAGAGATATTCATAAATGGATTGCTGTTTCACTTGTTTATAAGTTACAAGCAATTTTATGAGTAGCATGATGTGCAATTAAAATGTTCCTATAGTACAGCAGTTTAAATGTGATAAAACTAAATGGACTACATTCAGTATAATTAAATATTAAATATTTATTTTGGCAGAGCCAACTGGCCTGTTAGGAAATACAGTCAACCCTGACCACATCACGCTGATAATACAGATAAAAAAAAAAACAGATAAAATTCACACAGATAAAACTCTCTGAAACGGTGTGTTCAGAGCCCTCCCAAACTTCTGTCAGGGCTCACTTCCAAATGTGCAAACCTCATTATGTGATTCACTACATTACTGATGGGGATGTCATACCACTTCATATTTGGGATAATGAACGCAAATGATGTGAAAAAACAAAACAAAACAAAACATATTTAGAAGGCCGTGAACAGGTTTTCTATGTTCGAACTACGGAAATATTCCATTTATAAATAAGGAATCCAAATTCACTTTATGTTATCTTCCAAATTAAAGACAATGGATAAAAACGATGGAATTCAATTTATTTTGCGTATGTAAATCACAGACGGGGTGGGGTGACATACCAAGGGTGCCACATTATGTAGGGTCGGCTGTATTTATCCATATCCCAGTGGAATGTTTCTTCTTCTAATCCGACTATCTGGCCTTCTTCTAAATCCTTCTATTTCATTCTACTCCATCCTTTTCCTGGAGGCAAACCAGAGGTCTCCAGGCCTCCACTTATTCATCTTAACATTTCTGTCCTTTGGTTCCTCTGCTAATGCATTCCACAGCACCCCCCTTCCATCTCATCTGTATCCAGACTTTATGTGCTGTGGATTTGTCCCTCTCAACTCTCTCCAGTAGTTACAGCAGCAAGAACAGAAATATCCTAACCCCCTCACCTCACATTTTTTTCCTTCGCTCCACTCAGCAACTCCTATTTTATTTTCCCCATGAAAATATATGTGCTTTCTCCTAGGTAGGTGCCAACATTTTGCCTGGAAGCTTAGCGTTTTATCTACCAACGCATAGCTACTAAAATAGTTGCTATTCTACCTAAATCAATACAGATGTAGGCAGGGAGAAGCACTCTTCATTTCACTTCAGTAAGTGTAGTCCACCGTGAAATCAGCGTAGTAGCTACTGTGGGACAGTCTTTCTGAGAGTACTAGGACATGTATAATTTGTAGGGGGAAAAAATACTCCATATAGGAGTGGTATGTAGGATGAGGAAGACCCTATTGCATTTTGGTGAGAATGACTAAATGATCAATTACCACTGTGGCACTGAGCGATTCTGTCTGAGAAACGAAATTGTAGGTTTTCTAGACGTTGGCAAACGGCAGGAGATGTTAGTGATGTGTTGATAGTGAACAAAGTGGCTCTTAGAGACGGTTCTTTGAAGTGAACTAGAGGAGGTGAACAAGCCGGCGCCTTTTCTCATCTTTTTTCTGGGGGCAGGTACACACAAGCCAGCTGGAAAGGTGAGGAAAATGAGCAGCAGGAAAGAAAAGCAGAGGCCCTTTGTGTTTGACAATGCCAGTCTTCGCTACAGACTTGCACGTTCAATCAGTCACTGTCTAAATAATAAACATTTCATATACTAGAATTACCATTTTGGTAAGAAATCAATTTCATCAACAACAAAAATAATCTGAGGAGCAATATTGACAAAAAAAAGCCGTCTACTTTTAGGCAGCACAGCCAAAAGATCGAGCTCCCTCAAAAGAGGCAAAATGTTCAATACCATTATTTGGCCGTAGTGCTGTCCACGACAGTAACACAACACTCCCTCATCATTTACCCACTAAGGTCACGGAGACACGAGGCGCATTCACAAACAGTGGAATCTTTAACTTGAATATTACAACAAGAGCATGTCGTTTTTTTTGCAGATTATCCGGGTTCTGTATTGCTGCTGCTTTAAGTTCTGATTTTATTTAGATTATTAAAATATCCATCCATCCTTTTTCTATGCCGCTTATCTTCACTAGGGTTGCGGAGTATGCTGGAGCCTATGTCAGGGCATTATTCAAATGATTCCCTTCACCATGCATGTCATAAAACCCATTGTTTTTGGTCAACATGTATGTCTTCTTTTTCAAAAGTACCAATTTGGCTCCAATATTGAATAATATGTAAACAATACCTACGACAACAGCGTCAACATTGTAGTTAGACATTTAGCATGTAGCAGTGCTGAAACAACAATGGTGGCTAAGACCAGTGCCTCACCTCCAGGAAGTCCATCCCAAACTTCCAGCCAGTCGTACTTGCAGTCCCCCTCGGCTCCAGGCAAAGGGTCATTCTCCAGGTCAAAGGTGAGAAAAGTGAGGGTCACATCCATGCTGGGTGGCACAATGATGATGAAGGAGCACTCCAGGTTATGGGGGTATTTGTCGGGGAATCCTGGCGACTCAATGAGACCTGAGGGACTGGTGAAGTTTCTAGAACAGTCCGAACCTAGAATGACAGAAAGACATAACTTCAAACTGCTGATAATAATCTAGTAGCACATGAACAAGTACATCCTGAAATGTTTTTTTTCAAATAGAAATATAACTGCTGGTTTATCTTTCTAGACCCTGCGTACATCAAGATCCTGCTTCTTTTGTCCAAATACAGTATGTTGACACGTTATGGTCGGGGGGTCACCCAGTTAATAGCGTTGACTAAACACACACATGCACACTCATGTATTAAACTCACACACGTTCAGAAGTGAGCAGTGTAATCTGAGCCTTAAAACTTCCTTCACTCAGTACTCTCTCACACACAATTGATATAGTGGCATCTAGCACCATTATTCTAGTTTACTCGACCGTGTATGGTCTAACACCCAGACATAGTACATACGCACACACACACGTCTGTCTAAGCCTCTTATAGTAACCCATTTCCCTCCAGTCTGTTTGGGTGTCTACCCTTGTGCATGCATGTTTACACAAGTAAATGAAGAGAAAGTCACTAACACTTGAACAGTGTGGAGTCTTGCATGTGGTCCTTAAAGGAATTAGTTAGTTCAACATTAATAAAATAATTTGAATAATTTAATTATTTAATACCCATTAAGTAAACCTTTATATATTAATAAATTTGCTACAAAGCTCATTAAACATAAAAATAAATGCAACCCCACAAATGAGTTAATATGGTATGCAATGCAATCATATTTATTTACAAATAAAAAAGCTGAATAAATGATCAGTGAACATTAAAAGTCTTCCTAACATTGGTGTAGGTTGAGTTTGGGCGCAGTAGTAGTTTGTTTACAAACAATGCAAATGAAAATGCAGACAATCACGCTCGATGTCTGCTCAGTCTGTTTTGCTTAATACCATGAGCTTCTCACGCGTGCAATGACATCACACGCACACATACCTACTCTTATGGGGTGTCCCTCCCACTTCCACCCTACCCCCTCAATAATGTGGGTCTGCGTGACTCTAAGCATTTGTGTGCGTGTGTGTGTGTGTGTGTGTGTGTCTACAGTGGTCGCCTGACCAGTTTGGTTGCCAGCAGCAATTTTATTCCCTTCTCATTACTTCAAGTTCATGCACATCGCATAAACACTTCCGCCCTCCTTTCCCATGTGATATGTTCCATACTTTCATGCCTCTTTTAACGCCTCTTTCCAACTTGATGCTTTTAAAAATTTTAATATTATTAAATACTTATTGTTAGACAGTGTTTTTTTCGTCTTTTTTTTTTGCTTTTCCTTGGACATGTTCATTCCGTATGCTGTTGTTGGACTGTGTGACTTGTGATTTGTGTTGCTGGGTAGATTGTGGAGGGGGGCAATGGAAAGTGTCCCACCCTGTGTTTGGACAGTGAGATGTGATGAGAAGAGATGTGTTTATAACTGCATTGCAAGTCAGTAAAAATGATTTGTCAAATGTAAAGTCTGAGTAAGACTCACAGTTCACAGTACAAAACAGTAATTAAGTGTTGCAACAAGGCATCACAATATATGAAGGTGACTGTGATATGATGGAATACATTTGAGTAGTTTTTCATCATTAAAATATTATTAGTAACTGAAACTCTAAATAGGATTAGATTAATTAGGCAATTTGTTTAGTGTGTGAGTGTGTTTATCTATTCCACTGTAAAGTCACAGTACTTCATTATTGGTGGTTACACATATAATATTAGTAACTTTAGACTGGGACATGACACATAGTGATACTCTTAGGTTACATCGATATAACATCCTTTGTTCTTTGTACTGCAGCGTGTTAGTGAATATGTCGTGCAGACATATACTGTATGTGTGTACAGCCGTCCAGCCTATATCTGTGTATACATACTGTATGTGTATGTGTGGGTGTGTGTCTGGTGAATTCTGGGTCACAATAACAGCTGGGGGCGTGCTGCCTAGACAGGAGCATTTGATTGGATGCCCTGTCTGAGCGACGTTTGCATTGGTTGTAATTTTACGACAGCAACCATAGTAACAGATGTGTGTTGTTCAATTCATGCACTTTTGTGTTTTTCAATCCCTTTCCAACAATCACACACCTTTCTCTGAGAAAGGTGGTAATGCATTTTATGTAAATATATGCCCGTATTTCAGAGACATACTGTATGCTGTAAGACAAAGTAATTCCTTTCCAGACAGACTAGACTGCTACTCGGAGGGCCTGGCTGGTCAGCAGAACAAAAAAAAGAGTCAGACAATCTCCTCCAACACAGACAAGGATTAATACAGAGACCCCCACTAAAATCATCCTCTCTAAGGGATGAAGGACTCCAAGCAGGGGAGCAAATCATAAATATACATAACAAAATAGGTGCAGTTAAACAGTTAAGCATATTTTTTGTAGCGGCCTTTTATTGTGGCCACTAGATAAACAGTACACCTGTACGAGATATGCCTTTTGTGTACATAGAACAGGTTTTAGACGGCAGAGAAAATAATAGCCAGTCCCCAGCAACGAGCTGGAACTACTTTCTTCAGCACCCAAATCCCATCATTCAACTTCATGTCAAAAAATGCGAACTATTCCATTAACTTTCTATGTAGCAGTGAACATCAGCAACAGAAGCCACATCCAGATCGATGATACAGATATCAGTGCTTAGTAATGCGACACATTCCACTGTCGGTAATGGTAAGAGCGTAACGTTGGAAAGAGTCATCCATTAGACAAACGGTTGCTAGAATACAATAACGGCACAATAACACTAGTTACCAAACACCACATACCCACTCCACTGTCTTCTGCTTCTTGCTCAGTAGGGAAGTCCAGACGTATACGGTCCACCGGTAGGACAACAAGGTGTTCCCAGTCCAGCTGTGATACATCTCTACTGTGTGTCCGAGGTCTGCCAAGGGGCCCCCTTCAGGCTGGGCATGCCCGGAACACCACAACAGGGAGGCATCCTCAAGCCATCCTGACCATGCTTGAGCAACCTCAATTGATGTGAAGGGGCAACAGCTCTACTCCTAGCTCCTCCAAGGATGATTGAGCTCCTCAGCCTTTCGACAGCTTGTATCCACGATGTCGCTCTTTCAGTCAAGACACAATAGGTGACCATAGGTGAGGATGGGAACATAGATGGTCCATTAAACTTTGCCTTCAGACTCAGATCTCCCTTTGGTCCGATACAGCAGCCACTACTGCAGACTCAAACAGTGCCATCCACCGGTTTCCGACTGAAAACACAGCCTCAGATTTGGAGGGGCTGAGACTCATCCCAGAAACCTCACAATGACCTTCACACCTGAAGGCCATCAGGACCACATCATCTGGAATAGCAGAGATGAGATCCTAAGGTCCCCAAACTGGATCCCCTCTACTCATTTGGCTGCACATAAAAATCTGATCATAAAATGTATGAACAGAATCTGGGACAAAGGGCAGCCTTGGCACAGACCAACGTTCACCAGGAACAGGCAATGAAAACCAGGCTCCTGCTCCGCTTGTACAGGGAACAAATGGCAAGGAGTAAGCAATCTTGACTCTCAGAATGCCCCCACAGGACAAGGCAATGGACACGGTTGAAGGCTTTGTCCAAGTCCAAAAAACATATGTAGAGTCAGACACATAGATTAACATAGATAAACACTACTTAATAGGACAGAGGATGGTAAATACAACATGTGCAATGGGAGCCAATGAACAGATGCATATTGAGACATTTGATCATGTGACTATAAGGTGTGTATAAGACACACACACATGAAATCCAGTCACCCACACAAACAGACGTTCAGTTGAACCTTCCAGGATAACAAGATCTTGTTAAACATGTTCCAGCATATTAACTGTTGTGGCAAATGGCAGTACGCTTGCCAGGGAAGACTTCATAAAGACATACATGCAAGATCGTGGTGTGTGGAAGACTTCTTTTTTATGTTGCATTTTTAGGTTTTCTTGTTCTCATTTAAATGGCTAAATATTACACTTTTTGATTGAGTCAATGACTCAATTCGCTCAGTCCATTATCAGTCTAATAGATTCTCATAGGAAGCCGTGTTGACACATACAACACACTCACATAGCACAATCAGAGTCGCACAAGTCGTCCATATGGCTGATGGAAAAATACATTGCATTGTTCTCTTAACTCTCACGTCCACACAAACGTAACTTTGACTTTCTAGAGGGGTGTGGCAACTGCTGGACTGTGTGGACGGTCATTCTGGGCCCTTCATCAATCTTTCTTGTTGAGAACTTCTCCAAAGAAGTTGTCAACTGGTCCAAAGAACCAGGTAGAGAAGCTAAGGTGAAGAAACAGCCTTTGGTAATGGTAATGGTATTGGTTTTATTTCATTTGAACATGCATCAGATTACAATTGAATGCATCACATAATCAGTTCACAGTTCCACATGTCCAAAAGGAGTAGGAAGAAGCAAAGCTTATTAAATCCTACCCCTCCATCTGGTACTTTTACAATCAGTAACTGTTACATTTGTTCACTTCCTGCTTTCCATAATAGTTTGTTCTTTGTTTTTTTTTGTTTTGTTTTTAATTTTTTAATTTTGTAATTTTTTGTCCCGTACTGAAGTACGAGGTGATATGACCATACAATGACATTATGTGTACCATAGTAAGTGTCAATATAGTGATATATATAGCACATCATGACTGGTTCAAGACTCTTCATCTTTGTATTTAGCAAACATCAACTGCTTATATTGTTTCTTGAATTGGCTCATCGTTGTGCATTGTTTGAGGTCCTTACTCAATCCATTCCATAGTTTGATTCCACATACTGAAATGCTATGGCTTTTTAACGTAGTCCTAGCATATAAGTGTTTAAAATTTAGTTCTTCCCTGAGATCATATTTCTCCTCCCTTGTAGAGAAGTATTGGACATTTTTAGGTAATTGGTTATTTTTAGCCTTATGCATTATTTTAGCTGTCTGAAGATTAAATATATCAGCAAGTTTAAGTATTTGTGATTTTAGAAATAAGGAGTTAGTATGTTCTCTGTAGGCGGCATTATGAATTATCCTTACTGACCTTTTTTGCAGTACATTTAGCGAGTGAAGATTGCTTTTATAGTTATTACCCCATATTTCCACACAATAAGTAAGATGTGGTAGAACCAGAGAGCAATAAAGAGTGTGGAGTGATTTCTGATTGAAAACAAATTTTGCTTTGTTCAATACTGAAATATTTCTTGCCACCTTATGTTGTATATTTGTAATATGAGGTTTCCAGCTCATATTTTCATCTATTGTGATCCCCAGAAATTTATTTTCCTTCACCCTTTCAATGTCCACAGCGTCTATTTGTATTTGCTGGTGCGTGTCCTTTCTGCTGTTACCAAACAGCATGATTTTAGTTTTACTTAGGTTCAAGGACAATCTATTATCATCAAACCATCCTTTTATTGTGACAATTTCTTCTCTGACCTGTCTAATGATTTTGTCTGTACTCCCTCCAGAACAAAAAGCAGTGGTATCATCCGCATATAATACCAGCTTTAAGTCTTTCATAACTTTGGCGATATCATTGATGTACAAGTTGAACAGTTTTGGCTCCAGTATTGACCCCTGGGGAACTCCGCACGTAATATATGAACTTGCAGATGTGTATTCTCCTAGCTGTACGTATTGCTTCCTGTCAGCTAAGTAGCTTTTGGCCCAGTTCAGAACTAATCCTCTTATTCCGTACCTTTCTAATTTAGTTATTAGGATGTCATGATTGATTGTATCAAAGGCTTTTGTCCGAACCATGAATACTGCGGCTGCACACTTCCTATGATCTATAGCGTTGGTGATTTCCTCCATAATTTTAATCAGTGGCACGGAGGTAGAAATGTTAGCTCTATATCCATACAAAACTTTACAAAACTAACGTGATAAAACTAACAACCCTTAGGTTTTCAGTTATAAGAGTCATATGTAACATGTGTCAGTGCCAGCAAAATGCAAACTCAGCACTCAGTGTCATCATACACCAATCAGTTGTTCACCTTGACGTTTCACAACAGCCAAAAGCAGCTTTTCTCTTAGTGGCTTAATGTTCCATGTGTGATCTCTGACACTCGACGTGAAGTCAATTGAGGGGCATTGAGTTCCAAAGAATCACACAGTAGAAACCCTGACAGGCTGGTGGCAGGAAGTGGGAAACACGGACAGTGCACGTGTTGTGTTAGTAACCCCAGCTCGCCCTGTGTGTGACAGTGTGTTGCAGGACTCAGGACTCAATTAAGCAGGCATGTGAGGAATGCTTTCGGGGGAAGGAACCAAGATGGCTGTGGGGCCAACACTATGTGCCCCCACGTGCGTCTGTGGTCTCCGTTAGAGTTGATTTGGCTGACCCACGACAGCGTGAAGGAGAGCTGTATCACACACACAAAGATGTACGTAACTCTAAGAGAGGGGGCCATGAAGGGCAGGGATGTCTCGCATGGACTGTCTAAAGGGGTCTCAGGGGTCCTGTGCTGAGTCGGTCCTTAGCCGCTAGCTGTCTCCCATGACATCTGGGAGACAAATGAGGTCTGGTCACCTAATGAAGCATGTTGGGTCTCCTATTAGTTGCTAACTCGTGATATGGTCTCTATCAGCCTGCTTGCAAAGGGGTACTTCTACTTATTTGGGGGTCACAAGTTCAAATGCCGTCTTTAAAGAGATAAATGCTCCAAATAGAAGTCTCTTTCACACTGAGATCCTGCAAAATTGGCACATCAGAGCCGTAACGGTAGATCCGCCATGTATTTCACGGAACATTGCTGAGCTTTCACATAGCAAGAGCGCAAGAGCGGTTGTCACGCTAAGATAATTACCAACTGGTGTGACGTAGACAATACTTGTAGGATAGCAGCAATTGCTTTTAACAAAACAGGGTGGGAAAGATAACACTGTTGAGATATCATGACTCTGGTTCTTCCTCAGAAGCTACAACATAGTTTAGACTTTAGTTTCCACAAAAAATGGCTTTGTGACAGGAGCAAAATGTGAGAACTTTATCAGAACGTTCACATCTAGCCACTGAGATTTGACTCTGATTGAAGTATGTACAGATCTATATCATTGATTCATTTATATCATAAGTAAATTGTGTCAAGTTGTCCAAAACAAATATTATTCACAGGACAATTTGTTTATACCATAGATTCAGCCATTTGCGAGTAACTGAGACGCCCACAACATGGTATATTTTTTACCCATGGCTCACACCTCCAACTGCAAATGCTCATGCTAGCTTGATATTAATATATTATCCTCCAATATGTAAGTAAGTAAGTAAGTTTTATTTATATAGCACCTTTCTCAGACAGAAGTCACAAAGTGCTTCAAAAAAGGCAAAACACAGAGTTAAAATACACATAAAAAAATACAATAAATACAATACATAAATATATGATGGTCATAGTACCCTAAATCTACTGAGCTGGGTATGCCTGCAAAAACAAGTGAGTTTTAAGGTTACTCTTAAATGCATCGACAGAGTCAAGCGAACGTAGGGAGGGTGGAAGGTCATTCCAGAGCCTCGGCGCAACAACCTGAAAAGATAGGTCTCCTCGGGTCCTAAAACGACTACGAGGGACCATGAGTAAATTTTGATCTAACGATCTCAGCCTCCGAGAGGGGGTATAGGGACGCAACAAGTCTCGCATGTAGACAGGGGCCTGTCATACATATGGAATGTTTGCAACATTTACAAGGAAAGTGATTGTTGTCATTATTACATTAGATTCCAATTTTCAGGCCAGGCCAGGTTTAGGCCCTAAATATTTCTAAATGTTATATTTGCTGCAGAAAAAAAGTGCCTATTTTCACATTGCTCCCTGAAAGATAAAAAATGATGGCTGTTTGGTGGTTGCATACGACCTCTTATTGGTAAAAAATATAAATTAAGCATTTTCATGCATAAGAATTAGCAAAATGAACAAAATTACAAAAATAAAGAAGACATGATATGAAGACTGATATGAAGCATAATTCAGTATCTGTGACTTGTGTGCAGCTTTAAGAAGGGGCCTAGGACATGATGTGTGTGATGTCAGCTCCCTAGAGTTGACTCCAGCCGAATGCTAGCAGCAGGTTAGCAAGGTAGAGAATGGCTGTGTGAATGTTCACTGGGTGGGGTCTTTGCTTGTTAGTCGAGTAATCAAAGTGCATTGTGGCAGTAGAGTAGTATTCGACACCGGTCTCTATGTGTCAGTAACGTTACACTGATGAGGCAGACAAAAGCCACCGCAGGAGCTATGCATGCTGACGCATGAAGCTATCTTATCTTATTATTATTATTTATGTCTAAAATGGCTTATTTTGTATTATTTTGTCTATTATATTGGATAATACAAGTTTAAAGGTGACTCTCAGGGTGTGATTTCATGCCTTCAGGGCTGTAACAATGGTACAAAAAACAAATTTAGAAGGTCTCAAAAAGGTTTTATACCCTGTAACTACTAAAATAGTCCATTTATTAAATTGCCGCATCTTTTGATGGTCTCATGATCCAACAACTGACGTTCAACCTAGATAAAACATCTTCTTACCAGTTTTGAAGATTTCGTAGCGCAGCGAGAAACCCGCCCCTTGGTGGGCGTAGTCCGACACAAACTTGATGTGCAGGGAGGGGCCAGATGATATAATTGGTGCCGGGGCGATGTTACTGCAGTGCTTTCCCAACAAGTCCGCAGATTCTGAGTTCCCATCGTGGATCTCTACATAGTCATACCTGCAAAGTACAACCACATACAGTATATAAACAATGCTTCCACAGTCTGACACACTGCAAAGGCTGTAATTACAACAGATAATATACATGACTGATAACAACATCAGCTGGTGCAATATAGTATTTGATGAATGATTAAGATTTCCAATAGCAGAAATGTATTTGAATGTCAGATCTGCTTCAGCAACGCTGTGGGTGTTATTACAGCTGCAGGAGGAGATACATCATTTAAACATTGCATAACAAACACCCACGTACAATATATAACTATAGTGCAATACAAATTGATGGAAATTTACAGCGGGAGCTCACAAAATACAAACATTTTCCACGTGTACGTTTTATGTATTTATTTAATACTACTAATAATAATGATATATGAGAATAACTACATTATCACACATATACACAAGCCAATCACTGCAAAACAGTATGAGAAATATTCCAATATATAAACCTTTGAATACATTTTCGTAATCATTATTATTATCATTACAAATACGCTGCTTTGCGTATTTCATATACTTTTCGATGGAAGAAAATGTATTGATTTCTAAAATGATTGCGGCATAAGTGCATAGAAAATGGGTGGATGGTTGGATTTCGGGTAAGGCATTTTCTGTGTTCCACTTTTGTCAGGGAAATCTCTCAATTAATTCAAATCTCAGTTTTTGTACGCCCCAGTTTTCATCAAAAATGTTGTACTGTAAATTGTACTGCAGTATTTATTCATTCATTTTCTACCACTTTACCTCACGAGGGTCGAGGTGGGTGCTGGAGCCTATTCCAGCTGTCTTCGGACGAGAGGCGGGGTACACCCTGGACTGGTGGCCAGCCAATCACAGGGGCACATAAACACAAACAACCATTCCCACCCACATTCATACCTATGGACAATTTGGAATGGCCAATTAACCTAGCATGTTTTTGGAATGTGGGAGGAAACCGGAGTACCCAGAGAAAACCCACGCATGCACGGGGAGAACATGCAAACTCCACACAGAGATGGCCGAGGGTGAAATTGAACTAAGGTCTTATTGCAGTATTGCATGTAAAAAAAAAAAAATAATCCATTCTCCTGGTAACCATGTTCCATGAACCATGTTCCAAAATTGAGAACCCAAACAATGCCTTGCTCTTCAGGCATTTCTAATTGATAACTCGCCATGGGGCTGAAGAGAGTTGCAAGTGCCAGCACTGAGAAAGAAAGTGAGAAACATTTCAATCACAGGAGGATGTCCAGGAAAATGCTTCAACAATAAATTGCATCCACTTTTTTTATTATTATTACGTTCAGTTCTCACAAAAAAGTAGCGCTTTATGTGAAAAAATACTGTTCTGTTCGGAACTAAAATAGTTGTTAGTGAATTTATAGTGAATTTATTATCATATCAGTGCTTAAACATACGATGTTGCATGTAAAAAAAGAATCCCTGCATGCAATTCATTCATTCAAACATCAGCAGGATGTCTGGCTGTCACCATTCACACACAAAAAAAATCTATTTTCATTCTCTTTCTCTCTTTGATAGCCCCTGACCACAAATGTTTGGCTCCATGGCCAGACGCACAGCAGGAGTGTTGCCACAGTGTCTGGACAACAACCAACTGGCCACCCCTTTACCCCCAAAATAGCATTCTGGTTAAAATGAAAGAAAAAAAACAATAATAACATTTTAAAAAGTAATTTTAATACATTTTTGAGTGGGAGACTTAAAGGCTGAATAAGTGCACTTGGAGTCTATTTGCACGCCTTTATCCACTTTATCGATCAGCTCTGACCAGAGTCATGTTAATTGCTCTTCTACGGAGCTTTTTAGTGCGATTCAGTGAACACTTAACAATTAATCAGAAAAGGAACGCTACAAGAATATCTACTTTTATGCCATTTTAGTTAATGAATCAAAGGAAAATGTGAAGAATATCTTGTGTTTGAGTAACTGATTTGCTTTACATACAGTAGAAACTGGGATATTCTAAAGTCAGATTTTCATAAGCACACATAGGCATTCTCACCCCACCACAAATGTGATGAGCTCGGCAGAAACACACGAGAGGTTCTCGTGAGGACCCTTCATCGGAACGTATTACGGATCAAACAGGTGATGCATTCTCACCAAATATGCCTTTGAAGAACACACATTTTCCAGAGTTTGTTCTCCCACAACATATGTGCCTACGTGTTTGTGTGGCCCTTGACAGGTGAGTAACCTCCCAAAGGTCACCTGACTCCCACACTCCCATCGTGTAATGTGTTGACTTGGCACAGAACAGCGGTGATGCAAGCGCTATATAGTCTTTCCATCATGACCTTCTTTCTTTCTTTTATTTTTGGTTTGTTTTGATGTGTCACATTTCATATTGTCTTGTTAGGGTGTGTTCCTCTGATTGTGTCTGTGCCAGAGAAGAACGCTGGCATCGCCAAGAAAGCATGTGACTAAAGGAAACAGGGGTTGGAGCGCCAACGAGTTAAAGGGAGGACTGGAGGAAGGTATCACACTTGCTGTCAAAGACATCAAGAAAGTGGGCAAGTATTGAAGATGACATCACCTCGACTACAACGACTTATATCACCAAGACTTGATGTCACCAAGACCCGAGTCCCCAGACGAGACCAAGATTGAGTCCACGAGAACAAGACGAGATGGTGTTTTAACATTAATAGAAATAAAGTACAATGAAAAAATATCACAGGGCATAAAAAACATTTCTATTTAACCAAGTCACAAAACAATGCAGGTGCATTCATTGTCTCACAAATTGACCGTAAACGATATTATTGTCAACATTTCTTGAAACCAAATTAAGCACAAATGTTATGGTAATATATGAAAACAATAATGCATCATAATAATACAACATTTCCCTTAATATGTCATCTTTGACAATTTCTGTGGTTTTATGTCTTTTCTTATAAGCGATTCGTACTGTCTGTCAAACATTTGCAGCATTCTGGCTTTATAACTGTATTAAAGAGTAACATTTCTTTTGTGATGGAGGAAATTACACGTTTTGAATTTACTTTGTCGACAAAACATCTCTGTGAATGTTAATTTTCGGGAGGTAGGCTCTGCATATCCATGTGTACATTTTTCTTAAATAGTGGAAGTGAAAAGTGAAAAACTGTCTCATGAAGATATATTGTTGCCTTTTATGTCACCACCATTTTCGAACATATTCGGCGTACTGGCTTGTTTGTGCTGATGGGCTCACCTTGCTCATTGTTAATATTTCCATACGAAAGCTGTAGCATTTGCTCCATTACTACATTACCTTGGCACTGCTCCTCACGAGGCTCCCTTGCTACACTGTGTGTGTATGCTTGCACTGCCTCCCCCCACACAGACAAAGCAAATGTATGACAGACATGAGGTCTCACTCTGTTGTTCTATTATGTGCCGAGGAGTGAACGCTCTTCCTGCCTCTTTGGAGGCAAAATGTGTAATCTGGCATTCACATATTTATCCTCAGTGTTTCAGCAATGTACATTGAGAAGGGGGGTAGGATTCAATAAACTCTTCCTACTCCTTTTCAGACATGTGGAATTGTGCAAATTTAACCATGAGATGTTTTTTAATGTAACTTATTACGCATGTCTGAAACAAATAAACATACTATACTACAGGTGCTATAAGTGTAAGTTAATTTGGATCAAGAGAATAAAAATGTAAAACAAAGCGGCAATCTTGAGTGTTTTTCAAAAAGATCTGAAAATGGCGTGAAATGGCATGAAAATGGCAAAACTACACAGTAGAAAAAAAAGGACAGCCAAACAAAATGACGGCAAGAGTGCAGCGATGCCTCATGCAAGAGGTCACAAAAGACCCCACACCGACATCCAAAGAACTGCAGGCCCCACTTGCCTCAGTTTATGTCAGTGTTCATGACTCCAGCATAAGAAATACACTTTAAAATTAAGAAATCAGGATGGGAGCAAACACTTTTTCACACCACTCACACTGTGTATTAATAACACGGCAAG
Organism: Doryrhamphus excisus; assembly: GCF_030265055.1. Lineage (NCBI taxonomy): Eukaryota > Metazoa > Chordata > Actinopteri > Syngnathiformes > Syngnathidae > Doryrhamphus > Doryrhamphus excisus. Next base: position 8,612,624 of record NC_080474.1, read on the forward strand.
AGGCACGCCATATTTTACACTAACTGGAAAATGAACCCAAACCAAGGCACAATTTTAACCATAAAATTAACCAAAGAAAACCCACTAACTGTACGCTAACTGAGGTTGTACTGTAACACAAAGCCGGCTACATTAAATCATGACGCAATGCCCGGATTCAGTGAAACAGAGTGGAAGTGGACAGAGAGAGAACCTGACACTACATTCGCTCTTGTTGGACTGACAGCCACAGGTGCCCCCCTCCCCTCCCAATCCTGTCCTTCCTCTCCTAGTTTGGCTCCGAGCCGTCAGTAGGGAGCACACATCCACGTTTAAGTGAGCACACGCACTAACACACAAACACACACACACTGCTACATACAAGGGCCGCGTGGCTGCTTGCATCCGTGGATGAGCTTGAGGTTTCCTATGATGTGTTTTTGTGTGGGAAGAGCACAGCTTCTAATACGCTGTTAAAATCCTATCATCTCTCTCTCCTTGCCCCCATCCGCCAAAAAAATAAAAATAAAAAAGCCAGTGGGTTTGTTGCACAGACTTGCCCAAGGGAACGACAAGGATTTGTTTCCCACATTTTCCTTGAAATCCATCGGCTTTCAAGCGTGTAAAAATGATTTGTCTTGCTTGAAGGGAAAGAATGACGAAAAACGCAAATTTGTTGCCAATGCATTTAAATTGTGAGGGCACAATGATGAAGGTCACTGTTGATACTGCAGATTAAGATGGAGACTGAAGATTAACGGAAGTAGCTGTTGTGGGGAGAACTCTTCTTTGAAATGTGACAATGCTCTCACAGCCCTTTTGCTTCCTCTCCACATTTTCTTGTAGGTGTCCCTGTTTTTACCAGTCGACTGAACGTCTGCACACAAACCTCACCCTCTGAAGGCTTCATCAGGCCACAGCAAGGGTGTCCAAAGTGTCGCCCGGGGCCCTTTTTATTATTGGCCTGGGGCACTTTCCAAAAATATGATGTAAGAGGATGGTTAAAATATTAAGACAAAAAAGTTGGAATCGAATGAAATCACAAATTTTAAAGTGTTTTTTTTTGGGGGTTAGCAAAATAATATTATGAGAAGACTGCATGGTGGACGAGTGGCCTCACAAAAATCAACAGTAGATAAGTTACAATGAAGTTAAAATATCAAGATTTTATGAGAAAAAGCAAATATTATGAGGATAAATAATGCCATTTTAGTAGCAGAATTTTTTTCAGATTGTTTTGTTATTTTGGGGGAAAAAAGTTGTTTTTAAAAAAGTTATAATATTACAATAAGAACATTTATGAAGATTTTTAAAAAAGATAGTGAAAATTAAAACTAAAACAACAGCAAAAATGGGGGGAAAAAGACTAGTTAATACTTTTTAACCTGTATCACAAAACTGAGATGCATTTTTTTCTTGAAATATATACAACTTGTTAGCATAGTTACATGTGTTGCTTTATAAGCTATCAAAGTGACCTTTCATTTTTCATGATGTGACTCTCGGTGGAAAAGGTTTGAACACACCTGTGCTACAATGGAATCATCATCCCTATCCTTCTGATGGCATCTTCATCAAATTATAGCTCTTCGGCGGGAGTTCAGCCTGTAACTTGCAATTCTCCTCCAAAATGCTAAGGACAGTGTTTTCCTGAGAAGACCCAACCACAACTCTCCGGGTGTAGGAGCAGTTAACAAAGCTGGAACGAATTATTTACAACATTTACTACTTAAATTCAAGTATTTGTTCCATGAAATTGTACCAAAATGTACTGCCCACCACGAATATTCATATGACTGTTCATATTTGTGTATTCTCATTTTTTCACTGAGACGTTCCTCAATTTGCACCATTGTTTCCATTTGGCAGATATGTTAAAATGGTTTAGAATGGTGTGAGTTGTTTTTTTTCCCCCAGTGTACTTACAAAGCCTGCTCTTGGATTGCCTTCGGTGAGCCATTTGTTATAATTAATAATAATCTGACCTGAAGTTCAGCCACTTAGCGGAACAAAGAGAGGAACATCTCAGTGTTTTCTAATAGAGTTGGACGACCCACCATTAGTGTACTGTATGTTAAAAATCCAATTATTAATTATGCACTTATTACCATGTGGAATTTCCTTGACCATATTTTTTAGAAACAGCCAAGAGTCTGTCACCAAAGTATCAAAAGCGTGTCAATTACTATCAAGAAGTATCAATACCAATACTAATTAATAAATGAAAAAATAACTTCCACACATTTAAGGGTAATTTACTACAACACCCCCTGGTGGTGTCAAATTGAACTGATCCATTCATTTCACGAGACCATTGACAAGAGTCGACTTGTAAGCATGCTTTTATGTAATATAATCATTAAAAAAAAATCCTCAAACATTACACACATACATGATGACGTACATGATTATAGAATTGTACGTCCCTGTGTGGGAATGAGACCGTGTACTGTAATCTCCAGGACAATTAATCAATTCCTCATTATGGCTTTAACATATATTGATCCAGATCGTTCCATCAAAGTTACACTCAACACTTACACGCACACAATCATTAGCGTTACATCATCGATCAGACAAACTCGGACCCAAGGGAGTGTCTGAGTATTAGAGCTCCGCATTTCCGTGCATGTGTGGCCGTCTCAGATCAGCATTATAGATAGTGGAGGTCAAGGGACTTAGAAAAGGGCACTCAATAGTTGGCACGTGTGTGAACGCCATCCACACAGGAGGGAGTGGAGGAGTGCGGTGACAAATGGAAGACATAGAAACAGAGGAAAAAGTCTAAATATGTTGCATTTGTCATGCTTCCTGTTTTTTTTTTTACTGAAGAAAAGGAAGGAAAGGCTAGGGGTGATTCATTTGGGAGCAATGAGGACAAGGAGGTGATGAAATGAAAGATGTGTAGGCCATGATCAGACGGAAGATGATAGATGGGCCGGGTTGGATGGTGGTGATGATGCTGGAGGGTGGGAGGAAGGGTCAAATGAATCGAGGGAGGAAAAGGAGCGAGCAAGGAGGGCTGAGGAGAGGGGAAGCTGTCAGGAAGATTTGCGCCTGCCCTCAACAGACCCTGACGCTGCAGTTTTCCCTAAGCAGCTGTGTGTGTGTGTGTGTGTGTGTGTGTGTGTGTGTACCTGCTCACACACACACACATATTCTTTCCAAAGACTCCAAATAGAGATCCAGTTTTCCCAGACGGAGCCGTGCAGCGTGCCAAGAGGAAAATGTGAAGTAGACAACCGGCTGCTGTGTTGAAAGGCACCATCGCTGCTGAAAATATGATGCTGGAACAGCTCTTTAACCTCAACTGTCTGAGGGGTCACCTCGTGAAGAATTTAACATCCCCTTTTTGGCAGGAGAAATCTTATTTATACACACGCTTGTACAGACACACAAGTACAACCTTTTCATCTGTTATTTTGCAGGGCGAGTTTCATGACGCTTTTTGTTGGAAAAAGCTGATGGTAGAACACAAATACAGACCTGCCAACCTTGAATACATTTATATATATTCATTTATATATATATATATATTTTATATTTAATGGCTGAAATAACATAAAGCATTTTTACAAAATATTAACTGTACGTTATTATTATTTGTTATTTAGATTTCATTTTTTTCTCATTACATTATGCCATTTTCTCCCAATAAAAAAAATTAGCCACGGACCACAATCGGACCCTTGAGCCAGACGTTTTTTCTAATCAAAATTTTAAAAATGCATACCCGGAGAGCAGCGAAGAAGGTATTCAAGGGTCAAAATGCGTGTACGAAAAATGTCCTGCAAACATCTACCTTGAATTGAGTTATTAATAGTATGTTCTAGAGTGTAAATGTTGGATAACAATGAATGGAAAGCTTTTCACTAGTTTCCTTGCATTGTAATGGTAAACTAGAGTGGTACTCCAACAACTGGACCAGTACCAAATGGTAAACCTCCAAAAACAACATCTCCCTTCATATACTGTATGTGAATCATGCCTTTCGACTGTGTGTTTCCTGTGCACCAAATACAGTGGAATCTGCAATCCAACAATTCTGAATAAAAACATTGCCTTAAAGCCAATTCAGAGTTCCCCTGTATGTTGGATGTCACGGAGACTTCAGCTCACCTAGCATTGAACGATTCACGGTGTATGAATCGTTTGGGTCAGTGTTCTTGCAACAGAACAGGAAGAAGGAGCAGATTGAAATAAAATTGTCATTACAGTGATCCGTCGCCACTTCACACTCTAATTTTGTGCCTTCACTCTATGGCGTTTTTCAAAGATGTATTGATGAAAAAAATCATCTACGTTTCGTGCTGGAATACAGAATACTATTAGTCAAAAATATGCATATTTAAGAAAGTTGTATAGACTTTTGTTTGTCTAAATGAAATATTTTCAAGCAAAAAAAGGCTAAATGAAGTAAAATTGTACAAAAGACTCCTTGTTATACCCGGTTCTGTTCTGGTTTATTTAGGCTGACATGTGTGCGGGCGTGGTTCGGAAGTACTACGCTGGTCGGATACCTGAACGCGCCACGGTAGCTGCTAGCTTCGGGAGTTGATGTCACCGTAACTGTTTAGCCCCAGGTGTTGATGTGTCCACACGGATTTCGTGGTGGATGCTATGTATAGCTGTGTGTGTCTATAAATGTGAGTAACGTTTATTATCACTTATTTAATGTTAGACGCCGCCGTTCTATATCCCTATTGTATAGTGTTTTGTGCTGTTTTGTCCAGCCACCTGGCTGGTTGCTAACTGCCTGTAAGTTAGCCTTGTTAGCATCGCTACTGTGTTGCGGGTCTGTTGTGAACACATTGCTAACTAATATTGTTTTGTGTGCTTGTTCCCACACAGAAACCACACACACACACAAACACACTCACATGCCCCCATGCGCACCCACCTACCTGAGATGACGTGTTCCAAATAAATAAAGCAGCCATCAATCTAGATGTGGACGTCCCTCATTACTACTGCACTCACCTGAACAGAATTGCTGTCCTGACCCGACGCCCTGGAGTGATTGCTGATCATTGCTGAACCCAAGTAAACCCCCCTTACTACAAAAATACACATACAAGGCATTCAGAAAATGCATTCAAAGACATGTCGTGATAAGTAGTATTTTATACTGGTCACTAGGTGTCACTAATATTGCATTGATGAGATAATAGCCACCGCAGCAAATACTGAAAAGTACAGAAGTAAAAAAGGAACTCTCCCAATGCTAACATGTACGTAAGTTCATATTATGTCTCTAATTATGTCTTATATACCTTATGTTCCTTTATTGTGTCTACTCCACTCAAACATATACACGCCAGACTTTTGTTCTTAGTCACATTTCCTCACGCTGAACTCAAAGATTTAAAACTTTTCCATTTACACAAAAGGCCCGTCCCGCTCACATATTGTACAAGGGGGTCTGACAACCAGTCCGTTTGTTGGTTCCGTGTGGACACAAAATCTGGAAGCTGTAAACATCCCAGTTCTTGCACGGACAGCATACTCACCGAGCAGGTCACCAATTCAGCATGTTTGGGATGGATGCCGTTCAGGCCAGATACTGACTGATTTTCCAAGTGGGTGCAACACATTCACAGACACACACACACACACACACAACAATGATAAGGCACTGTGGTACATGTCATGAGACTGAAAAGGGGAAGTTACCCTTCGTCATGACTGGCTGCTCTAATCTTGGCATGGACACAGTCTTTTTTAAACACCAGGGTTTATGTCCGTGTCTCTCGCTTCCTCCTTAAATGAAATTACTGCTGTGTCTGAATCTTAATGAAAACATTGTTTTCGCTCACTGACCAGCCCTTCATCGATTTCACCAACCTAGCCACTGAGTGCTCTGCAAAATGTAATGCATTATAGATTAGAGATTAGTATTTTAAATTGCAATCAGGACTGTAATAAATCTGATTACTTCAGCAGAGTTATATAATGAAACAACCCTTGACTGTCTCAGACATGATGCATAACATTGCTGTCCCAGTGTGTGTGTGAAAGAGAGCGATGATAGATGTGTCTTCTCTCTGTTCTTGGCATCTTTACCCTCTGGACTTAACGGATCAATTTCAGCCTCCCTCTGCACATACATAACCTGGCGTTGGGTGCCGGTAGACCTAAATAGCACCACCCCATCGAACCTATTAGGTTTGAGATGTTGCCATCATCATTTTACATCCTGATATGGATTCATTATGTCTTATTAAAAGCACCTTCACTCTGAGTGTGGATGGTTGTCTGTCTCTATGTGTGCTTTGTGACTGCCCAGGGTGTTTTGCCCAAAGGCAGCTTGGGTAGGCTCCACCTCTCCATGACCCTGAACAAGATGAGTGATACAGAAAATGGATAGCAAAGCAACTTATTGACATTATTGATGATGAATGTAAACCAACTGAGATGTTGGCTTGTAAAAAATATAGTTGTTTCTTTCAAAAGAAAACACAGTGGTACATCGGTTTTTGTTATTAATTTTTATTTTATGTAAGTTATTGTGTTTAACTTACAGTTGATGTGGATGTCCCATCCATGCTTTGTAGTCACACTCAATAAAGAATGCATGGACAGTGAGCCAGCAACGCATAGGGTGCTTTCTCTGGGTCCTTCAATTTGCCAGGATGATATAGTAAAGGGCAAATGGACTACTTTGTTATGTGAAATACAGTGTGAAAATCAAGACAGTGTACCAAAACCGAGGCAAAATTTTTGAAAAACTCAATCAGGTGAAAACGACAACACCAACATAATCACAGCAAATTATTACAAATTATTACATTATTACAGATTTTAAGATGCACCCAATGTTGTCCTGTTCAGTGCAAAGTAAGCGTCAAACTACACCCGTTTATTTATATATTTTTAAAAGGGGTCCTGTTATGCTTTTTCCACTTTTCTGACCTGTAAATGTCGTTAGAATGTTGTGTTAAATGACGCCAAAGCGCATTTGGAAGCGAGCCCTAAAATGCATTTAGGATGTCTCTGAACGCGAGATTACGCGAGAGTTTTTTTTCGACCATGACTTTCTTATATGGGCGTTCCCGATTACAAGCCATAGGCTTGCCCTCCCCCCGCTCTGCTGCACTGTTTCAAGGAACTGATTTTACTGTGTTAGCACGGAGAAATGGCTTCCAGGAAATATTTGTTCAGGTTTGAAGGACACTTGATTTCACCGTGTTAGCAAAAAGCAATGGTTTCCAGGAAATATTTGTTCATGTTTGAAGGACACTTAACTTCCCTAAAGAGGCGAGTAGAAATGGTTGCAATTGCAGATTCCAGGTGAAGAGAAAATTATGGGACTGTTTTGTGAAAATGGGCACAGCTGTACTATTTGCCAAACTGTTGCTGAAGCCAATGCCTTTCCAAAGTTACTTGGATTCAGAAGCGCAAGCTGTAAGCAACCATTCATTAGTGTCCTAACTGTTTATTTTGTGTAAGTAAGCGGTTGTCTGTGTAGCATTATAGAGTGTACATAGAGAGAGAATCTTACCTGCATGCATGCAAATTACAAGTTGCTAATAGCCTTTTTCACCACCGCAATAGGTGTGTCTACCAAGTTTTTTTAAACACAGATAGTCCCACAAAATGTGTATCGACCATATTTCGACAACCGATGTTGTCTGCACACAGTAAACGTGAACCTATGAAACCACTCTTGGAGTTCATACATGGCAAGTCAGGGGTCTCTAATCAGTAGCTCATGAGCTACCAGTAGCTTCTTCCTACTGTTTTAAGTGGATCTCCAAAGGCTTTATTCATTTATTATCAACTCCTATACCTCCTATACCGATAAAATTAGAAAGTGGGGTTCGGCAGTAGCCCAGAAGTCCTCTGGAGTGCTTGGGATTGGGACCGATCACAGTAGAGTGGGCATGCCCTGGAAGCGGGCTGTGGAATTAATTAAAATTTTGGAAAATCCCCCAAAATACAGCTGGAATAGGTGCCGATTCCGGAAGATTGAAAAAGTTTTCTATGCTGGTTATTGTGTGTAGCTGCTCTATAGGAGTGCATAACTCAATACAAAGGTGGAAAAAGGAGCATAATAGGTCCCATTTAAGATCGTCAACCACTGGAAGAAAGATTTGTACGAAAAGATTTATTGTCATTGTCGTCAAGACATACAAAAAAAATAACTGCAGCACCTCTGTTAGATAAGATTATAAATGATATATAAACAAAAAATACAATGAAAAAGTATGCACAAATGGAGGAAAAGGAGTAGCTTCAAAAGGCTGCGGTCCCTTTTTCATTGTCTTTCCATGCTCAAAGTCACAATTAATTATGCAAGCAATGGCTAATGTTGGTTATGTCAACAACCACTTCAAACAACGGTGTCCAAAGTGTAGCATCGACATAAACAGGTTCCACTATAAGGAAGTCTGACTTGACTAGACAAACACAACATGCTTCATCAAAAAGTCAAATCCCCTTATTTTTACATGTGAATGAGATCTCCCTGCTGGGAGAATGACAGCATAAAATGTTCACAAGGAGGAGCAACTGGCAGGAGGTGAAAAGGAGGGGAAGTACAAGGATATTTTTCTTTTTTCAATTCCAGTGTGAAAGTAGACCACAGCCACAACAACAACACAGGGCTTTTCTACCCTTTTTATGCTTTCAACAAACAGCCAGGTGAAATATTGATGCCTCAATTCCGCCAAGGAAATGTCCAGATGATTTTAGCTAATCTTAGTGGGGGTAGTCACCCAATCAATTATTGATGAGAACAGGGCCACTATGTGTGTGTGTGGGGGGGGTCAACTGTGTATTACTGAGGTTGTAACCTGCACATATACAGCACTGCTGCATTCAAGTACATCGGTTTCACAGGACATAGCAAGCAGCAGTACTTGCCAAACTTCCTTTTGCACTCAGAGCTCACTGATTTTGGAGAGGGGAATTTAATTACGTCATTTCATGAAGTCTACGTGCAGAAATGAATAAGATCCAATCCAACATTGATCAATTTTGGTGCATTGACAGATAAGCATCAATTCAACAATAGCATCATACTGAGAGATGTTTCGGTTACCATATTCAGTTCATAAGAGAGGGTTAAAAAACATTTGCTCATGCATATTATGCTGGTTTTGACCTGTCAGTGTATGCCTTTAAGTAATTAGTTTATAAAGGTGCCAGATAAACATGAGTATATTGTATAAAACAATGTTCTCACAGCATCACTTTGTAATCATTTCTCCCATTACAGCAGGTACGGCTGCTGGCTGCTTAATCAGTGTCATACTTGTGTACCAGCATGAGTTGATTATTTCGCAGCATGCCTGTTTGCCCTCATGTTTGTCTTGTGGCTGCAACCTGTAGAGTAGCTCCCCCCTTTCGTGGGGTATGCGTATGGGATCACCAGCGAATGGCAAAAGCACATGAGTAATGAATACAGCCACAAACATTATGGCAACCTCTCCACCTTGCCTCCAAACCCCTTTTGATAGGTTGACCTTGATTTCTCCTCCCGTTTCCAATCAACATTCTTTCTTTAGTGTGTCATTGTTCACTCGCAAAACAATCCGGGTTTAAGCCCTCAATGCCTCACACACTTATTAAACACACTTAAAGTACAAAATGTTTAGGTTCTCACCACCAATGGATGACAAATCATGTAAGGTGATTGATGATGATTGATATTATTGTGGGCAACGATGGATTGGGTTAAAAGACATCACATAATTAAAGATAAATGTAGTTGTTTTCAGGTTATTTTCCAGCATACTTCAATGATATAATAATAAATACTACAACCAAATTGAGAGTGAGTGATAAAAATATCCACTTCATGTTTTTCTTTATCTTTTATTCATTTATTCAGAGACACACGCATAATAAAGCAATTTGTGTGATGCCCGTGGTGACCCTGAGTGCATCTCATGTACTTGAAAATGAGGATGAACGGACTACAGACATGTTCCAGTTGAAGACGCATACAGTGTATGCTGTTGGAATTGTACTTTAGCAGCATGTCAAGTGAAATATATTGTGCTTTTAATGTGTTCAGGTCAGAATGACGTTAGAAAAGAGCGTCAGCATCTGTGTGACTACATGGGGAAGCTTCACTGTGCTTCCATCTGCTGCCATAACAGAGAGGCTCGCTTGCATGCCAAAATAATTAATGAAATGAATTAGTTACCACCGTTAATGCGTTATTTTTGACAACCCTAGATAACATATTAACTTTTGTTCACTTTACTACACGTTTTGAGGCCAGATTGACTGTCAAACTCGTGCTTTCATAGCCAAACAAACAGCACACAACTACATGGGTCCCAAAACCACGAAAAGTGGAAGGACCACTGAACAAAGTGCAAAATGTGTGACATAAAATGGTGAGGTTTGTATAGATGGATAGAAAAGTAACCTGCCATTGATGAAAGTAAACCAACTCAGACATTTGCCTGTAATAAACGAAACAGAATATAGTAAAACTTGCTTAATGTCGCTAACCCGTCTATGTTGACCAACTCATGGTGCCCTTGTCCACTGTGTTCTTCTTATTACTAAAAGTGCCTGCTTAAGTCAACGTCGACATACTTGGTTGGCTGCTTTTGTTGACAAAAAATGTGAAATCCAACGGGATCATTTTATGATGGGTTTGTTTATGTGCATATATGTTGTAGTGCAGTGGTACCTGGTAACATCCAGGAACCCACAAATATTAACTCAAATTTGTTAATGGTCTATTAAAAAAACAAAAAAAAAAAACATTGCACATACAAACATGCAAATTTGGATTAACTGGAATGCTGATTTGTGAATGTACAGAGATCCAGTGTATTTGCATTTGTATTTTTGTGCTGAAATACTAATGGCTCTCTCAGTTCCACTCTATGACAAAACTATGTTAGAACAGCTAAAACTGACGGAAGACAGCAAATCCTCTCCTGACTGGATTAATTTGTTCAAAGTGTGAAAAGCATCCTGGCACTGTAAATGCGTGCTAATTAAGCTTTGATATTTAGAGATGAGGGACTCCGGGAGGTCCCAAAGTGATTATTATAGGGTAGCTGAAGCCAGAGAAACTGGAGGAGAGTGGGCTGACCAGATTTTTTTTTTTGCATAATAACCTGGCTGGACCTTATATGCAGAAAGAAACAAAATATACTCCAAACTATCTTGCGTTTTGATTAATACTTCTCATTTTCAATGTGTCAACCTTCCTCATGACTTCCCAGCAGTAACCAGAACAGCAAGAATGACTTCCCTCTGTTAACACGCTGTGAGAAAATATGGAAACTCAGTTTCGTCATCCTTACCTGCAGTCGAGTTTCTCAATCTCAAAGTGTGGGTTGAAGTTGAGTACAATGCGTTGAGAAGGTTCTGGTGCTGTGATGATCCAACGGCAATTCTGATGGGGCGGATACTCCAGTGGGTATCCAGGAGTGGTGATGTAGCCTGCATCGCTGGCATCGAGATAGCCCCCACACGGCTCAGACCCTGTGTAAGGAAAGATGGGTTAAGGGATTACTACATGACATGACCATGTTAAGAGAAGTCTGATTTCCACATGTCATTGTATGTTTACTGATCAACAGCAGCACAATCACATTGTAACTCTTAATGTGGATTTATCATTCCCTGCTCTACGCTTGAATATGCTTCAAATACATTAAATACATTGTTCAATTTTTTTTACATTTATAGGCACCATGAACTAGCTCAGGAGACCTGGGTTTGATTCACCGCTCGGGCATCTCTGTGTGGAGTTTGCATGTTCTCCCCGTGCATGCGGGTTTTTTTTTTCTGGGTACATTGGTTTCCTGCCCCATTCCAAAAACATGCTAGGTTAATTGGCCACTCCAAATTGTCCATAGGTATGAATGTGGGTGGGAATGGTTGTTTGTCTATATGTGCCCTGTGATTGGCTGGCCAATCCTTATAGCAAAGATTTGAGTCATGTGTCAATAGAAGAACCATTTGGAGATGAAATAGAGAACATGGACTTGAGCCTTTAGACATGGAGACGAAGAGTAGCCACCTTCTAAACACAGAATGGTTAAGTGTAAATTACTCTGGAGTTGCTAAAACTTTCAATTATTGTTTTAAATTGGCTTTTTAATGAGCGTAAAAGTGGGTTTTACAGCTGCTTTATTGCATATGTGTCTGTGTATATGTGTATATTTAAAAAATAAGTATAAGTACAAGTATAGTATTAGTATATTGTAGCAGTACAACTACCATAAAGGCTGGTATTTGTGGTATGGGTGCACATCCGATGCAAGGGAGATAAGGGTCGTGTTTGCAGAGACAGGATGGATTACAAAGAAGTGAGTGTATACGTAGATGTGGTGTCAAAGGTCGACGCAACATCATGATGTACAAAGACCCCATTCACCTCCTCTTCTGCTCGTACACACACTCCACACACACACACACAGTGAATGGAGCATCCAGATGCCACAATTACTATCACAGAGCAGATTCACTTGTCAGCAGTCATACGTGTGTGTGTCATCTCATGCTGAATAGCGCTCATTCAGAAGACGGACAACTCAAATCATAACTCACATTTACGGGTGACAGCGAATGGCATAACACGCCTGTTATACACAACTCCACTGTGTTACATCTGTGCTGTCTATTGTGTAGCATCATCACTGACTGTTTGATGCATTTGCAGACTGTATTCATTGACTAACAAGATGGATGTGACTCACTATTTTAGAATGATTTTTCATCAAGACATGCACATTTACATTATTATCAGACTCTTTGTCTTGTTTTCTGCTTTAAAGAAATTTCCAGTGGTCTTGTCGCTATTCTTCATGGGAGATCCCGGGAAGGTCAGATGACAGTTTAGTAAAGTATCTCAGGTTCTTGTCCTACCCATATACTGTATGGTCACAAGCTATGGGTTAGGACAAAAAGAGCTAAATCACGGATACCAGCGGCCAAAATCAGTTTCCCATAAAAGGGGGTCTGGTCTTCCCCTAAGCGAGAAGATGAAGAGCTTGGTAATTCGGGAGGAACTCAAAGTAGAACCACTTGTCCTTCATATCGAGATGAGCCTGTGCATCTACTCACTGAGGTGGTTTTCCAGGCATGCCTCTAGGAGGTCCAGGCGTAAACCTAGGACATGCAGGGGGGGCTTATGTACCCTGGGAACTGGAAGAGGTAGCTAGAGAAGTCTGGACTTTGCTACTGAAACTGCTGCCCCCATGGCTCAGACTCGGCAAAGCGGAACAAAATGGATGGGTTGTCGTGTAGAAATGAGATTGATGTTTTTGTTTTTTTGCATGTGTGAGCAACTATATCTTGTTTTGCTGCCACCTCGTTTAAACCATCACACCCAGTGATCAAAAATTTTAACATTTGCAATAATAGTTGCAATAATATTCAACAATATGAGTTTGTGTTTAAAACTCCAGTAAAGGAGAAGAAATGTTGTGGATTTAGTAAATATTTATTGAGCAGAGTCCTTGGAGTTGAGTGCGATGACTCAAACTACTCAGCAGAATACATCATGTTTCGTAACTATTAATAGATGGGCAAACGTGAGCATATGCACGCTTGACATTACCCGTTGAAGTCAGACACGTGTTCTGACTGTAAATAGACAGTAAATCATCATCGCCGTCTAATTCTGGCTACAGTACACAAATGTAGTAAAAAGAGTGAAAAGGGTGTCATATCTCAGCAAGCAGCCAAGTGATGGATAAGTTGGCGTAGAGATCTGCTGCCTACTCCAGCTGTCTGTAAACAATCAGTGATCACCTCAGTGTGCCCCCCCCCCCCCCCACCCATTTCTATCTTTCATGCCCCCCTCACTTTTTGAGAGCCAAGTCGTGCCTGCCATCATCCTATCTGTTTCTAATCTTCCTGGTGACATACAGCAACACAGGAGTAGAATTACAAGGCCGGTGCAACCCTGCCAGGCTTATCTCATCTCAACACCACTTGGATTTGTGTTAAAGCACAGAGAAACCTCACAGGAAGCAGCAGCAGCAGCCAATCACCTCTTCACAGACAGCACTCATTGTCCAAAAGTAATAACCAGATAATAACCATATGATTATCTCAATTACGCTTTGAGAGTTTCAATGGAAGGGAGCATTATTATCTTTGTACATGTAGAATATTTGATATACGTATATAGCACTTCTATTTGGATTACAAATGTGGTTTAATTAGGTCCAATCTCATGAGTCAAAAACTCCAATTTTTTACTAAATGTATACACAAGAGGGTCCTCGTCTTACTGAGACACAAGCAGTCCAGCCACCCCTGCATCCTGCCTGAGCCCAGGCTCGAACCCGTGTCCACAGAACCCCGCTAGATGAGACTCAACTCGTCCAGTGCAGCTCTTAAGGCATCAGAGAGTGAGGTTTACCAGTGTCATTTAACACACACACACACACATAATGAATTACTGTACAAATGAGAACTAGTTACATACGCAGTGCAAATACATAGTCCCGTGTTGTTGCGCTGAGGAAGGATAACGTCACTTTTATTCTTCTTAGTTAAATGTTTGCCCTTCAGTGTGTCTCCCAAGCATGAGGCAGAACAAAAGGGAAAGTGAAAGTGAAGAATTAAGTGACATTAGACATGTAAAAGTGCAGAAATGTCAACCAATGTTCGACTGTGGCGACCAGCCATCCATACCATTTATCCTCACGAGGGTCGCGGGCATGCTGGGGCCTATACCAGCTGTCCCCTGTACTGGGAGGCGGGGTACACCCTGGACTGGTCGCCAGCCAATCATAGGGCACATATAGACAAACAACCATTCTCACCACACTCACATGTGACGACCATCATCAAGGATCACGATGATACCTTTCAACAGGTCAACGCATCTTCTCCGATGAAAGTGAAAGTGATGCAGTAACTAAGCAGTATCGTTGTCTCATTATTGGAACTTCCTCCTCCCAATAAGCCTGCCACCCCTTCCCTTGCAACGTCCCCCGAGAAAAGAGTTGTTTTCTCTTGCATGTAATAATAATAATAATACCTTTTGCCTGTATTTCATGTATGCTTCAAGTGTTCTGTGTATAATGTGAGTGCCTTGGGTGTTAATGTAGGTGTAAATTAGGTATACATAATTACTGGCCACTCCATGCTTTGAATCTTGCTGTTTGGATTTAAAAAAAAAATACCTGAATAAATCATGCTGTTTTGTGGTTGAATATGGCCTATTATTAGTATAAACAATAGTTGTTTTGCCTAAATGAATCATTTCAAGCATAAAAATGATTAAATGAACCATGCAACAATAAAAGGCCTTCAGAAGACACATTCAAGGATGCTGCAATATGCGATATGTAATATCGCACACTGGGTCACCCAGGGTTAGTAATGTTACTGTAATGTTCCGTGAGACAAACAAGCACCAGACTGTGACAGTGCTCACCTACAGCCACACTAAATGAATACAGTGTCAATCAATTCCAAGCATCGCTGTCAAATGTTTTGATACAGGTAGTGCACACCAACTAACAGTATGTGTACAGTGCCTCAAAGAAGCCGTCAGCATGCAGTTTCCACAAGTAGACACAATGCAATGTTGATTTGCATTCCATACTAGAGTACGGTGACCTGTGTCTGTGTGTGAGAACGCAGAAGATGCTGACTTGGGAAAAAAAATTGACTTCATGTCAAGAATCATAAAACAGGTAAAAGTGGCAGAATTCGAGAGAGCGTGGAGAGACTGTCAGAGAACAAGACAGTACAAAGAGAAGAGAAAAAAGATCAAAAGCAAAATGAACATGATTGAATCTGAGTCTTTATGAACCTTAAGATCATCATCAGACAATTCCCACTGTCTCCTTGTATTTGTACCCCACACAAGACATAAACATTTGCTTCTATTTCTTCTCACACATCACATCATTTCATCACATCACATTTTATTTGAAAACCACAGCAGCGTGTGCGATCCTCTGGGAGTAGTTGCATCCAGACCACAGAGTCACAATAAATGCACAAACACAACCGCTGAGCATCGCCCATCCCATTCCGGTTTAGACATCACAGTACTCACACACACACACACACACAGCATAAGTAGCGGTAAATGGTGCTAAGCAGTCTAGCAGGGATATAAGACAGGTCACTGCATTATTTATGTCTTTCTGACACATTTTGCATTGCTGCCTGATAGCACCTCTTCAGCATCTTTTGCCGTCCTCATGTCCTCACAGGTACACACACTCTTATATAGACAAGCGTGCATACCAGAGCCGCACAAAAACACACAACAGTCTGCACTAACCCTTATTTTGCTGCTAAATGCTAATTTTCTAATGCTGATTATAAGCTCTCCAGTGGATTAATTTTTCCTTTTAGTGATCATTTTTCGCTCTGTTCTCGTCATTTTGTTCTTATGCAAATGTTGCACGGTGGTTCGACTTTAATGAAAACATTAGCGTGTGTGGGTGTGCTTATTAAGGCACTGTGCTGTATTTTCAGTGTCACCATCATGATTGCCATGCACTCATGTATAGTTGTACAGCTTTGACATGTATGTAACCTCGTTGGAAGACATTTGAGTAAAGCCTTGGTTTCCGTATGCCCCAGGATTCATATGATTCGGACTTCGCCAAAGCATTGCCAGTTTTTTCCTTCATTTCTGTACAGTATTGCACGTAAGAAACTAAACAAAAATCGAGTGCCAACGCACACTATGCGCCACGCCAGATTTCGTGAGCAGCGCAGTCTTGCGCAGCACGGCGCACCCACTTCTCCATCCCTCCCACCAGGACAAGTGTCAAAGAGGGAGGAGAGGAAGCGTGAGAGGGTTTAACGCAGCCGAGTGTAATCTTAACCAATCAAATGATCGCACACCACAATGCGCATCATGCCACCTTATTAAAGATGTTAAACACAGCAACAGGCTAATCCAGGCATCTTGCTTGTTTTCCACCAGCATTCCTGCTCTACATGGCCAAATAGGAGAACCTTGGCTGGTATATTTGCAGTATCTCCTCCTCCGTCCTCCTTGAAAAAATATATCCAGCCAGATTTTAACAACCAACTTGACATTGTTAT
This sequence comes from Doryrhamphus excisus, assembly GCF_030265055.1. NCBI lineage: Eukaryota > Metazoa > Chordata > Actinopteri > Syngnathiformes > Syngnathidae > Doryrhamphus > Doryrhamphus excisus. The sequence continues at coordinate 8,629,613 of NC_080474.1, forward strand.
TTATAACTTTATATTTTGGTTGTCGTTAGTCATTAGTTGTCTTGTGGGTTACTTTCTCTGTTTCCACAAAGTCTGCGCTGTGTGTTGACTCATTTGGTTACTAAGGGGAGGTGAGGGAGGGTGATCTGGTGTGTGTAGCAGAACCACGGAGATAAGAGTGGAGGTCTTGTGCTTTTTTCACTTCTACAATAATGATTTTGGGGGAGAAACCACCAGGTTGAGTTCCCATTATGCGTGCCGTCTTTGATCTGACATCAGATGTGAGGAGACAATTAATATTAAAATGTACATGCTGGTTCAGACGAATACATAAAATAGTGGTTGTTGTCATTGTTTTTTCCACTGAAATGTGCGCGACACTCTGCTTGTGAGGGTTTGGTGAAGTGTCGCACTGCACCGTGCGACTGTCAACCAACCGACAGTCGACAATAACCATTTTGCATGCTGCGCTTCGCCTGCGCCAAGACTAGACCAGGTCGGAGCTGGTGAGCTTTCAGTGCACCTTTGAAAATTATCACTGCTGAAATTATCACACCAAGCTGAAAATATGGACACCTCCCTTGGTGCCCCACCACGCCCATCATCTTTTTTGATTTGGTGTAGGTTTTTACTCTAAAAATGGAATTAAAAAAAGACAAAAGCAGTCATTGTTCAAGAATAAAGTAAAACTAAAAATGAATTTTTACCGGAATATCACTGAAATATTGTGAGGAAAAATAACATAATTTAATGGCATAAACATGAAATATTGAAGAAAGATTTTCTAAAGGGAAAATAACGTTATTTTTATATGATGTTTAATATTTGACATACAATATTTAAGAAAGACATGTTTTTACCGTTGTAATAGTAAAAAAAACAGCAAATAAAGTTGTAATTTGTGCAAAATCAGGTTGTGGAAAAAGTTATAATATTATGGAAATAAAGTAAAACATAAAATAAGTATTTATATAATATTATGAGGAAAAAATACGAGCATAGCATCAAAATATATTATGGGAATAAAATCATAAAGTCACAGGAGGAAGAAAATGTATGAAGATTATTTTAAAAACAAGTTCATAGTCAGGTTCACAAGTTCAAGTCCATATTAATAATATGATAGTCACCGATATTGCAAAGCTGAGATGTTTTTATTTATTTATTTATTTATTTATTTATTTACATAACAAAATATCAAAGTCCTTTTGTTTGTTATTTAGAATTATTTTGCATTGTTCTCTATAGAAAGCATTTTTGCTAATACTTTTATGTGTCTTTAATTTCATATTGGAGAAAGTGCAAGTTTTGGCTTTCGTCTAACCTTTTGGAATGACTTAATGACAAAAACCTTGTTACCATGTGTCTGTGGTGGGAACCCCAGATCATATCACCATGTTTGTTTCCGGCCCAGAACACACTACATTTACTTGTTGGCATTGTGACCTACAATAACTGTAGCATGCAGGCGGATTATTTGGAAAACGATGGGAATATATAAGGAGAGAAAATAACAGGCTGGAGTGTCTTCTTTGGATGCAACCCAGCGGGACTTTAGTCATCCAAACCTGAGACACCTCAGGAATGAGGAGAGAAGAAAAGAAAAAAGAAAAGCGAAACATTGAGAAAGCAAACATGAATAATGCCAGAACATCTGTCTCTCATCATGTGAAAGGAGAAAGTCAGCAGACAAGTGGAACATCAACACGTCACCAGGTAGCGTGTACACAATATCGTACACAGCTCGTTTACTGCTGCAGTCGTTGCTGGTACTTTAGCTGATATAGTGGATCCCGGGATATTCTCAATTCAGCATTCATAGCTCCGCAAATGTGTTTTTTTTTTTTTTTTAGCATAAAACACATCACATTTTCCCAAAGTTGGCCATAATTTATGAATCCATGATAACACTGGTAGAATGTAGCGCATACATGCACCACTGTTAAAAAAGACAAACCTGACCTCAACATTTGGATCAACAGCAAAAATAGTTGATGTTGCTATCCCACAAGAATGGAAGCCAAAACCACATCTTCCTCCATTTCCAATCCAACCAACCCTTGTCATTTAGTTCTGTACCAGTCACATGCAAATCGCGAAAAGAATAGCCTCTCCTGGCATGAAGTATTAGTACACAGTAAGTGGTATCCCGCTGACATCCTATACAAATGGATTGCAACTGTTTTGTTGCTTTTCCAGGCAGGGGATGAAGTGGCAAAAAGAAACAAAGATTACAAAGCAAGGGAGTAAAACACAGAAGGAGTAGTTGGAACACTAAAGAGATTTCCCACCGTAGCGGAGCGGGCCAAAAAGAAGGTTAGTGAGGTTTACTAATCGGAGCAAGGGAAAGTGTTGACACACCGAGGTGTGGAGAAAGAGACACAAAGTGCTATTAAAGGAGAGGTGGAGGGCCGTGAAATAAGGAAAACAACAAGATGATTCAGCATGAAGGGGGCTGGGGAGTGGGGGGGGAATAGAAAACAACCTGTGGCCTTGCACGGCACGATCTGGCGGAACTGCAGAGGACACACACACCAACACTTGCGTTTGTGTGTGCAAAGTTTGACAGAAAAAACAAGAGAGGCGACTACATTTGTTTACATATACACAAATACACACACGCACACACTGAGCTCCTCATCCAGTCTAATTACTCCAGTCATTACCAACGGCCGACGAAGACACTAGAATACCAACAGTTTGCTAATGACATGATAACCATAATTAGAACATCCTAGTGGACACACTAATTGTCTTCTCTGTCGAACAAATGAAAGCGAGGGCGGGATGCAAGGAGAAAGAATGCACTGAAGGTTAAATGGTTAAATGCTTGTTTGCTCACAGAAACAACAGGACATGTCTTCCGCACGTAAAAAGTAATTATGTTAATATTTTTGGGCTGGAACGGATAAATTGAATTTACATTACGTCCTATAGTTAAAATTGCCTCGGTTTTCATACATTTCAGTTTTCTAATTACAGTAATTATGAAAATCGAGGTGCCACCATAATGATGCGTAGTGCTTCACATGTAACCAATTCAAAACAAATGTTATTTTTTAAGAGTAATATTTATGCCCATATGTGTTGATTGGTACAATCCCAGCTCTTGTGCTAAAAGTGAGTTGTTTACTTCTCACTTGCCTCCACTCAGCTATCACTTCACTCTCTGCTCCGTCTCTCTTATTTCACAGATGCCCTCTCCTGCTCTCCCCACTGCTGCTCTCTCGCTTGTCTTTCAGAAGTGGAGCGATTGCTTGCTCTCTCCATTACTTTCTCTTGCTTTCTGTCGCTGCTTATTTTCCCTGACTTGCCCTCTTTTCACTTCTTCACAGATGCAGCATGTCTGACAGGCCTGGCAGACTTGAAAAGTGCCACTCTTTGCTGTACTTGCTTGCCCTCGGAATTATTAAATCATTCATCACGTCTGACAGTGTATAATTAATAAATAACATTGTAAAAAAAAAAACCAAAACAACATGAATAGGAGGAAATTGATGTAATTTGCCCACCTTTGCTAATACTGAGCATCATTGACTTTTTTTCCCCCAATCTTTGCCAATTAGGGGGCACCATATGCATCCAGCCATTTTCTATGGGTATGCTGGAGCCTATCCCAGCTGACTTTGGGCGAAAGGCGTGGTACACCCTGGACTGGTGGCCAGCCAATCACAGGGCACATATAGACAAACAACCATTCACACTCACAGTCAGTCACCAACATGCATGTTTTTGGAGAAAACCCACGCATGCACGGGGAGAACATGCTAACATGCATGTATATATATATGTATAGTATATGGGGGGCTTTTCAATGAGTCAGTATCTGTACATTTTACTTTTGACTTGGTATTGGATCGATACCGTAAGTGGAGATTTGGCCTTTCCAAACAATGACGCTCTCCCGACAGATAATGAAGTAATTAACAAATCCAGTGTAATTCTATTTGGAGGATTTGAATTCCCAAATGCAAAGATTGACCATGTCAGTAATCAATGCATTATAGCGAGCTCAAAGAGCATGTAACCCCCATTGTGAGAAATAATGACATGGATGGTTTGTGTTATTGATGGTTGGTCATAGCGCACAAAGCATTTGACCCAGACCAGTGTAACATTTAATTAATACAAGCAGGCCCCATGGGGCAACACAGTGGCCGGATATGTGAGGCATGGGCTGAAGCACAAGGAGGGAACACATTCTGAAGCCAACGACATATTGGGGCACCTGTACAATCTTAGGAACACAAGTGTCAAAACTTAACTCATAACTGAAACTGAAAATGCAACAAAATGGAAAGCAGTGAAGCAAACAAGTGTATTGAAAAGTGAAAATGTGTGTCGATTACGTCAAATTCATACATTTTGGCACATGTGCACAAATACTGAAAGTCGTCCCCCGACAGTTCACCACGTCACCCTATTTGAGAATCACTCCAATAGACCAATAGTACTGTACACCTAAAACGTGATTCGCAACTGGTGCAAAAGATGGCCAAAAGATGGCTTTGACAGAGTCATGGGTCAAAAAGTGACATCCCAATGTCTGCAAATGCACCCCTTTCTTTTATCTGCTGTTTGCTTGCTAGGCTGAAAGAAGGTGCTTGCCTAGGCAGCCACGGACCACTGCAAATAGTTCCTTTAAATGTAAGATATTTGGGTATATTTCACATACTCAGAAGCCAGGAAAGCGAGTGCGCTCTTTGTTCTACCTAACTACAGACAAGTTTGCTGCTCCTCCAGATCCAACCATGCACAACTTGACAATTGGCCTGATTCCTGACTCATGTATAGAAAGACTTGGAATATGTTGCTTTTCTTGCAACCATACCAGACTAGATGATGCGGGCAGGAGACACAGTTGTTACAGCAGCGTACCTGTAGGCAACTTCACCCCTGAGAGCTCCCAACCTTCACTCTGCATCACCTCCAGCGTGTTTCATCATCAAGCATATTTCAGCATAAAGACTATAGAGGCAGACAGAGAGTCTTGAGTGGCCAATTACGGCCGTTTATCTGGCTTCCAGGCACAGCTGTGATCAAACAGACTGAGGAATCAAACAGCACAGCTAAAAATTGTTCTTCCGTTTGCTTCACTTCTGTTTGGCAGCTCGCGTCGGCCTCTTTCTGTCTCCGCTACCTCCTCACACGGCACTTCCATCCCTACATCTCGCTCTCGATATACACGTACACACATCTTGATCTCAACAAGCCCTCCTTGCTCATCTCATCTCGGGAGACAGGAGAGCTGAGACATCTGTAAAAGTTTACTGCTGAGGAGGCTTCAACCTGCATGTGGGTGAGCGTGTCCCGCTAGATCTCCACTGGAGGCTGAGGGAGATTCTGGAAAACAAGCTCAGGATCTTACAATGGGAAAGAAGCACAGAGCTGTACTGAGGCCCGAAGCAGTATTCATGGTCGAGATCAGGATTTGGGATCAAACCCAGTGTGTACCTGACAGGACACAAACAGGAGAGTAGATGGAATAGGTGAAAGGGCAGGAAACGGCAGGGAATTGACTGCTGTCATATTTCATATGAAGCTCCAAACTATTTTTTCCAATTTCCTTCATGATAAACTGCATTTTGTTTTAGTCGGAGTCAATATTCTGGTGCTACTAAGCACCGTCGGCAACGGGGAACGCACCCCGGCAGGACCAAACCATTTCATGCTGATAGAATGATGGTCAATTTGGGAGTTACATTTTTGTCAATTTTTCAGTATGGACAGTGAACTTTAACTGCCAAAAACAAGTCAAACAAAGCAATTGTTGTTATTGTTGATCCTTTTTCAGACTATATTTGGGAAAAATGCTATTTTTGGGGCCCATCTGTCAGGGGCCTTTGGAATCAAACTAGCTTTTTCACTTATACGACGCCCGAGATTATTCGTCACTTTCTTTCCCCTCTTGCCTAAAGATGACTTTAAACGACTTTGCTGAGAATGTACTCCTTTGCGCAAAATGAGACCTCTCATGAATCATGCAGTTGCTTGCACAATGCGTGTTCTACGAGAGGGAGGGGCAATTTACATTGTCACTCGATTGACTATTTCCATCAAGACATTCCTCTTTATACCTGCGAACACCAGTGGCAATTTGTACACATTTATAAAAAATAATAATTTTCAAGGGAGTGAAATAAAATAAACTACCTGTTGGTAGGAAATAGGTGACACATTTTACAGCACAAGAAGCTAAGCCTGATACTTTGTGCACACAAGACACCATTTTGGCTCCCAAATCATGTGAATTGGCTTTACCAATTGTCTCACTTTGTCACAATACCTAAACTTAGTAAACACTAATTTCATTTAACAGGGACAGCTCCCCTTGCCACACTCAGAACTCCTAAAATCCTCCAAAGTTCACAACCAAATCCGGGGTGTCTTTTTTCCCACCGGGGGTTACATTTGACTCATCTTCTACATCAGAGATGCTAAACTTAGTCTAATGTAAGTCAATAAGTTATCAAAAAAACATCCACATCTTAGCAAATAGCTAATGTTTGTTTTATTTGTTTTAACAAACTTTAACATTAACAAAAAAAACTAGCAATTTTAAAATAAAGCAACAGGGCTACAGTTTGGACACCCCTGACCAGAATGAGAGGACCTAAAGGCTCTAAAATTAAACCTCAATACTGCATACAGTATTATATTTTGACAAATTATGGACAACCAATATCACCAATTCCAAACAAAGACATCATTCCCAGTGCTTCAAACAAGCCCCCTGACTCACTGGACTAAACGAAAGGAAATGAAGCAACAGATGATTGAAAAAAAAGAAGAAAAAAACATTCAACTCATGCACTTCCATACTCGAGTCCGTATCACTTCCATCGCCAGTCCTTTTATTTGTGTATAATTTATATTAATAAAACCTTTGATATTATACTCATGGAAAAGTACATTTCAATTCAATTCAATTTCAATTTCAATTTGGAAAACTGCGCACTATTTGCCATGTTTTCTCCATAATGACGCTGTTTCGGTGTCTGTCCGTCTTCTTTTTCTACATGAGCAAGCTGGCCGCGGAGGAAAAAGGTCCGGTGAGGTTAAGGGGGTCGGTGGGGATCTTCACGACACAACTCCCCTCGGTACAGTACTTCATATATCGTCCACATAAAAGTGGTACAGTTCTTCAAGCATCCCGCATCGACCATTGTTTAAAAGACATGATATATATAACTGATACATATCAAAGTGACATTTATCGGTTATATGCGAACGGAGTGGCGATAATATATTTTTATTGAACAAATACAAGCTAAGAATGAGGTCTAAATCATCGGTCTAAATCGGAAAACGCGGTCCTTAATCAACCCACGACAAACTCTATTATCCGAGTGATTAAATCAATTTAGGTCCCCCAGCACACAGTCAACTTTGTCCCGAGTGACAGGAACCACACGACCGAAGGCAAATATGTCAAATTTGGTGAGCAGGATGAAGCAAACAAAAGCATTAGAATTTGCGATGACACCTGAATGTGACATTACCTCCTTCCTCTGCTGTGACTTTCACGCTTGCGAGAAGTGACAGTAAACACACGCAAAGCCATGTTATAAATGTTGATAAATCCATCTTTTCCAGGCGGGACAAATCACCCTTCCTTCCTCAATCTTCAAAAAGTCTAAAAGTCCTCCTTTGCCCCACAGATTGGGTTGACAATCAAACAGGGGTTGGTAATGTCCGCTAAGTCCGCACACAAGTGCCAGTTTGCGCTTGAAGTTGTTTAGTCTTCTTTTCAAACTGTGCATTCGGACTTACTAAAAATTGTTTTTGAATGTTCCAAAATCCATCCATGTGAATTAACGCATTGAGTTATTCAATAACTACAAGAAAAATCAGTCGTGGCAATTATCCGTGTTCCGATAAAAGTTTTGATCAAATAATAAAAGTCGAAGGTCCGTTCCTTGGATGCATGTATGTTTAAAAAAATAAACACACACACGTGCTTACAACATGTATGCTTATGTGCGTTTATATTCCGGAATTAAATGTTCTTGATAAAGGCACAGTCCGAGTCTAAATCCGTTATTAGACAAATAAAGAAGGCAAAGCGTGTCTCTCCAGTCCAGAGAAAACAACGTGGAGCTTCTCCTACGTCCTCCTTCTAACTGAGCACTTCTCCACTTCCACGCTCTTCTTGTATGCCTGTCTCTCCCTCGCTCCCCCCCCAAGTATCTCCTGCAGCAGCGGTCCCTTCCTTCCCGTCCGAGCTCCGCCGGCTCAATGACAGCCAGCAGCAGCAGCTCTCACTCACCCCGCGTCTCGGGGTGCGTGCATGCCGTGTGCGCACGCGTGTATCGGATTACAGTGGGCACCTCGGCCAGCCTCCACGGAGCCCCTCGCCAACCCCTCCCTGATTAAAGAGGAGTTTAATCCCCCCACCCCGCTTCCCACGTTTAAACCACATTACTTCATGCCTCCTTTGCTTTTATTTCAGGTACCCCACCCCCTCTATTATTCATTCCACATCTTTCTTCTCTCTTTCTCCATCCTTCCTTCTCTGCTGTTTATTCCAGAGAAGGTGGGATGCCACAAGATTAAAAAGGGCAAACAGCTTTATGAGCTCGGCTGCTGCTGCTGCGCTCACAATGGAAACACATCTGTTGAGGAATATCACAACAGGAAACTGGAACACAGCACATGTTCAGCAATGTTGCTTGTTCACACAATCAGCAATGTTGCTTTTCCGTCATTCTCCCAATCCACCAAATACACATCTTCAGGTGTACTTTTGTACATGAACTTCAAGTATCAAGTTGGAATAAGTCCCTTTGGGAAAAACACGCACTTGTCTGCAGGCGCAGCCAAGAAGGTGACCTGTCTGGGAACAGAAAATTGAATTAGATTAGAGAACAAAATTGGATTTTGAATAATGACCATTGTAAACATCTCCCAAAAATGTTTAGGCTGCAATGGTTGTTAAAAACAGTCTAATTTAGGATGAAACGTTTGATTTATTGCTTTAGTAATGCAGTATTGACTGTATGAAATGAGAAAGCCATTCTCAAGAGCGTAGACCTTCCATATGAGTCCATCTGTTCACCTGTATCTTTATCCAGATTATCACAAAAATTTAAACCAGCTATTGGTCAGCTAAGCGTCATGGGTATCTGTGTTTTGTAGTACCATCACCCATTTTGCGCAAAGGGGCTCATGAAAAAACGAGATAAGATGACGATAAAATTCTGCTTAAGCAAAATAGCTTAGTTAAGGCTCATCACAACAACCAAGCTAGTCGTGACCCAACATTTTTGAATGGTACATTTTATAACCATTACATTTAAACGTATCACTGTGCTTGGTGTTTTTAATCTCATCCTCTAATAATTTCCTGTGAGAGTATGTGGCACAGCCAATCAGCATAAAGATGCTCAGCCAAAGCTTCTTTCCCACGTCCACTCGAGCTGGCAATTGCCAAAATGTCAAACTCCATGATTCAGAATATAAGGGTCTGGAGACCATTAAAGGACATTTTACAATCTGTGGAACAAAATGTGAGGTTAAATAGCAAAGACAGTAGCAATATGAAATACTCGATGCGTTTCTCCCCCAAAACTGGTTTGGGTTGTGTACGACAAGTGTTACGTCAATGTTGTTTGTTTTCACCACCAATGAAAGCTAAACTACATTATTATATCTTATGACGTCTTCCTGGGAGTAAACCCTGTAAGCGCTGCTGCATATTAACATCATGAGACGTTTATTTATATCCCTTGCAAATGTCTTTACAACTCCTGGGAACCAGGATTGGTAAAAAGCAACAATGACTGCTCTATTTCAGATTTCTCGCCGCTGCAGTTCATCATGTGGTTCAGTGATATTGTCACATTATGGTCGGAATTGAATACTAAAAAACTAGACAATGCGAGACGGCAACAGGTGACACACACACACACACACACAGAAGGACACATTTAAAGACGGGCTATGTAGTATTCCAAGCTGGTCAATAGGTGCCTGTAATGTTACTCCAGCAAAGAGAGTATTGTGTGGTTCTGGGTTTCAGTTTAGAATGTGGGCTCTAGAGGGCAGTGATGTTTGCAGGCTGGATTATAGTTAGATTTTAGGAAATAAATCCATAGAAGAAGAGAACTAAGAAGTGTTGAACTGTCCGTTCTGTGTTTTGAGCATCTGTCTGTCAGACATAGTGCTCTGTGTTTATTTAAAATAAAAAGGCTGAGTAATTTACAGCTATCCTGACAGAATGTCATTCAAACGGCGTTACATTACATTGATGAGACAATAGCCACTGCAGAGGGCTGAAATGTTGAAATGTTGAAAAGTGTATTTAGAAGATCGCAAACGTTGCAGAAATTCACTTAAAAGTTCAGCTCTGGAACCAATGAACCGCAACAACAAGGGATTACAGTACATACAGTGGATACCGCATACTTTTGAATAATTTTGGCCAAAAATTATTGATTTTATGTTTCTAATTTTATATAAAATAGGCATTGTATCCACTGTAAACACAAGTCATCTTGAGCTATGCAGGTACATTATACAGCATACATGCAATGACATCATGGAGCCGCCGTGGTGTCGTGGTTAGTGTTCTGGACTTTGGTGCAGACACCTCGGGTTCTCATCGGTATTCGCTTTTGTCTCAAGCCAAAAATCAGTATGCAGATCAAAAAGATCCACTGTGGCGACTCCGTAATCAGGAAAAAGCCGAAAGAAACACACAAATGCACATGTAACAATATCATGATGTGATGTTGGTGCAAAATGGCGGCATTCTAATTGTGTGGAGACAGCAGTATGGACCTTTGTTACACTCCGGCCTTAAAGTTCCCAGCAAGGGGAAAAATACAAGTTACACAATATATAATTGTACCATAATATAACGAATGCCGTTACGGGCGAGCAGTGTGGATTATGTAGACAGGGCTTGGAGAAAGGCCTCGCCCGACAACCAGGCTAAAGACCAGACCGTGACTTTGATTCCATCTGTTCATCTATTGTCTCGCGATATGTATATTAAGTATATTAAACCTGGATAGTATGGTGAATGAACAATGGCAATTGAAGAGAGACTGGAAGGGAGTTCTGGAGAATGGATCCGGGGGAGAATGTCAAGCTATGAACACGTCCGGCAATCTTGATGTTCCTCAACATCTTTGGAGGTCTGAAGGTATTAATTACTTTTCCATGACAGGTCTTGTTGTGTGCATGTTTCTTGGGTCCCTCTGGTTGTATGACCTTTGTAACATGTCCCAGCTCTCCCTCTCTGCTCTGCTGGTCAGGCAACTAAATCCAATCACCTGACCCACTGTTTGAACATGATGAACGCACCACTTAATCACATGCTAATGCAATTATGACACTTGACACAGCACGGCTGAGTAAAGGTTTGTTCCACCAATATCTCTTTGGACCTTTTCTGTAGGCACCCACTACTTGTATATATTTCTTTTTCTGCATCAGCTTGCACAGAAAGATCAAATGCCTATCAGATAATGAAGAGTGGATTTCAGTTGTGAAGTTTTATATACAATATTTATATTGTATACTTATATTTTTGTATACTTGTTGTCATAACAACTTATAGAAGCTCAATAGAGATCTAAGGGCCGATGTCTGAGGTTCCACTGCCTACCTAAATGGTTGGTAACCCCACCATAAAACCACGGAAACATAGTAAAACTGTAATGTTAGTCCTTGACACCCTTTCTGCTTGCCAAGATTCACCAATGACGTCACTGTGAAACCACACAAATGTTGTTGTGCTCACATTTGGTAAGCTTTCAGCGCGTGACCATCTCGCCATAAAACATTTCCCATCAATCATCATACACTCCAGACAATTTGGGAGAACGGTTATTTTAAAGAGGAAGAACATGCCAATCAATCCATGAAATCATTCATAATGTCACGCCCTGTGTAGGGTCCCACTTGGCAGTTTGTTCCCTCTCTGGGCTTTAGTTTCCGTTTTGGATGCTCTTGTTTTGTATTTGACTTCCTGTTTTGCCTTGTCTGCCTTGGTTGTGCTTATCACCCACACCTGTCCCTAATTTGTCCTGTCTATTTAGTTCAGGTGTGTGCTTCTCTCGAGGCGGGTCGCTCTGTCCTCTGTTGTTGTATCCTGCTGCTGCCATTATTATCATTAAATTCAACGTTGTACCTGCATTTGGTCCTGTTCTCTGCATCCTGGGGTCAAACCGAAAAGCTCCTGAGCCCGACTGTGACAAATAATCAAGTACCCTTAAGTGTGTAAGTATGCAGTCTGGCGTGCAGTACATCATCTCCGATGTAAAATTGGTTGTAGATATATTACATATGCAATCATCTATTGCACACACTCATTTAAAATCAATCACAGGAATTTACTAGTGTGGAATTGGGACGTACCGTTCGTAGGTTGAAGGAGGTACAAATGTCCTTGGTCCTGAGGAGAGGAATGATAAGGTCAGGTGAGCAAATTAGTTAAGTGCTCATGTGCCAATTCATAATTTTGTTTCGCTTTCATGACCACAATATGTCGTAATCCTATTCCTTAATAACAATTTAACTATGAGGGGGAACTATGACTTGGTCGAAATGACTACTTCTAATTATATAAACATTGTCATGACAAAGTTCTGATATGAATATTTGCAGATGATGTCAGAAAATACCACAACCAGGTTGTTCAGAACTTACCCGGTTGTATCAAGATAGTATTCGCCGATAGTCGTGTAGTTTGAAGCATGTTAATCAGCAAGTCCCCCTAGAAAATCTATCATCTACCTTACTCACGCTCCCCACGATTTTTTAGTTCCTTATTTTTATGACATCATAAATGAAAACTCTCCTTTCGTCATCGGCATAATACCACCTATGACCTGGCCGATAGTAACATACACCCACTACATCATGGAGGACAGCTTTGAAGAAAAAAGGCTTTGCTACATAACTTAAAATAATTAAATGTTCATCTCGATGATTGGTGAACAGATGTAGTCGGAGTCCCAGTGTAGAAGTTTCACTTTTGCATCTCACAACTACAGCACAGTGCGGTAAAGGATCGCCGAACTAAATGCTAATGCTAGCCGAAAAACATTATCAGTGAAGCCTTTTGCTTTAACAGCAGTACATAGGGCCTCTACATATGTGAATGCATTGGTTTGGCACTTCAACGCTTCATAAGACAACAACATTCTATAAAACCACAGCACAGAGTAAACCCTCTTGTCAGTCATACACTTGCTTTGTCTCTATGGTGGAAAGGCGCTAACATAGGTAGCTAACGTTAAACTTTTTTACTTATCGTAGTCGGGTCTGGAACCAATTAACTGTGATAAACGTGAGATAACTGTAGCTAATTTCTGTGCAGACACTAATTTTCTGCTCTTTTTTGCAGCTCATATCTGAAATCTAAATATATTTTTCTCACCAATAAAATCCCTCTCTTGAAGTGCTCTTTTATCAATTGTAGTGGACAGAACACAGAATCATCTATATAGATCTTTCCATTTCTTTCTAAATAATCAGAGTTTGTAAAACACAGATTAAGGTCTAAAGGTTTAAAAATGTGCTATAAAAACACATGACTTACTTCCTTACTATTCCGCAGGTCGTTTACCACCGTGCACACAGTGTTCTGATGTTTACAGAGTGCATGTGTGTGCGCACAGACATTCTTTCTCTTCAGCCTGAGTAATGTTAGTACGTCCAAACTAATCAGCCTGAAACGTAAGCGGGCCCAGTGAGGTTTCTCCGGATCCTCCTGATCACCACTCTGCCACTGCTTCCTTTCCTCCATCCATCTTTGAGGTTAATAATACATGGAGAATGGTGTGATCTCAGAGGGGCCGGCAGCGCCGTGTCTGTCATGTTTTCCACACTTGTGTGCATCTGTGCCACACACTAAATGTTGGTGTATGTGTGTGGATGCAGTGGAGTTAAAAGAACTCTGCCACAAGTTGGAACCTCCCTTGGGTGTCTCAGGCTCTTTGTGCGAGTGTGTGCGCACTGTTGACACCTTGACACTGCAGGGACTTTGCGGGGGTTTTATGTTGACCAGGGCTGTTTCTCAATATGTAGTCTTGCCGGTACAAGCAAACTCAGACTCATGAAACGTAATCATACGTAGCAAGTATTGTTTACATTTTAAGCCTGAAAAATGACCATGTGTTATGTGTTACATGTGTTATTGAGATGGTACATCAGGTTACCAAGTAAAACATTGGTTTTCATACACCCCAATTTTAATATGATTTGCTTTTCATCAAAAGTTTCACCAAAATGTAGCCACGGGTTTCGTGCACTGCCTCGGTTTTAAAGGGGAACTGCACAATCACTCACAACCCTTATGTGAAACATAAAACACAACATATGCTGGTCATGCTGGTAGCTAGTCTACAGACCAGCATACCAGCATGAAAACAAAACATACGCTGGTCATGCTGATAGCTGGTCTATGATGTTTATGATCAGAGGCTAACCCAGGGGTGGGCAAACTACGGCCCGGGGGCCACATCCGGCCCGCCAAGTGTTTGAATATGGCCCGCCTGTTCTTTCCAAAATATTTCATTGAAACTCAACGTACAACCTGGCATCATGGCTTGAGCCAACCTTTTGATGGTCGAAGTAGCTGTTTTATCAATTTCGTTATTTGATTATGTTTACAAAATGCTCCTGAAAAAAGGGACACAAGCACATAATAATAATAATTAAAATAATAATAATAATACATTCATTTTCTACCGCTTATCCTCACGAGGGTCGCGGGGGTGCTGGAGCCTATCCCAGTTGTCTTGGGGCGAGAGGCGGAGTTCACCCTGGACTGGTTGTAATAATAATAATAATAATAATAATAATAATAATAATAATAATAATAATAATAATAATAATAATAATAATAATAATTCATTCATTTTCTACCGCTTATCCTCACAAGGGTCGCGGGGGGTGCTGGAGCCTATGCCAGTTGTCTTGGGGCGAGAGGCGGAGTACACCCTGGACTGGTCGTAATAATAATAATAATAATAACAATAATAATAATAACAATAATAATAATAATAATAATAATAATAATAACAATAACAATAATAATAATAATAATAATAATAATTTCATTCATTCATTTTCTACCGCTTTTCCTCGCGAGGGTCGCTGGGGTGCTGAGCCTATCCCAGCTTCTTGGGGCGAGAGGCGGGGTACACCTGGACTGGTCGTAATAATAATAAAAATAAATTTATAACACACTTTACATCAAATAAATGATCTCAAAGTGCACATATAGCAGACTACATGACACTTTTACGTGTAAAATATGTGTAAAAATATACGCGTACAAATGGACTGTCACATGTAAAATACTATACAGTCTGCCCCCCCCCCCCCGGTCAATTTTATTAAATCAATGCGGCCCGCAAGTCAAAAAGTTTGCCCACCCCCGGGCTAACCCTTTTGATGCAATGACACGGCTCCCCAGGACAATGGAAAATGAAATTGGTGTCCGAGTCAGTTCAGGTTCTACCCTTACTGAATCCAGCACCAACACCAACGTTTGCTAAAGTGAAAAAGATGTCAGTGATAAGTAAGCAGCAGTGTCTCGCTTCCTTGCAAAGGGCCCGTGAGGAAGCCAACCACAGCGATAAAAGTGTTTATTATGGGGGTTCATTTACATGTTGAAAAAACTCCACTTACAACTCCATTGTAGGAACAAAACTTGTACATAGACTCAGGATTTCCTGTAATATATATATATTTTTTGTTAAATAATTCGGCACAATTTCTCATTCGATTCTATCCCACTTTAACCAGCAGCTATCTATCAAGTACATAAGGAGAAAAAAAAAGAAGTGGATGACCACCAGTGGCCAGCTCCTATTTATCAGTAGCAACACAAGCGGTGAAGACACACAGTAATGTAAACACACACTCCCTGTGGTCTCATCAATAAGCTGTATTACTGAGCAGACCTTACGGGAAGCCACAGCAAATGAGTTTGTCAACAGCCAGCATGGTCTACGCTGACGTCCTCATTTACTGCAGGAAGCTAAGACATGCTGGGCGACACACGTGCACACACACACACACGTACACACACAAACACATTGTTGAATACAGATATAGTCTCTCAAGCAGACACACTTGTTCAGACACTCCCACTTAACTGAACGTGTAAAGACACACAAACACACTTAACAAATGATGTATAAAAATAAGCCCCAATGTGTTTCGACTTTGGAAAATCCACTCGCTATACTATAAATTACAATATATTTACACATTTCCCAAGGAGCGCCCAGCATGTGTGCTGTCCTTATTGTTTTACAGTGTTTTGTGTGTATGTGAGTGTAAGTGTTTAGTTGCACAACTTAAGCGTTGATAATCACAGTACAGCCTGTGGAGCCTGCAGGGAGTCCACTCAGCTATTAGCAAGGACACAGAGGTGATGGAGACAAATATCTATACACACACACACACACACACACAAGCACAGAGGCAAATACAAAGACACAAACAGGTCTGTGTGGAGAAAAGTCTGCTCTCTTTCTAACAACGGATTGTGCAGCTGTCTGTCTTTTCTATGTCTGCTTCCACTCTGTCTTTTTGCAGCAACTCTCTCTGTTACGACCCTGTCCTTCCTACCCCAGAACCCCAACCCCGAGTCCCCATGAAACCACTACCGCCCTCTCACATCCACTCTGTGTGGTTGGAGATAAGGATGTGCACTGTGGATGTTTGACTCAGCTGGAAGCACAGCGGCTGCAATCAGCAGCTTAGTGGTCCTCAGTGGGGGAACTGCAAAGATGTCAAACTGAAATGTTAGCATACTTGTGGAGGAGGTATCGAATCCATGCTCAAATTGTTTTTTTGAATAGCATGCAATTCTAACTGTATGATGTGGGGCCATATATACTTCGGTGACCATATTTTGATAACCGAAAACTAGGACACTCAACCCGGAAATGAGACTCAAATGAATGCCAGAGATGCCTTATAATTTCAGTAGTTTTGATGCATGCTTCCTCTGTATGGATACAAAAATGTTATATTAAGAAACAACAAAAAACGCTAATTCCAGGAACAACCCCAAGTAATAACATTCAAAAACCGGCACAAAAATAATGTAAAAAGCAAAACCACTCAGAAGGAGTAAAAGGCTTAAACGTTCACTTAAAAAGAAAATGCCACCTACAAAGACCCAAAGACCTCCAACAAGGTTTCATGGCTATATGCATTCTGTAAAAACAATGTAATGGTAATGTAATAACCGGTACAGCCATTATAACTTGTCATACTTACAGTATTTTGCTGTATTTAGTTTTTTTTTAAGCATTACCCGAACTTCCTTCCTGGGTGCATGGAGTACTAATAACAATGCTGCTGTAGCTTGGTTGATGTACACGTCACATTATATGTAAATGTTGCCGCTTCTTGGAGTTTTTTTCCAGAAGGCTCTATATGTGGAATAAGTGTTTCTCGTTACGTGCATTCTCAGCTGCGTCTTTTAAGATGGCACATAAAAGATAAAGACGTGTGGTCATGTCTCACATAAGGATTGTGGAAAATGGCAAAATATTGTGCAGATATTTAGATTTTCTTTGGCTTTTTGCAACACTATTCATTCATTCATTTTCTACCGCTTATCCTCACGAGGGTAGTGGGGGGTGCTGGAGCCTATCCCAGCTGTCTTGGGGCGAGTGGGGTACACCCTGGACTGGTGGCCAGCCAATCCCAGGGCACATATAGACAAACAACCATTCCCACCCACATTCATACCTACGTATGGACAATTTGGAGTGGCCAATTAACCTAGCATGTTTCTGGAATGTGGGAGGAAACCGGAGTACCCGGAGAAAACCCACGCATGCACGGGGAGAACATGCAAACTCCACACAGAGATGGCCGAGGGTGGGATTGAAATTGGGTCTCCCAGCTGTGAGGTCTGCAAGCTAACCACTCGGCCATTTTTGCAACATTAATTTAAGAGAAATTCAAGAGAGATTTTTTTCAGAAAAATTGCACATGCATGCTCAAATGCTTTAAGCTGAATTGAAACGCAGAATTCATGTTGACATATTCTACAGTTGTGTTAGGAATTGAGTGTGGTGCTATTGAATGTTAGACCCCCGGTATGCAGAAACAGGTGCAATGTGCAGGAAAACAAAGTCTTTTAATAAGCACGAGCAGGTGCAAATACTCAAAGTAATGTTGACAAAAGGTAAACTAAAGTGGAGACATACGGCTCTGTGAAACATAAAACTGGTAAGTAAGAAGTAGTCAGCAAAAGACACATACCATCTAGGTGACAGCAATGACATTGAACCTGCAGCATCACATTGACAACGCTGGGCTTATGATCCCAAATGATTGCTGATGGGACACAGCTGCACACACACAACTCCACTGGGGTAAAGGGGCTGCATTCATCTAGGATAAGACCACCTCAATGGCTGTACCTTGACAAGTTAAGATTTTTGGACTGGACAGTAGCTCTGGAAAACATAAGCATAACTTTCATCTTCTTGTTGTGTTCTTGGTGTTCAAAACCAGCTTCAACCATTGCAGACAAAGGCTGACTGTAAATTAATGAAAGCTTGTGTAGCAAGAATACTATTTAGATTGCATGCGACATTTTTAGATAATGAAGATATGATGGTAACAAGATGGGCTAATATCAGAAGTGTAGGTTGGGCAAAGAGAAGTGGTGTGCTTCATGAAGACTCAGAAGATTGGATCTTAAAGCAAAACAGTGAATGTATTACATGATTCACAAAAACATACAATATATACAAATGTGCACAAAATCTAGGAAGTTAGACAATTGGTAGCTGTCCCATAGTCCACATGAAGCAACAGAGTTCAAGGGAGTGTAACTGTTCAGGTGGAATTTTGTATGCGAGAAGGTATTGAACGTGTGGGCGGTTGCTCCTACTCACCACCAGATCCCTCCTTTCCACCTCGGCGTGGCTTGTGGCCAAGCAGCACTTCAACAGGACTTCCAATTGAGCGGGACTTAACCCGGGACGTGTATGAGCTTGGCCACCTGGCCTACATTAACAGGACCAAGCAATCAATCATCATTTTGTAATGAAACAGCATTATATGACAGCATAAATATTTCTTCATATATAATTTATAACAAAACAAGAGTACTCTATCAATATAGTAATCACTTTTGGCGTTTGAATGTACCATCATTATTTGGCGTTTTGTATTGAATACGGACGGAAGCCGTGAGGCTCATACAACTACTAGTAAAACAGCATGGATGTTTGCATGCAAGCAGTCGTGAGGAAGTTTCTATATTTAACCCCCCCCCCCCCCCGCAACATTTAAATAGTATGTTTGGAAACACTACGGATTCTCAAAGAATGACAGAACACTCGACAAAACGTCCGTCATTTGCAAAGAATGCCACGTTAAGAAGCTGTACAACGGCAGCACGACAAACATGCAGACCCCCTTAAAAAACACCACAACACGGAAAAATCTACCGCTGCCTCCCCATCTAGTTCCTCGTCAGACACCGGAGAAAAAACCAAGCAAATCAGGTCAGTGGGTCTTCCACTGCTTTCCAAATTGTCCAGGAGCTATTTGTCCATCCTGCAACAAGTCCCTTTAACTTTGTTGCTGCTGTACTGTAATTTTACAGCAGTAATTATTGTTTAATTTAATTCAATCTATTTTCCTTTAGTGAGCGTGGGGGTAAAATTACTTCTTTGATAGTAAAGGTTGCCGACCCCTGGCCTACATCATTGATATAGATTTAAAACAAAATGGGGCCCAATACCGACCCTTGAAAACCCTCAAAAATGTTGAGGACCCGTCATCTGGACACTTTTAACGCACAACATCATCATCAAACGCACACAGACCAATGTGCAATATATTACCGACTGTGGCCAACTTGAGGCGTTCAATCGTATGATGCAAATCTCAGTGTTTGGCGCTAAATGTAGTTAAGCCGTTTTGAATTTTTATTTTATAATCTGTGTACCCCTATGAGTACGCTGGCCCCATTTTGGGAATCAAATAAACAAATGTACGTATTGACACTGTTTGAGATACTATGGTATCAGTGAAACATCCTGGAACCACAACAGCACCGCACATAACATATTGGCCAAAACTGCAATATTAAAACAACACAGTGACAAGCTAGAGTATCTGATTACACGGTTTCTTGTGTTCTTTTTAAATTGATTATGTACAGGAGCATGGTTCGAGTGTGACAGCTGGGCAACTGTGTATAGCGCCATCAGTGACTGTGTGAATTGACACAACAGCTTTGAGTGAGAGTCGAACCCACTTTAAACTCATCTGCTCCCTTTGCACCCACCCTGCTCTGCCTTCTGTTGCTCTCTTCAGTCTTTTCGTATTCAAAGTGCTTGTCGGGGAACATCCCATTCTTCTCCATTTATGACACAACCAAGGGAAGTTCATTCACTACTTTGTTTTAGGAATGTATTACAGACACACACACACGCACGGTTTTCAGAATTTATTATCTTCAAGTTGCAATGAGTACAATCGTATGTATTGAGGTATTGTTAAAGAATAACAAAAGAAAGACCTGTTTATGAGCAAGTTGCTCAACTGTAAACTGTGGTAGCACAGACACACACGGGTCACTGGTCATTAGTATGTGACACACACACACACAAACACTGTACGTGAGGAATCGCAGACCATCCTCATGAGCTGTTTGAGCGTGACCCTTTTAGACAAAAAACACATTACGTCACATTCCTTCATGATTGCTTTTTTTTTGTTTTTTACAGTTTTGTCTTGATAGAGCCAACATAAGGAATGATTATTGATTGATTCATGAATGCACAGATGGATGGAGTAAAGAAGGATGGGGAATAAATGGACCACTAGATGGATGAACTCATGGGAGGGTGGTTGGATGAGATACATTTGGATAGAAGGATTGTGACTAGATGGAAAGATGGATGCCTGGACTAATAGAAGGAAAGGGTGGATGAATGAATGGACGGATATTGACATGATCAGTGACTTGACAGATGGAGGGAAGGAGTATTGATGGATGAATGGATGCACAGATGACTTGAAGAGGTGAATGGACAGATTGGAAGAAGGATAGATTGGTGATGTCTGAACAGATGGAATGAAACAAGTAAGAATGGGTGGATGGTAGGATTGTGATGGTACAGATATCTATACTGAACCGTTTGGCACTCAACATTTTGCTAGGCAGGACCTTGTATTGTATTATTATCACGCACAGGATATGCTTTTCATTGATTTTTACTTTACTTACTTTTTGCGAGCCAAGTTGTTTGAGATATAACAAATATTATTGCAGGCAGTGCTGTTCCATATGCACTCCATCCATCTTCTACCACTTTACAAGGTTGGGTCGCGGGTGAAGCAGCCTAATTCAGGAAGCCCAGCCTTGAACCAGCCCTGAACACCTCCCCCATTTCTTGTAATTTGATCTTGCCTTGATGTCCTTCATGTGTTCTGTATACATTGTGAGTGACTTAGGAATTCATTTACATATAAATCCTAATTAGTGGCGGCACGGCGGTCTAGTGGTTAGCGCGCAGACCTCACAGCTAGGAGACCAGGGTTCAATTCCACCCTCAGCCATCTCTGTGTGGAGTTTGCATGTTCTCATGCGTGGGTTTTCTCCGGGTACTCCGGTTTCCTCCCACATTCCAAAAACATGATTATTAATTGGCGACTCTAAATTGTCCATAGGTATGAATCTGAGTGTGAATGGTTGTTTGTCTATATGTGCCCTGTGATTGGCTGGCGACCAGTCCAGGGTGTACCACGCCTCTCCCCCGAAGACAGCTGGGATAGGCTCCAGCACCCCCCGCAACCCTCGTGAGGAAAAAGCGGTAGAAAATGAATGAGTGAATGAATAAATCCTAACTACACCTAAACTCAACTTGAAACAGACTAGGAACCTGAGGACCTCCCTTGAGCCCAACCGTTTTATTTATGACTCGAGAATATTCATCAAAATATAAATGAATGTAATCTTCTTTCTCTTTCGGCTTTTCCCTTCAGGGGTCGATCGCCACAGCAAATCTCCTCCATCCAACCCTGGTCTTCCTCTACGCCTCCTACCTGGCAGCATCCTTCTGCTAATATATTCACTCACTCTATCTCTCCTCTGGACATGTCCCAACCATCTCAGTCTGGCCTCAAACATGTAATGTCCCTCTGATGTACTCCTTCCTGATCCTATCCATCCTGGTCACTCCCAATGAGAACCTCAGCATCCTCATCTCTGCTACCTCCAGTTCTGCTTCCTGTCTCTAGACCAAACAACATGTCTGGTCTCACCACAGTTTTGTATACCTTTCCTTTCATTTTATTATACCTTCCATCACACATCACGCCTGACACTTTCCTCCACCCGTTCCATCCTGCCTGTACACGCTTCTTCACCTCCTTTTCACAATCTCCATTGTTCTGGACTGTTGACCCCAAGTACTTCAAATTCTCCACCTTCTGTATCTCTTCTCCCTGTAACCTCACTCTTCCACTTGGGTTCCTCTCATTCACACACATACGTATACTACATATATTCCTTTCCTTTCAATATGATATTATAGTTTGTATCCACAGTTTTCATGCATTACCCATACTGGTGTATGAATTGTAATGAATGTTTGGTGGTGGTCACTGATGCCGTAGGCGAAAATTGTACTTTGCACAAATTCACTTATCACAGTCAGGTCTACAACCAATTAACTGTGATAAACGAGGGATTACTGTATACCAAAGCATACATATAAATACTATGTTGCTGCTTGACAGCCACAAACCTTAGAGGTGAGGCACAATCTCAAGTGGTCACTTGAGGCTCTCGTGGAAATGCATAACGAAACCTGATGTGACCATGTACTTAAAGCTGCACTTGTGATTGGATAAACCATGATGTGAGTATCTGTGTGGATGGGTGTGCGTGTGTGTGTGTGTGTACTAAGAATGATGAGGAAGTGAAATGAGGGTTGACCGCACTGGATAAACAATTTGATTTGGAGCTGCTTCTTCAATGAGATGGTTGACCGCATCCACCTCCACCCTCCCCAATGCAAACACACACACACACACACACACACACACACACACCCTAGTGGATGCTAATTGATTGAGAAGCATTGTCATATGGACATTGTCTGAGAGGAGAGAAGAGCGAGGCTACATCTGCTTTATTTCCCAGACCTACTTAAATCCTTAAACAGACAAACACACACACATGCACGCACACACACAGACACACACACACAGGCGGGCTTGATGGCATGCAGACAGGCTATCATACAACTCGACAGAGTGCATCGCAATAAAAAAACATGTTATCGACCGTATCCAAAGATGTAATTGCATGCGATTTGATGAGACACACACTCCGGGAGTGTCAGGTCACCTTTAGGACATGAATGATTATGTCTCATCATGAATGTATCAAAATGAAATCTAGGTCGGAGACACAAAAATCATCAAACATGTGTGACTGATCCCATGCACAATAACAAAGAAAGGATCAACATCATTGCTCTGCTTCGTATTGTATTCATTCTATGTTTAATGAACAAAAGTCATAGCCTTGAGCTAAATTACATCAGTCAATATCAGTCTGGCAGAAGGATATAAGGCAAAAAATAAAAAATAAAATGAAATAGTAACGGGGTGACCATATTTTCAAAATATACGACTCAAATGATACTTGAGGCTTACCCAATAATTTCAATACATTACAATACATTTAATACATACTATACATTTAAAGCAAGGCTATTCAAAGTATGACTGGGGGCCATTTTGCATGTGTTTTTTTTTTTGCTCACAGCACATTCTAAAAATATAACTTAACAAGAAAACTGTAAAAAAAAAAAAAAAGCAACTATGAAAAATCTGAAGTAATTTTGCAAGAATAAAGTAAAAATATTCAAAGAAAAAACTTTCAATCTAACAATTATAACATCATGAGGAAAAATAATGGTAATGGTAATGGTTTTATTTCAATTGAACATGCAAGATATGGTAGAACCAGTGAGCAATAAAGAGTGTGGAGTGATTTCTGATTGAGGACAAATTTTGTTTTGTTCAATATTTAAATATTTCTGGCCACCTTATGTTGTACATTTGTAATATGAGGTTTCCAGCTCATATTTTCATCTATTGTGATCCCCAGATATTTATTTTTGTTCACCCTTTCAATGTCCACACCGTCTATTTGTATTTGCTGGTGCGTGTCCTTTCTGCTGTTGCCAAACAGCATGATTTTAGTTTTACTTCGGTTCAAGGACAATCTATTATCATCAAACCATCTTTTTAGTGTGACCATTTCTTCTCTGTCCTTTCCAATGATTTCGTCTGTACTCCCTCCAGAACAAAAAGCAGTGGTATCATCCGCAAATAATACCAGCTTTAAGTCTTTTGTGACTTTGGAGATATCATTGATGTACAAGTTGAACAGTTTTGGCCCCAGTATTGACCCCTGGGGAACTCCGCACGTAATATATGAGCCTGCAGATGCTTTACTAGCTTTACGTATTGCTTCCTGTCAGCTAAGTAGCTTTTGACCCAGTTCAGAACTAATCCTCTTATTCCGTACCTTTCTAATTTAGTTATTAGGATGTCATGATTGATTGTATCAAAGGCTTTTGTCAGATCCATGATCTATGATCTATTGCGTTAGTGATTTTGATCAGTGGCATGGAGGTAGAACTATTAGCTCTGTATCCATACTGACTTTCTAATAGTAATTTGTTCGCATTAATACATTTATCCAGCCTGTTGTTGAATAGCTTCTCAAAAATTTTGGAGAATTGTGGTAGTAAGGAGACTGGCCGATAGTTTGTAAATTGGTGTTTTTCACCATTTTTAAAAATTGGAACAACCTTTGCTGTTTTCATTTCTTGGGAAAATCTTCTGGTCTGAAAAGATAAATTGCTGATGTACATCCGCGGTTCTACGATCTCGTTGACTACCGTTTTTATAGTGTCCATTTTAATTCCATTACAACATTTGATGTTTCTGCTTTACAATTTTTGACAATGTCGATGATTTCCTTTTTTGTTACATCTGTCAGAAACATACAATTAAGATTCCTTTCTATTGTTCCATTCCTTTCCTCGCTTGTCCTTTGTTTCGGAATCCCTTCTTCTAGTTTGGGACCAATATTGACCAAGTAGTTATTGAACTTTTCAACTGTCTCATCCATATCATCATTATAGGTGTTTCCCACCATGAAATAATTAGGGTAGTCTGTCTTCTTGTTACTTTTCCTGATAATACTATTTAGTATGCCCCAGGTTGCTCGAATATTGTTTTTGTGCTTGTCTAATAGTTGGCTGTAGTTATTCCTTCTTACGCGCTCTTAGGATTGTAGTCAACTTATTTTGTATTTTAAGTCTTATATGTTCTTTCTGATTCTTTAGTCTGTTGAACGTTGAATTTCCTGTATAGTGTGTTCTTCTTTTTGCAAGCATTAGTAAGTCCTTTTATCATCCATGGTTGTTTTTCTTTTGCTTCTTTGACTTTTCTCTCCAGGGACAGTTCTTATCGTACAGCTTCATATAAGTATGTAGAAAGTGTTCGTATGCTTCATCCACGTCTTTGGCACTGTATTTGTACTTTACAGATTTCAATTGTTATGCATTCTAGGATATTGTCAATAGCAACTGACATCTTCTTTACCACTCTGTAATGTAGTTGTTTGTCCACATATAGGGCGACTCCTCCTCCCCCAACGTAACGTAATTTTAGTAGCATATAGTTGTAATATTAAGAAAACAAGTCCTAATATTATGATAAAGAAAACAACTAATAACTAAGTTGTCATTTTTGGAAAATTAGGTTGCAGAAAAAATTATAATGTTGCTAGAATAAACGCAAAATATTATGGGAATAAAATGCAGTTGCATCTGTGATTACGTCTCCCTTTATCACAGGCCCAGGCATTACAGTTTGTTGAAGGTTTTTATGCAATGTATGCAGAGGCTGACATCCGATTAGAAAAGTTAGCCAGGCTGCATTAATTTCTCAATTATTGGACAAAATTCTCCATCCATGTATTGCATCAATCTAATTTTCTTGCATTTTCAAGTGTAAAATGCAAAACACAAAATTCAAAAAAATGAAAACTGACCAAAAAAAGGGCCCTAGATAATGCTGCTCAATTTAATGGCCAGATGAAAAACAATGAAAACCATCATGGCCAGAGCCTGGAAAATAGTACATTTGGCCACCATAAGTAGTAAAATGACATTACAAAGTAGGACAAACATGTCGAAGACAAGCAAAAGCATCAATGCTTTGTTGTAAACATCCAGCAAACACATCGGGAACAGCTTCCCACTGCTACTTCAGTCAAGCACCGATAAACAAACACAATAAAGTATTTATCATGACTACTTTAGAATGTGATCCAGTACAAGAGCTTAGCATTAAGTCTTACTGCAGGTTTTACTATTTAGGTCATAATTTCTTTTGGACTCTGAGAGGTGTTTATGAATATTTTGATGACCATCTTTTAGACAAATGAGCCTCCATTAGAAGCATACTGCAGAAAGCCACTCACTGTGACCACAACAATAAACCAGGTCAGCAAAAAGCGCAGTAATTAGCATGTATACTTGCCATTAGTTTGCACTGTCAAATAATTAATGAGCCCTCTGTACCAAAAACAAAAACAAGGAACCACGTCTATACACTAACTCAACTTGTTTCCTCTGTCCAATCTGCCTTCCTCGGCTTTCCTCTTTAGAACTGAACCTTAAAACAGGGAGCACAATGAAACACAAAGGGTTTCATGTACCCTCTCCGATCACGCAGGCGTGCAGTTTACCTATTTTAGGGCCCTTCTCTCACTTCAGTGCTGAATGACGCTGCAATAAAACAGACAATAGACAAATGGTCAGTGAAGAACAGCCTCTGCCGTGAGCGTTAAATAGTGGCAGTCAGTCATTAAGTCAGTCAATAAGCTTACATTATGGTCACAGCAGCCCCTTTTCCTCTCAGACTGCACCATTCTGCCATAAAAGTGAGCCTAACATCAGCTAGATGTTGTGTGAATTTGTAAAAACAAATAAATATATACTGAGTTGCTACATAGTGTAGACTAACTAAACTGACTCTTGTTTTTACAAAATGACACAATGCTGTTACTTCCTTTGAAACTTGTTTCAACACTATATGGGTCATCGTGAAGAAAAAAGAATGAAAAAGTCTTCAATGATGTCCTTTTTCAAATGTGAAAAAGAATTGGATGTCACCGATGTGGTCAAAATACGCAATTTGATGATCAATACACACAACTGTCTACCCAACCGCATCCGTTCCTAAGAAAGAGACAGTAATAACTAAGCAGTGTAGTGGTCTACACTGGGCTACACATTGTTGTATTCGATCTTCTTCCTAGATAAAAGTGGCTAAATCGCTTTTATTTTGATAAGATGAAATGAAAATCAATTGATAACTGTGCTGGTTAGCTAATGTATTCAAGATATTTAATGATATTGTTTTATTTCAAAATTGCATCTGTCTGAGAGAGAGAGAGAGAGAGAGAGAGAGAGAGAGAGAGAGAGAGAGAGAGAAAATATTACAGGGCCCTATTGTGCTTTTTCCACTTTTCTGACCTATACATGTAGTTAGAATGTAGTATTATCGAGTTAAATGATGCCAATGTTTCAGATAATGAGGTTTGTACATTTGAAAGTGAGCCCTGAAAGAAGTTCGGGATGGCTCTGAAGGCTCCCTGTGACATCACAGTGAGCCGGACTTCCTTATATGGGCGTTCCAAATACAAGCTGTAGACCTACCATCCCCTGTTCTGCTACTGCTAATTGAAACTGACCGCTTCAGAGGTGCACATTCTGGAAGATCTAGAAATCCACGACTTGATACAAAGGGAGGAAGAATGAGCATAATAGGTCCACTTTTTCCTGACACATCTGTCAAGAAATAAGCAAGAATGATCTTAAGACATCAGGTGATTTAATATACTATGAAAAACAAGCTAAAGTATCACTTAAAACAACAAAGTCCCTTTTATTCTGTATGTGACGCTAGCTGGAGTCCATCTTTTCTCCATAGCTGCAATGTCTTGGTGGAATCATTGCCTGTGCTCACTTCTCCACGGTGGAAAGAAATCCAGATGGAAATGCAAAAAGTCTATCTTCAGTTACATATTGCAGCCAATGGCTTTGTAGGACTTCACAAGGTTTGCCACCAGCTGCTTATAATTATTTGTCTTGAAGTTTCCAAGAAACTCTGATGCAAGCATTTTGTATTTATTTTTATTACCGTATTTTCTGCCCTTTGTATGTTCTGTGTGCAGTTTGATGAAGAAGTTAAAAAAATGATTTATGTATAATTGACTGTAGGTCTTAGAGCCGACTAACATTAGAGCTTGGGAAGCCGTGTTAAAGGCTCAGACAGTCGCCTTCATGTCCAATAACCATCCTTCTGAGGTCCATTAGATTGTACCTTGAAGGACTAGAACAGACACCTACAGTCTCTGTGTTTCTGATATGCTACGCTGTCTTGTCTCCATGCAGTTTCTATTCTTTCAACATCATAAGCTATGCACACAGGAGTTGGAGCCATGTGTTCTCTCTTTGCTCTGCAAACACAACTGGCTGGACCTCACTCCTCCCAAACACCGTTGGCTTTTCTCGGGGTGACCCCCTACTGCTGCCCCACTCCATCAAGACTAATGGGTTGTGACTCTTAAGTGTGTGTGCACACATACACCACTACACGGAGAGAAATAATGGCTTTATCTATCTGTCTCGACAATCTCTGCGACCCCTATTACCCTTTTATTTGGCTGAGCACTATCCCAGAAGCAGCACTGGAACAAGGCCATTCAAATAAATAGCAACTCTGTCCATCCATAATGCCATTTGCCTGAGTCATGTTTGGAGTAGCAAAACATCCTGACAACTTCTTCACCACCTGCTCCCATCAGGATCTCAATTTCCCCCTCAGCATGCTGAACGGCCCAAGCAGTCATTAGTGAAGCCTGTGCGGAAATGCATTGAGTTCAACATCCAGTTGTCGTCCCAAAAAGTAATATGTATAATATGTATGAGTAAAATAATTGCTCTGTAACTTTATTTACAAACTGCCACCACAGAGGTGATCTCCACCAGTTATATTCTCTTTGTCAACATACGTCACCTGTATTAAATACATTATTATTACCAGATATGAAGCATATGTTTTGTTTTCCACTGGAAACAGGTGATCTGCACATGGTGCTCCAAGGCTGGGGCGTGCTCCAAGGCTGGGGCATACACCAAAGCCTCTTGAAGGGCGTCCCTTCCCCATCCTAAATAAATCCAAACTGTCCTAACTGAGTATATTGTATGCAAGTCTTGGAGCAGAAGCGCTTGTCTGTGTAGCATTATAGAGTGTGCATACAGTGCATATGCTGTAGAAAAAATGGTAAAATGCTAAAGCTACTTACCATTGAGAGACGTCTTTAAGTAACCTCTTTTCTTGAGAAACGTCGGACTGTCCAGTTTCTACTTCTGGATTAGATTCTGATGGAACACATATGGCTGTATGTTAAAAGCCGACATTTTCAAAAAGAAAATGTTATCAACATAACATTTTGTTATCAACTTGGTTTTGCAACTAGCGGCACAACACCAGAAGTCCTTCTAAGCACTCGACAGTGGGACCAACCACAAATTTAAATCCTCATCATCTCTGGCTTGTCATGTATATTTTAACTAATAATAAAAAACCTACTTTCTCTATCCTTTTTTCTTTCCAGTCATAAATGGCATCATTTCATGAAAGGAATTATCATGTAGCCTTACAGGATGCTGTAGTAGTGTGTAAACTCAATATATCAAGCTTTGGAGTCGAGTCTGTGAGCCAAGATGGCCGACTAAACAAACAATGCTATAGTATAACGTACCAGAACATATGTACAACTAAGAAAAATGTATGCTAATATTTTCACAATAAAAACGAATCCTACGAAAACGGGAGCGTTTAGGTCACACAGACAAATCAGTGTCTTACTAAATCATAAATACATAGATTGATATACAGATAGATAAATAGATAGCTACAGCATAATTGTAGTGAGTATATTTAATTTAAATTCAAATAGCTGTGAATAAAATGGGCAAGGGGGGAGATAAGCCACCCACAGGTGATGAAAAGTGTGTGTGTGCCAGTTCAGGCATTGTAAGGATAATTTCACCAAAAAGACTCTTGTAGACACACATTGTTTAATTTCAATATCAAACGGCTGTGAAGAAAAGCTTTTTAAATAGCAGGCTAATTGTTATAATGGTCTCTTCCAATGCATCCCTCTCTGCCTCTCTCTCTCTCTCTCTCTCTCGCTTTCTCTCTCTCGCTTTCTCTCTCTCTCTCTCTCTCTCTCTCTGTGCTCTGTCACTTCTCCTTTCACACTGTATTCTAATGACCTGCTCCCATCTTTTTGTCTCGTCTTTTTGCATGTGCATGCAGATTTGTGAGTGACTGGTTAATGAGAAGTGCTTTTTCCTGCAACAGACAAAAGGCGAGAATGCCTCAGTGACAAACACTTACAAACATTTTCTGTATTTTGGGAATTTAGGAGCTGAAATATAGAAAGATTCAGCAAAGATTGATGTATAGGAGCAACAATTACAATAGTCACAATATGCCATTCATCCCACTCTATTTTCTATCCCGCTAGTGCAGAAATACATACGTCACCTGTCTCTTCTTATTGTCACAAAACACACACACATCCCCACGTGTGTGTGTATGTGCACTGTAGACTAAAACTGATCAAGTTAAAAATAAAAGTGACACGAGTCACTCAATCACGTTTTGTAACGCTTGCTATGTATTATGTTTTTAGAAAAATACAGTTCAGTTTTGTGTCAGTAAAGCAAAACAATAGAAGGCTACAGCAAGTCATTGATTTACGTTTTGTGGTTACAATCCAAATCCACTCCCATAAATTCCCTCAAAATGCACACATGGAAATTCAACAAAAATAAATCAAATTTTAAGAGGCCACTTGCGGACGTGCAGGCTGATTGATGGAGGAATTATTTCAAGGATGCACAAAAACTGACAAAGACAAAAAGCCAAACAACCTGAAAACCCAACGTGCTAACTAATAATGACAGAATATGACACATATTGGGGGGCGGGTGTGGGGGGGGGGGGGGGGCACACAAAAGGATTGATTTGTCTGAAAGCAGAAAAGTGGGCCTGGTTAGAACTGATAAAACTAACAAGAAACAGGTAAAAGTAAAAGTACAAAATATTTGGAGTACTCAATGTTCTGTTCAGGGTCTTTCATTCAGAAGTCAAGTACAAGCAGGAAGATTGTTTGGGTTTTTTACACTTTTGCACACAAAGAGCATTATCAAAACATTTTAACATGGAAGCTAGGCCAGTAGCCCAAACAACGGTCATCTAACTTGACTGGCAAATTACCTTTAGAGCGTGGAAAGTTCCAGTGCTGTTCCAGAAAGCAAAAATGTTACCACAAAACCTGGTTTTACAGTTTTACTATTATAGTTTGACATGCAGAAAACTATTTGAAATGCATTAAATACATGTAAATAATGAATAAACTCTCTTTTACCTTCATTGAAGATGTGACTGTATCCAAATACACCAGGGAAGGGGGTGCCACATCGTGTCTTTGAGCCCTGTCTCCAGTGAAGGTCAAATTAATCTTAATTTTTAATTTAATTTTTAATCTTTAATTTAATCTTAATTTATCTCCTTCATTCGTCATACACATGTATTTACAATTATTTTATAGCAAAGCTAAGAATGTAAAACTGCAAAAATATGTTTTGAGTTTATCTTAACACAGAGTTCAACACAGCCAGGCAACATAGCTGACTTGCCATTTGCCATTTTGTTAGCATGCTAAGTATGCCAACAAGGACATTTGTGATAAAAATACATGAAGAAGACGGTTGGACTCAATACCAAGTGTCATAAAGGTTTGGAACTGGAGTAAATTCCTACATTTCAGAGTTTAGAATTGTTTTGTAGCAAAGCTAAGAATGTAAAAATACAAAATATGTTTTGCGTTCATCTTAACACAGAGTTAAACACAGCCAGGCAACCTGCCATTTTGTTAGCATGCTAAGAATGCTAACAAGGACATTTGTGATAAAAATACATTAAGAATACAGTTGGACTTAATACCTCAAAAAGTGCCATAAAGGATTGAAACACTCCAATTTATCTGGAGGAAAATCCAACATTTTATTGTTAGATGGTCAGTCATTCCCTTTTTTTCTTGCCATATAGAAGCACATTACATATCTAGTACTATCTAGTACAATGGCGTTCAATTGATGTCCGCGAGGGCATAGTGCCACAATTTGTTCCGAACACTGTTTGTATGCAGGCAGGGGAGGCAGTACGTACTCCAGAACCTGGAACACCTGTAGGAATTAGTTGCACCAGCTGCCGAGGTTTGACCAACCTCCATTTCTGCAGAATAGCTTTAAATTGTTGACCCATTTTGTGGTCCCCGAAACAGGTCATTTTGTATAATTCTGAAATAAATTTTTTAGTTTTGAGTAACTTTACCTTTTTTTTTAAAAAAACCTCTGCTACTTTACCACATACCTCTATACTATTTCGTAGCTATTCATTGGATTTGAATGACATCATTTTCGATAAATAACTGGAAAAAACACAACAATATGAGCACTCTGTTGTATGCTAACTGGAAAATTGATGCAAACCAAGGCAAAATGTTGGCATGCATTTTCAACATTAACCATAAAACTATGCTAACTGGGGCGGATGCTAACCGAGATTTCATTGTATGCACATATACCGCACATGTTTATATTTTACATTTATATATACAGGGGCGCTGAAAAATATTTCCCTATTTTTAAGTACTTTCATTTACAGACTTGCAGGTTCCAGGTGAAGAGAAAATGGCCAATCTGAAATATATATTCTTTCATTCATTTTCTACCGCTTATCCTCATGAGGGTCGCGGGGGGTGCTGGCGCCTATCCCAGCTGTCTTGGGGTGAAAGGGGGGTAACCCCTGGACTGGTGGCCAGCCAATCACAGGGCACATGTAGACAAACAACCATTCCCACCCACATTCATACCTATGGACAATTTGGAGTGGCGAATTAA
Source organism: Doryrhamphus excisus (assembly GCF_030265055.1). Classification (NCBI taxonomy): domain Eukaryota; kingdom Metazoa; phylum Chordata; class Actinopteri; order Syngnathiformes; family Syngnathidae; genus Doryrhamphus; species Doryrhamphus excisus. Next base: position 8,662,681 of record NC_080474.1, read on the forward strand.
CATAGCATGTTTTTGGAATGGGGGAGGAAACCGGAGTACCCGGAGAAAACCCACCCCCAATGCAGTCACTACTAATTAGGGTCTTTTCTCCATCGGCCAAACATTACCAACCATAGTAGTACAGTACCTGGGTGGGGTAGTGACCTTTATGAAAAAGACGTTATTATAAGAATGGGGGAGGAAAACGGAGTACCCGGAGAAAACCCATGCATGCACGGGGAGAACATTCCACACAGAGATGGCCGAGGGTGCAATTGAACTAGGGTCTCCTAGCTGTGAGACCTGCGTGTTAACCACCCGTCTGCTGTGCAGCCCTCTGGACTATATAATTTCAACAAAATAATGTCTATTTAGAATCTATATATACATAGACACACACATACATACATATAATATATATAGAGTATGCATACACAGTAAATGTGCAGATGGGTGCTTAGGGAAATGCAATTTAGACGTGATATATTATGGTATTACTTATTCATGCAACATTTGCATAGGTCAGAATAGAAACACAACAGGAGCTCCAGGATATGCATCAGTGTGGCTGCACACAAACAAGCACCCTGGGCATTTGGGGGTAAAGTGCCATGCTCAATGGCAAGCGATAGTAGAATGAATCAGAACCTCTCAGCAATGCAAACATCCGGAAAGAAACCACTGAACTCCATGAGAGCAACAAATCCAAATAAGAAAGGAACAATGTGGACTTCGTCCTGTGCTGCTGCTTATTCTCAATTGGAAAGGAAAAAAAGATGATAGAGGGCTAATCAATGTGAAGATGGAAAAGAAATGAAGTCATAAGAAAGTGAAAAGCTCACACAGAGCTCTTTTTCTGAAAAAGAGGATAAAAATCAAGCTGCCCATGCAATAAAATATATTGAGCAATCATATGTCTTGGCTTGTCTGTGGCCTTCAAGCACTTCCACGCTAAGTGATTACATTAACTGACCAGTCAGCCGACATCAATAACACACACACTGCGCCTGTTTTGTAAGCATGGTCCGATTTAGTGTGTGTTGTGCTGTCCACCTGGGTGAAGGACGGAGAAGAGACTGCAGAAAGCGAGATGAGCAAAGGTCAAGTAGTGCAAAGAAGAAGAAAGTGTCAGGACAAAAAGGCTCTCTTCTTGGTTTCCTGTTGACTGCAGTCATCGGCTTCTACTCTGACGTTTTATTTGCCTATAAAAACGGCAAAACCAAACACACACACAACTCTTTCTGTATTCTTCTAATTAGGGATGCACCGATCCATCCACACCTATCAGTATCGGACAGTTACCGTGAAAAAGCACACGATTGGCTAATGTAGATAAATACCCAACTCATATGCTGGAGCCTATCCCAGCTGACATTGGGTGAGAGGAGGGGCCCACAATAAACATTTCTGCAGTGTGGAACTTACCCGTTTGTGAGCGTAATATAATAGAGTTCCTTGTTGTTTTATCTTGGCAGTGTACTTCCTGTGGTGGCTATTGTATCATCAATGTAATGTCAAGGCAGCTGAATGACACCTCATCAGCCTTTTTATTAGACACAGGGCACTAGAGAACGTCTTCTAGGCAGAATAGCTGAAAACACAGCATGAAAGCTCCAACACTCACTCACACAGACCTTTTCCTAAAAACTGCTTATACATAACCAGAACGTCACTGCCTTCTACCGCCCACAGTCTAAACAGCAACTCGGAATTACACAATTTACCTGTCCTACGGTAACATTACTGACACCTACTGACCAGCGTAAGATGCTAAATATTACGTTTTTCAATGCATTTTCTGAATGCATTGAAAAGTGCAAAGTACATTTGTAAGAGCAAAGAGTTAATAATGCAACAAACAATGCGAGCCTAAATGCAAAGATGTACTTTGCCCAAACCAAACCTTTTTTTAATGATTTGTCTGTGTTTTAGGTGAAGGACAAACTTTTGTGTGGCCTGTAAAATAAATGTTTATTTCCCTCCAGCAGACACCCTGTTAAAAGGTAAACTGCTGTATACCATTCAGCCTGTAAACATTGTGAGGGCTGCTTCAACTGTGTTTTATCACAAATGTAGAGTTACCTGCGTCTGCTTGGTAAATATAGTACAGTTATGATAACGTCTTTTTCATAAAGGTCACTGCCCCACCCTTCAGGTACTGTACTACTGTGGTTGGTAATGTTTGGCCGATGGAGAAAAGACCCTAATTAGTGGTGACTGCATTTGGGGTGGCTGCATGGTGGACGTGTGGATTTTCTCCGGGTATTAAGGGCTCCTGTACTTTAACTTGAATACTACTTGTTTTAGTAGTATTGCCACTCCCTGAGTGTGCGTACAATACTGAAGTGAAGTGAGAAAAATGATTTAAATCCAGTGTCGCAACCAAAATGAATTAAAACCTAAAGAGAAAATGACATTTAAATAGAAGATACAAGATATAAGCTCCTTCCCGTTATTATGAATATGACTATTAGGAATAAAATAGTTTCATCGTTTGGATTGTGCGAACAAATGGATGCTTGCCGTGAAATGGATCTGGGTGTAGAGCTGAAACAGCTGAGAGAGATTAAATGGAGTATCTGTAGAAGAATGGTTCATTAATATGTGTGTGTGTGTTTGTGTTTACGCTTATTATCCATGTGGGGTTGCTAGGATACGACAACGCCAGCTGAGGAGCAAGCGCGGCACTCAACCTTTCTTGCCCGCTTTCATTTATTAAACACACGTGGAAAAAGCATGGGCAATAACATACACAATTTGGATCTAGACATGCAAAAACAACACAAGCACATGACCCCACACCACGGCTTATGTTAACATGCGTTTGTTGCAGCCTCAGCCATTGGCTTCCTCTCCTCCCACACATACATCGCTGCAAGCCTCCAGTATGTTAGATCTCACCATAAAGCCTCATAATGATCGTTCATCCCATAGCGCAGCACACACACGCACAGTCATGTGTGTTCTGCGATAGTTTGCAACTAACACTTTAAACCACAGCAAAAAGCACACAAACACACGCTGGCTCCATTGTGTGGCAGGATATCAACTGACCATGAACCATGAACCATGCATATGGTCATTAAACGAGTCATGATGTTTTCATGTCTTTTGTGAGTTAGAGATGAATGGGAAACAAAAAGAGAACGCGAAGCTCTGATCTTCATGGGGAGGGGCGGGTCATATTTTCATGAGCGAAAACCAGGACACGGCCCGACAATGAATACTCAAATGATACTCGTAGTTTCCTCATACTTGCCTTATAATTTTAATTATAAAGTCAATTTGAAGTATGCATCCTCTGTAAGAGGGCTGCATGGTAATAAGAGGTTAGAGCGCATGCCTCGCAGCTAGGAGACCCGTGTTCAATTCCACCCTCAGCCATCTCTGTGTGGAGTTTGCATGTTCTTTTCTCCGGGTAGTCCGGTTTCCTCCCACATTCCAAAAACATGCCAGGTTAATTGGCCACTCCAAATTGTCCACAGGTATGAATGTGGATGGGAATGTTTTTTTGTCTATATGTGCCCTGTGATTGGCTGTCCACCTATCCAAGGTGTACCCCTCCCAAAGACAGCTGGCTCCAGCACACCCGTGACCCTCGTGAGGATAAGCAGTAGAAAATGAATGAATGAACATTATTACAAGCCTCTAGACGTGAAGTAGCACCCCTATAGTCACCTTTATTTGAGGTGTTTAAGGTGAGAGTGCTGGATGTTGAGGGACTGTCTTGGCTGGCACATCTCTTCAACATTGCGTGGAAGTTGGGAACAGCATCTTTGGATTGGCAGACCAGGGTGGTGGCCCCCGTCTTTAAGAAGGGTGACCGGAGGGGTCACAGGGGGGATCACACTCCTCAGCCTCCTTGGGAAAGTCTATTCCAGGGTGCTGGAGAGAAGGGTACGACCCTTGGTCGAACCTTTGTTACAAGAGGTCCAATGTGGTTTTCGTCCTGGTCACGGAACACTGGACCAGCTCTACACCCTTACGAGGGTGCATGGGAGTTTGCCCAACCAGTCTACATGTGACTTGTAGACTAGGAAAAGACATTCCACCATGTCCCTCATGGCGTCCTTTGGGGAGTGCTCCTGGAGTACAGGTTTGGTGGCGCACTCCTTCGTGCTATCCAGTCCTTGTACAAACGGGGCAGGAGCTTGGTTCGCATTGCCAGTAGTAAGACGAGCCTGTTTCTGGTGAACGTTGGCCTCCACCAAGGCTGTCCTTTGTCACCAATTCTGTCCACAATTTTCATGGACAGAATCCCCCCCCCCCCCCCCCGCTCACGTGCTTCAGAGTTCCGGCCTACGATCAAGCGCAAAAGGGCTCCCACTCCATGTAAGCATGCCGATCTCCCACCGCCCTCTTCCGGATCCCTGTTGCCTCACGTGCAACATGAAGAGGAGCACGACACATGTTCCCCTCCTGTGCCCAAACCACGCAGCCCCAAGGGTTCCCAAAACCCGGCTCCTATGCCAAGCTGCGTGATGCCACAGATTCCTCCAGTCCCCAAGCCACGCAGCTTCAAGGTTTCCCAAACCCCGGCTCCCGTGTCAAGCTGCGTGACGCCACAGATACCTCCTGTGCCCAAACCATGCAATCCGAAGGGTTCCCAAACCCCGGTTTGCCAAGCTGCGTGTCACCCTGTATTCCTCCAGTGCCCAAGCCCCGCAGCCCCAGGGGTTCCTAAGACCCAGCTCCTGTGCCAAGTTGCGTGGCACCCCGGATTCCTCCTGTGCCCAAGCCGCACAGCTTCAAGGTTCCACAAACCGTGGCTCCCGTGCCAAGCTGCGTGGCGTCCCGCATTCCTCCTGTGCCTACGCACAGAAAGATTGAAGTGCAGGATTGAAGCTCAGGTTCGAGCCCCAGCAACCCCTGGCTCTCGTGCCCAGCGGCTTGATGCTCCAGACCCCTCCAGAGCCCAAACCCCATCTGAGGACCCTTGTATCCCCGGTCCGTCACGGCAGCAGAGCAGGCAGAACTCAAGACCTTCCTCCAGGTCCCTCTCCTCCCTTCCCTGGTCCCACGTCCAGCGGCATACTACGTCTGGAATCCGCCTTTGGAAGGGGGGGGGCGAGTATGACCAGCCGTGTGTCAGAGGACACACACCTCGTCCGTTGAGTGCAGGGATGATGCCCTCTGCTGGTCGCCCGAGGAGGAACAGCCCTTCGGACCTCCAGCACAACCGGTTCTTCTGGCTAACATTCCTCTTCCTCTGCTCCACAGTCCAGCCAAGACCCAGGACTTGCTCTTCCTGTTCCGGTGTCTGCTCTCCCACGGCGGGATGCCACACCTCCTCCAGTGTCCGCTCTCCCATGGCGGGATGCCACGCCTCCACCGTCACCTCCTCCACGGCGGCCCGGCCTCCCCGGTCAGGCCCACCGTCCTGGCTGCCCCCCAGAGGGGTCCATCCATGGCTTCCACTGGGCCTGCTGTCCTGGGCAATTATCAGGCAGAGGAGCCTTGTCCCCTTCAGGCCGCTCACCCTTCAGGCCGCCCTCCTGCGTGGCCCTGCCAACCGGGCTGACCTCCGGAGTGGTCCGGTTAGCAACCCACCTCCGGTCCCCCTGCCTCCCATCCCTCTTTGTCTTTGGAATTTTTGGACATCTAGGATTCCTCCTTGAGGGGGGGACTGTCACGATCGGGCTTCACCCCCCCGTGACAGCTTGTTTAGTTCCTTCTTTGCCTCGGTTCCTAGTTCATACCCTTATTTTGTATTTACTTCCTGTGTCGCTCTGTTGTTTGTTGCTTTCAATTATCTCCCACACCTGTTTCCTATTGTGTTGCCTATTTAGTTCAGGTGCGCGCTCCCTTCTTTATCGGTTCATTGTCATTTTTGAGTTGGTCATGCCAGTGGCTTGCTCTGCTGCATAGCACCAATAAATACTTTTTTACCTGCAATTGGGTCGTCATCTCTGCATCCTGGGGTCGAACCGTAAAGCTCCCAAGCCGGAACGTGACAGACGGTTTGAGTGTGAAGTTTCTGGGATGAGAGTGAGCACCTCCAAATCAGAGGCTATGGTTCTCAGTCGCAAAAGGGTGGAGTGATCTCTCTGGGTTGGGAATGAGGTCCTGTTTAAGTATCTTCTTGTTCAGTGAGGGAGGGTGGGAGCATGAGGTTAACAGACGGCAGTAATGCTGTCACTGTACCGGACCGTCGTGGTGAATGCTAAGCTCTCAATTTACCGGTCGATCTATGCTCCCACCCTCAGCTATGGTCATGAGCTTTGGGTCATTCCCGAAAGAATGAGATTGCGGATACAGGCGGCTGAAAGGAGTCTCCTCCATAGGGTAGCTGAACTCACCCTAAGAGATAGGGTGAGGAGCTCAGTCATTCGGGAGGAGCTCAGAGTAGAGCCTCTTTCCCTTCACATCGAGAGGAGTCAGTTGAGGTGGCTTGGGCATCTAGTGCGGATGCCTCCCGGACGCCTCTCCCATGCTCAGCTGGGAGAAGGCCCCGGGGCAGACCTAGAACACGCTGGAGGGATTATGTCTCACAGCTGGCCTGGGAATGCCTTGGTGTCCTCCCGCTGGAGCTGGAGGAGGTGGCCGGGGACCAGGAAGTCTCGGCTTCCCTACTGTGACGGCTGCCCCCGTGACCAGGACCCGGATAAGCAGAGGAAAATGGATGGGAATGAATGGATGGATGGATGGAGGTGTGTATGTAAGCTGGTGGTATCCTCCTTCTTCATTTGCACTCCTATCCAATAAACGTGACATTTCAGCTTGTTGCTGTTCATGGGCTCATCTTGTTCATTCTGTTTAAGAGAAAACGAGTCGTACATTCTCTCCTTAGCAGTGAATGAAGATTATATGTAAGTGTAGATAAGAGGGGGAATTTACTGGACTCCACACCCACTGTATATTGGCCTGGCTGTTACTTAAACTAAAATAATTAGTAGTCTACTAAATATTTTATTCCTATTTGTAGACTCAATATCAGAGGACCAGCCAGGATACCACTCATGGTGTGTTAGCATTAGTGTCAATACTCGTGTTACTGTTGAGAGCTGTGTGCAGAGCTTGTGCAAACTGGGATGCACACTGAAAGGATCAGCAAATGTTTCATTAAATACACATTGTAGTACCTTAGTTTTATTCTGCAATACAATGTCGCAATGCCAGTAATCGCACACAACTTGAGTGACCAAATACTGTCCATTTAGGCTGAATATTATTACTCCAGTGCCAACGGCAAGCATATTTACAAAACATCCTCAAGAGCAGTGATGAGCTCAAACACACACTCACTGTGAGAACAGAATGGTGAGAACAGAACAACCTGAGAGACAGAGCCTCCACAGGTGATCACATCTGTCTGGGGAGGAACACTGAGGAGTGACCATCCATGACCTGTCTGGACAAACAGAAACATGACATTGCAGCAAGCTCATTATCACCTGGCTGCACATGCACCATTGACCATCCAGGAAGACACACACACATACACACCTGGCTCAAGCACTAGTTAGTTCAAGGGTGACCGAGCAATGCTTGACCCACATCTCCAGGATTGTTCGTGTGCATATATTTACAAGTGGATGTAGCCCTGCTATTGATTCTCTCAGCATGCTGCACACGGCTGACTGAGCAGCTACAGGAAAGAGGAAATGAGAGGACTTTGAGTGTGACAGTGAAGACAGCATTTAAACGAGTAAATGGTTGGGTTTGTGTGTGATCGCCGGCCGTATTTCCCTGTCTGTCTGTGAAGTTGCATGGGTCAGCAAGTTGGACTGTGTACAGCATGAGCAGGAAGTGGAGCTTCTACCTCCTTATCCTCATCTGTTTGCTGCTGGAGGTTCTGTGTTGATCAGAGGGACTGGATGGGGACCTATTATGCTCATTTACGCCCCTTTGTGTTGAGTTGTGGACTCCTATAGAGCAGCCACACACAATAACCAGCACAGAAAGCTTTCTAGTTCTTCCAGAATCTGCACCTATTCAGTTGTATGTCTTTGGATTTCGTGGCTGCGAAAATGGTATGTTTTAATGTATTCCACCTACGACACGCCCATTCTGCTGTGGTTGGTCAAACTTCCGAGTGCATAGAAAGAGTTTCGGTTTGTGCCGGAGTTGATAGACGGTATGGGAGTTGTTAATAAATGTTGATTTTACCCATAAACAACTAAACAAGTCAGTGTTTGCCAAATTTTTGAAAAAACTGTGAAACAATTTTTTACGAGGTATTTTTCATGTATTTAGACGAGCTATCTGCATGCCCCACAGCCATAAAAGTTTAATCAGCGGCAAAAAGAGAAGAGTAACATATGACAACATATGTTTCATTTGCCACCCAAGGCTGAACATGTCCAAAGTCTGGAACGGCTAGCGTTGTATGTCAATGTCTAGATATGTCTGTAAACCAGCTGGAAAATTATTTAACATCCAGCTTTGTTTTTTAGGCAGAATCGCTAAACAGGACAGTGGGTCAGCACCTGTAGGTACATATACACATTTAGTACGTATATACATATATATATATATATATATATATATATATATATATATATATATATATATATATATATATATATATATATATATACATCCAGCACAATTCCAGCAGAAATTGTTGACTTTTTTTGTGTGTAAATATGCCCCCCCCCAATTCTCTCTTATGAAATGACTTTTAAAATGAAACATAACCATGGAATGTAATCTACTCGCAGGTAGCCAGTAGAAGTAAAATATTGATGTACACTAGTATACAGAAAAGTTGGATGTGAGGATGTGAGGGAGCATTTTAATGTGCACATTAATGATAAAAAACCAATGCCATGTAGGTCTGTATATTGTACGAAAAGCCATATAAGCCTTGTGTTATAGGTGACAAAGCAAGTTAATGTAATATAATAATAATATTTCTCATTAGGAAAATGGCCCCTGGCTGCACTTTGAACACCCCTGCTTTACAGTATTTCTTTTTAGGAAGGCTCAACAGTAAGACTTTTGAATAGGGTGATTTTTTTTTTTTAGTGAAGTATAGTGTAGCACCGTTCATCTCTACTGAAAAATGGCAGCACCTTACTTTCATCTTATGCACTCATCTTGAGGTGTTCAAAATCAGGAGCACCGCACCTCAACGTCTGGGCCAGGGAGCACGGAGCCTGGCGGGCACTTTGCTGAGGAGATCCGTCAAGTCTGAGAAACAGACAGGCGAGACCGCACGGCCGTTGTCGCCTCTACTCTACGATAAATATTCTGTTGAAGAATGACACACACATACGCAGTGCAACGTGTATTTAAAAGAGCTGCTCCATAAGGACGGTACTAAAACAATGAAACATGTAAATGATTTAGCTGTTAACTGAGTTGAAGTCTTAACTCAGAGTTTTTCATACAAAGTTTCCAAATCTCCAACCTTTTTCAACATTTGTTTCTTCGTATGAATGTAAGTTCAGTATGGTGGATCATAGAAGCACAATCCACCCATCCAAGCATTAGATAAAAGGCATATTAAGACTATTTTCATGCAGCAATTATTGTACAGGAGCCAGATATGCTAAATGTGCTATATGGAGTTGTTAGTGGGTGCTTTTATTTATTTCAAGTCATGTAACTTTGCACTTTGGACTTGATATGCAAAGCGCGTAGGCGGGATCAAACCAATGCAGGCAAACCTTCAAGTGAGTCACTGACTGGTCACTGAATTAAGATGGAAAGCGAAGAGAATGCACAAGCTGAAACATTAAGACTCTAAGAAGAAAGGGGGCATAGCAAATTGAGACGTGGCAAGGGGAGAGGGAAGGAAATAAAGCAAAAACAGAAAGAAAGAAAGCTGGATGAATAAGAAAGACAGCCAAAGAGTAGAGTAAATCAGTGACGAATTGCCTTTGAAAGAAAGGAGCGTGCTGGGAGTCCAGTAAAAACAAACTGGACTGAGGCATTTATTTACACTATGCATTCCTATTAAGTCAAATAGGCCACTTTAATGGGCTTGACATTTAAGCAGTACAATTAGATGCTGAAAAGCTCCAGTAAGTGGCCTCCAGGATGTGTGTGCTAACTGTAGGTGAAAACACACTTGCCATACACACGCACAATCACGTGTACGTGTGCCAATGCGGCCGACGACGCTTCTTCAAATGTCAGTTTGAGAAGACGCTCACACGAGACACACGTGTGTTTGCTCACTTGCTTCCAGTTTGTCATCTCATCTCTCTGTGCGCTCCTCTGCACCGCGCTTTGTCCAAACACAACAATCTGGAAGGCTTCATCCAGTCTGTGGATGTTAACAGGCTGCGGCATGACACAACGCTTGCAGAGGTGTGTGGGTGTCGCTGGGATGGAGGGAGAGCAGCGGCACAAGTAGAAGACATGAAGAAGAGGGGAGAGGAAAAGACGGGTGGAAAGTGATTAGCCTGATGGGCTCCAGGATGGAACGAGGAGATTGGATTTGCCACCATATGTGTGTGTTAGGGTTGGCTATCGTTCATATGTGAGCCAACATCGGTGGCGAATCGGTACTTTTGAAACAGTAAACGTAGCCGTACTTACAACTGGAAAAAATACAAAAGTCATTTATATAGGTTGGCAAAAAAGAACATCAGACACCGATAGCTACCAAGCTTTTTGGTGTGGTTACCGCCGCCATTATCGCTAGCGTGCATGGAATGCAGCTCACCACTGTCCAAGCAGGGAACTCCCGGTGTGTATACATTTTAAGCAGTAATAAACTCTCACGCCCGAGAGGATGAAACTCAATCCAGAGCAGGTGAAAATCATTTCTCACACTTGTGTTTTGATTCCACGCCTATGTGTGTGTGTTTCTAGAAATATAAGTGCACATGACTGTTTATGTGTCTTTGTAGGCTATTTTGTGTACGGGTGGAGGTGTCTGGGTCAAAGCCGACCTCTCCAGGGACATATATGTATACTGTATATGTGTGCGTCCAGGTTTCATGGTGTAACACGGAGCAGATCTCCTGTTGAAAAGATCCATTAAATACACATCTCCGCACTTTCCCACTGAAATGTAAGCGTCTATGAAAAATAAGCTTCTATAATTGGACACATGGAACAGTTTCTCTCATCCAACAGAGACATGGAGGATAATGGCATGGATATTAAAAATGACTGAGGTGCTTTAAGTTTAAAATGATCTGATCTATGAAATTAAACCTATTGACAGGTAACACAAGTTTTATATTTAAAATAAAATTCAAAAATGTAGATAACCAACCCATTTTCATCCGCAAGTTGTGTGTAAAATCATTTGAAAACAGTAGAGTGAAGAATGTCGGAAAAATACATTTAGATTGAACAGTGCAAGCTATTGTTAGCGTACCTGTCAGTCGTGTTTACGTTCCCTTGTCTCTGGTTCTCTGGACTACGTCTTAGTGCTGCTGCATGACCGTGTGCGTACGTGTCTGAATATTCACGATATACATCATTTAGCTCAACAGGGAAGAAACACTAACACAGCTTAAAGTGAAACGACACAGAGGCTGTCACTGCTGATGATTTTTATGTAGTTAAACATATCTTAACATCATACATTAAAAGTAATTTTGATGCCACACTGTCTGCTAATAAGAATAGTATGTCTGTTGTTGCCATGGCGAACAATGGATTACCTACAATACATTAGTTATGTATGATACTGGTGGACCAGCTGTCATGTTGGCAACATGACGTAAAAATGTCCGTCTTTGAAAGTAACTTGGAATATTTATTCCATGACGTGATATGAATTTATTTCCAAAAGTCTATATTCGTCATTCCATAGTGTGTTTAGCTGCATGTATGTTTTTGTCCGATACGATTTCAGTTTCCATGTGTTGCCATGTCAGTCGAATCTGCCCAGGGCCTTCAGAATGAGGGGTGCGGGCCCTTGTCACTTAAACACTATTAGTAATGAGGCAATTTGTATCTCGATCCAAATCCCCCACCGAGGACCTCTTTACATCTGGCCGGTTCATTTAGTCGAATAAACCTTAAAAGTATGAAATTGTGCTTTCAAACTTTTGGATTGAATTCTGCCAAAGACCCAATTAAACTAACCTGTGCTTGCATGTTTACCACTTTGTGTCTTAATCCAGTGACTTACCAGCGAATAACACTTAGCAGCTGTACCAACAGACCCACAGACATTCAGAAGTCTCCAGTGGCTCAATTACACTAAATTTGTGTTGACAGTCATATTTGGTGCGTCTGTGTACTGATGATTATTCTGAACAGGCTTTCTGGGTTTTGTGAGTGTAAAAACTTGTGCCCTCAACCCAAGACTTTGCTCAAACGTGGTCTGGCTGAAGTGACAAGACTTAGTCGAAGTTTTTGCCCCAATTTTCTGTAAAATCGTTTAATACTTGAGCACACAGTCAGAGATGACAGTTAGATGTACGTCAACAAAAAGATCCTCATTGACAACTGATACTGCTGCTCTCTGAGTGCTGCTTTGTTGGTTGAGTTGGCATGATGACAACAAAACTACGCAGACTCATCTAAGTGATCTAACTTTGTGCAGGGGCGGCACATGTTCCAATATAAGCATAGACCTTTGGTTACCAGTTCGGGAGTTCTGCATTGCACAGAATAGACCTCCTTCTGTACAGTCATAGGCTTCTATCTATGTATTACAATTACATGAAGTGAAAAGTCTTCAGGCCCACATAAACCATGGAAGGACATCCATGCAAAAAGAAAGCCTGGCAGTAACTAACTTAGAAATTCGGCTCGTCAGAACCCGGTGTGCTTTGATGTGTCGCCCACCTCAATAAACCACAACCACAAGAAACAATGAACACAAAACAGAGCTACAAAATAAAACAGCAAGTGACAGGATCATCTTATATTGAGCACATACGTAGAATAGTGACCAAATAGTAATCTTCACATTAAGGTTTAAATCTGTCATCGACATGCAGATTACAGAAAGTGACGGGAGGTGAAGAAAGAATGACCGCTTGTATTTTCAGGTCAGGCTAATTCCTGGAAGACTATGCTCTTTAGCGTGTTCCTAGAATGATAAAAAGCATGCTCTCATTTTTTCCTTAATTGACCTTTCCTGCAATGATCGGACCACCTTTTCGCCAGACTCACGGCGATAGACTTAATGTAATTGAAGAAGGAACACGGTTATATCAAGGCGCCTCTGTCTTGGAGAGAAGTAATTAAGCTCATTTGGATGCACCTTATTGCATTGCAACCATCCAATCCACCTTTGAATATCCCCACTATCACGTCACAACTATACAAACCATCACAAATATCCAAAAACACAATATAACAGCGAGTGCTGTAACACAATTGGGGCTGAATGCCATCACTACCAAAGCAAGAAACTCGCGGTGTCAAGAGAAACCCAACATGAAATGATGCAAGAGATTGGATCCATATAGAAATGTTTGTCTCATAATTGTCAATTTTTGAGAGCAAATAAACCACAGTTGTGATAATAATAATAATAACAATGACATAATGTGTAACTGTCAATATAGTGATATACGTATATAGCACATCATGACTGGTTCAAGACTCTTCATCCTTGTATTTAGCAAACATCAACTGCTTGTATTGTTTCTTGAATTGGCTCATCGTTGTGCATTGTTTGAGATCCTTACTCAATCCATTCCATAGTTTGATTCCACATACTGAAATGCTATGGCTTTTTAACGTAGTCCTAGCATATAAGTGTTTCAAATTTTGTTCTTCCCTGAGATCATATTTCTCCTCTCTTGTAGAGAAGTATTGGATGACATTTTTAGGTAATTGGTTGTTTTTAGCCTTATGCATTATTTTAGCTGTTTGAAAATTAACTATTTCAGCAAGTTGAAGTATTTGTGATTTTAGAAATAAGGAGTTAGTATGTTCTCTGTAGGCGGCATTATGAATTATCCTTACTGACCTTTTTTGGTACATTTAGCCTGTGAAGATTGCTTTTATAGTTATTACCCCATATTTCCACACAATAAGTAAGATATGGTAGAACCAGAGAGCAATAAAGAGTGTGGAGTGATTTCTGATTGAGAACAAGTTTTGCTTTGTTCAATATTGAAGTATTTGTGGCCACCTTATGTTGTATGAGGCTTCCAGCTCATATTTTCATCTGTTGTGATCCTCAGAAATTTATTTTCCTTCACCCTTTCAATATCTACATATTTGCTGAGACATAAATGTAGAATTACTACAATGTCTATTTGGACATCAATAGCCTTACAGTTAACCCTTTACCTTTAAAAACCAAACAATCTGCAGACAAAAACATGCTGATGGAACTATACGCCTGCTAGCTGGCCCTGTGAGGCGAATCTGAAATCTGATTGATTAAAACATAATCAGCACTATTGTTGAGAGTGTTTACTGACATGGGCCAGCACGACTGATTCTGAAGGCCCTGGCCAGATTAATTTCACATTGTACACATATAAGCTGATTTCTAATTGGTCATAAAAAAACATCAAACCTGTGATGTGCACTGGAAGCAGTGCAGCCAAGATACTTGCTACAAGATGACGAGAATAGACTGGAAATAAATTCATACAATTTCAAAGAACAAATACAAGAATTTCAGTCTTAAATGTGGGTCGGTGTTTAGGCCGACAGAGAAGGCTTTGCTGGCCCATCACTGATTAAAAACATAACATATATAGGTGTAATATTTGGGTTCTTGAAATGATGAAAACTCTGATAGAACTACTGAAGACATTGGGGCTACCAAAAGGACACCATGTGATTTTATGGATATACATATGTATGTGTTTGAATGCAAAGAATGCAAATGAAGTCGGCACTGCGAAAAAAATGACCTACTTTCTCAGCAATGTGGATCTAAATATCAAATCTTCATTAGAATATGACATTTGAGGAATAAAGACATGATGCAATTGTTACCCAGTCATTGATGAATAATGAATGTTTTAGAGAGTAAGAGCTCCAAATCTCCATCAACAAACAACAAGCCACTCGCGCACGTCTTGGAGAAGAGCCCAGTTGGCTGCATCCAAAACAACAACTAATCCTCATCCAGTCGCACTCTTCATCCTTTTAAACTGCTTTATCCATATTTAAGGCTTCCTTTCATCCCCTGCTTCCTGTTTCTTGGACAGCAGTCCGACCACTGTCACATGGTCAAAAAACATACATGATGCAACATTCAAACGTCTCAAAATCTACAGCTTTTAATGCTAATTAAAACAGATCTGCTTTAATAAATATATTTAGAATTGTGTATGAATGAACACAGAGAATATGTAGAGGAAAAAAATGGTAATTCCAACTTGGAAGAACGTGGGGGACAGTTGGTAGGTGATGACCTGATCAACACCCTCAATCTCCGAGCTCTGCTCCTCTTGCTCTATTTCAGGATTGTAGGGGATGAAGTGGATTTGAACAAAGAGTCTGTCCTACACTTCTTCATGCCAGCTCGTGGCACTTGTCATCAGAAGATCAACATATATCATTAAGGATGCTGGACTTTCCATCTGGAGGTTTGACGGTTTTGGAGTGACTACCCTGAGGTTCACTCCAAGAAACGACTTTGGACACAACTGAGTGACACATTTTTAGAATTTGTTTTTTTTACGCCGGATGCCCTTCCTGACACAACCCTCCCATTTGCCTGGGCTTGGCAGCCGCACTGTACATCTCCATTGACTGAAACTCAGCGTTTCTCCTTGTTCTTGTACTCCCACAGTCCACAGACACAGATGTTAATTGTGGGGAAATATCAGTCGTCTCTCTCAGTATTGCAATTAATAATCATAATATAATGTAATAATAATAATAAAGTATTTCTATATTGCATTTCTTCAGAGATTAACTACAAAATTAAGTATCGTGGTATTTGTGGTAGGTTTATTATTAGCCAAAATACTTGTCATATGTAGCATATCACATTACCTTAACATCATGAAGTCACTCATGGAAAAAATAAGGTCCCCTCCCATTCCATGCGGAAGTGGTAGGTTTTTGGCTTCTTAACTTTAGAAGCAAGAAATTCAACGCTAACTGGTTAGCTCCCTAGCTAGTGGCTGTCTTGAGTCCCTGCAGCATAAGAGTTGTAATAGCAGTGTAGAGGTGACTATAGGGGTGTTATTTCATCTCTACAGGGCTCTAACAATGTAAAAAAAAACATACTACAACCATATTACATAAACATGTTTTCTATACTCTGACTGGGAAAATATTCAATTTAACAACATTGAATCATATATTGCAGAAATTAATTTAACACTGCCGGGTCTGCAACCAATTAAGCGTTATGAACGAGGGACAACTTCTCCCCCCTGCAAACTGTCCTGCCACTCACAACACGATCCAGGTTTAAGCCCCATATACTGTATGCCTCACATACTTATTAAACACATGAAAACATATTTCAAAGAAAATGAATGGGACATGTACGCTGTACATGTCATCTGTTTTAGAACATATTAAGAAATTATTATAGGTTATTAAGATGAAATGAGTGGGCATTTTTTAGATAATAATAATAATAATATATATATATATATATATATATATATATATATATATATATATATATATTTTTTTTTTTTTTTTTTTACCATAAATCCGCAAAGAATACAGAATAATGACGGCTCGGCGATCCACTGCATTTGTCCACTGTGACTGAGTGGTGAACAGTCCAAGGTGTGCTCTGGTACATATCTGTACCAAAAGTCAGATGAGATTCATTAAAAATGAAAATGAATCCTTCCTTTGACATGTGTTCAGTTCCTTTCGTATCTGGTTTTATAGCCTAGTTTGCACACTAGTATTTAAGTGACAATGAGACTACAATAAACTACAATAAGCACCATGGCTAAACTACACAGGGTGAACTGCTAAAAGACTCAGAATGTTACATTTTCAATTTTTGGAACAAAGGAAGAGCAATTGGCCGTTTGCATGATCACTCTAACAGGACTGCTTGTTTGTGTTTGTCCACCGTATAGACGATATATTGGCTGTTGTGTATTTGTTCAGGTCTGAATGCTAAGTCGTCACATAATGTTGTTCCGTATTTGAAAAACTGCCGATAAACAAAACCAAGACCTCTGTCAGACTTGCTTCTTAAGTTGGCTCAAGAATCTGGTAAGTGAGATATTTATTTTTTTTACTGGTGAGATGCCTAAAAGTTGCAGCTGACCTGACCTGGCTTGGACTGTGTGTGTGTGTGTGTCAGATGGGAAAAGGGGAAGCAGCTGCCACAGGACTTTAGACAAGCTGATACAGTACACAGAGGGCAAAGGAAATGCGATTTTTACACACCCTTACAGTATGTGCTCTCATTATGCTGTCAGACCTACAAACACACACACAAGCATGCGCGCACACACACACACACACACACACACAGTGAATACACATAAAGGCATAGGAATTTCCTGTAATCAACACATCCGCGGTTATACGGGTGCACAGCAGCCCGGCTTGCCAGGAGAGGTGACTTTTATCACTTCCATTTCTGCCACAAAAGCATAAAGTCAAACCTTCTGTTAAAGTTTCGAGTTAATTGAACACCTTGTCACTGAAAACTGAAGGTTAAAGATGAAAAAAGCACCAGTCCTTTGGTGTCTGACCATTTTCCCGACCGGCCCTCGTCTGCAACCCACCGTCTAATGTTTGCATCGCAGTAAACGCATCATAATGCTACAGTCATAAATGTCTCTGTAGAAAGCAGTACACTTCCATTCTGTTGGTATGGAAGGGAAGTGTTTTTGTAGCAAAAGAGTACCCAACCTCTTTTTAGCACCTTTAAACTGAGGCACCAAGTCCAGGATAATAGCCTTGGCATTTCCCTTGTAAAAGCTCCCAAAATATCAGAAGTTTACCATCCTACTTTTCAACAGCCTCGGTGGGATACAAGTTGTGTGTGTTGTGTAAGGTGCAGCTTTAAACACCCGCACAGGATTATTGACAGGAGTATTTGAGGTTTAATAAAGTAACAGATATGGTGCCCATTGAGGAAAAATAGAGCGGAATGTGATAATTATTGGACTGATAAGAGGAAATACGATGTAGTACCGACAATTATGATGTCGTACCACCGGCAACCTGAAATGCTGGCATTGTCACCACAACAGTACCACAAAAAAACACAAAGACGCTGCCCTAAAGCCACTAAGAAACGCCGGTCCCAGTCCAATCGACACAGCGTCCAACAATACCTTGCTTCTTTATTCAAATCTTAGCACTTGTTGTTTGATTTATTGGTCAGTTACACATCATTTTGGTATTATGATGTCACACTACACACAGATCCCATACAATTTGAACCATGCCGTGGTGAAACGAACTTAACTGTACCACTCAAGTAGTGTAATGTAAATGTAAAGTCCTGAGGGAAATTTCACAGCTGAGCCCAAAGTACCAGCTCTTAAAATATCCGTATCCCAAGCCCGAAACTCATTCCACCAATCACATGCACCTTTAACAAATTTTCTTTTTAAATTACGACAAAATTGAGAGCAATTTTGTCTGCAACCGACACATTAGTATTATATATTGTATTATGATTGTCATGAGACATAGACGAGAGTTGGAGTAGAGACAAGACGGGGTTTTAACATTACTTACAAGTACAATGAAATAATATCTGACCATATATTGCTATCTAATCATTTAATTTCTACTATGTTACACTCTTCTGCACTCTGTGTGTATGCTACCAGGCCCGCCTCCACCCACCATGACAAAGAGACTGTTGGTTCTATGGAACAAACACGCCAAGGTTCTGAAACCAATACACAGAGTGAACTCTCTTCCTTCCTGTTTGGAGGCAGGAGAAGAGGAAAAACAGATTCCCAGGCCTCGTGTCCACAAGACATTTGTTTTCGGGAACAATAAATGTAGTCATGTTTTAAGCTTGGGTTATGCTTTACGTATAAATGTGCCGCGTGGAAATGAGACGTGCCGAATCAGCCAGAAAAACTCTTTTGCAGCATTTATAGTCAGTGCATCATGACCCCACGTTTGGCCCATATTTCCCAAACAATCGGCGGCAGTGTTGGGTGTCTCCTGAATGATACATGTGCTCTTTCTGCATTGGACTGTCTACATAGTTAGAACATTTCCGAAGTGTGCGTTGTGAAAAATTTATCCCGTGCTGACGCATGGTTGCAAGAATGACGTAATTTGTCTGATGCAGATGTGTTCCGCTCTCACAACACCACTAGAATTGTTTCATTCAGGTCCACCACCCTCATCACAACACAACGCACCTACAAGAGAAAGCTATGAATGAGCTGACATTTATTTACTCTCAATGATCCTGTTGAGATGGAGTCCACGCTCGATGGCTCGCTTGTCAATCACAGGGAACGTATTGACAAACAGCCACCACGCTCACAATGGACAATTCTGACTTTCCAACTACATGCATGTTTTGGAATGTGGAAGGAAACTCAGAAATTCGAACCTAGAAGCACCTTACTGTGGTGCAGACTCGCTAACCACAGTGCCTCAGTGCTGTCCACAAGGCTGATGAATGGCTTGAAACTTTGAACGGAAAAGACTGTTGGAGTACATCATTTTTCACAATCTTCCAATAACACGAATGGAACATGACACCATCATCAGGCAGGGCACCAATTTTGGAAACATTTTCTCAGAGCAGCTTTCTCTGCGACGCCAATAAGTCATTGACTGATGTCCCATACGTGTCTGGACTTTTTCAATGGTGTGTCACCCTTAAAGGTATACACAGCCATGTCAGTCTGTACCAAAACCTCGTGCTGAAAGTAGAAACTGTTTTCCAATGTTTTTCCTTCAAGTGGTCTCCCTATGGGCCGTCTCTAAAAAAACAGCCCCACTTTATCTCCTCTTTTGGAAAGAATTTAATTGTTGAGGTCTTCTGCTCGTCTGTCTTCTGGGTTTCATCTTCAGACCAACAACTATAACAGAAGGAGCAGAAGTTGGAGACGACAACGTTGAACCCCTTAACCTGCTCCCGGGACGAGCAGCTGTTGTGGCTTGATTACGGTTCTTCTAGAACACACTCTTCACCTCTGACACCGGACTACTTCCCTTCCATTGCCGTCACACTTGGCACGGGGTCCACCCTACTCTTCCTAATGATTCCAGGAAGTATTTCAGGAAATCACGAGACTGTCTACTTAGGTTAATCCAGTAGGAGTGTGTTCTCTCAATTGTCTCTAACTACTAAAGCATGACGTAACCATTCATTCATTTTCTACCGCTTATCCTCACCAGGGTCATGGGGGTGCTGGAGCCTATCCCAGCTGTCTTCGGGGGAGAGGCGGGGTAATAACTGTAATTAGTAACCAGGTAAAGTTTTTTTTTTTTTTTTTTCGATAAACCTTCAAGTACAGTCAAAACTTTGTTTAGTCTGCTCTACTTTTTGTATGATTTGTTTTTTTGCTAAAATTTTGCTTTGGTTTTCATACACTGTCTCAGTTTTCATAGAAACTAGTCTGTTAGCCCTGTACTGCATCAGTCTGCAAAATCAAGTGTCAAAACAAAGCACCCTAAGCTAAATAAGTTCTATCCATTGATCATGAATTATTCCTAACAAAATGCAATTTTTGTCCATATTTCTGGGTATCTGGAATGGATTATTTGCATTTCCACGATTTCTTATGGGAAAGGTTAGGTTGACATGAGGTTTTCATCTGTTTCAGTTCTTTGAATGCCCCCCTGTATGTAAAAGAATTCAGATTTACTGTATCTTAGTCGTGGCTTTGCCGTTTCATGGGACTCGGGCTGAGCTTGTGACTTGCAATTGTCTACCAACTGCTAGGGCGACAGTGTTGACTACATATTTAGCCTCCTGTGTACTGGTAGTGAACAATGGCGACTGAAACGTTATCCAGATTGTTGCTATATACTGTACATACAACATATATAAGGACACGATGCATTTCACTGTATGCAACAACGTGAAAACGTTTGAAATAGTAATGAACTATATTACATAGAAATGGTGATGGGCATCTCCATGTAGAAGTTTGATGTTCTCCACCTGAGTATGTGGGTTATATATGCATGCTAGGTTCATTGGCCACTCCAAATTGTCCATAGGTATGAATGTGGGTGTGAATGGTTGTTTGTCTATATGTGCCCTGTGATTGGCTGGCAACCAGTCCAGGGTGTACCCCGCCTCTCGCCCGAAGACAGCTGGGATAGGCTCCAGCATAAGCCTGTGACCCTAGCGGGATAAGCAGCATAGAAGAAGGACATAGAATAGTTACTAATTAGATTAAAAATAAATGGACAACAATATTTCTAACACCCAAAACTGGACATGAAGAGTTTCCTTTTTCTTGTATATTTTGTCAAAATATTTGTAGGCGTTGTGTGTAATTTCTGTGTATCCTGTCTGATTCTAATTTACATACATTTAGAGGCTTGCAGACGAGCGTTTGTACACAGTAGAACTTTGTTGCCATAAAAACCTGCCAATGTGATACATGGAAGAATGTTGGCAGCCAAAGAGGAAAGGAGACCATAAGATGACATTAATGGAAGATTTGGGCTGGCCTGGCAGCCTTCAAACCTGCTAAACAATCAGCTGACGGAGACAAAAAGCAGGTTCTCAACCAACTAAGTTGACAAACATTCATCTTTAAATTGGAATTTAGAAATTCGAAAGAATTAGAAAGCAAAAAGAAAGCATTAGAAACACTAATGCCACCGAATGCTTATTAAAACAACTAATTAGGAATAATTGAGACATGGCCTTAGAATAGAGCAATTACATAGCAAGTCGGTCGGTGAGTATTCATACAGTCAAACAGTGCGTCAATGACGCAGTTTCGGAAAAGACCGCATAGACATCAGACCTTTCACCTGATCCACATGAAGATAATCAGATTGAATCATCGGTTTGGACAGACCGAACAAAGGTCCAGGTTATTAAATGTTCAGATGATCCTGCCACTTGTGAGGTCACCCATGCCTTGGACACCGTGATTGTCTCATGGAACGAAAACAAAAAGCGAGCTGACCGAAGAAGACTAAAGTGAAACGAAAGAAGCGTCCTGCAGGGCAAAGCTTGACGTAAGCTGGACTTCAGAAATGAGTACCTCGTTGATATACTGTTGTTATATAAATTGTTGATATAATGCATCCGATAGTCTTTATCAGAATTGCCAGTGAAAGTTAGCAGGTAATGTCATAGCTACATTCATTTCTTTGTATTAATTTCCGGGAAATATGTTGTTGTCCCAACAGTCAAGACTGGTGCGGTGACATTACTAACTCCTAGTGACGGCTATAGAATATTATTTAGCCATTTCATCTTAAACATTTAGTTTAATAATAGGCTGTATTCAACCACGAAACTGCATGATTTATTAATAGATATCTGAAAAAACACAATACAGTGAAGCTGCATGAAGTGCTAAGTGATGAGGGATTACAGTACACATTTGTAAGTATTTTATTTTTTGCAATTTTGATATTCCAAGAATAAAGTTGTAAAGAAAGAGGAAGGCTATATTTTTAGAGATATCCATAAGAGGGTGAGAATTCTGCGAGCCAGTGTAGTCAACGTTGGTTGGTGCCTCGACACGTTCCTGAGACTTAACTAAACTCATACCAACAAAATGCACCAAAAATGCGTACCTGGAGAGCAGCAAGGCGTACAAGCCTATTCAAGGGCCAAAATGCATGACAAGACCAAAATATGTACATGATTATAGTACTAAACTAATAAGTTCTGACATATTTAAGACAGAATTATCCATTAGTTGGACACACATTATGGTTTAAAATGTTGTAGTGACTTTAATTACTTTTTCTTCCTGTCCCCATTGGTCAAAAGGTCTGAGATATGCTAATTAAGCCTTGACTGATAAAATATTCCCTCGGCCTCTGTGTCTCGTTACTCCAAACTGATTGTCGTCCAGTTCTGCTCCTTGAGCGTCTGATAACACGTGAAGCTGGAGGCTTGTGACCCATTCAGGTAATACGCCAGAAAAACTCCACAAAGTTTGGGCTGCTGGATGTACTTTTTTTCTAAGTGATAATTATCTATACTTTCATTTAGGGCCAACATCTATTGCTCATCACAAAAGAGACAACTTATCAGCTGCGACTCAAAGACTAAATTGGACTCACCTCGTAGAATATGCAAGGAAATCATCTCTCCTGACTCACGCTTAATTAACCTTAACAGATGAGTAGAGCAGAGGATGGAACTGCGGAAGGAAGGGCAGAACATTCTAAATGAAGACATTCTCGCCAAAGCGTTGTTGAAGGTTTTTAATAGCAAAACATGTTACGTATATATGTACATGGATATAAAATGCTGAACACAAATAAAAATTGTGGCTATGATAATTGATTTGGAATACAATATAGTATAATATAAAAATGTTGAACTTGTACAAAAGAGACAATATTCATTTGTTCCTTCATAAGTTGAACACCAGAAGTCTTCCAATGGAAGCCACTGGTATGTACCGTCAGCTTATATCAAGCAAACCAAAGACCCCGCTTACACCACCGTAACAAACGTAGCCATGCTGTAATACACTCGTACTTACACTGTAATGCAATCTTTTTGGAAAAGCTTAGAGATGTGCAAGTCAGGATTAAGTGGTTAAATACTCGCTGGTGTTTTACTAAATCGGGACTCCAGGGTACTCATATCTGTAAACTTACTCACCCATGCTACTGCTAGCTAAATTAAAAAAAGTTAACAGGTGAATAATTGGACAACTGTTACTCTAAGTGGGAAGACTCGAGACTCACTAACTCACGGGTACTTGGCAAAGACGTGAATTTCAGCGATTCACAGGTGATCGTTGAGACTAGAGTTTCACTGACCTCCATGTTGACAAAATCCTGTGTTTCATTGACTCATGGATTCATGCAAACTTGAGATTGGACTGGAGTTTCATGAACGCACGTGTGCTCGACCAAGCCTCGAGTTTCACTGCCTCACGCTTTGACTAAGACTTGTGTTTCACTGACTCACGGGTACTTGAAAAATACCGGAGTTTCACTGACTCACGGGTATTTGAAAAAGACCAGAGTTTCACTGACTCACGTGTACTTGACAGACCAGTTTTCACTGACTCACGGGTATTTGAAAAAGACCAGAGTTTCACTGACTCACGGGTACTTGACAGGCTTGAGTTTCACTGCCTCATAGATGCTTGACGAACACTCGGGTTTCATTGACTCACAGGTGCTCAACACAGACTCAAGTTTTAGTGACTCACAGGTGCCCACGGCAAACTCGAGTTTCATCGACTAGTGGCTTGATGAAGACTGGTGTTTCACTGACACTTGTGCTCGTCAAAGACTCGGGTCACTGACTCATGGGTTCAATTCCTTGCACACAAGCGTGTTTCTGTACATGTGCTTCGGGACGAGTGACTTGGGTGAATTGAGCATCCGATTCACTTCTGTGAGTGACTCCTTATGAACTTGGGTCTATAAAAGGAATCACGTGTCCCCTCAACTATTAGTCAGTGTGTAAAAATATGCTTTGATTTTCGGAGAACGGTACAAACGACATGTAGTTACAGCAGCACGGCGACGTCTGTTAAAAACGCTGAAGCGCCAAATAACCATAAACTTTCATAAAAATAAATGTGTAAAAAATAAATTCAGTTCCATATATGAAAAGTAATGCGACTCTTTGTAACGTTCACATCTCGGTTAAGTGAGCTCCTCTTCTATCCTCTCCACATTCTCTTTTTAACACATCAGATCATTTCCTCTCTCACACACTCCACTTTCACAGTCATACTGCAACACATTTTCCAGTGGTAGTGATGTTATTCACCTTGGCACTAAAAGTGTATTCCTCCCACTGCAGAGGTGCACCTCCGTGTTTTACGCTCAACTCTGGACCAAACCTCCGAGTGACATTCATTATTCGTGGACTGCATCTTCTCACTTCGAGCTTTCTTTGCACATCCGTTCTTCCCGATTCCCTTTTTCATCCTCACTGCACTCAAACTATTATTATTATATTTGTCGCCGTATCCATCAGCTGTACCATCTTATTTGGATTATTTTACATCAGACGATGCAGCTGCTTTGAGACAACGTCCCAAGGTGTGCATTTCATTTTATGAAATGTATTCAATCCCCATGAAATGAATACAACTAAAATCAGAAACAGGTTAGAACTTGTAGGCTATGTCCACACAAATATGGATTTAAAAAAAGCATATTTTTCTATTTTGGCTTTCCGTCCATACACAAATGTAGGTTTTGTCCTTAAAACAGAGCCTTTGGAAAAAGCTTCATTTCGCCGTCAAGTGGTTAGCACGGCAGATCAGAGACCTGGGTTCGATTCCCTGCTCTGACATCTCTGTGTGGAGTTTGCATGTTCTCCCCGAGCATGCGTGGGTTTTCTCCGGGTACTCCGGTTTCCTCCCCCATTCCAAAAACATGCTAGGTTAATTGGCCACTCCAAATTGTCCATAGGTATGAATGTGGGTGGGAATGGTTGTTTGTCTATATGTGCCCTGTGATTGGCTGGCCACCAGTCCAGGGTGTACCCCACCTCTCGCCCAAAGACAGCTGGGATAGGCTCCAGCATGCCCGCGACCCTCGTGAGGGTAAACGGTATAGAAAGTGGATGTGGACAGAAGCAGTTTTACATCGCCGCTGGGTTGCAGCAGATTTTTTTTTTGAATCAGAGAGGGGCAAATGTGCGTTTTTGAAAATACCAGTGTTGGTGTGGACGTGGCTTCGGTACACTGAAGTGATGGTTCAGTAAGTGGTTAAATGGTGCAATAAGTGGACTTTCCAGCGCAGTTCCTGTTTCCGCCCATGTGTGCACTTGAACACATAACCGGGCCAAAGAGATGTTCAAGTAGGATCCTGATTAATATGACAAAGAACGTTTTCCATTGACACACATTCTTTTTCTCTCTGTCTTGTTTAGTTAGACACTATTATTACACGTTAAGGTAAATGTTTAAAAGATGATATTGAGTGGAAAGCACTCTACTACAGTAGAGAATAAAATGAATAAAATGTTCATTGAATTGGTCAACAATTTGATTGCTTAAACTCATGTTGGATGTTGAAAGCTTTTCCAAGTGGTTTTGGCCTGTTTTTACATTGCTCTGTTTCTGTCAATAATACATTTAGACAATCAGTCAGTGATGACCAACACAGGTTTAACATCATGGATTAAGTGGAAAGGCTAAAATAGAACTGAAGTTATCATACTGTCATGTAGATTATTCAAGTATACTCAATCAAAATTAGCTCATTAATTCATCCTCTAATGTAAAAAAGTGGTAAAAACTTGTGAAATGTTTTTTAAGAAGTTATATAAAGAAATACATTTCGATGATATTTTTCAAAATAGTAGCTGATGTCTTTAAAAATGAAAGTATGAGTGTGTGTTTAGTATTCCCTCAAAAAGAGGACTGGGTTTCTGCCCCATGAAGACTGTACCTTTGTAACCGAGCAGGAGTTCTAACCAGCAGACTGACTGATATTTCCATTGTGTCTGGAAAGTGGTGGTTAAACATGTGGTTCATTAACGACAAGGGAGGCAATGAAATGCCTTCAAACGACATGATATTGTGCATCACAGTCTACAATTAACCTTTGTTACCTTACTTCAAACAGCGGGCTGTGTTTGATAATGGCTGTGATTTGAATTCCACCGCTATGACGGTCAATGTCGACTTCTCTTTCTCTTCGGAGCAGTGGATGTAGTATTGTATACAAAAGTACTACTTGTAACTGATGTCAATCTAGACGGCTGCAGTCATGGCATTCTTCTGTCTTGGGTCGGCTTGGTGTTGATGTTGCCGTCTGCCAGTCTCGCCACTGTATACATACTGGTCAGGGCCGGGGTCCACAAGGTGCCTGGACAAAGAGTAGTCCAGTGCAATACAGAATGAAGTTGCCATGCAGTTATTTGCACAAAGTTCATAGAGATGAGTAGTATCGTAAAATACAATACATATAGACAATGTATACTAATAATGTGTCCAAAGAAAACCCACACATGGACAGCACGTGCAAATTCCACACAGATGCCCCGATGGAGATTCCAAATTTTGATCTCCCAACACATTCAGTGTGCTATGGTAGAATGCTATCCATCTATCATAACAATTCTCTTGAACAAGAGTTTTCCAAGTCTCACACTGTTGCCCTCTCGCAAAGGAGCCAAAAAGCTACGGCAAACTTTCAACATTTTTGATGTAAACACAAAATAGTTTGAAATTCTTCAAAAAAGAAGAATTACTTTACCGTCCCCAAAATATTCAGGGGCTTTCAAAGTGTGTCTTTGAGTCATTTTCCAGTCTTTGTAGGCATCTGGTAGGTGTTTTCTGCAATATTCTAGTAGCAAATATTGAAGCTTTGAAAAGGCCTGCCTCAGTAAGTTTTACAAACTAGGGTTTCAAAGCTTAGATTTTTTTCAAGTGCCACATTGTCCAAAGTTGGCCCAGGGGCAAAAACAGTATGCGTCTCAAAAAGGTCCGCTTTGTCGACTCCGTAATCAGGAAAAAGCCGTAAGAAACAACAAACAGATATTACAGGAATGATGTTGAAATATTTGTGAATAAAGTCATAAGTTTGAGAAGAAAGTTGAAATATTTGGAAATAGTATATGATATATCTGAGATGTATTTTTTCTTTAAATACATATAACTTCTTTGCATGTGTTGCTTTACAAAATAAGTGGCCCATTTTGTTTCATTTTTTCAGTATTTGGCCTTCGGTGAAAAAAGTTTGGACACCCCAGTCATACATACTGAACGTACCTGTAACCTCCTACCCCAGCAGTGCCGCGGGTTATCGTGTCGTACCGTAGTCCCCGATGTGGAGGGGTAGGTGACGGGGGCACATCCTGTCGCAAGGGTCCTCTCTGCTGGGAGCTAAAGACACACAAAAGCAGTCTGCAGGCAATGCAAAGAGACCTTCAAGGACAGTGCTAACATGTTTTTGGCAAGTAGCAGTTAGTGCTTGGGTAGATATAAAACAGCTGAATTGAGGAGAAAGAACCATGAGCTAAAAAGAAACTGTTGCATCTGATTACCTTGGGTGGGGGTAAAAACTCCCCGAGTCAACTCCCCGAGGGTCCGCTGGCCGTGAATATGGCTGGCTGGGGGGGAAGCTGGAGAATGATGGAGGGGGCTGAGAGTTGGGGTGAGGGTAGGACGGGGCCTTGTGGTAACCTTGTGGAGCCTGGGGAGCGCCAATGTAATGACCTGACCAGGGATGCATGGTGTACTCAGCTGGATCCAATGGACCTCGTCTGGAAAGGGTAACGTGATAAATGATAGATGAGGACAACAGCAACTTATCCTTTAACAAGTAGGTAACCGGGATATGTGCACCTCAAACAACGGCAGGAAAAAAGTTCTAACGTTTCACAAAAGACAAAAACCTTTACGAACGGCAGCTGAACATCTCACTAACGTTGTACTATTTTCCACCAAGTTCATTTGACGTGACGATTAAAAGGAATGACACTGCTTGGCTCGTCTTTGGCCTGTTCCGGCATTTTTTCCAAGATATGTATATCCCGAAAAATTGTTGCGCAGGGTGTTCAGTGAACCGTGAGACATAATTGCAACAGTGAGGTCAATTCTGAAAACATTTGGGTTTGACATCAAAAAATTAAAAATATGAGACCAGAGGGCAAAATGTAATCTTTTACTTCTAAGTATTTACATTTGGATCGGACACACCTAGAATATAGCACCGGAAAAAGTAGGAATGTCCGATATTGGCTTTTTTCTTCCAAACCGATATCGTTGCTCAATTTTGTTACCAATATCAGCCGATACCGATATCTGTAACACAACCTAGCTCCTGTGGTGGAATGAACACATACGTATGTGGTATACAGCATTTTTTAAATATTGTTGTTTTTCATGATCAGGAAAAACATCCCTAAGCAAACGTATTGGAACGTGTAACGGACAGGTGTGTTGTTTTTTTTTCCCCAGGTGTGTCCTATTGCATTGCTCAGTAAATTGGGTAGTCTAGGTTTTGCCTATGTAGACTGCATTTAGCGGGACAAACCACATGAAAACCAGAATACTGTCCATGGGTGAAAAACAATTGCCAAACTTGTAAGGTTTGGCATCTCCATCTTCCAACATGGAACAGGTCAGGACAGAAATATCGTGACTACTGTGAAGAAAGACTAAATCAACTGCAGAGGGCAGGAGTGAAGGTATCACCATCTGCTGCTCATAGAAGGCGACACCAGAAGATGCAAACGATCCATTAGCAAGAGGAATAAGAAGGTGAGGCTGGAATTGGCTTTCCGAGACAAAAATGTGACGGACTGATGAATTCTTTAGGCTCATCTCTGTACTTTTGTCATAGGTCTGACTGTGTCCGCTTTTAAACTTTTGCTGCATTGATTTTGATCTGGGTCAAGAAGTGATAGGGGGCAGATGCATACCAATACAAGTAACACGTGACAGGTTGAAGTCACCCCAGATTCAGTTACTACTGCCGCACATACACGTAACACATACACTTGTTGGAATCTGGCCTGGTCCTGTTAATAGATATCGATGTCAAGTACACCGACATGTCCACCACATAGCTAACATTATGAGGTATTACATTTTATTTCACCATCACCTCATCAGTCTACATGTGCTTCTCACCTCCTGTCTCTCTAGTTGCTTTTAACTTTGATGAAATTGTGGGCTAGTGTGTGTTCCTTGAGTCCACTGTAACTATTAATTAATACTTCACACATGCCGTGTGAATTAATGTGCTTTGAAATGAGTGCCATGGCGACACTCAACAGTATTGTTACGCAGAATTTAGCGAGGCTTAAAGACCTCAGACCGATTGTAGACTTGATTTGATCACGCGTACAAACGGCAGTAAATGAAATGTAAAATGTGTTAATAAGAATTCACATGTGGAACATCAGAGTGCTGGTGTTCTCTAGGCTTACGTCTGTCTGAGACAATTTGGGTGGTCAGCAACATGGCCTTCATGCTTGGGACACTTTTCCCCCTCATATACCTTCAGTTTGTAGGTAACATTCTCACTTTCTTCACTAACCCCCTCAAACAGCATGTCAGCCTGCCAGTTGGCCTGCACTTCCATATCTCCCCTCCGAAAATCCTCAGCCCATATCAGTCATCATTGACTATTTGGTCTGACAATGATAATGTCACCAAGACAGCGATAAGAGCAGTGTAGAGGGCAAAATGGACATGGACAATTTTATTGTGGTTTCACATGAATGTATCAGTTACGGCTTACATAACGACATTAGTATTATTTTGCAAAAGCGGCCCTGTGGGAGCTCCATGAATACAGTATAAACAAATGGCTTAGACATTGTGAGATTGCAACCTACTTTCTGTATTAAAACTATATTTATGTATCAGAAATTGACTTGGAAGTGGCCATATGAGCATATGATATTTAAGATTCAAACTTCATTCTGTTTTTTCTTTTTTAAACGGGCCATTCCAAGTACTCTCAAAACAGTTTTCTACTTTTTGTACATCAAATTCTTAAAAGAAGGAGGATTTTAGAAGTATGGAATCCCAACAAGAACAATAAGAATATTAAGAATAATCTCTTAAAAAAAAAAAACTTAAATAAAATAAAATAAATAAAAATGTTATTATGATTTGTTATTCATTTATTATTTGTTATTATGTGATTATATTTTGGGTAGTGTTATTTAATAAATATAATAAATAAAAATGCTATTTTATAAATATTTCAAAAATCACGTGATAATAAAACAAGAAACTAGATGTCTGCTAATCCTACTTTAGTGTATTCTGTGACAGGTTTTGCAGAATTGATATCCATTTTTGATTGCTCTTATTAAAAATAATAATACTACAATTTTTTTTAAATAATGTGTTATTTGTACAAATAAGATACGTTTCCAGAATATGAGAACCAAGTCACAATTTGTCATATTTCCTAAATAATTCCAGGAATCGGACCAAAATAAACCGGGTAATAATAAAACCTAAGTACTTTTCACGGCCCTACAGTCTTATGAGAGTGGCCATATTGGTAATGGAGTGGAAATCCAGTTAGAATCTGTGGGGAATCCAATGTAAATCCAGTGGCAAGTTTGGAATTCTCCCCCCAGGAACCTAGTCAGGACTGCACAGCAGCTGGGGATTATGGGGTAATAATGAGAATGGAAGCCATTACTGGATGGTATTTACACACACAGGCATGCATTCAAGCACATACACACAAACACGCACAATTGTTACAGCATGAGAAACAGAACTGTTTTGCACGTGTATGTTTCTGCATGCTTAGAAGGAGAAATAGAATAGAAATACATTTCCTGAATCCAGCCGACAATGACTTTTAGTTCACCTCACACGCCTCCTCAAATGATTGTGTTACTCAATTAAGTTGGTACTTGCACAGAAAAATGAAGGAGGGAAAATGAACCCTTTTACATTTTGTTTAAAACATACAGTATTTGTGTCTGAAGGATTTCTCTTACATATTACTACATATGGAGACAGTCCTCTTAGAAAACATTGGTTAAATACTTGAAGGGATAATTGGTAATACAGCTCTCTAAGCCGTGGACTCAGACGGTGTTTTGCAGTAACGTGAGACTTTCGACTTCTCAGGGATTTCAGGTTTGAGATGGATTTCAGAGTAAACAGAGTTGTTATATAAGCTCTGCACCCGCCTCTCTTTCACACACTTTCACTTACACTTGTAAAAGTGCTGGATACAGCTGTTACCCCCGTGTAAACACATGGATTGCACTCGCACATTTGACAACAACAAAAATCAGTCTTCTCAAGCTTGTCTTCCACCAAATATAGATCAGTTTCAGAAAGTGTCCGAAAATGTCAACGTAAATCAAATGTATAAAGAATACAGTTTACATGCAGAAAATGAAGCAAATACTAGGGGTGCAACAATACACAGTATGTAGCGGTATCGAACCGTTCGATACCATTATTAGTCAAACGAATGTATGTAACCCAAGTCACAAATGTCGGTCGGCTCCTGAATCGCTGTTACTCCGATGCGGCACCCCTAATAAATATATGCGTTAAAGGTTCCAACTTTTAGATTACAATCCTAATGAAACAGATGCTACTTTCGTAATTCGCAAAACTTTCTTCCTTTTTCAACTTCATGAAAGTTCTGGCATTTGCAACTTTCTTTGTTGTCACGATGGCTTATTTTGCAGCCATAATTAAAAAAGCACAAATACTCAAAAATGCACAGTTCACTTGAACACCTCATTGGGGCACATTGCGTTATTCATTGTTATGCGGTCTATGACTTCACAATGTTATAACTACTATAGTTTTGTGTACCTTATTGTCAAGCGTTTCCGAACAATATAACACACATCCACAGAGTCTGTCTATGGTGCCCCAACTGTAAGATAACCACCATCATGGACGCTTTGTTTGTTTACAATAATTCAATTGGAGGGGTTAACTTGCTTGCTAGCTGGCTGCATGACGGACAAGTGGTTAGCACGTAGGCCACACAGCTAGGAGAACTGAGTTCGATTGCACCCTCAGCCATCTCTGTGTGGAGTTTGCATGTTCTCCCCGTGCATGCGTGGGTTTTCTCCGGGTACTTCGTTTTCCTCCCACATTCCAAAAACATGCTAGGTTAATTGACCACTCCAAATTGTCCATAGGTATGGGAATGGTTGTTTGTCTATATGTGCCCTGTGATTGGCTGGCCACCAGTCCAGGGTGTACCCCGCCTCTCGCCCCAAGACAGCTGGGATAGGCTCCAGCACCCCAGCGGCCATCGTGAGGATAAGCGGTAGAAGTATCGTAGTTTCTTTTGTCCTAATGTTATTTCTTCTAAAAGTAGCCCCTGTGATATCACGCCATCGCAGTTCAACATCCTAATGTGACACGTTAGTGTGAGGTTTTAATCACAGCCGCAGCACAGCCCAAACAATGTGGCAATAAAGTCTACTTTGGTTGATCCATTGCTCGTCGGTAGACAACATAAATCCCACATACTGTGTGCTGTGATGGAAGTAGAAAATGAGTATGCGCATAAGAATGCATTTTAAACTGAAATAACATTTTTCAGATGTGCTGGGCAAACAACACCACAGAGAGAAGAAGTCTCCAGTGTGACTGGCAGTTGCCTTTGTTTGTCTAAACTAAACCGCACTAAGCTTCTGCGTGAACACACTGCCCAGGTATGGAATTAGGGATCTTGGACTGTATTTGTGAGTTGTGACAAAACCGAATCTTAGTGAGTGAAAGACATTACGGGTGACACCTGAGGCAGCAAAGATAGGCAGAATCCGAATAAGGCATTAAGCTGTTTTGCTACTTACGGCTAAGTGACTGACTGCACACCGTGTGTTTGTGTGTTTGTGTGAGTGTGTGTCAGGGATGGTTTCTTGTTAGTTCAGCTGTCAGCGAGATTTGTGTTGGTGCTTTGGTGCTCGAGGCCCTTAAACCTTCCTTGATCCTTGACCCTACCAAGACACACGATACTCCATTAGCGCCTAACAAACACTTGAATGGGTCAAAGTCTCGAGGATATGATCAAGAAGAAATTGGGAGCATACCAAACGCATAGACATAACATTCACAGCTTGGATACAGTTAGCTAAAGATAACAACCATTTGGTTTAAAATAGGGGGTCCAAACCGTTCCACCAGGGGCGACATAAGGAAAACTGAATGACATCGGTGCCGCTTTCATTCCTCATCAAAATTTGTTGCCAGTGTTTCCAGGAGGGTAGAGATAATGGTGTCACAGTGCATGTACACTATCTTAAACTGATGTCCATTCTGCCATCCAACCCCAAATGTCAGTTGGATTTAGATCAGGGGAACACGCTGGATAGTCCAAAAGAGAGCTTATTCCTCTGTCAGGTGGGCATTGTGAAATACAAAGTTGTCCATTACCGCACAGATGAGGTCCTTCAGTAATGAAGACTGCCCCTTGCAACATCTTCAGTCAGCTGCCATTTGATGCCCATGCACAACCAGAAGCTCCATTGTTCTATTTAATAAATGTTTACTCCTAACATTTTTTCAGTCTCACTCACATTTTGAAGCTCGACTTCTTGACCTTCTTGAGATCAACTGGTACTGTGAAATGTAAAATGTAAATGTAACTGTAAAATGATTTGATCTTAATGTGACGTTTATTGAAGATGCTGAAAACAATCCCATGATATTAGAAGCAGATAAATATAAATCAATATAATGCCATCCTCACAGGGTTGCGGTCCTGCTGTAGCCTATCCCAGCTGGCTTTCGGTTGCCAGCCAATCCCACCCACATTCATACCTATGGACAATTTGGAGTGGCCAAATAACCTAGCATGTTTTTGGAATGGGAGAGAAAACCAGATTACCCCTGCACACATGGGTACAAAAGAGATGCCCGAGGGGGGAATCGAACCCAGCTCCTGGGTTCAAACCCCTCCTTGCTGTGTGGCCTGCACACTAACCACTCGCACACCGTGCACCCTAAAGCGAGACATATTTCTGCCAATAAATAACAATGACTGAATGCTATAAAAACCAAGTCGTACAAAAACCTAGGTTCCACTGAATTATTGTCACATTCAATTTTGTGGTGAAAATAATAAAAATGAAGCTGTCTGATTCAAACGGATGGATTTTCATGCTCCTGGATTGGGCCTGCAAAAAAATTCTCCAGTTTCAGTATAATCTAGTAAATGAATGTATGTTTCTGATATTTTTCTTCTGTTCATTCTTACTACTCATTTACAATGACTTAGTAATGTCTTTATATTATTCATTTACATTTTTTATACGGTTAAATAAGTACATCATTGCCGCTTATGTTTTCTGAGTTGCTCATACCAATGACGTTTTACCCAATATCCATAGCTAAAAACTAATTCCACTTCATGCAAATACATTTTGTGGCGTGGATAATGTGTTAACCCGGGACAACAGGCCAGTCTAACAGGACAAAATGGGGTTTATCAACACAGGTCAGAGGAGGAAGCTGGAAAGTTGATGTACAGTGAGGAAAATATGGTTGCCGGCTGAACCGGAAATGAAATTAAGTTAACAAGGAAGTAAACAAAAAGGAAACATGGAAAAAACTGAATGAAAGGGCTCCCTGTATGGAAAAGAAAGTCGATATGAGAAGGCAAAATAACTAAATAAAAACGGAGAAAATGCATTTGGAGAAAACAAATTGTAAAAAAGAATGTAAAAAAAGGATTAAAGGTACACTGAAGGTCACTGTGCTCCGACATTTGTGCATGCGCTCAATTCATGTTGGAATGAAGCAAAACACTTGAAAGGCACTTCTATCTGTCTTTGTCAATAAAGGCCTGTCAAATATGATTAATTCACCAAGAAATTATAAATGACAAAGTGGCCGGTCCAGGAAACTAACATGATTACATTCCCCAGTGAATGGAAGTGCGTGCACGTATACGGGCACACACGTTAGTATCAGGTTTACGTGTGTGAGGGCGTATGGAAGGACACAATCATATACAAAGAACATACAGTAGTCCACAAAACATGAATACAACATTGGATAAAAGCAAGAAAAAAGGGACGGACAGGGGACAAACCAATTAGAAAAGAAACGGGGATGAGGGCCTTCCAGATGGTAGAGGGCTGTTGCCTCGGAAACACAGAAGAGGGCAGAACAATGGAGATTTGGAGTGCTGTTCGCTAAACTTCATCATCCAGCAATGCCAGTTGGAAATCCCATGATGAAGTTATAGCACTCCCAGACTGTCCTGCACTGCACACTTTGGAGATAAAACTACTCTCACAAGTTGCTGACTCTCTATACCAGTGGTTGGGAAGCTAAGAGAGCCATGGAAACCACATATTATTTGTATTACATATATTTCTCTGAGAGCCATATCATACCATTTAACACCAAATACAACTAAATATGTGCATTTTTAAGCACAACCTGTAAATTCTCTGAATGTATTCTTCCTAATAATGTTTCTATACTGAAGCTAACCAATAATAAATATACCATTACAGTAAATTCTGTTCCTCATCTTCTTCCTCCTCATTAATCTTCTATACGGCTTATCCTCACGAGGGTTGCGGGCATGCTGGAGCCTACCCAGCTGTCTTCGGGCCAATACACCCTAGACTGGTGGCCAGCCAATCACAGGGCACATATAGACAAACAACCATTCCCACCCACATTCATACCTATGGATAATTTGGAGTGGCCAATTAACCTAGCATGTTTTTGGAATGGGGTAGGAAACCGGAGTACCCAGAGAACATGCAAACTCCACACAGATGTCCACACATGCCCGAGTGTGGAATCAAACGCGTGTCTCATTGCTATGTGGCCTACGCGCTATCGCTCTGCAGAATTAGCAAGCTGACAGCAAGGTTTTGAGTGATTTTCGAAGAATATTTCCCCCCTGTATTGAGTTGATTCAGATTTATACTACATCTGGGCCATTTTAAGTTCTCTACTGTTTTTGTAACGCGACACAGCATAGTTTTACTTCTGTGTCTGCCATTAAGGTTTATATGAAAAGAAACGAGTGAAGGAGGGTGGGTCAGCATTTGGAGAGAACATAAAATTGCTTAATTACACAGACAATAAGGTTTCAGTATCTCGAAGAATAAAAGCAACGTCTATTGCTGTGATGAGTGATGAGTCTGAACGGCATCATTTCATCTTCTCTGGAACTCTCTTGGGAAAATTCCAAATGACAATCACATTATGTTAATTGTTCATTTCATTTAGCAAACAAGACATTGATTATCCCATTGTATGCATGCTTGAAATAAATTCAACCATCCTAAACCGCTGTGCTACAATGAACCTTACTACTCAATGCGCTACTAGGTAAAAACATAAAGACAACAAGGACATGGACCTTAACTGTGAGCAATGCAACATAGCATAGACAATAATGCTCAGCCAATTACCGTAAAGATCTTTGGCATGTGGGAGGCTACTGGAGTGAAACCAGTGGTTCTCAAATCCCCCCGTGAAGACAAACCTAACTTGCATACTGTTTTAAGATGTTATCACATCTATTTTTATTAATCTATTTTGATCATTATTAAACCCATACAGTGGTTTGTACAGATAAATGAATATTTTGCAGGTTCTCAGATGTAATTCAATAGAAATAACCATGACCTTAACATGAAATTCATATAAATAAAAGACGACACAAGGGAGACATGTTTACACTAACAAGAAAACGTTGCAGAAACTAAAGTCTTTACAATTCTGTTTTGTATTATAATTTGAATCTGTAAACAATCTCCTATCAAATATTTGATTAGCTTGGCAAGTACCAGTAAGGGCCAGTACATACAATGAGTGTAATGCGGTGTATTTGAGCTTGAAAGTGTCATACCGAACCACTTAGGCAGTTTAGTTGGTCACTTCCTGAAACATCATGGGATCCATTACTGGCACCATGTTCTATTGAAAGTACCTCAATTACTTCACATCTTGAGCCAATAAGGTTCATCTCAGGTGCATCTAATCGTTTCAAGCTGGGACATTTTGCTCAGAGCAACTTGATAAAAATTGGAAGTGAAATTACAAAACCACAAACGACAAACACTAATTTGGTGTATGAAAAGGCGTGTAAAAGCGGCACATGCAGAGGTGAAGGGTGAGCATGGGGAAAGACTACGGAGTTGTTTATTATTTGGTGGTGCATGAACAACATCTCAAACTGAAATGTTATGTTGTTTGCAGCCACAGACATTACACTTATATGCACACTTAATACTATTGTACCAACAGCACATGGTACACTGGGGCCATGTTGACTTGGGACTACATTGCAGTGTTGTACATTGTGCATGAGCTGTATACTTTACTAGTAGTAAAAAAAAAATGGTCCTTAAAGGGGACCTAGTATGCTTTTTCCACTTTTCTGACCTATAAATGTAGTCAGAATGTTGTATTCTCGAGTTAAACGATGCTAAAGTTTCAGATAATGAGGTTTGCACATTTGGAAGTCATCCCTGAAAGAAGTTTGGGATGGCTCAAAAGGCTTGGTTTAAAAAGGTGTGGTAAAACTGTTCTTTCGTGATGTCACAGAGGGGTGGACTTCATTATATGGTTCATAGTTGGGAAGCACTTTGGGCGTGTGACCAATCACAGCGAAGTGGGAATGCCTTGAGTGGAGCCGTGGGTGGAATAAATTAAAACAGACCATTTTGGCAGGAAGCTCAAATCCAAGGAAATACAGCTGGAATAGGTGCAGATGTGTGATATTTGATTAGAAGCATTCAAAGAAGACACCTCACATAACCAGTGATTAATGTGCTCGTGACATCAAAACTCTGTTAGTTTTGTTATTTTTGCCATGCAAAATAATACTGAAAGGCATATGTACGTCCTTTGTTAGATGTTGACATATTTACAATTTTTAACATTATGGTATACAGTCTTTTCTTATTATATATTCTTTGACATTTTGGTCAGATTTTCTGTTACATTCGTGTCTGACTCCACCACAATTCTAACATTGCCCCCTCACTCGAGCACGGTTTTTCAAAAATGTATTACAAATTGATCACCGTTTCCTGTGGCACATGATGGCACATTATTAGTAGAAAAAATATTGAAAGACAAGCTATATGTTTGGATTTTTGAATATGGATATGGATGAATGGTTAGACGTTATATGAAGTACTCTGGTCTCTGGGCATCAGCAATGTTGTGAGACATGACATTCAATTACATTACCTTTCACATTGCCTGGAAACTGGCTGGCTGAGACGAACATGCCATGGCTGATATCAACTGAAAAAAACAAGGTTCTACTCGCCTTCTGTGTGGAAGTGGTAAACTTTTGGCTTCTTTGTCTGACTTCCCCAGTCAGTTTGAAATACTTTAAGTTTACAATAAGTCAATTGGAGAGCTTAACTAGCTTGCTGACTGCACGGCAGTCGAGTGGTTAGCGGAGTTTGCATGCTGTCCCTGTGCGTGCGTGGGTTTTCTCCGGGTACTCCGGTTTCCCCCCCATTCCAAAAACATGCTAGGTTAATTGGCCACTCCAAATTGTCCATAGGTATGAATGTGGGTGACAATGGTTGTTTGTCTATATGTGCCCTGTGATTGGCTGGCCACCAGTCCAGGGTGTACCCCGCCTCTCGCCCCAAGACAGCTGGGATAGGCTCCAGCACCCCTGCGACCCTCGTGAGGATAAGGGGTATAAAATGAATGAATGAACAACCTTGCTCAGTAGCTTGCTATGCTAGTGATGGCCGTCTGTTATGTTGCTACAGA
The DNA here is from genome assembly GCF_030265055.1 of Doryrhamphus excisus. Taxonomy (NCBI): domain Eukaryota; kingdom Metazoa; phylum Chordata; class Actinopteri; order Syngnathiformes; family Syngnathidae; genus Doryrhamphus; species Doryrhamphus excisus. The sequence goes on from NC_080474.1 coordinate 8,701,776, forward strand.
GATCCCTTAGCCTGCGCAATTTAACGTAAACAAAGATGAGCGTTTATGATGAGTGTAAAGGCTACTAATTGGGTGTTATTTCATGTCTAGAGGGCTCTAATAATGTTAAAACCTGTGTCGAAAAAATCTGAAAATGTTCTGTTTCATAATATTTAATATTACTTTGCAAAAATTCACTTATCGTAGTCGAGTCTGGCACCAATTAACCACAATAAATGAGGGACGACTGTACCTTGCACCTGGAAAGAAAGCACAGAGGGGCGAACATTGAAAGGAAAAGGTCTGGTCAGGAAAGATGTGCTTACCCAACACTTGGGTAACTACCCAAAATGTCTGTCCAACTTCCATTAATGGAGGTGAACCAACATTTTTACATCAAATGATCAACTTCGATCACAGCTCTGACGTTTTTGAACCGGAATAAAGACGTTAGCAAGGATCCGATTGTGATCGAAGTAAGGATAAAAAAGAAAGATGTGGGATGTTTGTAGAATGGCTGTTCTTTTGCATTCCGATATTTCTAACAAAAAACAAGGGACTGCTGAATCCTAAGACAGAGCAAAACAACAGTGGACAATGGGTTAGCCTATGCAGTGGTTGTAAAGTGGTCTGGGAAAATCTCAGGGCCTGGTTGGGGGGTCTTGTCAAGAGAGATGGAGAGAAGCAGAAAGAGGCATTCCACATTACACATTCCATTTCTTTTCTGTCCTAAAAAGATAGAAAGAATGCCCCTTTCTATGGAAAATGGAAGAGAGCATGAGGAAGAGGAGGTTGAAGAGAGGCAGGAAATCCCAAGTAACTAATGAGAAAACACAACTAAAAGAGACACGTCGCAACAGACACAAAACTGCATGTGCTTCCTAATTAGAAATAATCAAATTATCATTCGAATGAGGAAATGACAACCTTCCCAGAAACCTGAGCAACATCTCTGAATGCTAAGTTAAATCCAATAAGAGTGATAACAAGGAAAAATGGGATAGGGTGTTGGGCTAATCTAATTGGGTCAAACCTGCGTTTCAAAAAACAGATTGCTATCAGCGGCAAACATCCTCGTAGATATGAATCATAACTTTAATGAAAGTTGACTCTTATGTACTTTGAAAGACAAACACAACTCATGGAAAGAAAGCACCACCAAACAATACAAAAACATGTCGATGATGAACTCCCTCTGCAGAAGTCATCTGTTTGGAATGTGATCTCTTGTAACAATAAAGCACCGACCCGTCATTTTAGTGGGGGCAACATTTTCCAGATCATGGGAGACAAGCACCAGTTTAAACCCTAACACTGGGGTTCAAACTCAACTCATCGAAAGGCATGTTTTGCTGTGCTTACCGGGCCTTGGATAAAGGTACTCATCGATCTCGGCAAAAGTTAGTCTTGTCATCTGAAAATTATTTTTAAAAAGACATGACACAAGCATTGTATGATGAAGATTCTGACTTGCAAACAGCACTCATGTACTGTCCTTGAACAGGTGGACTAGACTAACAGCCCGTACGCTTACTTGTGTCATTCCTTGATGACAATGCATCTGCTGAACCAATGAGGATCAAGAAGTGGCTTAGATCTACAATGATCCAGGAGGAGAAAGAGTACTACATAGTATCTGGTGGTATTTGCTATTGCTTATGATAAACCTTCAATCGTTAGTAGAGTCACTAAACATGGCTGTAAAGTGCAGGCATTTAGTAAGTGACCTAGCGTCAGGATGGCAATGACAGAGATTATATTCTCCTTCTTGCAAGCTCAGTGTAGCATACAGAACTGTGATTATAGAGAAGTTTAACTCATTCGCTATCAAAGACACATTTATATGTCATTTTCATCCCGACAGCTCACTCCCAAAGACATAGTTATACGTTTTTTACATTTGAGGCACAAAGTGGTGATGATGCAACTCCGCAATAGAAGAGAGCATATTTGGTGCAGTCTGAAAAATGGCCACAAGGTGGCAGATGTGCCTGCATCTCTCCGGCATCTTGTGGTATTGTGCAAAGGAGGTTCCACATTGAAGTTCAATTCAGTTGCCCATCCATCCATTTTCTATTCCGCTCATCCTCGTGGGTCTGCTGGAGCCTATCCCAGCTGACTTCCGGCGAGAGGCGGCGTACACCCTGGACTGGTGGCCAGCCAATCACAGGGAACATATAGACAAACAACCATTCACACTCACATTCATACCTATGGACAATTTGGAGTCGCCAATTAACCTAGCATGTTTTTGGAATGGAGGAGGAAACCGGAGTACCCGGAGAAAACCCACATGCACTGGGAGAACATGCAAACTCCACATAGAGAAGGCCAAGCAAAGAATGGAACCCGGGTCTTCCCGATCTTCTGACCGTGTGGCCTACATGTAAACCACTCCACCACCGTGCGGCTCAGTTCAGCTTCAAATGTCAAAATTCTAAATAGTTCATGGTATATTTATTTAAAAAATGTTATTTTCATGTAACACAACATTTTTTTGTGTTGTTAATGTTGTGGCATCATTATTTAGACATTTTGACAAAATGTATACTGTATGGCTAAATTTGTGTCAAAGTGAATGTTATGCTTGAAATGTATCTTTTCTCATAAAGCCTTTTTTTCCCCCCTTTTTTTGTTGAGAACCGACATTTTGCTGAAACTTACATATGTTCTACTGCTGATTACTAAAGAAGAGGTGGAAATGAACTTTTTTTCGGATAAAATATAAGCGTCTAATCTTTCTTTTGGTACACACCCCATCTATATAGAACACAATATTCTATGTGCCTTGAAAAATCAGTCCAAATCATCAAAAATGGCCGAGAGGGACGACTTTTGAAAAATGAGTTAAGGTAGAATGCATACAAAATGATTCTTCAGTTGTTAACTAACAGCCGTTGTTTCGATTTGAAACTGCTTTTCACAAAGGAATACGCACTCTCAACAGGGAGACTATTGTTCCAGCATAACTGCAGCTTTGTGAGATAAAAGCGGAGAAGTGCGAGAAAGTGGTGGAATACAGATAGAGGGTGTGAGGTGGGGGAAGGGAGACAGCGGAGATGTAAGCGGGAAGAAAACGACAGAAAATGAACAATATCTGATGTTTATCTACTTCTTTCGTCCTTTAGGTGTAAAATAGTATCTATTTATGAATAAAAAAAACAAGAATTCGTGAAAATTCATTTATGAACCAATGAACCGCGATAGATGACGGACAACTGTATAGTCCCCCAAATCTCTTTTACAATTTTACAAAAACTGTATAAATATTCTGATATGGTACTTTCCCAACATGCGTGCAGTTGTAATTGCCAACACATGAGACTGGGCCAGTGTCCCGTGTCTGAGTGCGTTCCATTTCTCAAGACTTTTCAGAGATGACAGCAAGACCTCTAACTATCATCACAGCTCTCAGCCCCATCTGCTAAAGTCATCACCAGCACAGACACCGCCTCCCTCCTGCTCAGGCACCCCCCACCCCAAAACACACACACACACACACACAGAAGAGGTGTGAAAAAGCCATCCTTCAGCATTTTAACAGAGATGGGAACCAGACTATAACATTTCTGATGTTCAGACCTTCTGTCTGTATGTCATTCCACTCTTTGACTTTATCTTTCTCAACATTTGATGCGGTCCACACGAAGCGAGCATGTTGGGAGCCAGTATGTGGATAAATCCCAGTACAGACTGTCAAGTGTACCGCAGGAACACCGTTTTGAGTCATTTTAAGTGTTTTGGTGTGTACCATTTACTTTTTGGAAATTGTCAAATCTGTTGGGTTTTTTTCATGTGGAAATGGGCGATATAGATGATATACAATGTCCCAAATATTTGACAGAGACAACCTGCGACAAGTAGTCAATGTAATGTAGCACCATAATACATACATATATGGAGCTTCTCCAATAAGTTACTAATCCTTGCTTCTGTGGGAGTACATTTCTTGAAAATATCATCACAAAAAGTGGACAGGGAATGGCTAAAATACGGCAGATTAACAATGCTAATTGCTAAGCTACCTTGAATGTAAAATAGTGAAAACAGAATAGGTGCTTAGTACACATCAACAAAAGTCAACTGGAACCACATTACAACAGACTACGCATCCAAAAACCGGAAATGATGCAATATGTTTCACAAAACGAAGGAGTCAGGAGCAGCATTTGCAATCTGTAACATTCCCTTAATATGCCAAAGAATATTGTGATATACTGTACTATACCGTTTATAAGCCAACACCAAATGTGGTGCAGTGGTTAATGTTCTGGACTTTGGGGCAAACGCCCCAATTTCTAATCTCCACTAGTATGCACCATTGGTATTCATCAGGAAGGCATCTGGAATATAAAGTACTAATATAAAGTACTCAAGCCAAAAATCAAGTGTGCGGATCAAAAAAAAGATCCACTGTGACAACTCCGTAATCAGGACAAAGCCGAAAGGAAAAGAAGAAGACCTAAGTCTGGATACGGACCCAGTGATGGCCCTTTACGGACACCCATGACTATTTAACGTGAATGGGAAATATAAATATAATCATTACTTGTCTAGAAATGAAAGAAACATGGCTTATAATAAAAGTAAATAGAGAAAACCAAACATTTCCAAGTTAATATACAGTATGTTCATTCAATATATATGTTCATTCTTCCAGAAAGCAGTGCCAAACTGCTGTGTCTCATATGCTTTGAAACTGTAGCGCTGGTCAAAACTGCAAATGTGACCAGAGACACCTGACAAAACACAGATTATTCAAGGGGAAGCATCCAACCGAGTCCCACCCATATATTGTTATCGTGAAAGGCTGCAATGTGTATCACAATATGGCTTTAAGGCCATATTGCCCATCCCTAACCACTACCTGTGCTTTCCTGCTGAAATGACAAGTTCTATCTTTAGCCATGACTCTACTATTCCGGACTCTTTTGCATGACAGTCCTGGAAAAGGGAGAAAAGAAAAGAAAACAGGGTAAGAAATAGTTAAGACATCACAGTGGGGAAGAAAGAAGGAAATTAATTAAGAGTAAAAAAAAATAGCTGAAAAGGCTGCAGATGCACAGATAGTAAATATTAAAACGTGAGACCTTAAAGAAGCAAGGGTGGGCCATGAGAAATGAGATACTAAAAGGCAGCAAGTGACTGATGATGCTTGGAGAATACGGTAACTGTGTTTCCGATTAAGAGTAACCTCCATATGGTGGGTGAGCAGCTGTGGGTAATCATTCGTCTCCAGCAAGTGTTACAACTTTTCACTACAACTTTAACCTTTAGGCATTCCATTCGCTGAACTTTTTGGTGTATCAAGTTGTTCGAGTTTGGGCTAATGTAATAGGCACATTCAGAGCCGGTTGGGCCATGAGACAATTCAGTTGCCCCTCCTTTATCACTGTTAATTGGTTCGAGACCGGACCCATTTATTGCATTTCGAACAAGTAGTTCGAGCATAGAAAACCTGTGTATGATGATGTTCTAAATATGATTTTTACCATTATTAGAACCCTGTAAAAATGAAATAACACCCCTACAGTCATCTTTACACTAATTTCTATTTTCCAATTTCCATCCATCCATTTTCTATGCCGCTCATCCTTGTGGGTCTGCTGGAGCCTATCCCAGCTGTCTTGGGGCGAGAGGCGGGGTACACCCTGGACTGGTGGCCAGCCAATCACAGGGCACATATAGACAAACAATCATTCCCACTCACATTCATACCTATGGACAATTTGGAGTGGCCAATTAACCTAGCATGTTTTTGGAATGGGGGAGGAAACCAGAGTACCCGGAGAAAACCCACGCATGCACAGGGAGAACATGCAAACTCCAAGTAGAGATGGCCGAGGGTGGAATCGAACTCTGGTCTCCTAGCTGTGCGGCCTACGCGCTAACCACTCAAAAAATTTATTAAATGAGTTTATCACAAGGCTGCACAGTGGAGCCTTGTGATAAACTCATTTAATAAATTTTTTGTATATAGTCATTACATGTGCAAATGTAGCTTTTACTGTATATAGAGTTGTTGTGTGCAAACTGTGTGGTAATTTAAATTGTTTTGATGTTATTATGATTTTTAATGTATTTTGCTGTAATTTGTAAAAACATTGAGTGACACATTGGGCTCTAATTTTGTAGATCAGGCGCAAGCGCAGCAGAGTGCAGGGTTCTCAAATTTCCTGAGCTGCGCAGTCTGGCGCAGCGCCGTGCACACATGCCTCCATCCCTCCCACCAGCGCAAGTGACAAAGAGGGAGGAGAGAAGGTGTGAGAGAGTTTAACACAGACCACGGGGCTGTGACTGGACTGGACTGTGCATCAACGGCCACCATGCGTGTCATGCTCCACGTACTGTACGCCACCTCATCTGTTCCTGACAGTTACATTTATTGCAGCAACAGGCTAAGCCAAGCATCTTGCTTGTTTTCCCACCAGCATTCCTGCTCTCCATGGCCAAATAGAAGAACCTTTAATGGTATATTCGCGGAATCTCCTCCTTATCCTCCTTGAGAAAAAATTTCAACAACCAACTTTATATTAATCATTGTTTTTAAAACATTAAATAGTGGTTGCTGTCATTGTTTTTTCCACTGAAATCTGCCTATGAGGTTTTGGTTACCCTGAAGTGAACCCTGAAAGAAGTTTGGGATGGCCCATAACGTTTGGTTTCAAAAGGTGTGGTAAAACTGCCCCTTGATGTCACAGAGGGGTGGACTTCCTTATATGGGCATGGCTGTAACCCAGATAAGCTCTCTGCCCGCCCCGAAGCTCTGCTACTCTGTTTACAAAAGAGGCTCCAGCCAGTAGATTCTGAGCTGCCAGTCACTCCTAAACACTTTCAATTGGCTCTCCAAAGACTTTGGTCATTTCTAAAAGATTCTGCAAAATCTAAAACGTTTTCTGTGCAGGTTTTTGTGTGTAGCTGCTCTATAGGAGAACACAATTCAACACAACAGGTCCCCTTTAAGGGAAAGCCCACCCTACAGAGAAAACGGGAAAAACAATGCCTTTCAATTTCTTCTGTCAGTATATGTACACTGCTGATGGAGGGGGTTGCCACGTTGGGTAAGGCCAGCTCTGGCCATATTCAATGACATCTGGTGTCGATGACAATTATTTCTATAAGCCCGTTTATTTATTCATCTGTGAGGTCAGATGTTCTTGACAGGACAGTGTCAATTTTAAGTTAATCCTAAAAATGTTTGATGGATTTGAGACCTGGGGGTCTTCCGAAACTATTCCCAAAAGTTGGAATAGAATACTCGAGCATGTCCTTGTAAGGCCAAAGTATTAAGAAAAGGGGTAACCATCGGGGCTAGAAGACTAATTAAACAGAATCCCCTTTGGAATGCCTGTGAAATGGAGGGTCAACATAATTTACCTTAACCTAATCAAAGTTGAAAGCTGCGTTAAAAAATAATAAGTCAATTAATGTATCATCAAAGACTATATTGACTGAGTGGGGGTAGAGCATCTGGGGTCACGGGTAAGTTTTTCACCTCACTCAGACCCCTGGGTGTGTCCAAGAGAGGATTTTGGAGGAGGTCACTGAGGTCTCCAGTGACATTTAGCAACAAAGACACATTATGCAATTTAATCAGAGACTTTTCAAGAGAAACCCATACAAAACAGAAAGAACCTGTAGCATCTAATGAAAAAGGATTATAACATGGAAGAGAAAGTAAAAAGATGAGTACCTTGGTAGGGAGGCATACTGACGCTCTGCTTCTTCATGTTGTGGCACCATTCGCTGATCTTTCCCTCTGCCTGGAATCTGCAACACAGAAAAAAACACATAAGTTTGACTTATTGTTGTTGTCTGTTCAATTTTAGCCTTTCCAAAAAAAAACAAGCCCCCAAAAAGCATGACTTTTTGGGTTTCCTATGCCTAGGCCTTGTGTTCTTCCTACTCAGTGCTTGTCTTTGGGATTGGTTTAGAGTGTGTTTGGTTCCACGGTACGACAGATCCGGCTGTTCCTTCCTGTTGTGAATGTAATTCTTGCCTGCTTGCCAGCTCTGTCTTCTGGTTAAATAAAAAGTATTCTACAGTTTATGCCTGCCATTGTGTTGCTCTTGGCTTGCCTCTCAGTCAGCCTGCGGCACCAGCACACAAAACCTCCCGTCAAATTCAAAGGCAAAATACTTCTGTCAAATTGCAAAAAAGTTGTAAATCTCCAGCATTTGGTGCGGTGGCAATACTGTGAGTATAAAGGGGCACAAGACTCTCAACACTAGCCGATATGTATGTGTGTGGGGGTGATAAGGCGGCAATTTAGGATTGACAAATGCTAGTTTTTAGGGATTTAGTGTTTAAGTCCCGAGAGAAACCATAGAAAAATAACATGTTTGAAGTCATGTCTCATCTCCAACTTTTCCAATACACAACATTTCTCTGGGATTATCCCGGCCCATTTATTAGGGATATTCCAGCTTTTGCAGTACTCCTAAAAGATCACAACTGAACCCCAGACATCATGGAATCCAAAAAAAAAAACAATGCTGACTGTACACACTTAGCATACTCCATGGTCTCAGCCATGAACGTAGGCAAAATCTAGTCCCAAAAATCGACTGGTCAATCGTGTTCGAGGGGTCGGTTGTGAAGTTACCTTTCACCAAAGGACACAGCACACCACATGCAAATAAATATATACTCTCCCATGTTTACACACACTGATATAAATAGTAATAATAACTTAAATCCACACCAGAACACCAAACATGGACGTCAAAGTGTTACAGAAAACTAGGATCTCCTCTTTTCGATGAAAGGTAATCCTGTCATCATAAACGGTTCAAGCAGGAGATATCACACACGTTCTCTCCCCTCACTCTGTATTCAAGGGAATGATGCCAGGAAGGATATAAAATACATTTGCTGGGCCTGCTTTCCTTGGACCACCTGCCTTTATAGCTCTAATATCTCAGGTAGACAGACATGTGGGATATTAGGCGAGAATAGAGATGTGGTGTGAATGAATGAAAGGGTATTAGTTGGAGAAGAAAGGTAAAAGGGAGCGATAGCATGAATGAGCTAAATGAGCTAGATCAGGTGAAATACATAGAAGGGATATAATTGCAGCTGCCGAGCGAGAAGGAAATAGCGAGGAAGACGGGAGAGGTGGATTACAAAAGGAGGTAGAGAATGGGGAAAAGAAGGTTCTCACAGAATGGGGGGTGGGGGGGTGATGGGAACGTTAACAATATGATTTAAACAAGATAGCTCAAGGGGTGAGAAAATGGAAAAGGTTGGGTGACTACATCCAACAAAGGCGAGGGGGTGATTAAGGGTGATAGATAATGAATGCACAGGATCAGGGAGAAAAGCGAAGAGAAGTTAAACGACAGTCAGGTGTTACAGACGGGGGCGAGCAAAGGCTTGATCCTGTGTTCTTAAAAAAGATAAAGTGGCTAATACGCTTTACTTCTAATGTCAAGACATCCCACAGGAACACTGGAGGAGAAGAGGAGGTTCTTTTGGATTGCTCACTGAATCAATCACATTGTTAATTGAAATGCCTGACTGGCTAGCGCTATCTGAATGGAACCCCCATATTGCTAAGGGCGACAGGGTTATTACTGAAGTGATTACGTTTTAATATGTTTGTGAATTTGTCTGGGTCCACAACCACATACGTAACCCTAACTCAGGCGTGGCCAAACATTTTCCACGGAGAGCACATCATGAAAAATTAAGTGATGGAAGGGACACTTTGATCATTTGTAAACCAATACATGTAGATATGAGGAGTTACGTATATATACTTCAAGAAAAAAAGCATTTCAGCTTTGTGATTTAACTTCTTCTTCTTTGTCTTTGGGCTTGACACTTTTCTCCACCCGTTCCATCCTGCTTTGCACACGCTTCTTCACCTCCTTTTCACGATCTCCATTGTTCTGGACTGTTGAAATCAGCTACTTCAAATTCTCCACCTTATGTATCTCTTCTCCCTGTAACCTGTCTCTTCCGCTTGGGTCCCGCTCATTTACACACATATACTCCGACTTACTGCGGCTAATCTTCATTCCTCTCATTTCCAGGGCAAAACCTGACACCAGCAAAACGTAGGAAAGACACGTCGGCTGTACGGACAATGCAGTGATGTGAAAAAAAACAACAAAAAAACAAAAACAAAGAAGCTCTGGAACCCAGCTTGAAAGTCAACATATCAGATGCGTTTCTCAGGGTGTTTTTGCATGTCGACCAGCATGTAGGATCTGATGAGGATCGAACTCGCAACCTTCAGGTTGGGGGATGACCACTCTATAACCTGTACCAGCATGCTAACTGCAGGAATATCCACCAGAGGATTGAATGTTCATTTATCCTCCATAAGCTGTCTCCAAAGGCGTTTTAAAGAATTTGGCAGTACATCTAACCGGCCTCACAACCGCAGACCACGTGTACAGGATCCCCGCATCTGGCATCTCCACCTCCAAGATTGTCGGAGACCAGTCACTCAGACGAGCAAATTCCATAACTGCTGCATATTTTGGAGTGTCCTTTTATTGTGGCCAGCCTAAGGCGCAGCTGTGCAGTCATCATGCTGTCTATCAGCATCGTGATATGCCACACCCGTGAGGTGGATAAATTATCTCTAGTGGACTAACAGAGCTCGACACCTGCAGAAGTAGGCCTTTTGTCTTCTTTCTTTTAGTCCACCTTATGAACGATGGGAGCAAAAGGAAAAGGGTTGCGTTTACATTTTTCCATGGCTCCAACAAACTCTATATTTTCATTCATCTTCCTGCACTGTAGGAGTCCCACTACTTTTGTCCACATTGTGTATGGTGGTGGTGTGGGGAAAAAAGTGTGTCTGTGTGTCAGAGGAAAACCAGGATGTTAGTTGATCACAGACTTAGCATTCACCAAGCTGACAGGAGCGCCGTGCAGGGCAAACAATATGACAACCAAGCTAGTGTGGGACAACCTATACACAAGCTTACTGTTTTTCCAAACCTCACGCTTAGTCTGTCTCTTTCTTGTCACAGGAGGCTGAGGCTGGAGCGTAGCACTGCTAGAGTAAATGGTCCGGTGACAACATTTACAGCATAGTGAGCAGACGAGTGTGGACACAGACACGCACATGAAGAAAGCTTCAATTCTCTTTTAACAAAATCTTCACATTTCTGGCCACACAGTCTTCAGACATGAAGTAGCGGCTGATGCACACCGCCTCACTTAGAGCACTTAGCAAAAATGTAAGGCATTGCTGCCTTTCAGCTCTTTTGGTCCTCTTCAGCAGTCCTTCATCTTCTTCCTCCCTTTTTCAACACCCCACTGGACTCTCCTCCTGGTCTACTTAAGTGAAATACTAGCATCCTTTGAGTACTGCAAACACCCATCCTCTACAGACATTCGTAATTAGGATCTGTATGATTCTCATGCACACCATAATGTAGCCCTGAGGCACACCACTTACTACTTCTCTCCATTCATCTGCCCTTATCCCAGGGTGTATGGTTCAACATTTATTTGTCTCTCCTTTTATTTATGTCTCCGCTCTTCTGACGACAAATGATAAAGAAACACAGCCCCCTCCCCACCCCTCGACTGTGCAACCTTCCCTAGACACACAGTTGTTTGTTGGTCTGTGTAAATATAAAGAAGTAACCATATTTTAACCCCACCCGCTCAGGCACTTTCCTGTTTTTAATGTCCTTCCCTCCTTCTGAACTTGAATTTGAATCCTTCCTTCCCATTGATGCAAAGATAAGAAGACAGGTTCTCCCGGCAATCTGCATTAGTCATGTTGTTCTGTTAGCTAGCAGTTTAGGCTGACTTAAATTGACTCCAGCCTACACGTTAAAGCCAGATGATTTCACTCCTACCGACAAAAATATTGAATCCTGGCAAAAAATATCCATGTAATAATCCTTGGCATTAAGCGTGCGATTTCATAATCTACTTTTCTGGCTGAATCCACAAGTAACTCCAAAATGGCAATCCCTAAACAACTTCCTTCAACCGTCTGCGCTAGACTGCAAAAAAAATAAATACAAAATAAACGTCCCTATTAGTAGTATGGTGGACTAAGTATATAAAAGTGTCTGCATTTAATGAGCAATGTTTAATTTATTTACAATGCTGTCATTGCACCACTTGGACACAATCCATTACAATCCAAAATTCAAGCATAAATACTATATTGCTGCACTTTCATAATTTAGCATTCATGGCTGCGAAAATTTTAATATTTTTTATTTTCTTGTCCAAAAATAGGCATTCCTCAATGACTGCACAACTGAACACAAAATCCATCCATCCGTTTTCTATGTCCCTTATCCTCATGAGGTCGCGGGTATGCTGGAGCCTACCCCAGCTGTCTTCGGGTGAGAGGTGGGATACACCCTGGACTGGTGGCCAGCCAATCACAGGGCACATATAGACAAACAACCATTCCCACCCACATTCATACCTATGGACAATGGGGATGAGCCGGATACTCATTACAACGAGTAAATGGTGTCATCCCTACTATTGAGATGTTGCAGAATGACCTTAAAAAGGTGCTTCATGTTGGAAAGCCCTCAAATTTAGCTAAATGACAACAATTCTGCCAAGATGAGTGGGCCAAAATTCCTCCACAGCGCTGTAAGAGACTCATTAAAAGTTATCGCAAACGCTTGATTGTAGTTGTTGCTGCTGTGAGTGGCCCGACCAGTTATTAGGTTTAGGGGGCAATCACTTTTCCCCACCATTGTACATGCACATTTTGTATACCTCACAGATATGCTGACGTAACAACATGGCAACCGTGCAAGATAATAAACTTTTGTAGAACTCCTCAAAACATGCAGTTTGGTGAACACAAGTTAATATACAGTATGCTCATAAGTTGTGACTGGCGTTACAATAGGGAAGCAGTGTGGCTTGTGTAGAGATGGCTTGGAGAAACACCTTCTCCAGTGTCGAGTCGAGATGACCCAGCGGCCTGCACAACAGGGGAGCCGCGTACTACTACTCACTGCTTCCGAAGGAGGCGGAGGTGAAAACAGATGTGGTTGTTGCACTGGCCTGATGACCAGGCTAAAGGCCTGAACTTGGCTGGGAGGGGGAGCGAGTCTTGTGTTCAAAATAGACAAAAAGTTGCAACATTGCTTGTAGCGTAATGTCGAGTCGAGTATGTGAGAGCGCCCGTGAAATGTCTTGATGTGGGTGGAGTTTTCATGCATGGTTACCCAGCAAAGTGAAGGCTATGAGTGGGCTTTTCAAACCAGAAGTCTCAGCACCTGGCAAAGTGATTGCTGAGTCTGAGCTATTGATCACCAAGTTTGTGAAATCTGGGCAGACTACACCATTAAGATCACTTTGCACTATTGGACTGTAAAATCTCACTTAGAGAGACAATGTGGGACTGGCAGGCCAAAGAGAGAGAGGATGGAGTGTAACAAAAATTTGTCTCTCCGATAAACAAGAAAGAGGCAAAAAAAAAAGATGGAGAATAACTCATTTGAACAGAAAATCTAGATTTTTCTTTTGATTGTTTACAATGTTGGAGAAACGGTAGACATGTTTATTCACAAATGTCCTCTGACCGAAATGTCAGCGAAGCTCTCAAATAGATGGCTGGCTAAGAGTTGAGACTTGAGCACAGTTAAATGTCACAGCAGTTCAGCTTGTGGTACAATTAAGGCAAGAGAAGGTCAATTTCTCCTAAAGCACGCAGCCTGGAGAGTCTCTGGTGAATACAATTAATACTACTTAATGCAAAGCATATCAGTGTTTACGAAGAGCAGGTCTGTAGGAGAGAGGAACCCATGATGAGACTAAAGGCTAAAATATGTTCCCACGTCAACGCTGATGTGGACCGCAGAGCTGTGATTGGTCGGCTTGTTTTTAGTACATTGTTTCCAATTTTTCCCTCCCTCGGAAGCGCCAACAAGTCGACCAAAACAAAAGAAACAATGGTACAAATGGAGGAGCATCAAGGAATATGCAATGCATAAATATGAGTAACATAAATAACAGCAGTGTCTGATGTTGCACATAGAATAGTTCCAGGTTCCATTTTCACATCCAGCAGTACCTTGTTTTTTTTTTCATGAATTCGTTCCAAAATAGGCAAAATCTTGTGAAACATTTTCAATGAGAGCCCAATGAAAGGACACTTGGTGCATAAAAACACAGTGTAATACAACAACATAGTTTAGTGAACGCGTACGTCCTCAGAAAGGAAGATGGAAGAATGACTGTTATGTAAGTTGACGCTCAAAAAATGTATCCTGTCTTTCAAATGTAGCGGTCTAAACGTATGGGATAAATAGAGCTCTGATTATTTGGTGACAGCATGAAGGAAGGGTGTACATACCACAGTTGTGCATCGTTTTTCTGTCCTTGTTAGACCCAGTTTGTGCTGCTTTTGAAGGGAGTAGTTAACAGCATAGTAAGAGATTTTTAGATGGGTTTTCTAATAATCTATTAGCCTTATAAAATGATGAACTTGGATTAGCAGCCATACCGGGAGAATGATGCAGAGGACTGACAGTTGTTGATAGTAGGCTTCTATGCAAAAATGTAGATACTTCTTTGAAAATCATCTGATTCATTTTCATTGTTTGTGAAATGGAATATATATATGTGTATGTATGTACACAATACCGCTCAAAAGTTTGGGATCACTTGCAAATGTCTTTGTTTTCCAAAGAAAAACATTTTCATGCATTTCAAAAAATGTGGCAAAAGGTGGGACATGTTTAGTCTGCTGCAGTGGTTCCCAAAGTGGGGTTCTTCAATTGCCATGGAGAAAAAAAAATATCCAATTAGCACCTAACACTCAAAAATTACAAGTCTCCTCACAGTGCAAGGAGACACAGCAGGAAGGAGAGAGATCATGTTGTTCCTTGCTCTGTGTGCATCATATCAACCAATAAGTAAGTCTGAATGATTACTTCGTGCATTGGGAGTGTTTCATCTTGAAGATTTCATTTATATTGGCGTTCCAATTCATCCCTGCACGGACCTAGCGCTGAAAACCTGGCACTGTGAGTGGAGATTCCCGCAAAATGAGGCTTTACTGTTGGTTGGTTTTATTTTTATTTCAGATACCATTAAAAAGGGGGTTGGTGGTTCTTTCAGAGTTGGGACACCATGGAAAGATTCCAGTCAGATCATGGACACTTCATACTCAACAAGCAGGATCAAAATTAGCAAACTGCTGTCAGCGATTCTTGCAAATCACAGCAATCACACCCACACATGCACACCAAAGTATGTGATATTTACACATTTTTATGAATTTGATGTTTTCGAAGTGTGCAGGAGTAGGAGGTACATGGCTTCAGGTCAAATGACTGAAGGGGTCCGTGGGTGTAAAAAGTTAGGGAACCACTGTATCCACAAAAATAAATATTTAGAAAGAAACCAATGAAAGTAAAGTGTGGAGACAGCAGATGGAGAGGAAAGGGGGGGGGGGGTAAATGGTAGCTAGGTAAGGCGATAGCACAGCAGATAGGATTAGTCTCTGCTGCAAATCCTGTTGAAAAATGAGCACAACACACCTTACCTAATACACATGCCATGATATGAAGGATGCATCTCTATTAACTAACACATACGTTTAGGGCTCAAACATACACACAGATGTTTCCAACCCATAGTGTTCTTAACAGCTGAGGGTGTCCTTGAAAGCACAAGGTGGGAAGTTGATAAGAGGAGAGAAAGAAAGCAAGTCAGAGGTGATGCTGGAATATATAGCCGTATAGAGAGGAGGATCAGGAAAGAGGTGCAGTTAAAGCGAAGAAAGATAATTTACTTTTCTCTAAGCTTCCTCCCTGCCACCCAGATAGTATATCCCTGTTCGTCTACCCCCCACTGAGCAATGGGCACCCATGATTGTGGCTGTCGCTGTCTGTCTCTCCTTCTCACCCCAAACTTCTCAAATTCAAAAAGTCCCCCTTTGAGGATTAGGGGAACAAAGAGAGGTGAATTCCAAGGAAAATTGGGAGAGTTGGAGTAAAGCGGGAAGTACGGGAGAGGTAGAAGTTTAAGGGCAGACAATTAAAAGATATAGGAATGATGGAAGAGAGAGCTGAGGCAGCAAGAATGAGCATCTTAGGTAGAAAAATACTGTCAGCTAGTAAACTCATTGTTGGATTTTTATGTGTGTTCTAAGACTCTTTATTTCACAAGATGTGCAGTAACGTGTGCAGTCAGTATACACAGGAATATGACACCTGCTGATTAAAAACTGCAATTCAAATTCAAAGTTTAGACACGCTCAAAAGTTATGTTTTTTTTAGTGTTCAACAACTGCCACGTCATTAAAAACACAAAAATCGTGGTCAATTAAACCTCGCACTCACAAAACATTCATGGCAGTCATAACAATAATGATGGTTGGACACAGCCTATCCCAGCTGTCTTGGGGAGAGAGGCGGGGTACACCCTGGACTGGTGGCCAGCCAATCACAGGGCACATATAGACAAACAACCATTCACACTCACATTCATACCTTTGGACAATTTAGAGTGGCCAATTAACCTAGCATGTTTTTGGAATGGGGGAGGAAACCGGAGTACCCGGAGAAAACCCATGCATGCATGGGAAGCAAATCATTTTTAGATATCAAATAATTATTGAATTGAGTAATTTGGTTTTGGAAGAATATGCCCTATAGCCAGCAGCCACACAAAGAAACGCAAGAGAACACAAGACCAAGGACAGAACCCAAACCCAAACATAAAACCACCATGGTGGTGGAGTTTTTATTTTTTTACATATAGAAAAGGGAGCAGGTGCCTACCTTATCACAAAGACAGCCAAGTAATATGATGGAAGCGACACTTCATCCCTCTCTTACTTTTTAGATGATTGCCTTCGGCCGGGTAAAGTAATGGTGTCCGTTTCTTTCGCTCATATTTTTTAATACTTTCTGTTTCCTGCATAGTATTGACCTCTTTGCTTAATGTTTTTTTTTTTTATCTGCTATGCTGTCAGACCAGGGAAAAACAGGGGACATTCTGCAGACCCTGGTTCGTGCCCAGGGCGCAACAAGGGGCTGGCTAAACCCAGGCCGGGCACAGTTACAGCCCATAGAAAAAAAGCATAAAATGTAACCAGACATTATAATATTTGAAGTCCTCAATATTGCCAGCACTTGAGAAAAACATTTTTAAAAATCAAACTCAGTGCACATAAGGCACACCGGATTATAAGGCGAAGGAAGAGGAAATGAAGCTTTTACATAAGTGCTCCTTATGATGCGTAAAATACGGTAGTATGGAAATAAGCATCTATCATATAGTGTAGTCTTGCAGCATTATATTTGGCTCGGGCTCGGATTTCCAGATGTCGGGAAAAAGTGAAAAAAGGAGTGTTGTGGGAATGGGGCAGAAAGGTAAGAGGAGAGCATGGCGGGGATTTAGGGTCTCTGAAAGTCAGTCACTTAATTTCCTGGCTAACCTGGCTATGATTATCTCCCGGGTGGGAAAGGCATACTTGAAGTCTGGGACCCGACTAATCCATGGTGACTAACCTCCACCTCTCATTTCCTCGAGATTAACTCACTCTGCTACTTAATGAAATGGTAAAGGTGGATAGATTAACCTATAGTAGAAAAAAAGGGCTACCCGCCCAAGGAAAAGACCAATACTTTTCAAAACTGAAATAGAACTTAATTTTAACAACATTTACAAGGTTGATTCCTGCATTTCGATATAACCATCCATCTTAGATCACAAAAGGACAATAAGGCACCACGAAGGACAGATGGCCCGATTTTCAAACACAATAAGAAAGTACCCATCCAATGCATTCATTAATTTTCTACCGCTTATCCTCACGAAGGTTGCTGGAGCCTATCCCAGCTGTCTTGGGGCACCCACATTCATACCTATGGACAATTTGGAGCGGCCAATTAACCTAGCATGTTTTTGGAATGGGGGAGGAAACCGGGGTACCCACGCATGCAGGGGGAGAACATGCAAACTCCACACAGAGATGGCCGAGGGTGCAATCGAACTCGGGTCTCCTAGCTGTGTGGCCTACGTGCAAACGGCTCGTCCACAGTGTAGCCCCTCCATCCAATCCAACCTCCAAAAATTCAAACCTTGCCTTGTGCCATTGTTGCTTGGCAGAGGTAGAGTGGTAGAGTCACTCAGTCAGGACATTCGCTTTGGACTTTACATGTTCTGCCTGTTTTTTGGCAGGTTCTCCAGCTTCCTCCATATGCATGCCAAGCAACAGAGTGATGGTGTGAGCAGGGTCAGCTGGGAAAGGTCCAAGCTCCTTGCGTAATAAAAATAAGTGGTATGGATAATGGCTAGCTCGATGGATGGACTTGTGTCAAGACTCCGCTATAATTGAGAAAATGAGTCAATGCAAGGATTGCCAAGTCTTGAAGGAAATAGCGGATGATAGGAAAAGTGAAATAGGAGATGATGGAGAAATATCTAGCGGGCTTAAATGATGCAAGCTTACGAGGGGGATCCTGGTTATCTTTTGTTGATAAGATTAATGCACAAGACGACACATGTACAGATTGGGGGTGATGACTTTTCTACAGCAGCCACACTGCTAAACTTCCACTTGAAAGCCTGGGCCACAGGGCAGAGTAGCTCATTTATACAAAGAAAGCGTTTTACTTCTATAAAATATTTTAACTTTTGTTCAGACGAGCTGCTGCCAAATGCTCAATGAAGCCGCCAGCCTGACCGGGACATGCCACTTGACCACTCTCTTGGCCGATGCCCCGTTTGCGCCACCAACTGGGCCCCAGCTGGCCAATTAGCTCCCCTCTTAGTGTGGAGCTCAGCCAATGGAAATCCTTGCGAGACTTCGATTTATCTGAACTCACAGATGGGAGGACATAGACTGCATGAGTGTGAGGAGAAGGTGAGAGGCCCGGCTTCAATTCTCAATCACGATTGTGACATCTTCATTTCAGTCCACAGTCGGAGACAAATGTTCTCATTGGAAGTCAACATTGTGATGTCTGGAATATGCAAGGAAGCTGGCTTTTCTGCAGCCAGTTTTTGGAATACTTTTGGAAAATACTTTAGCAAGTAGACGACTTACCTTGGCAACAGTATACTTTAGATTAGGTGTGTAGGTCAGGGTTTTTTTATTGGCCTGTGGCACATTGTAGAAATGGTATAAAACAACAACAACAAAAACCACAAATGGGACATGTAGAGCAAAAAAGCAAAATGTAAAGAGACAAAGCTTAGCTAAGCTAACAAATAACCTACGGTAAAACAAATGTGTATATATACGTATATACACTCCACAGTGGTGGAGTGGTTAGCATGTAGGCCACAGTCAGGACATCGGGAAGACCTGGGTTCGATTCTCCACTATAAGAACGTGTTTTGTGTTCAATGGATGAATTTGATTTGCATGGGGAAAATTGATTTGGTTTGCTTCCATTTCAGTTAGAGCCTGACCTTGTGGAACAAAGCAATGATGCTAACTCCAAAGTTATACTATAAATAAAAGGATTTTTTTTTACCTTATTGTTTCATTTTTGTGTATTTATTACACTATCAATGAGACTTGTGAAAAAAAAAAAAAACACTTTCAGTTCAAAGTTTTTTTTTTCTCCATTTGATAAATGTCCAACAACAGGTAGCCGAAGTAAACAACAGAAGTAAAATGCAGAATGACCACCTGGTGGCAAAACAGAATTTCAAAGACTTTTCAAAGAGTCAACATTTTCTTAACAAGATGATTAGGATTTTTGGCTGTGGAAGCCTCTTGCTGTGTTATGTCTGCTCTGAGGAGCGTGTGGGTAGATGTTGAAGCCAGCAGTGGTGAGACATTGACATGAGCTGCCTTGCTAAGACTTTTTGGATATACATTTTGGACAACAAAAATAACTTTGCCTTACATAGCTGATGCACTTTATCCAAGTCTTGTACGACCTATGACATATAGGTCAGATATACAGCATGTGACCTGGCTGTTCAGACTGCAGTACATTGGATACATATCAGATTTACATCTACATGAGGCTTGAGTCACATTTGTAAAAATCCCATCCAAAAACCCTGGAATGAATGCCTCTTCAGTATGTTAGATGGGAACAAGGCCCAACAATCAATAATGTTTTATTGGGTGACCCAACCACTGAACAACTTTGACGCAAACTTAATGGCAGCTAATTAGAGGGGATCATACATGTTTAAAATTGATAATTGATGACATGTTGACTCACTCTGCCCTACTGACATGCTTTCAAATATGTATTTATCCATGCATATGTGTGTGTATGTGTATTCGGATATGGCAGCTGCATGTTTTCAACCTTCCATTCTAGTTTGTGAATGCTCAGCAGTCATCAGACCAGCCAGGCACAAGTCCCAGACAGAGAGGTCAGAGTCATTCACTAATCATATTAACATTCCTCTATAATGACACAATCCAACACACTCTTTTCAGGCCTTTCCTTTCCAACTTTAACCCCTGACTTCCTTATCGCCCACTGCATTCTTTATCATGGGGTTTAAACACCAATTCTCATTAGATTCTCATTATCTCATTATTGACATTTTGCAGAGAATAGCACAGAATAGGATACAATAAAGGCAATGTTGTTTCTGTGCTACACCTTTTAAAATGATTGCCAAAGCCACACTCGATTCCATTAAAGCACTTCCCAGGTGTCGTCACAAAAACACAGAACCCCCTCGCCCTTTTCGGAGCAGCCAGTTTTGGGGAGCTGTCCTGCTCCCACGCAAATGAACAACTCGTCACCCTCAATGGCAGGGAATGCCAACATGAGGAGGCTTTGTGTTACCATGACAACTACAGTCCAGCAGTCCAGTCGTATACCTTTGGCCGGAGACCAAGAAGAGACTTCCCAACTGCCACAGACTGTTGGTATTGATCCATCTTTTACAAACAGGCTCATTATATTGACCAAAATTGCAAAAGCATGTGTGTGGGCTCTTTAAGGGACAAGCGAGAAAGTGAGTAAGGGAGTGGTAGAGAGACGCCAAGAATTGTGGCAGCAGCTTGGCGCATTTTGCACATTACAATAAAAGTTTCACCCTGAAAATTACAGCCCTTGTGTGCACTTTTATTTCTGCATTGGAGGGAAAGAAATGGGATTAGCCCTGAAGTCAACACATTACAGACTTCAATCTTTGAGCTCCATCCAACACCACTCCAGCTCTGCTTAGTGTTTGGCTGCGCTGCCAAGTCCATGGGCGGGGAAACTTCACAGTTCAGGAGGGGGGATCTTAGCTAAATTAGCTGTTGTTGTGAGGTCACAATCTTGCCAAAAATGTAAAAGTCCCTTTTACATACACCAGTATGCACAGTGGTCTTCAACTGGCAGCCTGTGGGCCATGTTGCTCCAGCCAAGCTTTTCATTTAGCCTGCTAAACATCAACCAAATAATGTAAGTGTAAGTAGAGAAGTGCTTCTCCATACTTTCTGCAGGGGGCACCAGTGAGATGTACGCGACACAATGAAGCAACAGAAGAAGAACTCTTATTAACTTTTGGACTTTTAACAGCGACTGGACTAACAAAGGCTGTACAGCAGAAGAGTGGTTACCACGCAGGCCTCACAGCTAGGAGACCAGAGTGCAATCCCACACTCGGCGGAGTGTGGAGTTTGTTCTCCCCGTGCATGCGTGGGCTTTCTCCGCGTACTCCGGTTTCCTCCCCCATTCCAAAAACATGTTACGTTAATTGGCCACTCCAAATTGTCCATAGGTATGAATGTGGGTGTGAATGGTTGTTTGTCTATATGTGCCCTGTGATTGGCAGGCCACCAGTCCAGGGTGTACCCCGCCTCTCGCCCCAAGACAGCTGGGATAGGCTCCAGCACCCCCCCCCCCCCAGTGACCCTCATGAGAATAAGCGATAGAAAATGAATGAATGGACCAGTGGAATTCCTCAAGGCTCTGGATGTTGAGGGACTGTCTTGGCTGACACGTCTCTTCAACATTGCGTGGAAGTCGGGAACAGTACCTTTGTATTGGCAGACCGGGGCGGTGGTCCCCCTTTTCAAGAAGGGTGACCGGAGGGTGTGTTCCAACTACAGGGGGATCACACTCCTCAGCCTCCCTGGGAAAGTCTATTCCAGGGTACTGGAGAGAAGGGTACGACCATTGGTCGAACCTCTGATACAAGAGGTCCAATGCGGTTTTTGTCCTGGTCGTGGAACACTGGACCAGCTCTACACCCTCACGAGGGTGCTTGAGGGTGCACGGGAGTTTGCCCAACCAGGCTACATGTGCTTTGTGGCGTCCTTTGGGGGGTGCTCCGGGAGTACGGAATTGGTGGTGCGCTACTACGTGCTATCTGGTCCTTGTACAAATGGGGCAGGGGTCTGGTTCGCATTGCCAGTAGTAAGTCGAGCCTGTTTCCGGTAAACGTTGGCCTCTGCCAAGGCTGCCGTTTGTCACCGATTCTGTTCACAATTTTCATGGACAGAATTTCTAGGCGCAGCCAAGGCGTTGAGGGAGTCCAGTTCGGGGGCCTTAGAATCTCATCTCTGCTATTTGCAGATGATGTGGTTCTTATGGCTTCTTCGGGCTGCGACCTTCAGCGTTTACTGGGACGGTTTGCATCTGAGTGTGAAGCGGCTGGGATGAGACTCGTACCTCCAAATCAGAGGTCATGGTTCTCAGTCGGAAAAGGGTGGAGTGCTCCCTCCGGGTTGGGAATGAGGTCCTGCCCCAGGTGGAGGAGTTTAAGTATCTCGGGGTCTTGTTCACGAGTGAGGGAAAGTGGGAGCGTGAGGTCGACAGACGGATCGGTGTAGCCTCGGCAGTAATGCGGTCGCTGTACCGGACCGTCGTGGTGAAAAGAGAGTTGAGCCGGAGGGCAAAGCTCTCAATTTACCGGTCGATCTATGTTCCCACCCTCACCTATGGTCATGAGCTTTGGGTCATGAACGAAAGAGTGAGATCGCGGATACAGGCAGCTGAAATCAGTTTCCTCCGTAGGGTAGCTGGACTCACCCTAAGAGATAGGGTGAGGAGCTCAGTCATCCGGGAGGGGCTCAGAGTAGAGCCGCTTCTCCTTCACATCGAGAGGAGTCAGTTGAGGTGGCTCGGGCATCTAGTCCGGATGCCTCCCGGACGCCTCCCTGGTGAGGTGTTCCAGGCATGCCCAGCCGGGAAAAGGCCCCGGGGCAGACCTAGGACACGCTGGAGGGACTATGTCTCACAGCTGGCCTGGGAATGCCTTGGTGTCCTCCCGGTGGAGCTGGAGGAGGTGGCCGGGGATCAGGAAGTCTGGGCTTCCCTACTAAGACTGCTGCCCCCGCGACCCGGACCCGGATAAGCGGAGGAAAATGGATGGATGGATGGATGGACCAACAAAGATGCATTTGCCGAAAATGAAATGCTATTTCAACATAATTTTCAGACCACACACTAAAGCATACTCAGAGGTAAGAGGTAAAATATATATTTTACCTCTTTGAAATCCTGTTATTTATTTTTAACTATACCATCTGTGCCTCACTTTCTAATACTCTTCTGCATGGCAGACTGTGTCTGTAAGTACTGTGTAACTATGATGAAAACAGCAGTGTTTTTTTATTCAGAGATGAACCATATCTGGCTTACAGTCTGTAGCTGCTGTGTCAGCCACTGACTGACAAAACACACATGTATGATTTTCAGTCTGTTTTGATTCAACAAAACAACAAAATGAAGTTGTAGTGTTTAAACATGATTGTTTGATACATTGATACAGGATGCATCCAGGCATCATGTCGTGTATTAAAAGTGTCTTCTTGGAGAACATTCTGACATTTGTTATGCACATTGGCTTGTGTAGCTTCTGTTGGTCTCGTTGGCGGTGTACACACTGCCCTCTCTGTCTTTTGAATTTAATGTTGTTAGTTATAGCACCATGTCACGGCAACAAAAGCTATTTTAAAAGCCATATATTAAGTTAAATTGATAAAAACAATCGGGTGGGTTGCATTGTAGTAACGTAGAAATGGAGGCTGGGGAAATTGCGTTTGCAGATGCCTATGGAATGATATGCTGAGCCACCTGCTTTGGCAACTCCAGCAGATAGATGGCAGATGTGTGCCTGCAGTAGGTCAAATTAATGTCATTCTTGCATTTTTTCCCTCTTCGTTAATGCGTGTGTGGCTCTGAGGGGATTTCCATCAAGCAAACGGTTTTGCAACTTTTACTGTTTTCCAGCCAAATTATATAGGGCCTGCATTTGGCTTTAACTGACTTTTTTTTATCTCCTCCTACTGGAAACCACTGTGGCAGCTTCACACACACACACACACACACACACACACACACAGACATGAACACACTCCATATTACACGGTCAGTTGGTGTAAATGATTTAAGTGCTAATGGTTCCAACTCTCTAACAATGAGTCATCCATTAATTGCTTCAGTCAGTCACAACCGTGGAACCTTGGTGAAGATTACCTCATGACTCTGAATGTGTCGGTTGTGTGTGTGTGTGTGTGAGAGTTTGACTGCTTGTTACGGTGGTCTATGGGGACTAAAAAGACACAGAAAGAAATGTGGGGGAGAGAAATGAACAATTAATGTTCAGACACAAGTGTATCTCTAATATTGACTGGAGAGGATGTATGTCTTAGTGGTGGTTACGCGTGTGTGAGTGTGTGTGTGTGTGTGTGTGTGTGTGTGTGTGTGTGTGTGTGTGTGTGTGTGTGTGTGTGTGAATGTGTGTGTGTGTCTATGGGAGTCTCACAGACATGTGAATGTGTCTGGGTCCACCGAGTCGCCACTGATCCTATCTTGTCTGACTTGGGGATTATAACCCCATGACCTGCAGATAGGACTAAAATATACACATGAAGACACACACACAAGCATGCAAGTAAAATAGGGGGAAAAATGTGCTGGATCTGTTTTTGTTTCATTATGAAACGACTAAAGGGAGCAATAAAATTAACAAATAACGGAGGGTTCGGTCCTTTAAAAAAACAATGTGGTTTTCTGTTTATACTGCAAAAAAATGTTGTGGTTTAACTCCATCACGGTTAAAAAAAAAATAGATTAATTTATCTATTATGGCTGGGTGATATGGACCAAAACTATATCCTGATATATTTTGGTTGAATATCGATATACAACATATATCCTGATAGTTGTATTACATTGTAAACAATCTCATAGAAAAATAGCGGCTGAAATAAAACAGTATATAGTCTTTTGAATATATACGTATATAGAAAAGAGTTTCAAGAAAAAATATTCAATCTTTGGTGCAATTTGGTCTTTCTGCAGCCTGATTCATGCTTCCATCTCACGTTCCCCATTATGATGGTGACGGTAAACATGGTTGATACAGTCTATGCAGCAACCTTCAGACCATTTTTTTCGCTGTTCACACCCGCTATGCAGTCTCTGGTTGCTCAGTGTAGCAAAGGGGTGCTCAAAGCTAACAGCTGCTAACGAGTGTAAACGATGGAAAACGATGGAACAAGTGGCAAGCTACAAACCTCGCAACAGCAACAGCAACAGCAACAGCAAACCAATCTCCTCCATCCAACCCTGTCTTCTGCATCTGTCTCTCTCATGTCCTCCTTCACTACATCCATAAACCTCCTCTTTGGTCTTCCTCTATGCCTCCAACCTGGCAGCATCTTTCTACCAATATATTCACTATCTCTCCTCTGGACATGTGCAACCATCTCAGTCTGGCCGATAACTGACTTTATCTCCAAGGCCTCTAACATGTAATGTCCCTCTGATGTACTCCTTCCTGATCCTATCCATCCTGGTCACTCCCAGTGAGAACCTCAGCATCCTCATCTCTGCTACCTCCAGTTATGCTTCCTGTCTTTCCCTCAGTGGCACTATTAGTGGCAAGCTACACACACAACAAGATAAACATCCATTGCTGCACAGTTGCTTAAGGGGTCAGTATGGCACTTATTTGTTCATATTATGCACAAGAACGATGAACAACACCGTGTTTGTCTCCCTTTTTTTGTGTTAGAACACATTAGGTATATACTGGACAACATGCCAAAAACAGTTCAGACCTGGTCTGGCCAATGGAATCATTCCCTGGCAGTACACTGAGGACCCTTTGGCCGGACTCCCGGGACCATTTGGCTTCCTAAAATCTCTCCATTATGCAACTATACCGATAACGCTCACTACTTCACTTTCCACCTCTCCTTATGGGACATAACTTCCAAGCTTTGTGAGAATGTGGAGTTTCCTTCATGATTCCTTTCCAATGACATCAGAGTGCTACCTTCACTAAGCACCAAGAACCTTGGAATGACTCTTAACAAGTAACAGTGCTCTTTTGGTTTTCTTCTGTACATTATCTACAAAGACTTCCCTAATGCCAGCTGCCACCTTGACTAATGCTTTCCTTTCCTGGCTGGACTACCTGCTTCTGCCATCAGACTTTTGATCAGGTCATTCAGAGTGCTGTTACTCATCTGGCGTTCAATTAATCTACATTTATTCAGAACACACCCCCTTTATGGTCCCTTCACTGACTCCCAATCCTGTTGCCATCTAATTTAAAACCCTGATACTCATCTATAGGGCAGTACATCAGATTAAATCTTAATACCGTCAATCAGTGGTTATATTCCAAAGTAGCTGACGGAGCTCATGACTTTCCTGGTTCAACCAGTGAGGGCATGATGAGTAACTTTTTTTAAACATGCTGTTTTTTTCTTCAATAATGCTAAATACTCGTGTAAAAAATGGAAAAAAAATTAAAATGCAAAATGAAAGTAGCATCTCAGTTTTCTGTTACTGTTAAAAAATATCATATTATTAATATGACCTTTTTTATCTTCATATAATGGTTTGGGTTTCCATTTTTTAATATATTATTAAATGTTGGTACTTATTTTGTTGAAATTAGGTTTTCATTCTGGTAATATTTTCATTTTATTATTGTAAGTTTTACCCAAACTAATTTTCTGAAAGTTTACTTTTTGTTGACGTTTTTTTTAATACATGCAGTATTTTAGTCTTTAATATTTCAAAGTTATGGTATTTCTTTCCTCTTAATATTATGGCTTGATTTAAATACACTCTTTACTCATACTCTCTCAGTTTGGACATACCTGTCGTATGGTATTGGGAGAATAGGATTTCACTGTTCAGTATACATGATATAATTTCACAGTTCAGCAATAACAGGTATGCTTTTTGTGGGGGTGATTCAAATTTTGCTGTACTTTTTTTTTTTTTTTACAATGGCTGAATTGACACTTGTCAAAAAAATAATGATAAACAATTTAATTAAAAAAAAAAAGAAAAAAGAAATCTCCAGTGCCTCATTCAATGTTCTTTTCCCTCAAGTACAATTTACTTTTGAGCCACTGTGGTAAAAATGTCTTAACCCTGCGTGTAACAAAGACATACACTCAGCCACAAGGTTTACCGCAGTCTATTTCCATGAAAGGTATAGGGCTTCCATCCCTTGCATGCACACCTATTAAACACCCGAGATAGCACAGCCATTTTATTTTATAATGGCTGAGATCACATGGGTAGACTGGAGGACACGGAGAAAGGGGCTATGTATGTGCTCTTGTATAGGAAGGAGGGGAGGCAGGGAAGGAAAAGAGGCTTTGTCTGCTTCACAATGGCCTTAAAAGGTCTGAGATATATATAATTTTGAAGGTTTGTGGTATATTCATAAAGTTTACATTTACAGGATCACAGCAAGCAGGGCCAGTAAAAAGAATTATTACCTATAACCAAGCTGGGGTGGGAGTATACAGTATATACATATAAGTAAAGGCTGCAACAAAATCTTATTGGTTGTATGTTTTGCGGTGGATGATATCAATGCGTCTTTTGTATGCCTGATATTTGTTTTTAAATTAATTTAGACATTTTTACACTTGAAAATACTTATTTTAGGCAAAAACTACATAAAATGCACTTAAATATACATATTTTTGACTAATAATAGTATGCATTCAACTACAAAACAGACAATTTATTAATCCACATTTATTGGAAATAAAAAACATAATAGAATGAAGCCAGTAAAGTCAAAGCGCAAATTGGTGAGGGATTACTGTATTTGTTATGGGAAAAACTCTGTTTTCTTCCATTTCAGTTTTCATTTAAGCTTTTGGGGCAAATTAAAAGTGAAAACCAGGGTACCATTGTATTTGCATATAAACTGGAAATAATGCTGAGATCCAGAAACCGTACCTGAGCTCACCCTTATGCTCTATGGAGATCCTGGTTGATTGTGCTTTATGTTGATTGTAAGCCATTGGTGACTCATGGCTAATGTAACCTCATGCAGGCAGCTCCCTGTATTTCATTGTATTATCTTTGTCAGAATGTGCTCTGTCTCATTTCAAGGCAATAATGCATGGAAGTTATGAACAATTAAATATACTTTGGGTAAAATTCCACCTTGAGTTAAAAATCTTCACATTTGAAGGTTAAAAATGTCAAAGGAAAAGGGATTTTACCAATCTTAAAAATAAGAACGTTCTGGGAATAGTGTGCCGGGAGTTTCCCAATTCCATTATGAATAACACAATGGTGACTGTCACTAAAGGTGACGAGACCAGGAGGAACATTGGACGCAGTTCTGAGAACTGAAACCTTGAACGGGTAGAGAAACAATTACAGAAAGACACACATCCCAAAAGGAAATCAAGTATAAAATCTGGAAGCCAACACAAACATGCACTACCAACTATATTCAGTAGTGGGAATTACTCAACAGGATATGAGACAAGGTTGTCTTATAATAACACACAAGTAACACTTGCCGCCCACAGATACAGGTTAGTTTACCATTGTGCCATAAAACAGTTTTTAGAGTAGCAGACCAAAGGGTCAAAAATACATGTTTCAACTCATTTTTATTACAGTTTGGCACTATTAAATAGCAAATTAGCACAACATAGAATAAAGTAATAGACCAATAATGAGCTTCCAGAGCATCCAAGCTCACGTCCTTTCATCATGTTAGGTTATGCATCAGAGGGGACCTATTATACTTTTTCCTCTTTTCCTACCTATAAATGTAGTTGGAATGTTGTGTTACCGTGTTAAACTAGGCCAAAGTTTCAGACAATGAGGATTGCACATTTAGAAGTCAGCTCTTAACAAAGTCTGGGATGGCTCTGAACGCTTTGCTTCAGAGAGATTTTCGAAAACATCCTCTCTGTGACATCACCGAGTGCCGTGCTTCCTTATTGGCAGATACTCTGCTTCTCCGTTTACAGTGTTAACAATGTCTCCTAGGAACAGTTTTTTCGGCTGTAAAAGAGACCTAAATTTGTTTACAATTCTTAACGAGGCAAAAGTGTTTGCTGTTCCTCATTCCCTAACAGCAAAATACGAATGTTTTAATCTGGCAACAGCATTTCACACTGGACGGTTTTGTGTTATGCAGCTGGACTAGCCAACAAACTTGCTGAAGCCTGTTGTCTTTACAATATTAATTTGTGTCCGAGAGTCAGAAGAGCAAACAATAAGTAACAATTTATCAGTGTCCTAACTGTGTTCATTTTCTGGAAGTAATGGAACGAAATCAGTTGTCCGTGTAGCATTATAATGTGTGCATTCAGGAAGCAGTGTGCAAAGTACAAGCTCACTGAGCGTGGATGTCACGGTCAGGGCTTGTAGGCTTCGTGGTGCAACCCCAGAAGGCAGAGAGCAGGACCAGATGCAGGTAGAAAGTTTATTTTAGTAATTGCGGCAGCAGGTTATAGCGACTGACAGAAGCAGACCTACAAACGATAAAGATCCCACGAAGGGGAGAAGCACGCACCTGAACTAAATGGGCAACAGAAATTAGGAACAGGTGTGGGTGATAATAGCAACACAGGGTAAAATGGGGCAAAGCAGGAAGTGAATGCAAAATAAGGGTGCCCAAACAGAAACTAAAGCCCAAGAAGTTAACCTACACAGGGCATGACAGTGGAGGTGCTAATATGCACCTTGCAGACGACATGACATATTACATACGGATATGGCTGTTAAAAGCGGACAAGATAAACCCAATTTTATTATCAACTCCTATAGTGTTGGATCCCAAAGTCCAAAGCGTGCCTAGAGGTGGGCCATGGGTGGAATCAATTAAAACACAATACAGCTGGAAGAGGTGTAGATACTGGAAGATCTAGAACGCTTCCTGGTTACCGTGTGTTGCTACTCTATAGAAGTCCACAACGCAATACAAAAAGACAAGAAATTTGCATAATGGGTTCTCTAATTATGATTATGCAATATGATTATTATCATATTATGCATACGTATTTACAATCCAAAGAGGCAGTTGAATGGTTAGCACACAGGCCACACAGCGAGGAGACCCGAGTTTGATGTGGAGTTTGCATGTTCTCCCCGTGCATGCGTGGGTTTTCTCCGGGTACTCTGGTTTCCTCCCACATTCCAAAAACATGCTAGGTTAATTGGCCACTCCACATTGTCCATAGGTATGAATGTGGGTGGGAATGGTTGTGTGTCTATATGTGCCCTGGGATTGGCTGGCCACCAGTCCAGGGTGGACCCTGCCTCTTGCCCCAAAACAGCTGGGATAGGCTCCAGCACCTCCGCGACAACGGATAAGCGGCAGAAAATGAATGAAAATGAATGAATGAACAATCAAACAAGAGAAAGTTGGAAATAATTCCAGGCAGGATGGGCTCGTAAGCTAGCTGCTGTGTGGAGCGTATCATCTGTCAATATCATTAGCAGCAGAAAAACAATACCGATATGAAGCAATATCTAATTTTTATGTCATTATTCATCAACATATGTATCCGATACAACGTTATCACTTCCAATACGATACCAATTTTGTTTCAGGCAGCGTTGGTTTTGGAGGGAGCGATTTGCTTCTTCACTTTTGTGGTCTTGCGAAAATTTTGATGCCGTTTGTTTGTGATGCTACTTCAAATGTGCAATGTGGCTGGTTGTATTTAATCTTACCCGGTTCCAAGTGTCACCACGGGAAACTTGTTTTGCTCTCAGCTGCAATTTTTTCGGACTTTAATGAGAAACATTAAACTCCTACTTTGCAGACATTATTGTGATTCCGAATAGAAGTGCTGGAGTAGAGACCGGAATGGACTTGCATCAGATAGACCAATATAATCAGACCGATTTCCGATATTACCTATCCTTGACAAATTAGGCACCACAGATTTACATCCCTGTCTGATTAAGAAATGAATAAATACACAGTGCTCACACGAAACTTGAAATGGCTGAAGGACAGAGACAAAAGAGAACTCAATACAATTACTACAATATGTCTCCAAACTCCGGAAGGAAAGGTGAATAAGCACATCACCCCCGAAGCACCAAAAAAGCACTTAGCCCCCAGCTGCTCCAGCGATGGCAATAAGAACCTACTTAAACTGCAGCTGCACCAAAAAGCTCAGATTGTGCACTTTTGTTGGATAAAAAGCCGAGAAGGAAACAGGTGTAGCAAACAAAGCTTCACACAGAACATGACCGTGACCATTTTCAATTCTAATTGCAAGTGCATTATTCACTGTGTAATTCTAAATTAACAACACACACACAGAGATATTTAAACTGGAAGACCTTGTGGATAAAGCTAGAAAATGAGGCTGCATCACACCTCCCACGGAAACAATTGCTGACTGTACTTTGTGCTAAGTAGCACTGTGAACCATCGTGTCAAATGACAGAAGAAATGCTTTCTTCTACATAAGGACAAAGTCTGTTATCCCCCCCCCCCCCCCACCGTACAAAAGACCATCCACCCACAATTCGTGGCTCCACAGACATGAGAACTGTGAGGATGCTATTTGACCAATAGCTGGACAGTACATCTAATTAATTGCGTAAATGTAATAAACAATCATATTTAAGCTCACCTGCAAAAACAAATTGTTCAATAGGTTATTAAAAATATAATAACATATTTAGAATTCTAATTGTCTTAAAATGCAGCAGCTGTACCATTACACCACCAAGTGCCGACAGGTGCACAGATGACAACAAGTGAGGCGTCAGATTACCGGTCTCTCTTTCTGAATGCCTCACAGCAGCAATGTGCATCCTCACAGCACGTGTAGGGAGGGGGCAGCCCTGGCTGTCTTCCCATAAAAAGCCAGCTGGATGCATAAGTAGTGCATACAGTATGTACAGAATGTACAGAAAAGTGTACCATATCAACTTTGCAACTGGCTGAGATGGAGGCTAAAATGCACCGCAGGGCAGGGAATTAAATATCTGAATTAACACTCCCGTTTTGGCCTTTTGTTGACACCCATGTACAGCGTGGTGTCAGAAAGAGAGGGTGAAAATGTAGGACATTTACTTGCAACCGTGTCGATGTCTGACTGCACAGAGGAGCTTCTTACCCTGTCCTTGTCATGCCTTCTATGACGCGGGTCCAGTTCCTCATATGGGGGCACTATTCCCTCTCTCTTGGCCTGTTGATATTCCTTTCTTAGCTGCTGGATTCTGTCCATATTGCTGCAAACACACAAGAAACAAACAGAAACATGAAACATGTTATATTTTTATTCAAATTCTTGCTTTTATTTGTGTGCATTACAGTGAAAATAAATCTGATTTATGAATAGTTAATCTGTTCCATTACTAATGGTATCAAAATGGCTGATCCATAACCTTACAGGTAATTGATATATTCCTTATAAATATCATTTTATCATGCCCTATGAATATTTCCAGGATTGACAATAAAGAATAATTACAGGTTCACCCCCCCCCCCCCCCCCCCCGCTCCCCTTTTGGGGATATTTAAAAAAGCAATACGTTTTAAATTATCTGGGATCAAGTGCAAGTCATAAATATTGAATACACTGAATAATATTGGTCTATAAGATCTGCCAAATCCTGAAGTAAAATCAATCATTCATACGTTTCTACACATGAAACATGTTACACTGTAATGTCTGGCACATTGACAGTATCGGTATAGATCTTTTGCATGGAAAAACACATTCCACAGCGAGAAGTAAGTAGAAGGGCATGGAGGAGTGTAGCATGTTTATGGTTACACATTGTAGGGAAATTGTAAATCAATTGTTATCCCTTTTTGTTTATGTTTATTTTGTACAGTTTAAATATTTGCGCTGTCACAAAAGCAAAACCTTTGAAAGTTATGCTTGAATGTATCTTTCCACTAAACACTGCTCCCCTTTATTTGTTGGGAACTGATATTTTCTTGAAACTTACCTACAGTATGGAAAAAGGTAGAAACTAAATTTATTTTTTCCTGATGAAAAACAGGAGTCCTAACTTTTTTGGGGTAGGTTCCATGTTTATTCAGCCATAGAAAACATATTTTGTGTGCCATGAGAGATCAGTCAAAATTGTTGAAATAGGCCGAACACAGAAGGTGTTGTCTTTTGAAAAATGGCTGGGATTGATTGAGTTAATTGGATAATCGCTAGGCTCCATTCTCTCAATCCTCCTGCACTGAAAAAAAGTTAAATTTCCAAAACAACAACAAAAAAAAAAAGCTGAGTAAACTTTTCCATGTATATAATCTAAGTAATATGACGAGGGTAATTGTCATGTAAACTACCCCTCATTCTCAAATAAGCTCGACTTGCACTTTTAAGAATGAAAAAAAAAATAAAAACAACTGAAGCAACATTTATTAGCATATTGTTTTACCAAATACAACATAAAAATGTGTAGTTATTTGTACTTAGACCCTGGTTGTAAATTATTTACGTATTTACACATAAGTAGGCCTTACTTACTAAACATATCCTACATTATGTACCATGCGAATGGCTGGCGACCAGTCCAGGGTGTATTGAAGTCAGCTAGGATAGGCTCCAGCAAATCCTTGTTAGCCAAACCTTTGCATGTCATAAAATGCTGATGTGCCCTCTCAATTGCAGCCATTTGCACGAGGAAAGTATTCAGCACTGTTCATGTATCTTTTTATATGGTTAAAGCTTCAAATCCCTGTAGTCTGTGTGTCACACCCCTGGAAGTGACGGTATCCTAACTGGTACCCCTTTCAGGGGAGTCACTCGTCTACAATTTCTAAGCTCTTTTACAAAATGTACCCGCGGGGTACACGTTACAATACAATTTTTAAGCTTCATGATGGTCATGACAGTCAAATGTTGTGCGGCTGCATGTGAGAGTCTTAAATTAAGAAGTATTCTTCTACTGTAACTAGTTTTCGAGCGTACCAAAATTCTGTGTTTAATTCATTTAAATTTAAATGTAATTTTGTTCATTTTAGTTGGAAGTTGCATTTTTACAAGGTATGGCTACAGGGGAAGGTGAACACGTGCACGGATTCCCAAACACGACATAATACAGCCTGCGATAAAAGTGCAGCCATGTCTGAGAGCCTTCTCCCAGGTGTCTAGTAAAAGATCATTTGGGTCTGTGTCGTAAAATGATGAGTTAGACCAGAACAACAAACAGCTGAATGTACTATCTGTCTCTTCCTGTGTTAGCCGATTGTTTCTGGCAGACAGTGAACTCACCCAACATGCATATGCACTCCAGCAACGTGTTACTGCTCATCACATTTCCTATACTGCAATTTTTCTGGAAGTTGGACATCTCTCGCAGGTAACAACGTGTTCCGTCATTGTAATCTCAAGTTAGATACAATCCAACCCTCCTTCCCTCCCACTCCTCCTTAATGTCTTCATCATCTGCTCATCTCAATCTGCTCTGCCCCAGCTCCTCCTCTTCCTTCTTCATCATCTTTGTCTTCCTAATCTCTCAAGCTTGTACTTTGCATTAATTTAATGGCATCTTTGCTAATAAAGTTTGACAACAGCAGACCACCAAAGATATGTAGCAGGTGGGTCGGAAAGGACAAACAGGAAAGATACATTCATAC
Organism: Doryrhamphus excisus; assembly: GCF_030265055.1. Lineage (NCBI taxonomy): Eukaryota > Metazoa > Chordata > Actinopteri > Syngnathiformes > Syngnathidae > Doryrhamphus > Doryrhamphus excisus. The sequence continues at coordinate 8,736,501 of NC_080474.1, forward strand.
AAAGTGATGGTGCATGAGGGAGGGGGTTCATACTCAAGTCGTTCCCTTTGCTCTTCAGGCTAACACGAAGCGATGGGATATGACACTGTTCCTTTTGTGGCACCGTCTAAGCTCGGACACTAATTACTGTTCTGTCGACTGCCATGACATCAATCAGACTAGCTGTCTTAATGCCCGCTACACTGTTTGGCAGAAACAGCCGACATCCTTTCTTTATGGCAGTCTGGATGTCTTGTCAACAGATTAAAATGTATTATCTGGCATGAAAGTATTTAGACAGACCTTCTGCTTGTGCATGACAATGTGAAAGACAAAGAGCTGCAGGTACTAGACTGGACTCTCGAGTTCTACTGCCCTCTGGACGTTCAGAACTACAGTCATCCCTCCTCAGGTCCCAGACCTGACTCTGATATGGGAATATCCGCCAAGTAGGATTCCTCATTTATAAATTGAATATTTCCGTAGTTAGAGTGAGGAAAATCTGATTATCTTCTCTCTCTTTCGGCTTTTCCCTTCAGGGGTCGCCACAGCAAATCAAGCGCCTCCATATTCACCATCTCTCATCTGGACATGTCCCAACCATCTCAGTCTGGCTTCTCTGACTTTATCGCCAAGGCCTCTAACATGTAAGGTCCCTCGTTCCTGATCCTATCCATCCTGGTCACTGCCAATGAGAACCTCAGCATCCTCATCTCTGCTACCTCCAGTTCTGCTTCCTGTCTCTAGACCAAACAACATGGCTGGTCTCACCACAGTTTTGTATACCTTTCCTTTCATTTTGTCTGAAACTCTTCAATCACACATCACACCTGACACTTTTCTCCACCCGTTCCATCCTGCCTGCACACGCTTCTTCACTACCTTTTCACAATCGCCATTGTTTATGACCTTCTCAATACGTTTTTGAGCAAAATATGTATTAATCCAAACATTATTCATCACAACATTATTTTCTGTGAAGAGAGCGCCCTGAGGATAGTGTTCTCAGGAAGTGCCTGGCTCTTAAAAAGTGGAGCATTTAGTCTCCAAACCAGAGTATACAGTCCCTGCATGTGTGTGTGTGTGTGTGTGTGTGTGTGTGGGCTTTTGCTTTTACAACATAAAAACGTTCGATTGTAGGTGGATGTCCTGTGCATTGCAAACGACTTGTGCAGATAGAGATGGAAATCATAAATGGGAGGAAGAGGGTGCAAGAGGGTGACAAGAGGCCTAGAAAGCCTCTATTGAAGGATGGAGAGCAATGGGAGGAAAAGATGGCAGACAAGAGCCTCTTGAGAGGTTTCCTTATTAGCCAGACTGAATCCGTCGCTTTGAGTCCAGGAAAACACACAAGCAGGCCCTTTTTACAGCGGCTCCCCATCGCTTGCCCCCCTACCTCTTCTCATTCCACTCCTTTATTCCTCTTCACATTCTCTGCTCCAGCATCTCAATTTAGTTTATCCCTTACTTTTCCTTTGCTTCCACATCTCTACTGTGCCCTTTCAGCCCTGAACACTCACTGACCCCAATATCCTCACTCCCGACTCTCGCTGCTAAATAATCCCAAAACATTCACATATAGCTCCTCATCCCCATGCTGTCCCTCGCTATGGGTTATTTGACTCCACTCCTGTCTCTTTCAACCCAACACACGTTGTATCCCACTCTCTCCCAAGAATATATTTGCTTTCATTTTTACAATCTAAACACTCCATGTCACTTCCATTTCCTCAAAATCTCTGACTCACTGCTCAAATTTTCCCTTCTTAGTCTCTAACTCTTATCGACTCTTTATATTCAGTGGCTTTTCATACTTTGAGCTAAATTCTCCTTTTCTTCAGCGATTCATCTTGCTAATTTGTTCCTTGAGCTCCAAACACACATTCTCCTCTTTCTTCTTCACAACTAGTTTCAGTTTTATATTTTCCGTTTTCTTTTCTTTAACTTCACCACCTCTTTATCCCTAATCCTACTTGACCTTCCATTTGACCTCCTTCTAGTTTCAAGATACTCCAAATCCCTCTTCTTGCTCTTACTCACCATGGTCCTTGAACCTCCTTAGTGCTCATTTTTGAAATAAAAAGCATCTGGGTTTTCTCATGCATTCCAATGTGCAATAAATCCACTGTGTTCCAGTGGGCTACAATCAACGAATGTTCCTCATTTCTTTTTATGTTCTAGTCTACTTACATTATGTAGTGACATTTCTATTGCATTTTATTACTCAACGTAGCTGTGGTGGTAGTGTCGTCTCTCCCAACCCAAAGGTTATTGATTTGATCCTCTGTCCTCTCGTGGCCATGTTGAATTATCTAGTCGATAAAACTGTTAAATGGGAGCTATTATGCTTATTCCACTTTTATGACCCATACATATAGTTAGAATGTTGTATTCTCCTGTTAAACCCTGCCAACGTTTCAGATCATGAGGTTTGTGCATTTGGAAGAGAGTCCTGAAAGAAGTTTGGGAATGCCCAAAACGCTCGGTTTGACAAAGCGTGGTAAAACCGTTCCTTTGTGACATCACAGAGGGGCGGACTTCCTCATATATAAACTCTCTGGCCTCCCCCCAGCTCTGCTTCCCCCTCACTCCCCCAAACGCTGCGCCGCTGTTTACTTGCCAGCAATGCTTCAAAAGGGAACGCCACATTTGTTTCCAATTCCTAAAGACACCACCATCAGGCACAGGTGGTTGGCGTTCCTGATTCCCTACCAGCAAATCTGTCAACGCCATTTCACACTGGACTGTTATCAGTGTCTTAACTGTGGTTATTTTGTGTAAGTCATGGAGCAAAAGTGGGGTGTTGCTAATAGCTCTACCCAAGTTGTTTTACACACTGGTAGTCCCGCAAAACACATTACACGTTACCGATGCTGTAGAAAACCTAACGCTAAAATGCTAAAGCTACTTACCATCGAGAGACATCTTGAAGTAACCTCTTCACTTGAGAAATGTCAGACTGCACAGTCTCCACTTCAGGATCACATTCGGGATCCAATATGTTAAAATCCAACAAATTAAAAATATACTAGATCGGCACAAACTGGAAGTGTTTATATGCACTGGCAATGGGCCGCAGTTTATTATCAGCTCTCATACAGTTTATTAACTCCTAAATAGTTAGCGGAACAAACACAAGCACAGTGGGTGTGCCGGAGGCGGGCCGTGGGTGGAATACGTTAAAGCAGACGGTTTTTGCTGGAACCACGAACAACTCTAGCTGAATAGGTGCATATTCTGGAATAATGCTTACTGTGCGGGTTATTGTGTGTAGCTGCTCTATAGGAGTCCACAACTCAATACAAAGGACCGAAAAAGAGCATAATAGATCTCCTTTAACAGATATCAAGGTACAAGTTCGCCCAGTGAGCACCCAAATCTACAGATTTCTCATACTCAAACATTGCCAATGAGCACTTTTTATTTTATTTTTGTCTTTCTTCACATTATTTGCTATCGATTCCGATTCATCTGTTGCTGATGTGCAATAATAACGGTCCCTTTCACGCTCACTCCACTCTGGTCTCTCCAGAGTAATTGTGTTGTAATTGGTCAAGTGCCAGAGTTTGTCGGTGTTGTTATGGTAACCTGAGAGCACTTGGGATGGTTCGGTGATAATAATGGTAGTGGTTGGTTGGAGGGTAGGAGGGAGGAACCCACTCAAGACTGAAGGGAGCACTAAACCAAGGCTTGGGTTGTCACTTTACAAAATTGACTGTTTGACATAGCTCCACCAGTGTGTGTGTGTGTGTGTGTGTGTGTGTGTTTGTGTGTCCTGTAGAAACAGGGCCAAAAAAAATCACATTGCTCTTCAAAATCTTCACAAGAGCAACATGCTTTGCTTGTGTTGCATTCTCTTTCACACTGCTGTGCACTTTTGTTTCTTAAACTATTATTATTGTAATTATTTGGAAAATGTGGCCATTGCTGAAACCATTTTAGTATGCTGCCTTGACTTCGACTGCAGTCTTGCATAATCATTTTCAATGATTATGTATCGGTGATGTTTGATCGTAAAAACTAACTGGACATAAGACATGAACTGTGTGTCTAATGAATTGTGTGAATGTAAAATACTAACAATTACTATTTAGTATAGTAATTTCAAAGTTTACTGATTATATTGTCTGCATATGTTTGTATATGTAAGAGAGAGATCATGTCGACTAGTAACTAGAACCCCTGATATACATAAATACTCATATTTATTCATTCATTCATCCATTTTCTACCGCTTATCCTCACAAGGGTTGTGGGGGTGCTGGAGCCTATCCCAGCTATCTTGGGGCAGGAGGCGGGGTACACCCTGGACTGGTGGCCAGCCAATCACAGGGCACATATAGACAAACAACCATTCGCACCCACATTCATATCTATGGACAAATTGTCAGTCAATATATATGTTCTACATTCATAGTAGGAGGTAGATTTTGGGACTTGGTCGTTTTAAAAGTGTGAGGACTCCTGGCTTAGATATTTGCTATGTTTTCTGATAGCAGCAGATATTCTTCATTGTGAGGAGAATAATGTGTTCCAAAATTACCTTTGCAGTTACCCAGTCCTGTAGCCTGCAGTGTATTCCACAAAGGCTATGATAGTTGTCAAAAAGAGGGCAATTTTATGTCGGGATGTTTTAACCGAAACTGGGTATTGTTATTTCAACATAAATGGGAGTAACAGAATGACAAAACTAAGTGGCTATCGGCACCATATGTAAGTATCCAGGTATCCATTTCGGTATCCAGACTCAGACACCTGCAACAAGTTGTTAAAGGATTATATTGTGCAAATAGCATGTTGTTATGTCCGGACATGGACACAGAATCTGACACTTTTTAAATGCAATTGCCGTGCATAACCCGTCAACAGCAGTGCTCAATATCACCTATGCTGAACGAACACCGGACTTCTGAACATAAACATTACCCATCCATCCATCCATTTTCTATGCCGCTTATCCTCACTTGGGTCGAGGGGGTATGTCTTGGGGCGAAAGGCGGGGTACACCCTGGACTGGTGGCCAGCCAATCACAGGGCACATATAGACAAACAACCATTCCCAAGATGATGTGATGACAAAATGAGTGACATTCATGTGGTTACTGCCAAACGATGACGAAAGAGATCTATCTCACATGGTTTGTTGTGCTGCAATTTGGTTAAGAAATCAATGACCTACAGTAAGGTACATTAAGTATGGTCCTTACCTATCATTAGAAGTTGTAGACACAGTCGCTGATGCAGTCCCAGCTCCTTTTGGTTTGTTGACCTTTGCATAAAGTCCGTCAAAGTGGTCTTCATCAGGTATGACTCCGGGGTCATTACCACGATTGGTCGGCCCTTGAAAGCTTGGTGCGATTTGGGGAGAAGGGGTCCTGACATGGCCATGCTGAGCTATACTATGTGAAAAGGACTGAAGCTGTGGTGGTGAAACCATATCACGATCCTTAAAAGACTGTATTCGGGCATAATTGGGGTCTGCGTCATCATCTTCAACATCTGGATATGTAGATCTGCCACCTTCAACTTGCTGGCCTTGGTAGTCTTGCTCACACAGCTCGGGATGGGCAGCTTCGTTTCTGATAGGTGGATAGAACAGCTTCAGTTTCACAACATTTGGAAAGATGTAAAGAGAGTTTGTGCTGTATGTGACAGGTATGAGGAGGCCAAAAGCAATGAAAAATTAGCTATGGCGTCAATGACCGGAGCTTAATTATTTGCATTCAAGACAAAAGATGATGGAAAAGAACTCTTTCTCACCTCTCTCGCTCTTCTTTCATCCGTTCCAATTCCACATGACTCAGGATGTCAGACTTCTGCAAATCTGCCTTGGCCTCCTTCCTGTCCTCTTTTTTCTTTCCAAATCTGTGCAGATCACAGTAATTGATGAAGTGAATGGGACCAAAGATATCTGTGAACCTAAATCATGTGATAGATTCCAGGTAAAAACTAATACTGTGATCACCAGAACTTCTCCAATGCACAATGACATACACTTACCCAGTTCTTCAACTCTTAAACCAAGCATGACACCTTAAGGGCCTTAAAATACCCAAAAGTCAAAGACAAAATAAGTTACAATCACACATATCAGAAAGGGAATTTATGAAAGACAAGATTGACAGAAATGGAGGCCAATAACGGTGCGTGTCTTTGAAATAATTTTATTTTGGATTGATTTTAATTTTGAGTGTGCATGGAGTGTTGAATAAAGACATGAAATAGTTAAACATGAGGTGCTCAAACTGCGGTGGAAGCTTATCTGTTTCAGACGTCATGAATAGAGGCGATAAAAATAATGCTTTTGACATGTCTATGGGTGTTCTTACTCGGGGTGTGATTCGTTACACATCTCAATGCACTGCCAGCATTACGATACTTTAACAATACACAGAATTGTCTGGCGATACGATGGTTATTATGGTTTGGGTGATGATAATTTGTTTAGTCTTTTGTTGTGTTTTTTTTACTCAAATGTTATTTGATGTATTTTCTGAAATGTACATTTGTTTTGCCTTTTGCTAATCTGTTTGTTATGCCTTGGCTTTGGCATTGTGATGCAACCCCAGTATGCAGAGAGCAGGAGACCCAAGTGCAGATAAAAAGTTTACTTTTATGATTATGGCTGATACACAGCAGCAGGACACAAGCGAAGACAGTTGGAGTAGCATGGGGAGCTACAACAAACAATGCAACAACAAACTAAGGTGCACGCACCTGAACTAAACACTAAATGCGTGTAAAAAGGGAAAAGCAAAGCAGGCGGACAAAACCCAGGGCAAACAGGAAACATTACCACAATAAGAGCATAAAACAGGAACTAAGGCATAGAAGCGGAAAACAATTAAACTGTCACACAGGCTAACTTGAGGATCGTGACACTGTTTTCTGAAATGTTAATGGTATTTGGACTTGTGTTACTTTTCTTAAATGCTAATTTGTTTGCCCCTTGTTCATGTACTTTACACCTTTGATTAAGTGTTTTGCACATCACAGCCACTGTACATAGTAGGGAAATTTGGGGAAAAGTATGTGGCGGATTTGGAAGCACGCAGACACAATGTTGCACTTTTAGTGTAAGAGGAACTTCCGCAGGCAAGCAGTCACTTGTGGAGGCTTTGTCATCAAGTGGATACACCATCGAGGATCGTTGCAGGAAAGATTCTACAGGAAAGACTCTGTGACGTAAATGCAGCTCAGAATTACCACGCAATGCACACCAGAAACTACAGACTGTGTAATCCCCATGACAGGCTTGCTGCCAAACACACCTCAACCCATGTAAACCAGGGATGTCCAAAGTGTGGCCCGTGGCCCATTCCTGGACCGTATTTTTAATGGGCCTGTGAATGACACATTGTAAAAAATAAGTAAGTAAGAAAAAACTGGAAGAGTTGATAGTAAAAACTAATAACTAACTAATCACTTATACACATACACTGTACACATGTAGCTGGTTAAAAAAAAACAATAAATATAGCAACTTCTTAACAATCCATGTTCATTTCTGCCTTTAGTTAATGTGTTTCCCGAAATGTTCAGTTGTCTCAACCTTTTTAAATTTGTGTAGTAAACTCAATAACTGTAAAACCCAACCACTTGGAAAATAATATTAGACAGGGTAAATAAGGTATGTGGCCTCGTGTGGCTGCAGTGACACATGTGGATTAACGCCACCGTAGCCATTGTTTACAGGAATAGTGCCTTTGCAAAGACCAGCTGACATGCAGCCAGTTGGATGGATGCAACAACTCCTGCTATCATTAGTGGGAACAGAAGGATGACTTGTGAATATTCATGACCTCACACTACATTCTTTATCATCACTCATTTGCATGTGTGAATGACTTCATCATAATTATGTACACAGGTTGTGAAAGATACCATCGGTGTAAGAGAAGGTTTGGTGTGGAAAGTCATTTAGTGGGCTTGACTGGTAGCAGAAAAAGTGGGGGGGTTTAATGGTTGATTTGTTCACAAGCTGTAAAGTACACAATATGAACCGGTATGTGTGCTGCAGTCTTCAATTCCTTATTGATTGTAACACAAAATGCAGTAAAAAGCATTACTCCATCACTCCAAACCAGCTCCCCCAAGGGTTACTTCTATAATTGAACTGCTTTACAGTGTGTAAATTGTCATAATTCCAAATATATTGGGGAATTTACTCTATATGTCATCAAAGCACATAGCCACAAACTGCTTTATTTTTGCTTTCGCTCCTTGTGCCAAAGGCAGCGACATGTTTTCGACATTAACATGTATTAGAGTAACAATTTTAGCGTCTGCTGGTGTGGCTATTCATGGCAAATTAAAGCACATTGTACTGCTTGGTGGAAGTAGCATAGCCAAGAAGGGAAGGTACACACGCAAGTAGAAAATAAAGTGCATCATATTTCTATTCTGCTGCTCTTCTGTCACCTTTCCCTTTGCCACCTCCCTGCATGCAACCCCTTTGGAAATCACTGACTGACATTGTGCAACTGTGACAAACGAATGCGGCCCGCAAAATACACACACGCAAAAGGACACTGCTGATTGGCAGGCATGACAGCAGTCAGTGACACGCCAATGACTTCCTGTCAAATTGTTTGATTGGCAGCTGGGGTGTCCTTCCGCCCATTTCGAGCATGTTCTCTCTAATTATAAAACTAAAAGTCTGGTCAGAAGAATGCATAATAAACCAGTTCAGTACTTGGGTCTGGATTGAATCGGTTTGTTATTTCATATTGTGGTATCGTATAAATACTATATACAGTCGTACGTTACTACATGCAGGGTCTAATTCTGCGGCTTAACTCTATCAAGGTTCTTCAAACATATTAATATGTTTGATATATTTTAATACTAAATCTTGACCTATCTTTGGTCTACAAATCTGCATATTTAAGTAAATTCAACCTATTTTTGGCCAAATGAAGCATTTCTAAAAATAAAAATGTCATGCCATCGTATTTACAAGATCAATTACAGGATTTCTATGCCATAACTTCAAAAATATTTTATACAGAAAATATATATATATTTTATACAGAAGGTATCACGGTATCAGGTTTATCACGGTCAGGTCTGGAATCAATTAACGGTGGAACCTTGGTTAGCATCATTACTCCATTCCAGAAGGTCCGGCTCTAACTGAAATGTATTCTAACCAAATACATTTTTCCCCTAAGAAATTATGTAAATCCAATTATTCTGTTCCAGAAAGCTAAAAAGATTAACGCAAAACACATTTTTTTAAATAGTTTTAGATGCTGACAATACTTCAAAGCATGAAGGGGGTAAATGAACATTTAACGTCACTTTTACTTGGATTGAAGACGTGAAGACAAGATCCACACAGACACCACCTTTTTTGTTTTACTAGGAGTTGTTTTGTTTTATTTAACGATTTTTGTCACTTTTTTATCAAAATAAAACCAAAGGCTTGTGGCTTAACTTTGTTAGTTAGCAATGAGGTACTGACTCAACCGCTGATCACAAACCAGCGACATAAATACCTTGAACAGACAAACGGGTTAGTAACAAGGGTGTTTTGTGATAAAAATACAAGAAGTTGGGCTCACGCACAGTTTAATAATCTGACAAGACATGGACTATTGTATGATAACTGGAAATGAACAAAAACCGAGGCAAAACGATACGTCAACCCAAAAAACATGCTAACCGGGGCTGTACACTAACCAAGGTTCCATTGTATCTTTTTTGGTTCATTGATTTTATTACTAGTTCCTACTTACTCAGATACAATTAGGTCCAGAAGTATTTGGGCAGTGAGTGAGTTTTTTTAATACATCACAACAATCAGCATGTGATTCAAGTGTAGCCTGACTTTTAAGGGGCAGAGCGGTGGGAAGCACGGGATCCAGGTTTGGATCTCTGTTGGAATATCTCTGTGTACAGTATACGTAATAGGACTCTCTAAATTGTGAATGGATTGTTGTCTATACAGTTGAGTGACCAGTCCAGGGTTCACCCTGCCTCTGACCAGTTGATAGGTTCAGGATTTGCAGTCATTTCATGTGAATACGTACATGTTCAGGGGCTGAAAATCACATCATTTCAACCATCACTGTCTAAATACTTGTGGAGTATCACACATGCAAGAAAACAAGCTCCTCCATCCCACAAAGGAGCTAGTCAGTCTTAATGGGCCCACTGTTCCGACTGGATAACAGCCTCTGCGATGGAACATTTTAAGTCTACCAGAGGTGTCACATTTGGACCAGCTGGCGAGAGTGAAGTGTGGAGAAAGAGAGAAAGAAGGAAGTGCACACACAGCTGCAGAACATTAGGGTACGCATATACACACACAGCACATACGCACTGAAACGATTCACGCTGACCAAGTGCCAACGATGTGACGACCATCTGACTCTGTGACCAATCACGGCATCAATATTCATGATCCTTGCATATTTTCTCAAATGTATTTTTATCATTTTAACTCTGCATGTTCTTTTTTGTTTGGTTTGAGTGTCTCCACTCTCTCTTTCTTGCTCACACATAAATGATTGGCAGATGGCAGCCATCTAGTTGACAGAGCCAGCTGTCCACTTTCATCTACATGACTTCATGGGAATTAAAACGGAATTGCATTCATTCTTTCGGGCAATTTGGGAATTATTTGGGAAGACCCTTTCCAAACTCCACAGAGAATTATTTTTCTTTTCAGATGGTGCATTGGGAGAAAGGGGAAATGCAGGAAAAAGTGTTCACACTGATTAAATGGTAAATGGCTAGACTTTCCCTTCTGTATTTCGTTAGGTCACCAGCTTTACCAGCGTCAGCAGCAATAGAGGGGTTCAGTGACCAATAATGCCTTGACATGATCAAACCGTCAGTTTGGGGAGACAACCAGTCTCCCACCTGAACCGTGCTGCCCCTTAATATTAATACCCAGATGCATTAGGAATATACTATACCCATACTGAATCCACACCATTATTGGTGTATACATTTTGTCCTCAGACGAATGAGACAAATCAGAGCCTAGCTGGAACTCTGAGTAGCACCAATTTGCCCTCTTAGTCTCTCGCCATTAAATGCAATCAAATGCAGATGGGGGCTGAGGCACAAGGGAAAAGAAAGAGAGGAACATTTTGAATGATACAAAGATTATTGGGCTGCAGGAGTGGAGAGCAAAAGGTTGTAGAAATATGGCTGTAAAAATGAAAGGAAGATGAAGGCTGATATTATCAGTGTGCTGCAATTAAGACGCCATGAAAATGCACCATGACAACAAATGTGATTTAATCTAAGAGGCTAAAAATATCAGTAAATGTGCAACAAACCAAAATTCACCTCATTTTTTTTAACTATACAGGCTTGCTATCATTTTTGCATCTTTTACAATCAGATGCAACGACATCATCATCGACAGTAGCTCAGCAGTGTGCAAACAAAGTTCCAAATTTGGGATTTTGAGTGAAATTGAAAGTGTTTGCCCCCTTCCTGATTTAATTTTAGCTTTTTTTGGCTACAGTTCAGATGATCAAATATTAGTCAAGAACAATACAACTGAACAAAATGCATTTTTAAATGGAAAAAAATCCAAACCTACTGGGCCCTGTTAGAAAAAGTGATTAAACCATTCCACATTAAATATATAACTTAACTCGATGAATTGAGATTTATTAGTCTGGAAACGATTATGGAGCCATTTCCAAAGATTTTAAAGCTTCCAAACAACTGCAAGCCTCACTTGCCTCAGTAAGGATTGGGTAAAAACAATCTGCATGACAGACACTACTGCTGAACAAAAAGAACATTCATTAAATTGTCTCAATTTTGCCAGAATGCATCTTGATGGTCCCAGAGACCTTTTGTACTCTTTTGTACTCTACTCACTAGGGCTGTTTTGTTGCTTCAGGACACAGAAGACTTGCTGTGATGACTAGAATCATGAATTATGTGCGTACCCATGACATCTGCCGTAAAAATAATGCCACATTAAAAAAAAAAAAAACAATGCTATGAACAGTAAAATATGGTGGTGGTAGTGTGATGGTCTGGGGCTGTTTTGCTGCTTCAGGACTTGGAAGACTTGCTGTGGTAAACAGAACCATGGATTCTTTGTCTACCAAAAAAATCCTTCAAGAGAATTCCCGGCTATCTTTTCATGACGTCAAGCTGAAACCAAGGATCCGGGGGAAAAAAATCGCAATGACCCACAAAAAAAGTTTCTACAGCACTGGCAGTATCAAGTTGATGTTATTAGAGCACAATAGTGGCAAATATTTCAATAAAAACAGCAATTCTAAGATATAATCAGTGTGGTACAATGCAACCTTGAAATCACAAGGACGTCCTTTTAAGTATGGTTTTCAAAGTAACAGTAATTTAGACTTCAATTCTTTTTTTCTACAGATGTGTATCAACGTAATGGTCATGTGAAATCTCAAGTCAGTTGTAAAAACAACTTGGAGCTGATATCAGGTTCTAATTCAAGTATAAGGTCCACATTGTTCATAGAAAGATTACGCTGTGTGTGCCTACTGTATGCTCCCTCTCACACTGACATACCATAGTGTTTGGGTTAATCACACCAAATAGCTCTGACAGATCATTTTAAGCACCTCTTAAAGAAATTGGGGCAGCACTAAGAGGGGTCTTTTGTGTGCCTGTGAACATGTGATAGTGTTTCTCCAAGAAGACGAAAAAGAGATGTGCATAGGGTGAGCACAGTGTGCTTGTTTATGCGTACTGACTGAAAGGGAAGTTTTATAACATATGTAACATATCATTTTACCAGACAATCTAATATATGTGATTGTGGCACCTTAGATAATGAGCACATGTGCTTTGTGACATTGTAGATGAGGAGCATATGGTAGTTGCAAGCTTATGACAGGGTATATTAAATTAATAAAACAACATTCTTCGCAGGGGTGCCCATTACATCCATTCCAAGCTACCAGTAGGTCGCCAAGGTAACTTGGGTTGATCTCGTAAAGGTCACTTTGCAGATCACACTCCCCTCCTGATTCACTCTTGGTACCGCAATTCTTGGATATCGATAATGTTTGATAGCAAATGCACCCCTGGTTTATAGAACATGTGCACGTTAATAACAATGCCTACAGGGCGCTAATGCTCTGTCCCATACTGCCATTTAAGGATTGTTCAACTCAAGTACGACCAGTCCAGGGTGGACCCCGCCTCTCACCCTAACACAGCTGGGATAGGCTCCAGCATGCCCGCGACCCTGGTGAGGATTAGCGGTAGAAAAAATGGGTGGATGGATAAACTCAAGTATTTATGTTTGGACTATTTTGAGGGTAGAACCTATTAAAGGACTTTTCACACAAAAGCTTGCTCAATGGAAGTAACAGTGCAAGCTCTCCTGGTTTCACTCGGAGCATTCTGATTTCTAAAGATTGGAAAATACATAAAAAAACGTGTAGGTGTAGAAATGCTGACACAGAATGGGAATTACAGTGGGCAGGACTTTTTAAAGTTTGATACTGCTATCTTTCTAAGCCCGCCCCCAGTGAAAAACATTATTGTGACCATTACCAAAGACAAGGAAAAAGGCAAAAATAGAATTACCTCAGCAGGCCGAAGCCTATTTTCTTAGACTTCTTTTCTGTCTCCTCTGACTCCTCTGATTTTTTCTTCTCTTTTTCCTTTTCTTTTGCCTTGCCTTTGTTCTTATCCTTCTTCTTTATTTTCACTTTCTTTTTCTTGTCTGCTTTTGGTTTTTCCTCCACCGGATCCACAGCTCCTTGGCGCGAGGAGCTGCTTGCTGGCGTTTCCCGTCCTGAACTTTGCTCTGATGCATCTAAAAAGCAAAGATAGTAAATAAGCCAAGCTGCATTGGCATGTTTCTAATAATATAATGGGTCATTTGGAGCAATTAAATTAAGCATACAAATGGCAAAATTAACAAAAATGCAAATATAAGGCCATTCAAAAAACGTATCATGAAGTGTAATGCAGTATCTATGCCTCATGTGCCCCTTTAAGAAACGGGGCCTGGGAAGTGCATCGTGAGTATCCCCTCAACCACAAACAGTGGCAGTAGAGTAGGAGTCTACATTGGTCTGGGTGTCAGTAACGTTACATTTATTATGAAACAGCCACCAGGAAGTTCGTCTTATCATATTTATGTCTATTTTATCTTATTTTCGCTTCCTATGTCTACTATATTGTGTGACTATAGGGGTGTTATATCCTGTCTACAGCGCTCTTCGGCTACATTGATGCACAATTCGAATTTTTTAAATGAGATTTTTTTATGTTGTCGTTCACATGACGAAACAAATGTGATGTAAATATAAACGCAGAGCATCTGGGAAGTGAGGTGCATGCGCAATCGCACAACATCACTCGCATTTCCTTGTGTTTACAGAAGTAAACATAAATGAGGGGTGACTATGATGAAGGAAGTCATTTCATATCTGTTCTTCATTGCTATATCTTGCATATAGTGTGTGTGTTCAGCCATCCAACATGGAAAAATGGAACATGAATCAATATGCATTATTAAATATAATCAGTAATCAGTAAGAAATGAGTGGTGTTTGAATTTCTAATCGTCCGTCATAGGTACAGTATTTACCAAACTTTCCAACAATGTCACTGTTCCGGCACTTGGGAGAACTGTTCTTTGTCAATTAACAGCAGCTTCCAAAAAGGTTTGAACAATTAGAACGATGGTGACAGACATGGCCAGTGCGTGTGCGTGGTGTTGACATGCCCTATTAGTCCCATCCTGTGTGTAGTGTAGTGATCTGAAAAAGGCAATCTCATTACTCTGGTGGTGACTGATAAGAGTTTGCTGCTAATAACACTACTGGGAATTGGGCCACACCTCTCAGTGAAGCAAACCAAGCAGAGAGTATTTAGCTCCTGAATAAATATTTAATGCCAAAGCCTGACTAAATATTAAATCAAATGTTGAAGGGCAATGCACTGCATTGCTTCATACTGTGGTGGGGTTCTGGTAAAAATCCTGTTTTTGTAGGCCATTTGCACATGGATGAAAGCAGAATGGACCAGTCACCATGGAACTGGAGAGGAAAGGAGAGGCAGGAAGAAATGTCTGGCAAGTTGTAATTGTGTTGGACACGTAACATGCTCGTCAAAACCCAAGAAAAGTATTTGTTTTAAAGCATAATGGCAGAAAGTAAGTGTAAAGCTTCTATAATGTTGTAATGAGCACTTAGAATGCTTTGAAAAACTGTTCTGTCCTCGATAAACGAGTAACTGACAGCTAAAAATGTTTATCGCCAACTTCACATTCTTCTCCAATTTTGGGTTCAACCTTTGCAATAAAAGTGACTGTTGGACTTATTAGATTCAGCACCTGTACTCTATTTCTTCAATTGCGTTTGGTACGCAACAGGAAGAAGGTTGAATATGCCTCACGTATATTCAATCATTACATTTCTGTGCTTACGTCCAATGTGGCCAACTTGGTGACTTTGTGGCGATTTTGTCCCTAAAGGTGGCAAAATTCAAAACCCTCTTGGCAACATATTTTCTCCAAACCGACCAGTGACAAATCGAGCGACTGTTTTTAACGTCATAGGGAAGTCTTCTGGTATTTGGGCACTTAAAAGTGAAAGCACGTCTTGTTCTGCAGTTGTCAATGCATAACTGTCCTCATGGAGTGAGGAGTGAGGTCCACCTCCTCCAAAGCAGTCACGAGCTGTCAGTGACCATTCAGGTCCTTTGGCACACTGAAAGCATCATGGTGCTCTACGCATCCATAAATCAGGTAATCATGAACCCACTTCAAAAATGTTCAGTAGATGAGTGTAACTGTATGCAGATGTCCCTCCTTATCACGTTTTTTTTTTTTTTCAGAAAATTAATTTACTTAAACATGATGATGTAATTGACTATGGCGAATAATTAGTCAAAGAATATTGAAAGACAAAGGTAGACAGTATGTCGTATTCTGGCCGCTAGACGCCAGTAAACCATCATGGCATGGAGTCAGCCGTGGTATGTCGAACATGATAGAGTGTAAAGAAGTCCTCCCATTTCTTGTGGAAGTGGTATGTTTTTGGTTTCTTTGTCCTTACTTCTCTTTTTTAAACCCTTGTTTAAGTTTAGGATACAGTAAATAAATTGGAGGCTAACTAGTCAGCTCGCTAGCTTGATAATATTTAATCCTTGCAGTGATCCCATGGCCTGTACAGTACAGTTGAGCAACGTGGTGAACACAAAGAATAATAGGAGTGTAAAGGTGACTATGGGGGTGTTATTTCATGTCTACAGGGCTCTAATAATGATAAAGGCTGTATTTAGTCAGTGAAGAACATGTTTTCTATGCTCTAACTTCAAAAATGATCAAATTATTAATACTGAATCCTACTTCCGCCAGAAATTCACTTATCGTGGTTGGGTCTGGAACCAATAAACCTCAATCAACAATGAATGACTGCATGAGCAAACATAGCTGAAAATTAGACCTACCATCATCGTCTTCAGGTGGCCCATCATAGGATTTATCAATAGCTGCCCTGAAGCTCTCATTGCAACCTCTTCCTCTGACGATATTGGGACGAGGACGGTGGAAAGGTAGGTGTTCATTTTTTCTGTCCGACATGGCCGTTTGCAGACTCTCCAACGAACAGGACTTTTTCAAGCCGAGAGTAGGGCCGGGTCCAATGGCGATCGATGGAGCTAATAGGCAGTGATAGAACACAATACTTACATGAGACACATGCAAACAAGTTACATTAGGATACATCGTATTGTACAATTCACAGACACACACATATGTCTAAAAATATTATGTATTATGTGTGTGTGTGTGTTTTATTTGTTTTTTTTAACAAATGAGTCATTTTTAAATCCCAACATTTTATAGAGTATCTATGATTTGCTGATTTGCTGATTAGTAGATGACTGCTGTTGTCAAATATCAAACACTAAGTGTTCTGTATCAAGTTGATTACAGTCATTTTTTTTTGGGGGGGGGGGGGGATAGCAGTAGATGCTGGCTCATAGCCTCAAAGAGCATAGTCAAGAGTCAGGAACAAAAGCTGTGATCTAGTCTACTACGGCATTGTTGAGTTTGTGATGAATGTGTTTGCTTTATTCCAAGGGGTTCTCTATCCATCATTCCTGCACACAGACCTACGTATTGCAGAGAGTGGAAGCGGAGCAGGAGAAGAAATGTCAAAGCCACTGAGATGGGAGGTTGGGGAAGGCGGACCATTTGGGGGATACACAGGTGATCAAGATGAATAAAACCGTGAGGTAAAGGTACAAATATTCACTGTAAAAAGTTTTTTTCAGAATCAAATGGTCATTTTCAGCTTTTTGGAAAAAACGTGGGCTTTTTGTTGTGGTTCAACATGCACATAATGACCACATCGGGACAAAAACGAAAGGAGGGGTAACACCCCAAAGGGGAAAAAAACCCTCACTTATTCCTTGGGAATGTGGTGACACAGAGGACAGGAAATAAAATGGAAATTGGTGAGCCAGGCTCGGCTTGCTGCCAGCTCAAAATACATTTGTACAGGTTAACATTATGCACACACACTCACACCCCCATTTTGAATTCTTTGCTGGCTCTGGACTGTCGATACGATGCCACTTTGATTCATGATCGCTAAACCAGAATCACTTAAGATAATGATTCCCTATACACATGACTGGTCTTGCTGTGTTCGTATGTGTGTGTATTTTGTCCTCAGATGAGAGCGCTGATGACTACCATGACTGGTGCATTAATTTTGGGCCACTCACACTGCCACGAACACACACAGAGTGTATGCATGCATAATGTACACTGGCTGCTCAGATGAGAGATGGACAAGGGCCGTGCCTGCCGACACTCACATCTATAAACAGAGCACACATCATGTCAACCTTCATTCTATAATTATAATTTCATGTGGAAAATAACCATCAAGTTCATCTACGACAATATAACCATTAGCCGCCTTCCTGTGGAAAATACTCATTTTAAGTTGGCTTGAGTTAAAATCTCCATTTTATATACACTAATGTGGATGTACAATCAATCTATTGTGGCAATAGCATCATCATTACTGTACATGGGTGTGCTTTAGGATGGCCACAATAAAAGGCCACCTAATTCAGTCCCTAGTAAATCCCAAGTAGATTTAGAGTAAATGGCTCCAATCCAACACAGGAATGTATGGTCTAACGTTATTTAGAGCCCCTCAGCTACGAGGCCTTTGTTTAGCAATGTTCTTGCTCTCTGTTTGAACCTTCCAATGACAACATCTTTATCCAAACCCAGTTCTCTCCCTGTGGGCTAAGCCTGTATCAACTGGCAATGTTCATCAACAGTAGTACAGACCATCACTGAGATGACAAACCTAACCGACAACTTCGTACAATGAACCCTGGAGAAAATAATAATTTGACTACAACCAAGATTACGTATGCTTTTATGAAACTCCTTTCAATGGAGTAATAATCCACAAGCAGGTGTACAGTACAGTAATTGCAGCAAATGTAAATTCCACGCATTCACATCTTGTGCAGGACTACTAATAGAAAGCCAGTTTTATATAATGACAGCACCTACGCTCCCAACACGCCGGCCTTCTGACAATCCCGAGAGCCATAAAGAAGTATGGGCGCTCCTTTGGGCTATATAAATAAATTTGACTTGACTTATCATTGCCTCATTTTGTTATATAAACTGTACAGTTCCAAGTTGAAGGCCTCCACTGGGGAGATATTATAACTGAGGTCTAACATATTATGTGTCCAAGCTTTTTCCACTGAGGACCACATATGGAAAAATAAAAGGATGCAAGGCCGGTTTGATATCTGGTAAACCAACACATGTAAATATTCAACAAAGCTAATTTTCCCGGAAAATACAACTTTACTTTGTTGACCTTGTTTCTCATATAGGACTTAAACATTCAGTTTGTTCTCGTACCCTTGCCCCCTTTTATTTATTTAATTATAGCTGTTTTCTTGTAAATCTCCTTGTAATTATGACTTTTATTTCATAATGTTTTGACTTTATTCTTAACTTGTTCTGGAACCCACTTTAAAATGTTTTATGATTATAAAAATTATGGTAATGGTTTTATTTCATTTGAACATCAAATTACATGAGATTACAATTGAGTGCATCACATAATCAGTTCCCAGTTCCACATGTCCAAAAGGAGTAGGAAGAAGCAAAGCTTATTAAATCCTACCCCTCCATCTGGTACTTTTACAATCAGTAACTGTTACATTTGTTCACTTCCTGCTTTCCCAATATAGTTTAAGTTTATTTATTTATATATTTTTGTCACATACAGAAGTACGAGGTCATATGACCATCCAATGACATAATGGGTACCATAGTAAGTGTCAATATAGTGATATATATAGCACATCATGACTGGTTCAAGACTCTTCATCCTTGTATTTAGCAAACATCAACTGCTTGTATTGTTTCTTGAATTGGCTCATCGTTGTGCATTGTTTGATTTCCTTACTCAATCCATTCCATAGTTTGATTCCAAATACTGAAATGCTATGGCTTTTTAACGTAGTCCTAGCATATAAGTGTTTCAAATTTCTTCCCTGAGATCATATTTCTCCTCTCTTGTAGAGAAGTATTGGATGACATTTTTAGGGAATTGGTTATTTTTAGCCTTATGCATTATTTTAGCTGTTTGAAGATGAACTATATCAGCAAGTTGAAGTATTTGTGATTTTAGAAATAAGGAGTTAGTATGTTCTCTGTAGGCAACATTATGAATTATCCTTACTACCCTTTTTTGCAGTACATTTAGCGAGTGAAGATTGCTTTTATAGTTATTACCCCATATTTCAGATGGAATAAATTACAGATGATTGTTTTTTTTCATTTTTGCTGTGTTTTTCCCGCACTGTGGACACCCCTGGTTTAAGATATTAACACAGAAAACCCCAAACCAATCTATTTTACAGCCACACAAACGTACCCAGTCTCAAGTCCAATGCAGGATTTGTGTCATCAACGAAAACAGTGCCAATGTAAGCTAATACAATTGCTTTTGCTGGCTGACAGGCAGGCAGGCAGACAGGCAGAACAAGTGGTTTTCTAGAAAGGGAGGCCATTGGTGGAATAAAAACAGACACTATGACGAAGGTAAAAAAAGAGAAAGAGAATCAGAGCGTTAGAAACACAGAAGAGAAGATGGGCATGGCTACAGTAAAGGAGAATGGAGGAAATAAATAATAAATCGAAGACTTCAAAATAAAACAAAATTGTGTTTCCAGTCCAACCGCTCGACTGTCCTGATCATCACTAAGGATAAAGATTACACTGTAATGTCAACCCGGATATTGTAGTCATTTCTCTCAAATTGCAAAAACAAAAGTGACAATAATAATAACTATGCAGAGCAGCGCAGTGACTGTCAACTAAAATTCAACTTACAACACGCTGTAGGAACACAACTCTTCCATAACCTGAGGACCATTTGTACACATGAAGAGGGCATGACATGACGAGATACAGTTCTGTTGGTCTTCTTCAATGATTTCTACAACTCAACAGCACCCATCGGTGATAGAGCCCTCACAGAAAGAATATAAAAATATCCGAGGCCTGTGTCATACACTACCGACTCAGGACGGACTCTGCCTTAATGAAAGACTGAAAAAACTAAGAAAAATACTGCATATTTTCACATTTAATGTTTGATGGTATTCATTATGGGTAAATATGTTGTGTTCATTATGAATGGCAGAATATACAATTGAAAATATATTGTGACATAATAAAATTACTCAACAATTACACATTAAGTGCATTGGAAAGAAGCAACGTGGCTGCAAAGCATGGGACTCCCTACTAAGCCTCTTCACATCCAAACCAAACTAGCCATTAGTGATCAGGTGAGAAATACAAGCTTGATAAAAGATGCGGATGTTATAATGCGATAGCTTCAAGGACAGGGAAGCTTAGTCCATTCACTTACCACCAGTCTGTCTTGTAGGTATACAGAACTGCAGCGTATGCAACCGGCTTTATTATTATTTGTTTTTTTTATAATTCAAAATGGTCTCCACCCGACTGCACCCTCTTCCTTCTGACATATTTTTGTATCTACAGGAGCCGGTTTGACAACAAACGAGTTAATTGTTCTTTCTGCTGGTGGAAAGCACTGCTTCATAAGATCATAAGATGCTGTACAGGCTCTTTGATGCAACCGTCAGTGTTATTCAGTGGAACGAGTTTCAATAATTCTTCACACACATCATATTCATTCTCAGTAGAAACCTCTTACACTCAGTTACAAGTTGTGCATTTGATACCTGGACCTTTGCCCATCATCCGCAATCCTAGTGAGACATGAACACACATCTTTCCCTTTTCTGTGGATTCACAATTGTGAAGACCTGCTAGCACAATGCACACACTAGGGATTCACCTATTCCACCTCAAAAAAACAACAAAGTTTTATCGTTTTATATACGTACGTGCTGTGAGCATGTAGTAACAGCCACATTCCACACGCTGATGCAAAGTCCAATATGTACAATGCTACATCGAATGACTAGTGCACTTATCGTCATAGACAATATGCAATATGTTTTCCTCATCACTCGCCTCCAAACAATCACTCTGCATTGGTTTCAGCACCTTGGCAGCTTTCTTCCATAGAACAAGGGCATGAATGGAGTGAGACCTTTTGTCAGTCATAGAGTCTTTTTGGTGGAGGCAGGACCGCCACACAATGTGTACCAGTGTGTAACAAGTAGAAATGAAATGAGTAGATTGCAATAATCATATTTTTGTATACTTTGAAATATGTATACTTTTTAACATTAAAATTTCGTCTCAGCTGGTGAATTGTATCATCTTGTGAAATCCATACATTTTCGATGCTGCTTATCTTCACGAGGGTCGCGGGGGTGTTTGAGCATATCCCAGCTGTCTTGGGGCGAGAGGCGGTGTCCACCATGGAATGGTGGCCAGCCAATCACAGGGCACATATAGACACACAACCATTCCCACCTACATTCATACCTATGGACAATTCGCCAATTAACCGAGCATGTTTTTGGAATGGGGGAGGAAACTGGAGTAAACTCCACACAGAGATGCCCGAGTGGGGAATCGAACCCGGATCTCCTAGCTGTGTGGCCTGTGTACAGCATCTTGTGAAATGAGACTTATTATTAACGCTGTCAAAAATGAGTTAATGGTGGTAATTTATTTAATGTTACGTAATCATTATTTTTTAGCATAATCAAGTTCATTGTTAACTTTGAGTGTGAGGCATAGGCTTTCAGAGAACCAGAGGACGTAAGTAATAAATAGCCTTATTTCAGGCGAGCCATAAACACACAACGATGCCTGAATAAACAAGCGAATATTGTCCGTCCACATCTATATTAATATCGCAATATTTGTTATGTGCAATATTCTCGGATAACCGAGACAGAGATAAACCAGAGCAAAATGTGGGCTAAAATTTTGGTCAAGAACATAAATTGAGCTGTGATTCACTATGAGACAATGGGAACTATGGGAACTACGGGAACTATGGGAAATACTCGTCATTAGGAAATAACAGTAAGCCTACTTTGGAAGGGTTCTTGGAGTGTCACTCTAAGCTTGAGTACACATGCTTGGGTTTAACACAGAACCTTTCATTACAGACATATGTGGTAAAACATGTCCACTACGGTCTTCTGCAGTATGTCTAATTCCTCTAACCACGCATCCTCAAACAAACAAAGCTCTTGGAAATGAATCCATCATATGGGAAGTTACTGAAAAATCAGGACAGAAACAAATTGCCTGCCTCTCCCAAGTATCATAGCATGTACGATACACCACAACGTCATTGATAAGTGTGTAGCGCCTGATGGAGATAAATGGCTGTACCAGCAGAAAACGACAGCACTGACCATCTACTGATTACAGCTCACTTTTATTGGCTTACAGGAGGAGATGGAGTAGGGTCAAGGGGCATTCCATATACAAAGCAGAAGCCATGAGACCACACAAACACGTCATGGTGTTTGCCAGATTGAGGAAGACACCTCGCAGTCAGGAAACAGACGCAAATGTAAACACACAGGAAAGTGAGCAGAGCAGTAATAAGACAGTTGTCGACTCAGGACTGTGGAGAAGAGCTAATGTGCAGCGGTTGCAAGTGATGTACGCATGCACACACCCAAAGGGACGTCTGGCTTTCTCTCTGTGTGACAAATCAATACATCAATGCATGTTAGCTTAACTAGGAGGCTTTCAGGTTAAATCCACAGCAAAGTCAGAAAGAATCAGCAAGACAAAGTAACAATGAATTAAAAAAACCTAAGACAAATCTGAAAAAGAGAGCGGTACACAATGACAGAGACAGGGGGATATACAGAGACATGGCGCTCTGAAGACACAGCTTTGGCAGCGTCTCGGCAGGATGTGACTGTCATCAAAGTCAAAGTTGCACTGGGGAGAGATTCAGACAATGGACTGCACCAGTCCCCCTCAGCATCACACACAAACACATTTCGTTGGGTCTAAGCCCCTCTGCCTGATTGTCAGCCTCGAAGCCTGGATGGTGTTGGCAAGAAAACGACTGTGTGGGGGCAAGTAGGAGCAGGAGTGAGGACATGAGTGGTGGGTGCCGAAGAAATAATTGGTGAAGAAGACATTAAAAATGGAATGTTAAAGCTGCAAGTATTTATTTATAACAACGGTTGGGTAAAAAGGTCATAAAAAACCAATCTGTTCCACTTTTTATTTAAATGTCTGGTAAAACATTCTGACACATATTTAAAATCCCCTTTTATGCATAAATGAATACCTTTGTACACATATTCATATGCTCATTACACACACACACACAGCTGTGGGCTGTTCTTATTAAGATGGTGAAAAAAGAAACGACTGTAACCACTTGTTTTTTATTCCATCAGCAATATACATTTTGAATTTGGCACAGTTGAGCCTTCTGTCCTATTTAAGGCGGCTTCAGAAAAGAGGCAATCTGCAGTTGAACAGGTTTTGGTTGATAAATGATTCTTCTATTGCATTATTTTACCTCCAAGTTGATTGGATATGTACCATATTTGTGGACTATAAATATGTCACATTACTGCTACTACTACTACTACTACTATATTAGATTATAATATAATAAAAGAGAAATGGTCACATGGAATGAGGACCGACATTTCTGCCACTCCCCATCTCAGATTCTACTAAATTACAACATAATGGGTAGTGGGTCATTTTCCACAGTATGATGAAGACTTTCCATCATCACAACACAATATGGAAAGGATACATTTCAGAGGTGTGACTAAATGTTCTTTTAGGTTTGTGCAGGGGGAAAAAACCATTGTGGGAAATAAAACATTCCCATAAATGGAAATTTGATTCCCTTTGCTGACTCGAATTATTATGAGTGACATACTGAAGTGAATCAGGTACTTGATTCACTCGAATCACAAAAACGCAGCAGAAGACTTTCAAGAGTGTTTCGGGAAAAATCCATTCAAATTGTGCATCCAAGTCTTGTTTGGAAATCATTAACCTTGGATAACCATGCCATCCTTTAAAATAACTGCTTCCAATAAATCAATAGCCCATTAAAATTGATAGCAATCATTCCCATGATGAGCGGATGTAAACTTCTAACAGGAGTTTTTTAATCTTACCCCCACTTAGTCAGTCCTATGAATTTTCAAGGTTTCATTCCTTATTCCTTATTTTCTACAATCAGGGTCCCCAAAATCATTTTCCAGGACTCCAAGATATTTTCAGCTGCCATAGAGCAAATTATGATGTCATACTATTCAATAAGAGTGGGAAGCATGTTGGCCACACAGTCAGGACATCAGGAAGACTCAGGTTCTATTCTCCACTTGGGAATGAGTTTGGATGTTCTCCCGTGCATGCGTGGGTTCTACCCCCACATTGTCTATATGTGCCCTGTGATTGGTTGGTGACCAGTCCAGGGTGGCCCCTGCCTCTCGCCCAAAGACAGCTGGGATAGGCTCCAGCATCCCCGCGACCCTCGTGAGGATAAGCTGCATCGAAAATGGATGGATGGAGCTAAGAACTTAACGGGAGGGCGGGGACTGGTGACTTGCTCATTCTAGCAACAAAGTCAATTGGAAGCACTGAATATGCAAATTTGATTGGCTGGAAGCGTCACGTGTTTGCATTCTTAGGACAGGGGGATGATAAATAATTTTTCCAGGATAACGTCACTTCTAGGACATTTTTTCTCATTTTCTAGGTGGGAACATTAACAATATATCTAGTCCCCTGCCTCGTCTACACCGATACTGTATCCACAACACATTTGACCACTTCTTGAACATAAAATATGCATCTGAATCAAAGTACCACGACAGCTCCAATTCGATGCCGGGAAACGGACTAGAAAGGAAACAACCCTCCCACCCCATATTCTCAGCAGTTAGAAAAGAGCCATTCCTATTTTATTAGTATTATAAGCACATTATATGTCAGCATTCTTTCCATCATGTTTCCTGAATACACATAACGCTGAGTGTGGGCTGGCCTATTTTAACGGTAATGCAAGTTTTAAATAAAAAGTAATAACAACATGTTTAAAACTGAAGACACGGCAGAATGCAGAAAATCGCTGGAGTTGTTTCCAGAAAGAATGATACGCAACACCAGAGTGAGGTTGAGTGTTCTTACACTGAAGTAGCTTAAATTAGATGTGGGAGATTACAAGGACACACATTTTCCGCATATTGAACTGTTGAAAAAAAAATGTGGATATTCCACTAGTGTGAGAAACCCTTGGAATTTTTTCATGCTTTTGGCACTTTAGCGCCAAAGTTTGAGATAAAAAGTAAGTACGGTAAAGGATACAAAGCACTTGTATTATATGGCCATAATTAATAATTAATTGACTGGAGTTTGCTGTAAGTGATTTGCAACTATAATTACAGTAAATTCTTGAATATAAGCCACTACTTTTTTACACATGCTTTCACCCTTTGTCTGAAACCATGATGAGCTAATTTATGGCTAAAATCACTACAGTTCCCATGATGCTGAGTGAAATGGGTGCTCACATCACATTTCAAAGTCATATGGTATGCAGGGATCATGTTTTGATAAGACAAATCTTTGATCGAATGCGGAATTTCTCCTTCTTTTTGGTAATAAATTCCTTGTACAGCAACAAAGCAACAAATTGGATCAGTGGTATTTGGGACTGAAAGGAGTTGGGACACCATAAATATATTCAGGGTCAGGCAAAATAATCTGACACATTTGTAGGTTAAATAAAAGGCAAATAAAGTAAAGAAACAAAAAAGTTTTTATTTTGGAAAAGTACATATAATGCCATTTTGCTTTGTTTCTTTATAATGCCATTGTTTTGGTTTCTTTTTCAGTTGCTACCATGAATTGGACTGGTGAGCATGGCGCTTTCATTGTGGAAACGTTTATCAAAACAAACTAATCTGTAACGGCAACACAACGAGTGTTCCGTTTGCACTTCAATCTTGGTAGACGTGATCCCGTAGCAGCTGGAAACCATCTTATTATGGTTACCAACTTCACAGCTACTGGATCTGCATTGAAACCAAAATCAACCGGCCGACCTCGCACCACCAGAACTGATTTCATTTTTAAAACATCATGAAACAGAATGGCATTATATGTACTTTTCCAAAATAAAAACTTTTTTGTTTCTTTGCTTTATTTGCCTTTTATTTAACATACAAATGTGTCAGATCATTTTGCCTGACCCTGTATAGCTATAAAGAGTTTGTTTGGAGGTTTTGTGTGGTTTTGTGTGTCTATGTGAAAATCAGGAGGGAGGGTTGCCTCACCTGATGTGTTTCCAACCATAGATCCTCCAGTGCGCTCATCTGCAACTGCAACGAAGAACACATATGCTTCCATTAAAAATCCTCACACATACAGTACATAGTACACAAAGTTGAAACTAAGTGGCTTTATCCAATTTTCCAACGTCAAAAGTCCCCTTTGTACCCAATCATCTTATACTGAAGTCATTTAATGCGGTTGCTTTTATTCACTCCAGTCAGCGTTCTCTTTGAACCTTTCACCATTCACTTTATTCTCCCTCCATAATTTCCCCTTGTCAATCTTTGTTTACATTCCACCTATATGAACATTTTTTTGAAGATTATTCTGACCACTTTGTTAGAATTTCTTTTTCATTCTTTTAGAAATTCTTTTTCAAGCCTAATGCTGACACTGGCAAGTAGCACACCGCCAAATAGGAACTGAAACCACAGAAACCAAGCAGTAAATGGCCGTGCGCTGCAAATATTTTCCTAATCAAAAGCAAGCTTGAAATGTAATCCTATAAGTGTGTGTTTTGGTGCGTGTGTGTGTTTCACCACATCAGCTTGTGGCAAATTTTTATGACTACTTCAGCAGACTGCTTTTTTGGAAAATCCTTTCGGGTCTCGCACAGATACTGTGTGCGTGCGCGAATACGCACACACGCACGGCCGCACACACATGCACTTGAGAGTCACATTTCAAACTCCACACAGAGGTCCAAGCCAGTTTCATTAAAATAATTATTTTCCAATAATAATAGTAATGCAATAATAATAATAGTAATAGTTATACATTGCTTTTCACTAGTTCATTTACAATACTTTTTCAAATCAGTCAAGTCATTTCAGTGAATGGTTCCAACAATTGTATCCATCTTTGTATAAGTGTGATATGTGTGAGGGTTCGTTATAAAGAAACACACCTGTCATGCATAAGTGAGATGATGTACATTTACATATATTGAACATAAGATGCAAAGACGGAGAGAATGTGAACTATACACGATCCTCACCAGTGTGCATCTGGTTCGGAGTCGTGCCCAAGTCCATACTCTTGGAGGCTTTTACATGCTGGAACAGCTGCTGGTTGTCATACTGGGATGGAAACTGATGTGCTGGGCTTTCCCTGGTATACCAATATTGCCATAAATCACAACATATTTCAATGGAACAAAGTTAATTGTGACTGCAAAATGTATCCCCTAAAATGAGGATACCTGTCCTGTAGGTAGGAGAAATTTGCAGAGCTTCTTGATTCTGTGTCATGTCCACTCTGTTCTGCCTCATCATCCATGTGAGAAGATGTTCCTGGAAAGAAAGCAGCACATTCAAAAGGTACACTAATCACTTGTCACTTTGTTGAGTGAATATAGAGGAATCATTCTATAAGAGCTTTTGAAAAATATATTATTGATAAATCAAAAACGGTCAAAAATATGCACAGGTAAGCAAATGTTGACATACAAACAATGGGTGATAATAAAAGGTTTGACCCTACAGCAGTTTTGTTGATGTTTTATTCAATCTGTGCATATTTGTATTTTTGTTCTTCAGTGCCCAAATATTTAATATTTTACACAGAGCATGTGTAGTAATCTCATCCATTCCATTGTGACCCTACCACCAGGTAGTGAAGTGGATGTATTTTGATGTGGCACGTCTTAAGGAAGTTGGATCAAGTGTAGAATTACTACAGCTTCTGTTCGGACTGCTCGAACCGTCAAGCATCACTATTGTATATTGTATTGATTGATCATGCCTGGAAAGGGGGCTTATGCACCACACCCACTCCAAAAGAGCACAAGTTTGTAAGTTTTTGTTTTGTCCAAGATTGACTTTAGATCATCCTTAACGTTGCCCGAAGCATTGATGCAGAACACAAAAAAAGAAAAAGTGAAAGTGAAATTAGACATGGTAAGAGGCTCAGTGGAGAAATCAACATTGGCTGCATGCCCGGTCTTAGTTGCTGAAACACGGCAACCATTATGAAGGATAAATATGTATCTTTGAACATGTAATCCCATCTGCTCCTATTAAATGGACGGTGATAACCAACATAGTGTTCCCATTAGTGAGATTTCCTCCTCCCAATAAACCTGAAGTGCAATGTCCCACAATGTGCAAGACAACTGCAGGGGTAAAAGTATGAAAATGTTCTCTTTTTTTATGACTGTTTGAATTCAATATTGATGAATGAGTTGGTCCACATATACAGATTGTCAACATAAACGGGTTCCACTGTACTCATATTGTGTCCTATCTGAGCATGTGCACAAATGCATGCATCGCAAATGACGTCGCACACGGGAGCAGTGAAACAGCAGTGTCTTATCTGCATTACTCTCTCCACCCTACTGTCTCTGGTTGTAGTCTTACAATCTGATATTTTCTTGTTATTTCTCCTGTCAGATCTTCCGTGAATCATTTTATCTTCCACTCAGCGTTCCTTTTTTTCCACAGAAGTCGTCATTCCTCATCACTGCCAGCACCTTAATCAGCTCAACTGTCAAAAACACATTCTTTTTTCACCTCGCACGCACGCGCGCACACACACACACACACACACACAAATCTGTTCACATTGCCTCCCACTCTTTGATATGAAAAAGGCATTTGTTCTGTAAAAGATTATTCCGAGCTTGCTCCAATAGCAGATGCCCCCTTCTTATGCACATTTTTTTTTCCAAGCTCTTGTATTTTGGAACATTTTTTCCTCTTCTACAGCATGCTTCGCTAAGGGACTGACACTGAGCTCATGAAGCACACACACTTAGCAATAGAAGAGCCTGACAAATGTCCTTGCTATTGTGTGCATGTAAATGACACTGTAGATGAGGTGAATTTGAAGAGTGAGGTCAGAAGTGTTTACCAGATTCAGAATAAACACACACACACGCGCGAAACACACACTCACCCACACAGATAACATAGTTTGATTCTGGTCAACACTGCCAACACCAGTGCATGCATGCTTGTTCAACCACTCCCACATTTGCAAACACAGAGGCAGAATACACACTTTTCAACAAAGAGCTATGTATACAGATACAATGATAACAGCTTATGTGCACATTCATGCATGCTCGGACACAAAAACAGTAGATGAAAGAATTTCACACAGTACAGTGAAATAAGTGAGAGCACAGCCTTGACGACTCCAGAGGAACAACATGAGGAGGAAGTGTAGGCCAGGTGACTATCGTTCCTGGTTATTTTTAGTGTCTTCCACCTCTGTGACCCTGATTCATTTGGTTAACTTGGTGTGTATGTTTTATTGCAGCTACTCAAATGGTATCAAATGAATTCCCCTGCAATAACAAAAAAATGCTGAACTGAGCTGTAGACTGAACGTTGAAATATCTTACAAATATTTTACAAATGCCTTGAAATGGGGCTCACTGTTAAGAGACCCGAGTTCAATCCCACCCTCGGCTATCTCTGTTTTCTCCGGGTACTCCAGTTTCTTCCCCCATTCCAAAATCATGCTAGGTTAATTGGCCACTCCAAATTGTCCATAGGTATGAATGTGGGTGGGAATGGTTGTTTGTCTATATGTGCCCTGTGATTGGCTGGCCACCAGTCCAGGGTGTACCCCGCCTCTCGCCCCAGGACAGCTGGGATAGGCTCCAGCATCCCCCGCAACCCTCGTGAGGATAAGCGGTCGAAAATGAATCAATGAATGAATGAATGTCTTGAAATGTATTCACAGACTGAGGATCGACACGGCGACCATCAGGTTGAGATAAGCCATGACACCATGAACACCATAAGCAGAACGTTATATGCAACGTTAAATGTCAAATACAAATACATTTCCACCAATAGGGGCGACATAGAATTTTGTAACACCCCCCCCGAATTGAACCAAAGCAGTGTCATTTGTTTGTGCTCGTTTTGTGCAGGTAAAATTATTTTTTTTCTGCATTTGTCTGAGTTATTACCAAAGTAATACAGCGTTATTGCAGTTTATTACATACTAGGTGAATCTACTGGTGAATCTAGAGAATTTCTAAATATATTTTTTCATAACACTAGCATGCAAAAACTCAAACGACATGGTCAAGGGAGGACGAAGGATCAAACCAGCCAACCTTCAGATTGGGAGACGACCTCTAGCCCTTAGCCATGCTGCCCCTCCCCTCCAAAAGCAAGGTTATAGCCTTTTGTTTTCTTCGTTAGATGTGCTTCAATTGTTCTGATAAAAGTGCTGCTACATGATGCACACAAATCGCATTGTTTCAAGGCTTGAGAGAGAGTTGAGACCCGCCTTGCCAAATTATTGTTAAATGAATAAACTTTTATAGCAAGTCACCCTCTCAACTTTAAATGAGCTGCTCACCCTCAAGTGCATGGAGTGTGCTGTTCGCCATCGGAGAGGGGGTGTGGTCGGTGGTCTGACAAACCATTCCTGTAGGATTCATAAGGTCAGCCAGGATAGCGGAGTTATCCAATGTGCAACTTGGGGAGATTCCATGTGGTGCCTGAAAGCAAAACCAGCCACATGCAGTCAACAGCAATGTCTGGCAAAAGGCATCATTGGATGTTTCATTGGGTCAAGTGAAGGAAAATGTAACAAATTTAAAAATAGACTGAACAATAGAATTAGAGTAAAGTCGGTTTATTACAGTTAACTGGTTCCAGACCCAACCGTCTTACCACCATCTTGTCTATTTACGCCATTCTTAGGCTTCTTGAAATTCCTCTTAAAGGCCCTAGATGCGTTGTAAAAAAGTTTGATCTTAGCCTGTAAAAATGTAAAAGCCTGTAAAAAAATCATACAATTCGAGGAATTCTCAAATTTTTCTAAGAATGACGTCACTAAGAGCTACTTTTTAGCCTTAGGATGCTTTGTGAATACGGGCCCAAATGTTTAGATAATGGCTGGAACAGTAGCCCATGTTATTATTATTATTTACAATGATGATGATGATTATTATGTTCTCATTATTATTATTGTCACGCCTGTTATGAGATAATTCTAATCTGCAATAAAAGGCTGTTTTTCAAGCAATCACAGTCTTACTTAAATATGCAATTTCTGACTAACTACAAAGCAGCATAATTTATTCATTCATATATTTTTGATTGAGTGAAGCCCCAAAATTCAACGACTCTAAATTAAAGTGCATTTAAGTGTCATTTGTAAATAGATTTATTATTGAAAGAGTCTTGAACATGGATGACTGCTGGAAGTTTGTAAAGTCAAGTCAATGACAAACTCAAACTAAAAATTTGTCTGCAGTACAAACAGTTGACCCTCTTAAGATGCTGATGAAAACAAAACAGGCATTTCAGTGTTGTGATATCTTTTCATGAGTCTTCTTTGGGAATGAAATTAGCATATATATTCTAGTATGTCTATGTAAGCAGAAAATTTGTAATAATTAACATAATGCATATGCATGGGCTTTTCTGTCCCTCTTTAGAATGAGAACTCAAACTAAGAAAAAGATTGTTATAATTTTCCATTTCCATTTCCATGGAGCAATACTGTCTGGCAGCATGCATCTCACTGTTACATTTAATGGCAATGAAGTTTTATGAGACAACACCGACTGGTGGGATGAGCAGCATTTGTTTTTTTGTGGATAATGTTTGCACACATCTCCAGTTTCTGATCCACACACACGATACAGATTTTAACATTGTTATGTTAATTTGCGATAGCCTGTCTATGTACAAGCCATATTTCTTAACATAATCTCGAACTAAAATGCTCTGGGCTTTTAGACTCAAGCTCCACTCACAAATTTGATCATGAGGTTGTTCACATTACCAAAAAAAAAACTGACTTTTTCATGTGAATGGAAGACATTCGGAAAGTGACATGAATGCAATACCCCGCCTCTCGCCCCAAGACAGCTGGGATAGGCTTCAGCATACTCGCAGCCCTTGTTAGGATAAGCGGTAGAAAATGGATGGATCTTGGTTATCCTGGCTCAATTTATCCATCACCCAGTTGCACAAAAGTGGGATAGTGGAAAGTGGAATACAGTACGTTCTGACATAAGTTACCATGGGGATTGAGTGAGGTTAGCCGGCCTAGGATCTATTTCATTTCATCCCTAATCTCATCTATTTGGATTGGAATTATGATGGTTTCAGTGGAGCAGTGAGTGTGTGTCTGCGCACTACAATGTTTTACGACTGTGGTGGTGTTATATTTGCTCCTAAGCCAGAAGATTGCAGCTTCTGTCGGGGGAAAAGTACGCTGCTTCCGTTGCCATGGTGAATTGGTGACTATGTGATCAAACGGTGGGGTCTATTTAAGGATGCCACGTTCGTGCACTGATACGGGATTAATTTCACCTGGCTTGATTAATCAGTGCCTGCTCATCCTGGTTTGGGCTGCGTGCAACCAATTAAGCCTGTACACTCTTGCTTTGGGCTGGCTGAGGTCAGGTTAGCCATTTATCCTGGATGTTTGAATCCCACTTTTGCACAATAGGCCCCTGAAGTATCAAAAGATTTGAAAATTGATTTGAGCTGGTAAAGGAAGTATCGATATTTCAGTATCGACCCGTACATAACAAGCACGCTCTCCTTAACGCGTTTGTGGCAATTTCAAGGACTTTGTGCAACGGGAGTCAATATTTTCTCAACCAAATGATTCTGTGGAAGAAGAAAGAGGGCAAGAATTTTGTCCAATCCTAGTTCATAGACAACTTGCTGCCACGTCTGTTCCAAGGTGTGTGTTAGTGGATGTCGGCGGCAGGAGTGGTGAGACGTTTAGGAGAGCTCCTTCACGAATATCTCTTTATAATTATTTTGCCTACATTAGTGAGTACGTCTATCCAAGTAAGTTTCATCTGGCAGATTTATTTTATATTGGTGTGCCAATCCTCACACAATAAAAATCTGTCAATGTATGTGTGTGGGGATTCCCCTGAAAATGAGGCTTTAATATTGAATAAAAAATATTGATAAAAATGTCTGTTTTGTCCTCCTCCAAACATGACGTACTCCTCTGATTTTGGATTACTATTCACAATAAAAGTGACTGTAATTATTATTATATTCCCAAAGGTGCTGTCCTAGTGGATCTCACTGTCAGATCTTTCAATTTGTGTCAGTTCAAATGAGGTAAAGTTCACCTTAAATGTTCATTTATCGCTTTCATTCATCATTTAAAGCTAAAATTGTAAAACGATAAAACATGTTTTGTGTTAACATTTTTGGTGGAACTTTGTTGGTTAGCAAAGGAATACAGAGTCAACCACTGATGACATCATAGATGGGCAACGTAGCTGACTGCCGGTTCCTGTTCCGGCTACTAGGCTCCTAACATGACGTTTGCTAACCGGGGCCTACACTAACCAAGGTTCCTCGATACACAATAGCACTCACCACTAATGAATGGCAATGTAAGATGATTGATGAACTGATGGAGTCAGAGTGTAGAGGTTATAAATAAGAACAGCAATTGCGGTGCATTCATGGACCACTGAATACGGCCTATTCATCATATACAATGTTAAGGATTGTTTTGCCTGAACTAAGCAGTTTCAATCCTAAAAATGTCTAAATGAACTCAAATACAAATATCAGGGATTCAAAAGATACATTCAAGGACAATGCTATGTGTATTCAACACTGGCCACTAGGTGTCAGTAACGCTACTGTAATCTAAGCTGAGACACACAAGCACCAGAAAGCAGGCTTTTATTGCAGACACAATAAAGACAAAATGGAGCCTGTTGCAGCCGTAACACACGCCAAGCTAAATTTCAACTCCCATACCCTGATGTCACATCCTGTCCACCCCCCACTCAGCTCCCCTAGAACCGGGACAAATTTACAACAACACAGATGTGCATGAGTCTTATGTGTGTCTTAAATGTCTATTATAAGGTAATACAAGTGTAAAGGTGACAATAGGGGTGTTACTTCACGTATAGAGGGCTCTATATTAAAACAAAAAGTCTTTAGAAGGAAACATGTTTTCTATGCTGTAACTACAAAAAGTATTCCAATTTTAAATAATACTACTTTGCAGAAATTCAGTTATCACCGCTTGACTGCGATAAATGAGAGATTGTTGTATTAACATGTACTTGTATGTTACAGACAGGTTTGTTTTCTGCAGACAAAAACATATATTTTGTTATTTTTACAAAATAAATACGTACTAAAATTGTGCACATTTGCAGGGTTGAATGCTGCATGGCGAATGCAATCCACCGCATATACTTTTCTTCCACTACCAGCAGCCAGTGCAAAAAAAGACATTTCCATTTGAGCCATATAACGCGCTCAGTGTGTGCAAGGCCTTTGACAGATTATACTGAGCAATGCAAAATGAATCCCCTGAATAGCAGCCAGGACAAAAAGAATATTTTTACACATACAGAAAAGAGATTCAGCTAAGAGATGAATACTACGTCACACACATGCAAGCACAAAAGAAAGCACAAGGACAAAACACGTGCAACTGCTCTTTTGCAGCTGGCTGGTAAGAGCAGAAAAGGGAGCAGGGAGACAAGTGTCAAGTATAAATTGAGCTAAAAGAACTTACAAATCAGAGCCAGGAAAAAGGCCACTCAAGTCAATAGAGTATGGGAAAAATATACTTTACTCCACTCGTATTGAAGAAATGACAATATTTCCTATAGATCATTGAAGCTATTATTCCAATATAAATCTCAATATTCAGCAAAAATGTGTGTTCTATTGTACCAAATAGCAATGATTTAGTGCCATGTTTGTATCATCAGGATCGCAGTGGATGTGAAATACTACGTGTACTATGATGTGTCTATTAGTATGAGTACCTCACAAACTCTCATCACCACAAGTTGGATGGTCCCTCTGACATTTCCCTCATGTGACATCGAACGGCGGAGTGTCTCCATGGCAACATGATTAGAGTGTCCAAGCAGAGGTTCCCCGTTCACGGCGACCAACTGGTCATTGACGCGCAGACGTCCATCCTATACCACAAACACACGTACATATGTTCACTACATGTGCTGGACCCCAAGGACTAGAAAGAACCAGAATTGTCTTGGGTCAGGTGAATGATGAAGTCGGGTGTGGCCAAGTTGTGGCCCGGGGCCATTCACACCATATGTTTGACCCGCAACTCCTTTTATTTTAATATTGGTTCTCAGCACATTGTAAAAACACAAACAAGAAATATTACAAGATGAAATGTACAAGAAGAAAAGTGAAATAGTTGTAAAAAAAACTAGAAGAAAAGGGTCATGCTAGTAATACATTTTGTCACTGATCACACAAACTTGAAATGCTATATGATGCTATTTGAACAGACGTGGCACCTTTAAAAAGCATCTCAGCATATCTCCATGGGTTGGTTATAAAAAAAAATGTAAAAGTTTCCATCGCATTCTTAGATTTGTCAGTATGCTGCCCTTGGTGGAAAAAGTTTGGACATCCCGGTCTAACTCTGTACTGTATTTTTTTGCACTATTAGGAGAAACAAACAAAACAAAGTAATATGTTACGTAGAACTAATAAATCCGAAGGGAAGGGGACACAACACTAACCACAGTCATGGTGTCATGAACAGAAGGATGAGATAACAGATAGATAAATGCACACATCTCCTGTGTAAATACCACATGGAATGACAATAGACTTATTACTTGACATGAAACACGTGAACAGTGCAGCAAAGCATGATGGGAAGCAGCATGCGCAGATTTAGATTCGATCATTAACTTTTTGGAATAAAACGTATTCAAATAAACATTTTAATACGGTACAAACAGGTTAACATTCCTCAATTGGTACAGGGCCTGGCTCCCACTCTGGAGGTTGGGGGTTCAAGCCCTGTCTAAGTGTTCATTCTGTTTATTTTTTCTTCTAAAAGACCTTACATACATTATGCATTTCAACATTCCGGGCCAGCTTCAGCTCAGCTGCCACACGATTGTGACATTCATTCAAAGTTATAGTATATTTCCACAGTGTTTGAGTCCAGTTTCAGCTTCCCAACGACTCCTATGTTCAGAGCTAAAATCTACATTTTGATTTTCCTACCCTTTCAAAGCATTTCCGGAATGTCTACTGGCATTGCATCATCTAGTGGTTTTGGCCAACTATTTTTAGTCACACTATAATTAGTGCATTTTTGGAAAAGTTGTGGGACAGTCACCTTGTAAGCCGCTCCTCCGTGAATAATGGATTTGATGAAAATTCCCAGGTCTTCCCCGGTTTCCCTTGACTTGTTTCCTTTGAGGCTGACACCCAGCCCCGCTGAGCCAGTGTCATTGAGGGGCACCTCGAACATGAGCTGTTCTTTTCCATTTTCCAAAATGAAGCCCCGGTCACGGGACCTATCGTCTTTCTAAGAAAAAAAAAAGACAAAAAGAAAATGTTAATGACTTGAATCGTTTTAAAATGTCATGTTTAAGGTTCACCATTGGAAGGAAAAGTTGTCAGCCACCCAAAGCACATCTACTACTTGACTTTATTCTTTTCAAAGCTTTTCACTGCCACACAGATTCACAGACACAAAAATGGATGAAAAGGCCAAGGCCAGTTTTCTTATTCCAGCAAATTCAAAAACAAAACAAGTACTGGCATAGAACAAAATATTAGGGTTGGCCCTTTCATTGCAGTTATAACCAGGGATGTCCGATACAATGATATTGAAATGAAATATGGAACCATATCGGTATTGGTTTTTCTCTCGATAATACTTGAGTGCACCCTGTGTGCCACAGAGCAACAAGTCCAGTGTGTCAGTAGGGAGGAATTATTTCCAGGTTTCACCATCGGGCTCTAAATATGCAGTCTGCAATGAGTGCCAAGTGCTATGTTTTGCTCTCATAATGAAGCTTCACCTAAACAGTATTTCTGATTACTAATGACAAACACGTAGTACTGCATGTGCTCTGCAGCAATCGCTAAGGAGCTCCACATTGCACCAAACAGAAAACAAATTAAAGAGCACAAAACAGAAAACAATGTGAAAACTAAGGAATACTGAAGTCCAAGCTGCCATGCAGAACATGACAAAGTGTTGGTTAAGCAAAGGGGGCGTAAGGAGTCTTCCTTTGAAGTTGTAGTTGGAGAACGCGGTATTGTTGTGTTAAACTATGCCAAAGTTTCAGACAATGAGGTTTGTGCATTTGGAAGTCAGCCCTGGATAAGTTTGGGATGGCTCTGAACGCTCCATTTCAGACTCACAGAACCTTATGAGAAGTCACCGGCAGAATGGGCGTACCCGGATACTCGCTGCGCGCCTGGCCTTTTTTTAATCACAGGTAGTCCAGCAAAAAGCGGGTAATGACCACATTTCTATTGCCGATGTTGTCCCAAGATTGTCTGCACGCAGTAAATGTTGCTACATGTTACCACTCTTTTGAGCTACCAGTAGCTCCCAACCACTTTTCCAGTAGCTCTCCAAAGGGTTTATTTATTTATTATCTCCTATAGCGACAAAATGAGAAAGTGGGCTTCGGCAAAAGTCCAGAAGTCCTCTGGAATGCTTGAGAGTGTGACCATTCACAGCGGCATGGGGGTGCCTAGACACTGTTCATGGGTGGAATAAATTAAAACGGATCATTTTGGAAATCCAAAGAAATACAGCTTGAACAGGTACAGATTCTGGAAGCGCGAGAAAGCTTTTTGTGCAGGTTATCGTGTGTAGCTGCTCTATAGGAGTTCACAACTCAAGGCAAAGGCCTAGAATTGAGCATAATAGGTCCCCTTCTAACCGAAATCACACCTCAGGAAAAATCACTGTCACTTGCAGTCACATGAGGAATATGGCACTTTTTCTACGACTTGTATTGCACACTTCAGCATTTGTCTTCTTTTACACAAGAGTGTTTATTGGTCAAATGCATCCAGTAGAAGAAACATAATGTGTTCATTACACGAAATTAGCTTGAGGATATCGAAAGCAGCTCGCTTTCGATATCCGTATCGGCTGATATCGGTGAGGAAGTTGAAGAAAATATTAGCTGGAACCAAAATAAATGAATAAAAAGTGAATATTCAGCATCTCCACTTATAACATCTTCTACATTCCTGGTGATTTTCAACACAAGATTTTGTTTTTATTATCATAGTAAATGCTAGGGATGCTCCGATCTATCGGCCACCGATGGGTATGGGACGGTATCGATATTGGCCGATACCTGCTTTAAAACGCTGAGCAGTTCCAGCAACTGCAGCATCGTGTGTGGGACTTCCTGTCTTTGTTTGAACCCTGCCAACCGTGCCTCAAAACTGTATCACTGGGGTGGCAAATTGAAAAGCTTTAGATGGATGCGGCATTTGGGGCCAAACACTAGGCAACCTGCTGTACTTGCAAGTGTGGGCAGAATTTGGGGATGAGTACTGCCTCAGCACGGATTTGGGAGCACGAAGACACTATGAAGCAATTTTAGTGTAGGAGGATGCGTTGGATTCCGGATGATGTGTGATGTGACGATTGAGCGTTTGCGCTTGAAACGGGCGTAGCGCACACTGTTATTGTACGTATCTCCTTCCCGGGCAGTTAGCTGCATCCGCTCTTCAGAAGGCAGCGGATGCAGCAGGGGTTGATAAGCCAGCTTTTCATTCAGGTAACAATGTGAGAAGACTAGAAAAAAAAAGAACTTGGTGACTCCCTAATATAATATAAGCCAGTAGTACATTTAAACATTTACGTATGTGATTGGTATTGGCATTGGCCAATTTCACTCATGGATTGGAATGTCAGCGGCATAAAATCCTGATCGGAAAATCCCTAGTAAATACTTAATATTTTTAAGAATAAAAGTAAAGAACTTCTTATTTGAACAGTGTTTTGTTTATACAGTATGATGTACAATTTCGATTCCTGGGAAGCATTTGTACATGCAATATACTGTATGTGAAAGTATTATTTTATAGTATATGGTATATATACATATATAAAGTATATTATTATCTTATCTTATTATTACCTTATTATTATTACCTCTTTTTAGTATAATATAAAAAGAAGCTGATGTGAAAGAAGCAAAAATTACACTGACAACAGAATATTTAGGTGGGTATAATAAATCATTGCCCATTTCCTTTTTTTAAAATATTGACTTTGTTTGTTTCTTTCGACTTTTTCCTGATTATGGAGTCGCCACAGCGGATCTTTAAAAAAGAAAAATGAACAAGCCATCTTTCTCCTGTTTGCTTTTCATCAAAATAGGTCCCCAAAGCTACGATGGAACATGTATGCTAATCATGCTGTAAATGGTAAGCTGGGCAAAGCAGAGCACATCCATCACCATCATCAAAGTACAGTAAGCACATGTTCCACAGAAATGAAAACCAGTCCCATTTGCAACCAGTACAGGGATAATCCGTCAGCCCCTGCCTCAGGTGGAAACAGACATAATAAGCATCCATCATGATCCAAGTGGCAACTGCAAATGGTATGCATGATGGCAGCTAAAAGGGTCAACAAGATGCAAGAGGACCTGTTTCCAGGGCTACGTGATGCATCCAGCCATGTACTGTAAATAGAGCTTATTTCAACACTCTTAAATTTGATTATGTCTTCAGTAAGACCAGCTGGAACATTGAAAAAAATGTACATTTTGCACTGTGTGAACTTTAAAATACAAAAACAACAAATGAGTGTGCGACAAAAAGTGTTTGAGTAAGCAATTTATTGCAAGCAACCATGAAAGGGGACCTATGATGCTTTTTCCACTTTTCTGACCTAAATGTATTTAGAATGTTGTATTCTGGTGTTAAACCAGGCCAAAGTTTCAGAAAATGAGGTTTGCACATTTGGAAGTGATCCCTGGAAGAATGGCCCAAAATGCTCGGTTTCAAAAGACGTGGTAAAACTGCCCCTTCGTGATGTCACAGTGGGGCAGACTTCCTTATGTGGTTCATAGCTAGGAAGCACTTTGGGCGTGCGACTAATCGCGGCGGAGTGGGCATGCCAGGAGGTGGGCCGTGGGTGGAATAAATTAAAACTGACAGCTGGAATAGGTGCAGATTCTGGAAGATCTAAAACGTTTTCTGTGCAGTTTATTGTGTGTAGCTGCTCTATAGGAGACCACAACGTAATACAAAGGGTTGACAAATGAGCATAATAGCCCCCTTTAAGTCAGCAGCTTTTAAAAGCTATAACCTTCATAAGAATGTGGATAAAATGTGACTTTCTGGTGTTCAACCTGCCATGATGTATTGATGGCGAAGGCAAAAATGCTTTCTCTCTTTGAACACAGTCGGATTGTTAAAAAATGTCATCTGATGGTCCTGATTTCTTTCAACAGGATCCCACCTGAGATGTTGTCTACCCGTCACAGAGAGGGCGAGCCATCATGATCTGGGGTGTTTTTTTTCCTTCAATGGAACAATGGAGCTTCAGGTTGTGCAGGGGCGTCAAAAGGGTAGCTGGCTATGTGGAGATGTTGCAGGCCCTCTTTTTGTGGTAATGACTGGGTTTCACAACAGGACAGAGGAATAACCTCACTCTTTTCGACCACTTTATGTGTTCCCCTGATTTAAATCCAATTGAGAATATTTGGGGATGGATGGCAGCTCCCGATAATGGATGCCCTCTGTGAAGTCTTCACCACCTGGAGCAACATTCTCACTAGCTTCCTCGAAACACTGGCATCAAGCATGCCAAAACAAATGATTGAGGTGATTAACACAAATGGCACAGCAACGCATTACATTTTTTAACATTTTATTTGTATTTTAAGCGAGTTTCTGAGTTTTTAATTTTGTATTTTTAGATATGGTCTTAAACATTTCATCCACTGATGAACAACCTATTTGACTTATTTTGTGTAAAATGTAAATTATTTCAATTTTTCAACTGGTCTTGAAAATGTGATCAGGAGTGTATATGATAGAGGTTAAATCATTGTGTAATATAAAAATAGTAAACAAATATTTAATACGTGTGTGTGTTATTCTGTTGCCTTTAATGAAAGGCTGTTAAATGCACTTAATCAAATGCATCTCATTATATTCAGAGATGTTTGCAAATGAACACCCCATGCTGATCATTTAACATATTAATGACTTACTGCAAAGATGGATCAACTGGATTATGTACCATTAACAAGAGGCCTCAGTGGCTGTTGGTGTGCCGGTGAATTATTAAACCAAGCATGAGCAATATGAAATATTGACAGGAATTGCAGTTAGAGAAAGGCAACTAAAACAGTTTTCATTTGAATTTAGTAATATCGCATTTATTCTGCAAGAGGAATTGAAAGCATGACATTAAATACGGATGGTTTGACTGTATGATGTGTTTCTTATGTTGCTATTTCATATGGTGCATTTACATTATTTATATTTGTAATAAAGTGTGCTCAAGAAATGATGCACTCAGCTGATACCCCACGACAGAGACACAAAGCTGCCTTGGAGTTGGAGTGTGTGTACGTGTGTGTACGTGTGTGTGTGTGGCTGTGTGCACAAAGGTCTCTCAGGTTGCAAAAGATGGGGAAATACCAGAAACAAAACACAGTGTCATGTCACAATGGCGATGTCATTAATTCGCGACAAGCAACACATTCTCCACCCCATATCCTAAAAATCATGTTAAAAAATAACTGTTTAATGTAATAAGGAAAATTTGTGGTAAATTTAATTGGGATGATTTGGATTTCAAATGCCTTTTAGCACTTAAGTACTGAGCACTGTTCAAAAATGGTTTGTTGATTGTTCCGCAGATCAAATGTTTCAGGCTACAAAACACACACACACTACACACAACAGTTTATACTTTATGTCTTTATTTGTGTTACGTT
Organism: Doryrhamphus excisus; assembly: GCF_030265055.1. Classification (NCBI taxonomy): domain Eukaryota; kingdom Metazoa; phylum Chordata; class Actinopteri; order Syngnathiformes; family Syngnathidae; genus Doryrhamphus; species Doryrhamphus excisus. The sequence continues at coordinate 8,778,953 of NC_080474.1, forward strand.
ATATAAATTGTGTTTACTTTAATTGTATTTCATTTATATGATTTATTTATTGTATTATTATTAGGGGTGCTCTGATCGATCGGTATCGGCAGGTATCAATGAAAAAGGACAGTATCGACATTAGCAGATACCTGCTTTGAAATGCCCATCCCCAGCACCGATCAACTCCGCCCCCGTTTCATGAGTGCTAATCAAAGTGCCAACAAAATGAGAATTTTTGGCTGCCTGTTCAGATACAGATACAGTATTTAGTAATAACCTTGCACGTTGGTGACTCACTATTTATTAATCTTTTGGGGTTTTTTTTATGGGTGCAACTGCTGAATAACCTGCCATGGGGCCACAGAAAGTTGCAAATGCCAGCAATTTGATAAAGAGAGAAACACTATTGAATTCAAGAAAGATCCCACGATGAATTGTGAAAATAACAACCCTTCCCTTCATCCATCTTATAAAAGTATTTTTCTTCATATTTTGGGGTGTATGGAAACACAATCCCACCAACGAAACCAATTTTGAGTAGACCTCGAGTAGACTCTTTGTCAAAAACAACATAATGATTACATTTCTTATTCTACCCTTTTGGTATGCATCATTTATTGTACACGCTCACTAAATGAGCATCTCTAAAACATGCGCTACTTTATTGACATATTCAAGCTGAGCTCAGCTACTCTATGAGAAATTCCAGTATTCAGCCATATAATTAATCAGTTCTCACGATTAACTGTGATGGAGAGTCAATCCAACCATTTTTCACATTCATTCTTAAATTCCAGGCAGTCGAGCTGTAGACTCATCGATCTGCCTTTTTCTCTGATACAAATTATCACAACATCCCATTTTTGCAACAATAACCCAAAAAAGCATCTTCATTCTCATTTGTAGGAAGACAATTTCTAGATGACGTTATAAGCCTTCCCGATGTCATACAACTCCTTCAAAGAAAAACTACTCTTGTACTAACAAAAGTCCACGAAGTTTAGGGTTCAGTTGATGTGACTAAATCGGCATTAAAATATCAGCATGAGTGCACGTTTCGTAGTGATGGGAGAAGGCGTGATTGTATATCAAAACAAATGACACTTATCAATAAATCAATAATGCATATGCCCCGTGGAGTGTAGGCATCATGGTCAAAAGTAAGTCTGAATATTGTAAAAGCATCAGTATGGTTGGGTTAAAAAGATGAATGTGAGTAGGGGATGGTTAGTTACATGAGGATGTCGCGTGGCATCCAAGACTTCTTGACTTTGTAAAAAAATGGATGGATGGACATGAATAAGTCTATAGTATAGACTTATTCATGTCCATCCATCCACATCCGGCCCGCCAAGTATTTGAATATGGCCCGCCTGTTCTTTCCAAAATATTTCATTTAAACTCAACATACAACCTGGCATCATGGCTTGAGCCAACCTTTTGATGGTTGAAGTAGCTGTTTTATCAATTTCGTTATTTGGTGTGTTCTGTTGTTTACAAAATGCTCCTGAAAAAAGGGACACAAGCACATAATAATAATAATTAAAATAATAATAATAATACATTCACTTTCTACCGCTTATCCTCACGAGGGTCGCGGGGGTGCTGGAGCCTATCCCAGCTGTCTTGGGGCGAGAGGCGGGGTACACCCTGGACTGGTCGTAATAATAATAATAATAATAATAATAATAATAATAATAATAATAATAATAATAATAATAATAATAATAATAATAATAATAATAATAATTCATTTTTTACCGCTTATCCTCACGAGAGTCGCGGGGGGTGCTGGAGCCTATACCAGTTGGGGCGAGAGGCGGGGTACACCCTGGACTGGTCGTAATAATAATAGTAATAATAATAATAATAATAATAGTAATAATACTACTAATAATAATTCATTCATTTTTTACCGCTTATCCTCACGAGGGTCGCTGGGGTGCTGAGCTTATCCCAGCTGTCTTGGGGCGAGAGGCGGGCTACACCTGGACTGGTTGTAATAATAATAATAATAATAATGATAATAATAATAATAATAATTCATTAATTTTCTACCGCTTATCCTCACGAGGGTCGCGGGGGTGCCGGAGCCTATCCCAGCTGTCTTGGGGCGAGAGGCAGGGTACACCTGGACTGGTCGTAAAAATATAAATATAAATATAAATAAAAATAAAAATAAAAATAAAAATAAAAATAAAAATAAAAATAAAAATAAAAATAAAAATAAAAATAAAAATAAAAATAAAAATAAAAATAAAAATAAAAATAAAAATAAAAATAAAAATAAAAATAAAAATAAAAATAAAAATAAAAATAAAAATAAAAATAAAAATAAAAATAAATATAAATATAAATATAAATATAAATATAAATATAAATATAAATATAAAAATAAAAAATATATATAATTATTAATAAAATTATGAATAATATATATATATATATATAATATATTTATAATTATTAATATAATAATAATGATAACAATAATAATCACAATAAATGTATAAATGCACTTTACATCAAATAAATGATCTCAAAGTGCACATATAGCAGACTACATGACACTTTTACGTGTAAAATATGTGTAAAAATATACGTGTACAAATGGACTGTCACGTGTAAAATACTATACAGTCTGCCCCCCCGTCAATTTTATTAAATCAATGCGGCCCGCGAGTCAAAAAGTTTGCCCACCCCTGGTCTATACAGTAGCGAATATACATCATTGGCAGATTCCAGCAATCATTTAATCATCTTTATTATGTGTGTGTGGGAGGTTTATGTGTTCATAGAATGAGGGGCACTGCGGACGAGGTCTTCAAGCGTACTGCGGATTTGTCAGTGATAGAGTTGCAAGTGCCAGAACTTTGATAAAGAAGGTGAGAAAAACTATTGAATTCAAGACAGAAATTGTAGCAAAGTACAACGGTACTGTTACAATAGGTCATTTAAAGGTTCCTAGTGAACACAGGTTGCAGGGGGAATGGTTGAAGAGACACATTACAGAGAGGGAGTCAGGTGTGGAGTTCATGTGAGCAAGTATATGGTCAGTATACAGTGTACAATATGACATATCACAACATGTTTGAATGTGTCTTCTCTATGCCCTATTTGTGCTTTACTTTATGTAGCCATTTGAATGATTGAAAATGCATAATTTAGGCCAGAAATGCATGAAAAAATTGCTATAATGTACATATTTTTTGATGAATAATAGGCTGTAGTAAACCACAAAGCAGTGTTGACTTATTCATGAATATATTTTGTAAAAATAAGTGAAGCTATGGAATTCGAAGGGCAAAGGATAACTGTAATTACTGTAAAATATTATTTTACGATTTTTAATACATTTAATACATTTTTAATACATTTCCCTTTTGGAAAGAAATAATGACAAAAAACAGAAGTTGTACAGTATTTTAGTGTAACATAGTAGGTAATGTGTGCTAAATGCTAAATCTAAAAATGCTTTATTTGTGATCAGGTCAGGTGGAGTGGAATGTTTTCAATGTTTTCAAAGAAAATAAATAAAGGAAGAGAAAGGCATAACATTCACAATCAGAATAAATTAAATATGTATTTATTAAATATAAGACATATTGGAAACCAGCAGTTGTTGAGTAACAAAATGCCCTTACGGTTTTCCAGTGTGCTCAATATGCACCACAAAACCATATAGGAAATGGAACGTCCCTATTCACTTGCAAGTTTATCCCAATAAAAGTAAAAAATAATCACTGATATAAGCTGCTGAGTTCGGCATCATCCAGAAACGCCTGTTGACTGATCAACAATCCAGTTAGAAACTGATGATATTATGTGATTGGTGGAAGAAAAAAATGTGGTCTAAAGGAACATGATCTGGAGCTTACCATCTCACGGGGCATAAATATATCTTCTTGGCGGAGAACCACAAGACACACACTCTCTCCGTGCCGTGTGCCACGCAGCATACACACCAACTCCTCCTGGCCGACACCTGTTATATCCACGCCGTTTACCTGAACAAACACAGAAACCATGAAACATACCAGCACCATTAACACTGCGGCAAACGTGTTCTGGTCAATGTTTACCAGCACCTCTAATATGCGGTCTCCCGATCTCAAACGTCCATCTTTAACAGCGGCCCCACGTGGGAGAATGTTTTTGACGAGAATTGGCCCAGGACCATGGATTGAAGAATCTCTTGTTACCACTGTAAAGCCAAGACCCTCCGAACCTAGAAACATATTTAGGGGTATACAAATGAGCAAAAAAGACAACATAAAGTCATACTAGCAGACCTATTAGTGGCTTCTGTAGGTGATGGTAGGGCATATTAACATCTTCAGAACCTTGATTTTCTTTGTTTCTTTTCTCACTGACAAACATTTTGCACAATAAACAATATACAATACAAACATGGCCGACGTGAGATCGCCCTATCACAATAATGCATAGTGATGGCACAGCGTCCTGCAAAACTGAGAGCGACAAGCTGCAACAGGCTGCAACTCGTGATATGTCATACCACGGATTTCCTTTCTGATACAATGCAGGGTCAAATTCACGCTGGTGTGGCCGAAAATAAACATCACAAAAATAAATGATGAACTACTATTAGAAAAAAAACAATCAGTCCAATATCGGAATTAAACCGAGGTCATAGCTGCATGGTACACAAGTGGTTAGCACATAGGCCTCACACCTAGGAGACCTGGGTTCGATACCCCGGTCGGCCATCTCCGTGTGAATTTTGCATGTTCTCCCCGTGCATGCGTGGGTTTTCTCCGGGTACTCCGGTTTCCTCCCACATTCCAAAAACATGCTAGGTTAATTGGCCACTCCAAATTGTCCATAGGTATGAATGTGGGTGGGAATGGTTGTTTGTCTATATGTGCCCTGTGATTGGCTGGCCACCAGTCCAGGGTGGACCCCGCCTCTCGCCCGAGGACAGCTGGGATAGGCTCCAGCATGAGGATAAGCAGTAGAAAATGGATGGATGGAAGCCAAGGTCACACCCAGTTGTCAGGCTCCTACGTTTGAGTCCTTCTGTTCAGTCGTTGTAGCTAAATTGAGAGCTCGGTATCCACTCTTCCGTCTGTGGATGACGCCGAGACGAGCAATTAGCATGTGTCGTTTTTCATGTTAGCCACGACAATAATAATATCGCAGTATCTTGGTTGATATACAGTTCAGTTATGCAAATGGCACACAGTTGGCGTTTTTTTTAGGGTTTTAACGTCAAAACAGGTATTACCCATACATTGTTAGCTACCTCATTTTAACTTGTTTCCTTGTGCTAGAGTGCACAGAAAAAGGAAAGAAACATGTGTTCATGTTTCACATAAGGATTGTAAATGATGCGCAAAATTCCCCAAAATGTGCAGTTTCCCTTTAAATTTGTTAGTACACAAAAATGACTTGAGTATCTGTAGTGTGTGGTATTTTAGGTATTACAATAAGTGGTAAAAAATAGATTCCATTGCTGTCATATTCACACTCACTGTCAGGAATCTAATCTCACAGTAAATACTGACCCACCTTGTTTTATTGGCAACACCTAAGCATTGGTAAGAAACAAAGTAATGTTTTGCATGCTTTGCATTGTGCTGTGGAAAACAGATAGGAGCCTATGTGTGTATTGCTTTAAAACAATGTTAGTATCTACAAAAGAGTTCAGGTGTAGGGCAAAACAGTAACGAGTAAATGAGGTATAAGTCTAGCCCAGTCGAAGAGTGAATGTTCTGGAAAGAGTAAGGAAGATTAAAATACTAATCAGTGAAAAACAGGCGCGCACACAATGTGCAAGAAAGCACTCAAACATGAATGTCAGTGGCCAATACACAGAGACCGCTTGTGTTTTATAGACCTCATTTAGTCTGGTCTCTTTAGCACAGCCAAGTCAGCAGTTTGGTCTGCGATGAATTCATATCAGCAGAAATGAACAGATCAATAAAGACTTAATAGACCTTGAAGAGAACAAGTCAAGAAGATGGAGGAAGAAAAGGGGGCCGGCCAGAGAAAAAGCAAGAACAAAAAAAAAATAGCTGGATTGTATACATTCAGAGAACCATAGGAAATAAATATAAGGCCAAAATTAACATGATAATAATATATATTGTAACTAATAACAAATAGTATCAAATGTGCCCCTTCTGAGAAATAAAGTATCACCTTGCTAGTTAACCCTTTGAGCACCAGAGTTGATGCTGGTTACTATGGTGCATCAAATGTTGATTTGACTTTGAATTGCTATTATGTAATGTGGGTTAACCAGGCGTGTACAGTGGAACTTTGGTTAGCGACACTAACCTGCTCCAGAAGATCTGAAACATACTCCAGTAGTTAGCTTGGCAACCAGATATTTGCAATGATTTCTATACCCCAAACTTTTGAATCTTCCAAATCTTTGGTTGGATTTCTAAGGACAGATGGCAGTATTGGGAGGCAGCAGATTGCAGCATTACAGTGATATTAACCACACGTGACTTGTACCTGAGTCTTCATATTTACCTTCACACTAGCATTACATTTTGAAATGACTCATGTTTATTCCTCCTGCTTCGATAGCAAACTCAAATATGCATTTATTTATTTTTACAAACTGCTATGTCGTACAGTAGAACTCACCTTTTTTAAGGTCAATTCTCATTCTGCGTCCTCCTGTCTTACTGGCCATCAGGCTGGACAAGGTGGGACTTTTTTCAGAAAGTGAGGTTTCACTTCTCCCTTGAGAAGTCTACAACAGAGAACAGAGGCCAAGCATAATACTACTGCGACAAAGGAAAAAGACCAACGCTTGTTCAAAGGGAGATAACCAACATGGGTGATCCTCAGGCTACATACGAGCTGCATTCTTAGACTGTGGTGTAAGTCGTTTTTTTCATACCTAAATTACGAAACCTTCCTTGCAGTCAGGTCGCAAGGGCAAGGCAGAGAAGGAGTGCGTGATCATTGCGTGTGTCGCAAGTTATAAAGTACATTGTGTACATTTACAGCCAACTACTCCTCCTCCTGTACACTCTGGTTTTCCTGACCTCTGTGGACACACGTCGGCGACATAGATATATAGTGTATCCAACATGAATACACCTTACCTGGCCAAGGTGGGTGGTTCTTCCCGCTGTACACTTTGGTTCCCCCGATCACGATAGCAGTAGCTGCCGTAGGAAGCCAATACGCCCATCTTGCAATCAAAGTGAGTGGGCTGTACAAGCCTCGTGCGACGCCCACACACAAACTGTACGTCCCAAGTGAGTGAAACGTATGACACGCACGAGTTGCACACCGCAATCACGATCTAAAAGCTACCAATAGAGGGCGAGCACAAAGGTCGTGGGTGTTTTTGAATGTAACGTGTGTCTGTCTGCAGGGGGATGCTTTCTGATGTTGTTTTGGCCTGGCTGTGTACAGTTTTGTTTTTGCAATAAATAATAAATAAAAATTGTTGATCGACCAATTCCTTGTTATTCTAACTTGGATGGTCCTTAAACCAAGGACCACCTGTACTGTATATTCAAATACAGTTGGTGCATATTTAAAAGGAATGTAAAGGAAGTATCACATGTCATGTAGCATAGGCTAGTGGTTCTCAACTGGTGCACTGCAGGTCAATACCTTTAAAAAAAATTTTTTAATTAAAATTTAGATGTGGCTGCACGGTGGAGAGTGGTTAGCGTGCAGGCCTCACAGCTAGGAAACCCGAGTTCATCCCTCGGCCATCTCTGTGTGGAGTTTGCATGTTCTCCCTGTGCATGTGTGGCTTTTCTCCGGGTACTCTGGTTTCCTCCCACATTCCAAAAACATGCTAGGTTAATTGGTCACTCCAAATTGTCCATAGGTATGAATGTGGGTGGGAATGGTTGTTTGTCTATATGTGCCCTGTGATTGGTGTACCCCGCCTCTCGCCCCAAGACAGCTGGGATAGGCTCCAGCACCCCCGCGACCCTCGTGAGGATAAGCGGTAGAAAATGAATGAATGAATGAAATGTAGATGTCCGGGAATGCACCTCACATTCTTGTCTGTCCTACTCATTGGCTACAATGCCACAAGACCATGAGGTGCGTAGCAAAGCAACCTTTGCAAACAGTCTCTTTAAATGATATTTGAGACATTTGAAAAACGTCCTCAATTTAAGTCGCCGCTGGGGTGATGATGGCTTCCACAGACAAACCAGTTGAGAATCACTGCCATAAGCAATTAAAACAGCAAAAAAACGCATCATAAACATTTTTTGGTGTATCTCCCATCACAGCATACATAAGTTTATTTTTTGGTGTGCATGTGTTTTTTGTTATTGTTTGCTCTCTCTGCCAAAGTATCACCATTAGGTTAGCTTGGGGCATGGTACTCACAGTTTCCAAAGTGGGGGCATCTTCAGCCACTCTCACGGCAGGCCTCTCAGGATTCTTGAACACAGGTTTGGCTTTGACAGGCGGAGGAGGTTCTTTGGTCTGGGGAATTCGGGGACTGCTGTCAGGACCGGCACTGTTGCTCAACAGCTGACCTATGAGGCTCTTCTCAAAGTTTTCTCTGTTGGATGGAGGAAGTACTTCCACAGAAACAACTGGGGAGTGCATCGCCTGCCTGAAGATTTCTTGAGCTCTGACAATTAAAAAAAAAGAAAGATTGTGATGGGGAATGGTGACAAACAAAGAAGGTAGACACAGGAAAGAAATTAGATCAGTTCAGTACTGTGTTGTGAATGCATACCGCATCATTAACTATTTTGATAATGCCATGAATCACATCTATATTTAGTATTATCCGGCCTGCCATCTACTACAACGAACATAAAATGATTAAATATATACATTATACAAATAAATGATTCATAATTTTCATTCTGGCTCATTGATCCCTATCTGCATACGAGCAATTAGCTAGTCTAGAATTTTACAGTTGAGCTGGCTTCACTGAGTTTGTTGTACGTTAAATATGCAAAGGCAAAACGTGTATGTCTATAAGAGTGTTGTTGTGAAGCACTAAGATTATGCACTAATCATGTGACCATGTTCGTTCATGGACTGTAATAATGGTAAAAATCATTCCCACTCCTGAAAACGTTTCTGTGTGGATATCCCTTAGTTGTTTAACTTTTACAGTTTTTGTCAAAACACAAACGCCTTAAAAAAAACTCACTGGCTAAAGGTCTTGTCCATGAGGTCGTTGCTGTTGATCTTCACGATGCACTCATCTTCCCGAAACAAACCCTCCTTACTTGAACGGCTTTCCTCCTCCACCCCACGGATGTACAAACCAAGAGACCTGCAAGCACAGTGGCCAGTGAAAGGGTGTTATGGAAAGATGTGTTGGGTTGTTTATATTGCTTGCTGTTTATATGGTTTATTTTTTTATATTGTGTATTTTGTACTGCTTAACTGTTTCTGTACTCTTCTGTGCAATGCAAATTTCCCCATTGAGGGACGAATAAAGCAATAGCTTATCTTAGCTTATCTTATCTATATGTTATACAGTCATGTAAGAAGAGGATAGGTTGTGTGAAAAATTATATGGTCCACCATAGAAGCATTATTTATTTAGCATAAGTTTATACAAAATGAGTATAAAATACAAAATATTTCTGTGAAGCAGTCGGTACTTTAAAAAATCCAACCAAAATATTGGTTGTATACTAATGTAGTATTTGACTAGCTGTCTGCAACCCTCACAAAATGCTTCCTGGGTCCTGGGTCCTGGCCCATAATCTCAGAATTACTGCTCTATGTCATTCCTAAATTCCCCAAATACTTCCTCAAACACATTTGTTGCTGTATTTAGATGTGTTTACATACTCACCGTCCACTGAGAGATGAGCAGTAAGGAACCACATGGATGCCCAAAGGACAGTCCCCCCCAAGGATCTCCACTGTTCTGGTCAGGCTACACGTGAAGTCAAAGAACAACAATTACTGTCGTTGATATGTCATTTACAAAATTTAACGTTAAATTTAAGAGGGAGCAGATATAAGGTAATTTATTTCCTTTGTTGATTATGCTTAATATATGTAAGGATATATATATATATATATATATATATATATATATATATATATATATATATATATATATATATATATATATATACATACATATATATATAGTTGTTCAAAAATGTTAATTTAAATCCACCAGTGACTGTCAAATTAATTATTTCATGTTCCCAAAGAGAAACACTGTGCACCTAAATGTTGTTTTTTTTTTTTTAAATCATTGAAGATGTATATTGTTATTGTATATTTTATATTGTTGTATATTATATACTGAAGGCCAAGAACTGACTCTCGTTACTTTAAACACTCATATCTACGACAGCGTTCTTTGCATCTTGTTAAAGTACATCCAACTTTCATATCATTTCATTTAACTTTCAAGTCAACATTTAACAGAAACATTTAGAAACTTTCTATCACCATGGTGGGCTGATTGTGTGGCTAAGCTTCCTATTCCAAGAAATATCATTTTAGCTTAAAATTAAACTGGTGGGAGGGGATAGGATATGGAGAAAATTACAAGAATAAGTAGTGAAAAAGCAAGAAGAAGGTAGGAAGTAAGCAAGCGTTGAAAGACAGATAAAGTGAAATGAAGGGAGGAAGCAAAAGTGAATTAATTAGACAAAGCTAATGAATGGTATTAATACCATGAAGGGAAAAGTCCCCTATTCATTCCTGCAGCTCTCTACTCTGATTTCCTACACGCTCACCAGAACACAGAATCAAGTACTTGGGATTCATTTACATTTCCTTTTTGATTTTGGGAACGTCTGTCAGGCTGCATCAAATAAAAAACTGAAGTGGTGTCAATTGATGGAGAAAAGAGCGTGGCAGACCAATGCAAAAAAGAAAGACAATAGACTCCATAGGCCACACAAACACACACACACACATATATAGTATATAGATGAAGAGAGCAGGTGTTCACCACCTGCCACTTCACTGATGCTTGATATGAAAGACTGAAACGATGGGAAGAAATTACCCAGACAGGATGTGCATTACAAAAGCATTTTTACAAGCATTTCATCTGTTTTGTAATGGAGGCATCTCCTCTCCCACATTTCAAGCCGATCTTCAAAGTGCAGAGCGTGATGTGAATGCAAACCTGGACAAATGTTAATGTTATGCAAAATGTTAATGTATGCAAATACAGAAATACCCTAAAAAAATAAAACCAAAACGTACAATTTTAGTGAGATGTGAAACCACAATTTCTACTGCAAGGAGTCGAACCAAATGCACAAAGCAAGGCGAAAAAGGCATTCTTGAATGAATCCGGTGTGAGACATCTGACCTCAACCCTTCCACAAGCATGTGTAACAAAACTTGGTATCATTATGGCACCAGCAGTAACAAAACCAAAAAAACGAAGTAGTGTCCTGTAGCTATCGGTGCCTCATTTGGGTGCTAAATGAATATAACTCAGCTACCTGCAACAAGTGCTTGAAGACAATATTATTGTGCAAGTTATGTCTCCTCAAAGACACAAACAGACTTTGATGCTTGTTAAACTTTACTGCCAACCTTAACACACAAACAGCAGCGCTAAACTTTACATGTGTGACACGCAGGAATTTTGGGCCGTGGAGCAAGTGTAATGACTTGCTTCATAAAGCCGATCAGCTCCACACCCACTGCAGCATTCAGAACAAGGATGTCTGCCGAGTGTGGCACTTCCGGTCTTTGTGGGAGTGATACCCTGCAAAATGTGCCACAAAAAATATCTCACTGGGGTGGCGCTTTAAAAAGCTTTAGATTGGTGCGGCATTCGAGGGGCCGAGGGTGTGGTGAGTTTTCGAGGCTTGCGATGTGAGCATCCATCAGGCAGCCGCTAAAGCCGTGGTCCCAACCGAGGTATTGGTAAAATCCGATGCAAGCGCTGTTTTATCAATGTTCAACTTCACCCCATATGCTGTTCCCCAGGCACAATGAATGCACCATCATTATTTGGCATTTTGTATTGAATACAGACGGAAGCTGTGAGGCACATACAACGACTAGTAAAACAGCATGGACGTTTGTAGCAAGCAGCACCGAGGAAGTTTCTATATTTTAAATGTTTAAATGGTATGTTTGGAAACACGACGGATTCTCAAAGAACGACGTAAAGCTCGACAAAACGTCCGTCATTTGCAAAGAATGCCGCATTAGGAAGCCGTACAACGGCAGCACAACAAACATGCAGACCTTAGTCTACCGCCACCTCCCCGTCTAGTTCCTCATTGGACACCGGGCAAAACCGAGCAAATCAGGTCAGTGGATCTTCCTCTGCTGTTTTAAGATGGCAAAAAAATGATCAAGAAATGTGCATAGTAAAGAGGAGAAACATCACATTAGTTGAATTTACTGCCAAGTGCCTATAAGGAATAAAGCCAAATCCTTTTTGTAGGACCATACTGAATTCCATTTTTTCCCTTTGCTTATCTGCATCATGTTGAATTGCATCATATCGCAAGAAATTGCATCATATCGGATTGCATTGATTTGAACTAAATGATTATCGTATCGCATCATGAAGAGAGTGAATTGTATATCAAAGTGTGTATCGAATTGTTCTCAGTGCTGCGATTCACACCCCTGTTCAACAGATGCAGTTGAAGGGACCCAGCAGAGGTGGATAAACTTGCTCTTGAAAATAAATGTTACCAAAATGAGTCGCTGTTGGACATTTTCATTTTGTAAAAGTAGGAAAAAAAAAATCTGTATTGGTATCGGCTGATTTCACTCATGTATTATCGGTATCGATATCTGTAGCATGAAACTCTGATCGGAACATCCCTAGTTGTCATAATAACCCATGTTTGAGTGACTGTCACTCACTCAAACAGTGACTGAAACATAAAAAACATAAAAAGGACACTTGGCTTTTGCAATGTTGGCAGCATGCTCACAATAAAGTTGGTGGGGAACAAAAACAAACAAATCCAATCGACAAAGACAACAAGTATCAGACCTACACTGTTTTTCTCCCAGGCAGAGGTGTTTGGTACTAGCAGATGCATTCCAAAAAACAATTTACAGTCAGTGTCTTTCTCTAGATAAAAACAACATTTTCATTCAAATGTGATGTAGAGTAAGTTATGATGACCCATTAGTGTACTTACAGGTATAGTCGGTGTTGCCTTGCAATCAAAAGCACTGACAAGCAAACCCACATCCAGGCAGGACAATGATTTAAAGAACACTTTACTCTTCTTATATTTATAGCCATAGTCCTGTACTCATTTCAGGTTTTTTTGCAATTTCAAGGATCGTTTCACCGACATCCAAAGAAACCATTAAATCACTTTTACATTACGTAATGCTGAGGTGGTTTTTATGTGAGTGTGTGCAACAGACAAAATAAGAACAGCAATTTCTCAGTGAGTGAAATTAATATGAGCAGTGCAGTGAAGTTTACGTTCACTTCCGAATAAAAATGGCATCCTCACTTGACTTTACTTGTTTCAATTAAAAAATACAATTCTTCGTTAATTAAAGTGACAGAATCTAGGGTCTGGTAACTTGCTAAGACACTGCACAAACAATATTACATTTTTCTCATCCCATTTCATGACACTTTTCCACTGGGATTCCTCTCCTGGCTACCTGCTTGTCAAACTAACTTACTTGTATGTAGGGCTGTCAAAAATAATGTGTTAACGGCTGCAATTCATTTATTACAATTAATTACCCATTCAAAATGCATGCATGTAGAGATATTTCATGAACGGTAGCAGAAATTGACTCTTGGGAACTCCAAGGCTGATCATTATAAGCAGCTGGTGGCAAACCTGAAGTCCTACACAAAGCCCTTGGCTGCAATATGTCATATTTGCATTCCCATCTAGATGTCTTTCCATTGAACTGTGGAGAAGTATATGATGAGCACCGGGAACAATTCTACCAGGATAAAGCTATGGAGAAAAAGTATCAGCGAAAGTGGAATCCATCTATGCTTGCTGACTAGTGCAAATATTATTTTGAAGCAAAAATGCCTAAATCTATTGTCAAACTATTGTCTAAATCAAGTGGGCATATTTCAGACATAGTTGCAAACGGTGATTAATCATGATTGATTCATTTAAAAACTGCGATTAATCTGATTGAAAATTTTTGACAGCCCTACTTTTATGTTAAAAATGTTCATCTCATAAGAATTTAACAGGCCCAGTGGTTCGTGCTCAGGCCACACAGCTCAGAGACCCGAGTTTGATTCCACAGTTTGCATGTTCTCCCCGTGCATGCGTGGGTTTTCTCCGGGTACTCCGGTTTCCTCCCCCATTCCAAAAACATGCTAGGTTAATTGGCCACTCCAAATTGTCCATAGGAATGTGGGTGGGAATGGTTGTTTGTCTATATGTGCCCTGTGATTGGATGGCCACCAGTCCAGGGTGTACCCCGCCTCTTGCCCCAAGAAAGCTGGGTTAGACTCCAGCTCCCCTTGTGAGAATAAGCAGTAGAAAATGAATGAATGGATTGTATGAATGAATGAATTGAATAAGCAACATCTCAACCAATCAAATCATTAATTTGGGGCAGTTTGAGTGCAAGACAGAGGCATTGAAATTTCCTTGAATGTACCATTGATGCGTGAAACTTGCAGAGAGATGAACACAAGTTCGTAAATAATCGGAATTGTTACTGGAATTACAAAACCCAAGTAGTCTAGATTATATATGTTCTGTTTGGAAAAACAGCTTCTCAAGCCTGCTAGCCTCTAGTGCTAGCTTGATGACCAGGCTTAAAATCTATCACAAGTGACCAATGGCAACTTAAGAGAGATAGGGGAGGGTTCTGGAGCTGAATCTGGTGCATAGGAACATTGTAGGAACAACACACTATCCATACACTTCACATTTGTGGCAAGAAAAGTACTAATACTTGCACGGGAAACTCAAACACTCTTGCATTAATGAGCGCTGTCTAAATTAGCGTTTGGGGTAGAGAATACCCACCGTCTCCCATGGGCAATTTCCATGCCTGTGTGAGTGTGTGTGAGACCTTGTTTTGCTCTTTTGTAGTGAGCTAATGATGGGGAGTCTTTACACTAACTGTTGCTTTAAAGGCCTTGATCTAAATTAGAAGATGAATGAAGTCGACTAAGGAGGATACAAACACACAGAGAATTAGGCCATGTCCACACAAACAAGAGGATTTGACCTCTCATCTTAGAGTATATGTGCCCTTCAGAAACACGCATTTTCCTCCCCCCATCACACCCACACCCATTTATGTCTTGAAAACAAAAGCTGTATTTTCGAGAGCAATTCTACCTTATTTCAAAACATATTTTTTTCACTTTTGTGCCAGTTCAATTGGATTCATGAAATGGTTTCATAGTCGGTATGTTTACATGCACATTTAGATCGCGTTTGGCTTTTTAAGAAGTCAGATTAACATATGCAGATTCATCAAAAAAGCCCTTCTGCACTCTGTATGTATGCTACTGGCCCAACCGAGACAAAGAGACTGTGTAATTCATTACTTTATGTATTATCGTCCCAGGCTTACTGCTCTCGTGACAGTTATTTCTGAACAAGAAATCTTGTCATGTTCTAATCTCGTGAGATCTTGTGAAATCGGTAGTGTTAGCGGCTATTACACTTGAAAAGACAACTTGTTAAAATGTTAAGTGTTAAGTCCCAGCACTAAAAACTGAGCCAATATTTTTAGTTATGGATTTCACACTCAAAGAGACACAAACGTGCACAAACTGACCTGTCGTTGAAGGTATGTTTAACGTCAGGCCGCTCAGCAGTAGGACTTGGTGCCTGTCAAGAAAGCACACAAAAACACGGCCAGTTAGTGACCGGGTGTCAAATGAGCAGGCACTTCAATAGAAAGATCAGGTGAAAGGAAAAGAACAAATAAAACATTAACAAGTTTTCCATTGTTTTGTTTAAATTGAAAATCGATGATGTGTAATTAAAAAGAGCAGATACCAAGGAGATGTGTTGATATTATTTGCTGTTTAGGGTTTTTTATGGCAGTGTTTTGGCATGTAGAGGAGGGGGTTGGAGGAGAGGGGATAAAAGCACTTGAACCCACTTCAAGGCTTAGAGAAGGGAATATAGCAGCCTCTACTGTTCGCCGCCCTTAATGTTTCTGTTCTATGTGCTTCTAACGATTCTATGTGGAAAAACGACACGTGCAATTTGGCACCCCACTCCACAAAAACATATATATATATATATCCATTGCATTATATATATATAATATATATTTTATATTTTATACCTTGCCCTTTCATTAAACAACTAAAATAGCCAAATTATTACTCGTTATTTACACAACCGTAAGCCATTTGTGTGTGTTGAGTATGCTGTAGGTTTTGACTTAGTGGATGATTTATTTGATTGTTTTCTATAATTAAAGGTGGTGGCTATCATATACAACTGGTGAGGAGTGTATCTGTGTATATAGTATGTGTGTGCATGTGTATATATTAGTGAACATATGCAGACAACCACATGAATCAATAAGACTCAATACCACTCGTGCACCAAAAGGAACTCTTTAGATGACCTTTTCACTTTTGACCTCAAAAGCTGTAGCAAGATGATCTCCACCACCTGTCAGTGTCAGACAAATGCAAACTAAAAAGAGACTGCAAGGCAGACGAGTAACAAAGACAGAAACTGATTGTATGAGGGAACACTTCAGAGGTTCAAAAATATTGGAGCAAGATGACTAGATGGACAGTGACTTGACAGATTACAGATACAATTTATATGCCCAGGCTTTTGGTAACTTGAAAACAAGCTTAACAATGGCAGGTAACCAATCAGTCCAGCTGTGTATCAATTCATTTGTACCGTGTGGTACACATGACGTGACAGAAAGTGTACACTCAGCATTGTGATGCATCACACGCCTGGATAGCGCACCTTAAAGTGGACAAAAAGGCAACCCATTCAGTGTTGATGCAGAGCTCAAGGACAGGGGGCCTAAACTTTTTCCACCAAGGGCTACATACTGAAAATGAAAGGATACGGACAGCTACTGTGCTACTTTTTATGGGGTTTTTCCATTTTGTAAAAAGGCTAAAAAATAGGTTATATATTTATTTAATTCTATTCCTCCAATGTGCCGCGGGTCAACAAAAAATAAGTTGTGGGCTGCAAACGGCCTACTTTCTGTACATTGGACACCCTTGATTCAGGTGGATGAAAGACTGCAGTCATGGTTACCAATAGTACCAAGGAGAAGCCAGAGCCTGAAAACCCTCTTCAGTCGTTAAAGCCTCCCGTTTTTCGACACTGCCACTGACAAAGCTAAGCAGTTTTACATTTATATTAAATTTCTTTATAGATTCATCCATTCATTCATTCATTCATTTTCTACCGCTTTTCCTCACGAGGGTCGCAGCTGTCTTATTGTTCCTTTTACTGAATGGAAACTGAACCACACAGATCTTAAAACCGAGGTATGTACCAAACCACTATTGACATATTTCAACCAATCCTGGTGTCTAAAAGGAGTCAAATAGATGTCCATTGCATCTTTTGTTAATATAAAATGACATAGTCTGTATCCATGTGAATTTGAGATACAGGGCGTGCATTTGTAATGCCGCAAAATGAGTTTTTAATTAGTGATTTTTTGGGGGGAAAAACAATACCAAAAGAGTAGCAATTTAGTAGCCCTTTTTTTTTTGCTATCTTAACTAACCAGGCCCGCATGTGCATGGGTGCATGAGCAGCGTTTTTTTTCGGGACCAGAGAGTTCTTCATGCCATTTTACACAATGTTTCTGGGTACAAACTAAATAAGACGAGAGAAAAACATTTTTAAAGTGACAATACTCAGCTTTACTGCAAGAACAGTACTGTCTTTCTCCTGTTGCTCTCACCAAAAGATCAAGTGACATTTTCAACAATGACACATTTCCTCCATCAGTTGGACAAGTGACTGTATGTGTCTAAGTGACACATACAGGACACAAAGACTTGATACATACATATTCATTGTCATATTCATTGCATTGAAAATCAGTACCCAAAGAGTTACAAGCTAATTTTGCTCCCCCTGACTCATGACTGTCACAGTGGTATTTTTGGAACAATAAACCCTGTAGCACGAGTAAAGATGTGACATCTGTAAATAATGTCATCATTTGATTGGCAAGTCAAAAGAACTGGGAGACACATGTTTTTATGTCTTCTCAGGGAGATTTTGGCAGCAAAGCAGGAATTGATGCAGGCAGTCCACCAACATCCCTGAGCTGAAGCTGTTTCTGTAAGAAAGGATAAGCTCAAATCCATCCAAGTCAATGTGCAAGCCAAGCATCCTACCCTCTTTTAGCGTTCTCTTTCACAGTCATCACAGTTGTTCTGCTTCCCGGACACTGATTGACCCTCTACAATAGAGAAATCTATTTATCTGCACTAACTGTATGCACAAAAATCGGCATGAAGTAATACGGTGCATTGTACAAGAAGAGAATTGCAAGCACAATGTGATGCTTGATGTACAGTACTCGGGATGCTCTGATCGATCGGCCACCGATGAGCACCGTCCAATGTCCACGGAAAAGTGCGCCTTTCAGTGCCCATCACAAAAACGATCACCTGTGATCACTATTGCAGTTCATTGTGTAATGTCTTGGGTAGTGTCCCCCTTCCCCTTTATTTCACACTGCAATGAACAAAATATCTTGCAGGGGTAGTACATATGGTAAATAGCTTTAGTTTAATATGTCATTTGAAGAGAAAAAAACAACAAAGTATGGTGACTTTAAAGCGAACAGTGCAGCAGTCGTCAGACAAAGGGCAAAAGGCAGCTAACACTCGCCTGTATGTGCGTGATAGTCAGACGGCTAAGCAAATAACCACAAAAATAATTGAATTCATCAGACTTGATGACGAGCCTTTGTCAGTGGTGGAAGACACTGGGTTCCACCGACGGCATGCTATGTCGACCTGGAAACCCTGCCATGAAGGGTCTAACATTGCTCTAACATTGAAAGTCTAATTAAAGAAGGCAACTCATCCTCTGTAAGTTTGATGAGCGATACACTGTACATAAGTTCAATATTTTTGTCTGAATTCATGGGATTTTACAATTCTTTTTTTCAAGATCATATAGCCAATAGCTGGGATGCAGCAAAAAATTTTGGGTCCCATGATAAAAATATTCTGTCACATGTTTGTTTACACCACAAGTGATTAAACAGTGACATTACGACATATTAGGGTATGATATTCACGTTAACATGTTCAAAATGAACTTAAATAGTGTTATGTGTTTACACATTAGTTCGATAGCTGTACGAGGGTAAACGTCGTGTCACACCGGCACCGCTCAATGCTAACGAGGGCGCTAACGTCAGTGCTGTCTAGGTTAAGTTGCCTGACTTCTCATGCCCCTAGTTTTGGCACATGGAAGCCCAGTTTCAACTGCCAATAATAACACAAGACATGCCATATAATGGTGGTGCTGGACTGCACTTTAAGACAGTATGATGGACGAGTTATCAGCTTTGAAACCATGACATTTTATACTGTGGTATACTTTTAAAGCGGTAAACAGCCCATGCCTACAAGCGAGTGTCAAAATGAAACTAACACCCATAAGTCAATAACTGCATGTACTGTTGTTAAATAAGGTTCCCAAACATGAGATAATGCTGCACATTTCTTATGACTCAAAGCAAAAGGCTCTGTTGTACTTACACGCAAACACAGAGTTTTCCGTCATTGACAGTTATGCAAATTACCCTAGAGAGAGTATCGTCCCTTGGGAGATGGAAGGTACTGTAGTTGATTAGGTCTAAGTTATGGCATAGTGTGTAGCTCTAACAAAGACACAAGCTTAAATCAACTTTTAACTATTTAACTATTCACTATTTGCACCATTAATGACGAATAAGATCTAGGGTATAGAACTTATTTTGTTAAACTGTGTCAAAAAAAATGTTCGCCAACAGCTCTACAATGTCAAGAAAAGTAACCTCTGAGAACAAGTCATATTCCCCACAAGAACTGAACCATACAAACAGGTTGTCCCTCAGGGACTGCAATGCAGTAAAAATATTTGTCCGGACATAATTCTCAAGGGTAGACGGTTCACCACTCAGGAGCCCAATCAGGTATGGAGGACTTTCAGAGAGATCTTGTGGGATTTGTTTTGTCCAACTGTGTAATGAGAATAACTGTAGCAACAAGTAATGACAATTTTAATGATTATTATGGTGGTATGAGTAGCAATGAGAGCAAGTGTGTGGGAGCAAACTATGTCTGCTGAATTAGCCTTGGACCGCGGTGATAATCTACAGCTGAGTGCGAGTGTGTGCAGCATCAGTGTCTTACAATCACAAAGGTATCTTCACGGCAGGACGGATCCAGGTTTGCTGACGGAGGTCCAAGTGCTGAGTCACTGCTGCTTCTCACCAGCAGGGGGTTGTCTGTAAAAATACAAGGGTAAATGTGTCTGAAATTTGTCTTTATGACTGCTATACTGTCATGAGGATTTGGCTGATACCATACTCTAGGCTAAACTGCAAGGTTTCGTGTAAAACGTGACAACAATGCATCCAAAGTATTTTTAGTAGTAGAAAGAGTATAGGCAGCCACAGCCACATGGCCCCGCCAATTTGTGTTGGCAATGTGGCAAGGTGACTGGCACCCATTGAGCTCTTCAGCTATGTGCTGCCAGGACCCTTGCTTCACACATACAGTAGTACCTGTATCTGTAACACACTGGAGCTTATTGGTCCAAATAGCCAACAAGTACTTGATTTGTAGATCATTGTGTGCGTTTAGAGTAACTTCTCATTGTTTTTCCCCCATATCCCATTTCATCAACACACTGCATAAAATTACCATTAATCAGAAGTTGATGGATGAAACACGCCTGTGTTGACTTTTATTGGGAGAACTCGGAAAAATAGGAGTGGGAAGACAAGTCTTTAAAAGGCGTTTTTAAGAATCTCATATATGCATTAAGACCTTGGTCATGTGAGCCTCCACAGTTCCAGTGGGAATTGAATGACAAGGGGGTTATGATGAGGCAGTGGACTGCTATGAAGAAATGACAAACGATATTTGTAGGTCATATATTGATTGTGACAAAATGGACCCTTGGTGCTCTTAAGACTGTCTGGTGGTATGGATTACATCAATGCCCTAAACGATTCCCACAAACTGAATGGTAACAGAGGGATCAAGTAAGACGACAAACAAAGCAAATATAAAAAGTCAGTTGCAGCATTAGATAGAAAGGTCAATTAAAAAGTGAGTAATCTGAGAAAAAAGATCAGCAAAAAAAAAAAGGATGACAAGATTTGAAGAGACAAACCAAGAGCAACAGCGGTGACTTGTGGAGATACTGTGCAGGAGAGAGGAGTTGTTATATAGTATGAGGCAAACAATAGAGGCCTTACTCTGACCTTCTCACACTGACAGTAATAGTCTCCAGAGCGCTGTTACCTCTAATCTTCCATGACAACCACACATTACCTCTAATCTCTCCTGCCAGGCAACCATAGTGAAACAGACTAAACTTCCTGTCTTAACAGTGTCTGCGTCATACAGCGAGGGCATCCTCGCGATTCTCCACAACTTACAAGATTGGAACAATTTCATACAGCACAATCTCTCATGAATGTTGGCCAATAATGTCAATGTGTTAATGTTAAAGAAACAAAACATATTTTTATGGTAAAATCACTCTTTCATGGTTCAATACGGCAAAATGAGTCAAAAGATATGCATATTAAAGCTAATTTTACCTATATTTTGTCAAAATTAAACATTTTCAACCAGAAAAAAACTCAAATACAAATACTGTATAGGGCATTCAGAAGCTGCATCGAAAGACATGATGATATTCAGTATTCTACACTGGTTACTAGGTATCAGTAATATTACAATAATATTCAGTGAGATGGCAGGTGTGTTTTGTTTGCTGTACATTTGCAAAACAATAATACTCACTTGATTTGAGAGCTGATGAAGTGACTTCAATCTCCCCTCCTGTGACTGGCTGGAAGACAGAAAGCTCAGACTGGTAGCGGTCAGGGCTGGGGACGTGGCTTGTGTTTGCCGCATCCCTCTCCTGGGCTTCCTGTGCCTCGTACACAGCCATCAGCTGAAGATAAGGAAAATATAAAACGATCAGATCATTTCTGAGCTTTGATGGCCAATTTCCACAGTGAAAACAAGCACAGTTCGTCAACTCATTTGTTAGACCTTCATCGTACTTCACTAATTTCAACTCGGGTTGCGACATGATGGAGCAATATTATTTCAAGTTTCATAACCCAACTGAGAAGAAGGAGAGAAAATTACATATTCAATAAAACTGTACATGAGAAAAACAACTGAGTTTAATATGAATGCAGTAATCCATCGCTGCTGTGTGGTGTAAAACTTGCAGCTTCATGTTAATAAACCATTGCTCTTTTGTGGTTGAATGCGGCATACTATGAGTTGTATGCATATTGATGTACCCAAATTAAGCATTTTTAAGCATAAAAATGACTAAATTAACAAAAATATAAGGCATTCAGAAGACACAATACTTTCATGCTATGTAGTATAGTAAAATACTAGCTACGTGTCAGTCATGTTTTATTGACAATATTCATCTCAGGAAGTACTGTTCAGAACAGGAAGTTGAAAAAAATTATATTATGTCTTATTTTCTCTTGTGATGTCTAAAATATTGGGTAATACGTAAAGGTGACTATGGGGTGTTGCTTTATGTCTAGAGGGCTCTAATAATGTTGTAAAAAATCTTATTTTGATGGTCGTTTCCCATGCTCTACCTACCAAAACCAAAAATTTGTGATTTACAAATAAAGCGTCTTACTTCCCGGACATTCACTTATCACAGTCGGGAACCAATGAACCACACTAAATGAGGGATTACTAGTTAATGTAAAAGGCCAAAAACAGCAATGTCTGTCTTTAATCAGCAGTTAATAAATAGAAATGACAGTAATCACACTATAGTTTTTGTTTTGTCTTAAGTTCAACATAACAACAACAACAACACAACACAAGATGTACAGGTATTTCTTGGAACTCAAGAAAGAAAATCATTATTGTTTCAGCACATATTGGCTATATTACCTTGTGGATGAGGACACTGTAAAGGACATCCAAGGAGCCCAGCATTCCAGTGAGAGAGTGTGTGTCTGTTACTTAACGACTGCCTCCATTTGTGTCTCTCCTCTTAATGTGTGTGACACCCAGCTCCCACTCAGTGTGTTATATAGTGGAATCCCTGTCTATTGAGAGCATTGCACTGAGTCTGCGTTTAGCTTAACATAGGCTATAGCTTGTCAACACTGGATTCGAGGGGCCTCCACACAAATACTGAATAGACCTGTGTTTGTGAACATATGTGTGTTTGTGCCATAGATATAGCGGGTAAGAATAAAGAAAGAGGAGCTTGCCAGTACAGCCAGAGGCTTCCTGCCACAGCGTGTCATAGTTTAGACACAGCGGAGGGTCACTGCACTCGGATTTGCTTTTTGTATGAAATGCAAATAAATGCTGACAGTACATAGTATATAACGTACTACTACAACGGACCACAATCTACATACAGCCACTGCACCGTACACTTAAACAATCAATAAATATAATAATACAATCCCAACAGCCACTGTTTTAAACACATTCATTCAATCTGTGTCATTGGCTTTTTTTTTAACTTGGTAGTTTGTAGAACTTTTCATTATGATAATTCCTTCTTTGTTTGTTTATTACCATTCATATGAATGTGAGTGTGAATGGTTGTCTGCCTATATGTATCCCGTCTGGGTACATATAGACAGACAGCTGGGATAGGCACCGGCATACCTGTGACCCTAGTTAGGATAAGTGGCATAGAAGATGGATTGAATTTAATTTAAGAGATGATATCTATCAACTTCCATGGTTTTCTTGATCATGACCAAAATCACATATTCTTACACGAATGACTGAATGAAAGTGGTGATTTTGATCCATGACTGTATATGTGCTTAAGGTTGATTTGGGCTGTCCCATTATTGATCTCTGATATAATCAAAAACGTCATGAAAACGTCACAGCTAGAAGAAACCTTGCATGTAATGTGAACTCTTACCTAAAGGTAAGACTCATAAAGGTATGTGCAAATGTTTGTATTTCTATGCGTATGCATACTAAACACTGTAGGCATTCACAAAAAGAATAATGGTATTTCTGGCTGTGTACAAAAGGACTACATTGTAGTGTGTTGACCAAAAATGGCCATATGGAAAAGCCGTATGGATGGATATGTTCTGTGCACACAACTAAAGGAGGTTATCATAATGATCCAATAGTAGGGATCTCAGTGTCCAGTTGTACAACTGGGAAAAATATGGTGTGCATTGTGAAAAAATTTATAGAAATAATTTATTTGTGGTGGCCTGCCACGGTTAATTTTGGACGGCCACAAAAGGATTTGGTGCTTTCTTTTTTTTTTGGTGCTGTCTCACAGTGATATTGTGAATGGCTTGTCATTATGACTCCATCAGGTAGCTGGTATCATAACTCTTCCAGTAACAATTTTATCAATACCAAATTCATACAGTTTCATAATCCCGATGGCACAATCCAAAACACAAATTTATACGTTTTTGACATGTTTTTGCACAAGAGGCTTGTGATGACACAAGTGCACACGCATGAGTGTCATTTTCACAACAGTTTTAATGCATAAAAATGGCCACAAGGTGGAAGAAGTGTATATGATAAAAACTTGTCATGTGAATTCGAGTGAAAAACCATACATGACAGCAGGAGGAAGTGGAAGGACATAGAAGAGTTAAGCCTGCTTTCCAAAACGGTCTATTTTAATTGATTCCATTCACGGCCCGCCGGCTCCAGCTTGTACCCTTGCACGCCCATATAAGGATCACACCGACTTTTCACAAGGAGCAATCACGTAAGGGCTATGTGATTGCGACAAAAAACATGGCAGTCAGATCAACACTAAGAGCATTTTCCTTTTTTCGCCATGAATTCTTGAATTCAATAGCGTTTTTCACCTCTAGTCTGGTCTGCTTTTCTTTTGATCAGGGCTGCAAAATAACCCAAAATGGAGCCAAAGAAAGTTGAATGTGCAATTTTGATAAAGAAGGTGTGAAACGTGAAAGTGATGTCCGTGTTGATCTCTCTGCCGCACTACTGTTATTGTCAACAGTCACGTCGCCCATGAAGGTAAAATCAAACTATTGCATATTTTATGAACAACAGACTGGCATCAGAGGTTTAATAATTCCTTGTTTTCATCACAGTTTGTCCGTACCCTGCCAATGTGCCTCAACCACACCGTCTTTGTCCGCTTCATTTTGTGTCATTAGACTGAAGATGTAATTTCACTCCTCATGTCCTGAATCATCTGCTCACATTTAGTCATGCTATGGCCCCCGCGCCACTGCAACCCCTCTGTCTCCTTCACCCTATCATCTAATGAATTCAATCATTTTTCAGTCACATCTTGCTGTGGATCCACACGAACTAGTCCTGATACATATGTTGACCTTTAGCTCGGAACCCAGAGAGGTAATTGAGTCAAGACGTTTACTCTTTAGGAGGATGAGCCCGAAAGCCAGAGAGATTGAGAGACAACGGTAATAGATGCAATTTGTAAGGGCATAAGGGAAGGCGAAGCAAGAGGGGGCAAGAGAAAAAGGGGTTAATGGATGATGTGAATGGAATAAAACCTACTGAGAGGCAGGTAATTCCGGAATTGTGGAAGGGATGGTGAAATCAAGTCAAATGTGAGCTTGATATGGACAGGGTGTGCAATGAGTACAAGGTGACAGCAAGAATAAGCCAATCACAAAGACGTGGAGGATTGATGTCAATTGGAGAAGGCATCAAGAGGGTGATTGAAATGGAACCCAATGTGAGTCTAATAGGGGTGAAAAGGAAACGGTTAATTATGACTATAATAACCAATGAAGTCTCTGGTCCTCATGGACCTTAACTGTTAATTAAGGTAACATAGCTGCACCTGAGGTCCACCCGCAATAGAAGGATGCATAAAATCGCTACAGTAAATAGGTGTGTGAGAGGGAGTGTATATTTCCTAGATATTGTTACTATGATGAAGCCCAGTTTTAATTATCCTAACAATGTGTCTGAATATACAGAGCATACTCGGTCCGCCGAGTAAATACTTCCCCACACGCACAATGCTTCTCCTCACAATGACAACATTTTATTCATCTTATGTAGCAAACTTCCATTTGCTTCTATTTATCATTAATATCGGTATAAGTCATTTTCGGATCATGGGAAGACTATACCGGTATATAAAAACTATCGCCCAAGCATAGATAAAATTAAAGGCCTTTAAATGTGCCTTACAGTGCGGAGAATACGGTACAATTTTGAGTCAGACATTCTGGAATGGATTACCGTTACTTTTTTTCTCTTGTACAGTGATGTGGCTAATAGAACTATACTGTAGTACTGTAGTTCCCCCTGATGCTTAGACTGCAGCTTCCGGATGTAGTGAATTGGACAACTGAAGTGGATGCTATTATCATGTTTTGAAGTCTTGACCCTGTGACCCTGTTTTGACACATCTTAAAGGCTCTATTTCATATTATATATATATATATATATATATATATATATATATATATACACACACACACATATATACTTCAATTCAATTGCATTTTAGATCTCATACAAAACAAACGCACATGAGCTGTCATCTGTATCCGTTATATTGTACAGTGCTGTGTGTCACAATATTTCAAGGAAAAAATAAAAATGATGCCCTCCCCATGCCTGACTGTACAAAGCACACAATTTCTGTTAATAAATGTACTGTCAGTTCAGTGACATATGAGTCAGTGCATCACTCATTACATCAATGTCCTATTCCATGAATGTAATCCTGCCAAGTGTCATTATATGACAAAAAATGTATCTGAGTAATAGGGCTAGGACTAGATAAGATTGAAACATGGTGGGTGGGTAGGTAGGTAGGTACGTAGATAGACTTCCTTTGCACAATAACACAGCAGTGAAATTGAAATGTCGTTGCCTGGCTCCCGTATAATAATAAATAATAATAATAATAATAATAATAATAATGTGGAGAGTAAATAGATGACATGAAATATGAACAACAATGTACAGCGTGAACAGTAAATTGCACAAATAATTTAAATAATTTTGGATAAATAATAATTTTGCGTGTGGGCAGGTAGAGGGTCTTATTTGGCATTCAGCAGTCTGATGGCCAGGGTCATCTAAAGACTGTCTCATCTAGCTGTCTCTAAACCTGGTTGTTCTACAGCAGATGCTGCAGAGCATTCTCACCGACGCCAGGCGAGAAAACAGTCCATGCTGGGGGTGTGTGGGGTCAGAGTAGATCCGATGGGCTCTTGATACGCAACGGGTGTTTGCTATGTCCTTAATGGGAGGGAGCAGGGTACCAATGATCTTCTCCGCTGTCCTCACCACTCTCTGCAGTAACATCCAGTCCAAGGCCTTGCAGCGCCAAGACCAGACGGAGATGCAGCTGGTCAGCAAGCTTTCGATGGTCCCTCTGTAGAGAGTGGTAAGGATAGGAGGGGAGAGGGAGGCTCTTCTCATCCGCCGCAGGAAGTGCAGCCGCTGCTGTGGTGTTTTTAAACCCATTCATCAATTAAGCTAAAAAAATAAATCAACCGATAAATCATCAGCTAACATAAATCATTAGCTGCAGCACTAATGCCATGTACAGTAGAAAAATGCATACATGTTGCCTCTCTGACAGGTGTCTCAAGAAAACAGAAGTCATTCAGCACTGACAGAAACTTTGCTTTGTTGTATTTTACTACAAATAGACCAATTTAATGAAGCCCAGCTTCAAACAATAGAGTTGTGTTCCCCACAAACCATTACGGTGTAAAACACAGAAAAAAAACACAGACCAAGACAAAAACATGCATTAAAGCGCACTGTGATTCTCAGTAAATCCCAATGTCTGAAAGCAATAAGCAACAAGGAGCACTGCTTTCTTTGGTGGAAGGTCAATATTATTCTCAAGGGCTGGACACTTCATGTGAAGAGCTGAGGTCGCCAAGAAAGTGTTTACATAGCCACACACTTGTGCCTGTGTGTGTGTCTGTGTGTGCGTGTGTAGCAGTTAAATTTTGTTTTGTTTAGTTTTGTTTTTTTTAATGAACACAAACATCAATTCACAAACTACCGTCCAGTTTCCTTATTCCTACAATGTTCTAAAATTATCGAGACGTTATTCAATAACAGGTTGGACAAATGTATTCATAAGAATGAATTACTAGCAGAAAGTTAATACGCATACACAGCTAATATTTCAACCTCCATGGTTTCGACCACAGAAAGTGTGCAGCTGCAGTATATATAGATCTGACAAAAGCCTTCAATATAATTAATTACAAAATCCTAATTACAAAATTTGGAAGGCATGGAATCAGAGAATTTGAATTGGGTTAAAAGCTACCTTTCTAACAGGAAGAAATTATGTAAAGCGAGGGGAAAATACATCTGCAAGTTCAAATATCACATGTCGGGTACCGCAGGGGTCCATGCTGGGACCAAAACTGTTCAACTTGTATATTAATGTGGAATCAAATTATGGAATAGATTAACACTCGGTCTTCCAGAGTTCTGAAACTACTAGAATTACATAGCAGTCATTTGGCATGAATGGTCCTTGTCGGTCAATATTTGTATACAATTTGGATTATCATTAAAATGATCTAAGAATAAATTGTTGGAATAGGTTATAAACACTGTCCTCCCAATCTTCTGCTGCTCCAACCGGGGCTCTTGCACTATCATGTGTCTGGCTTTTGCGGTCATGTATCCAGTTCATTTTTGATTTACATTAGGATGTTCCTCCATGACATCTTCCTGCAGCTTCATCCGTCATCTCATTGGTGCATTTCTTGAGCAGAGCATCCACTGTGGGTCCTGCAGCTTCTGTGAAAACAACTCAGACGCCTGACTGTCCACACTGTGCCATCTTTTGCTGTTCCATGCCTCTGTGCTGAAGTAATTCCTATTAACTTCATTTCACTTCTATCACTGTTTGTCTGCTATATGATATATTTAACTGAAATGGCTGATCCAAAAACCAGTGATTTATAAAGGAAAATCTTGAAAATTAATCAGGGATGCCCAAACTTATGCGATACATATCTTTTTTCCACAGTGAGTTTACACAAATGTCAAAGCCAAATAAATTTGGCTTTAAAATTATAAATTATATTCTGTTTTTTTCACTACCAAAGACGTATTTATTTTTCTTATTATTATTTATTTATACATCAAAGACATAGTATATATACACCTTTTACGTTTTTTTCTGTGCGCAAGGCACAAATAGGTGATGATACAACTCCACAAAAGAAAAAACAAGTGGCAAAGAGCTTTGCTTTGGGAGTAACCTCAGGGTGGAGTGGTCCAAGCTGTGCGCAAGATTAAACTAAATCATGCTGGAATGTAAAACAGTTGATCCCTTTTGCAATGTCATCTTTTAAAAATAAAGTGGAGATGGAGAAGGACCGACAGTCAGTAAAACGGTACCAAGAACACAATATTTCTTCTGGATGCAGCAGAGCAAGAGAGGCTGAAGAGGAAAAGGGTTTACTTTTAACAGCGATGGCAGTACTAGCAGGGGAGAATAATCATGTTAAGTATAGCCTGAACTAGCAGCTAGATTGTTCTTAGCTTGTATGCCCCCGCCCTCCCACCACAACACTGCTATTTTTTCAGTTACTACTTCCAGCTGAAGGGTAGTCGATGTCTCTCTTATAACTCTCACTCTTCACTCAGAGTGAGAGGACGGAACACTTTTCACTCCTCATTAAAATCAATGGTAATGAGAGATACACAGAACATGATAATGGGTTCTGGAATCCTCCTCTCACTCATATGGTATAAATATATGCTGCAAGCTGCGGTAACAATAAACTCATTACGTGATATGTATGTAATTATACAAGCAACATTTTCCATGACCCACATGAAATATTTAGTTATTTAGTAAAATAACAGCTTCAAAACTGTCTGTCTGTAGTGTCCCAACTAGAGATCATTTCAATAGTTGATTAATGACATGATTATTTTTTTTCAATTAATCACATTTAAAAACACACATTTAAATTTCCACCTATTTATTCAAAAATAGGTATTTGATTTGACAGAGAAAATTGAAAATTCTGTTAAATTAACATTAAAAAATAAAAAATAAGAATGTTTGTCAAATAGTTTTTGTAAAACAATAAATGTACATAAAAATACTGGGATGCTATACACCTCCGAAATATGTAGTCTACTTTTTTATATATAAAGTGCAAAAATAGACAGGGACCTGAGCTGTAAATAAGGAAATGCAAGTCGGGATTTGTTTGATAATAAATAATCAATAATGAAATTCATGACACTTTTGTCGAATTTTATCGAATTGCTGTTGCAGCCCTAGTCCAAACTCTAAACGAACCACTGTTCATTCTTCAGAGACCGAGTGTGATTGCTTAGACTGAGTGACCAACAAGTGGATGTTTTGTTTGGGCACTTTGTTATTGTTTTGGGCACTTTGTTGGCCACACTTGGCCATCCCACAGCGAGACACTGTAGAAGCAATAACTTTCATTGAAAAGCTAAATGCTCTGAAAATCTCAAGCATATACAGCAGTTGGGTCAGAAAGCACTTCACAGGGTCATTTACAAAATTATAATGATGATATGATAAAATATGTTGAGGGGAAAAAAGAAAGAATTAAAGTACACACGCCTGAGGGAAAGATTTGGCAGGATATACTGTAGATTGGGTTAGTGCCCAGAAGTGAATTGTTAATAGCAAGGCTTAAAGCAAAAGGCAAGTCAGACCCGTTACATTTGCATTTTGCTGGTGAGGCCGTATTGCAGCTCAGAAAAAAAGCTTACATGGCACCATATACATACACATATACATACACAGAATTCTAACTGGCAAAAGCAAATCAAAGATTTGTGAAAATGTATTTCGTGGTTTTACATGAAGAACATTAACTTGCTCCTTGTGAGTTTTCCGTGTGTATCAACACAGAAAAACTAAAAAGTTCTAATGTGAGAAAATGCCAGCATTCGAGTGATTTAAGTCATTTAAGCCTCCAGCAGCCTTTGTTTAAAGTGGTCAGTTTTCTACTACAATGAAGTACTGTCACAATCATTGCAAGACACTAACACTGTCACTAGCAGGTGGTTTCATTGTCATCATCAGTCGGGGACACATGAACAAAAGTGTTGCACAATTATTATTTTTTATATAATTTACCTTAATTGTATGTGCTAAACCAGGGTTTCTTAACTGGTGAGTGGCAACACAAAAAATGTGTAATGACCCAATTTCCCTGAATGCACCTGGCATCTGGGCCTCTGGGCATCTGGCATTTGTTTGCTGTGCCACCACGCGGTGCGGGCCATGTTTATGGAAGATTTGGACAATCCTGAGCAAGAGCAGAAAGACATCGAGTATGAACTTCAGGTGAGGTGTGTCGCTACAGCTCACACTGTATTGAATGGGGAATTCTACCCACAATGAAGACTCGCAGGTAAAGTTTCTTGCCCGGTTGACAGCCTATTCATGCCTACAGATCTATTACTGGCAGAGGGGTGGTTTACAGAAGAAATGGACCTCCTCTTATTATTAAAGAGGACCTATTATCTTTTTTTTCCACTTTTCTGACCTATACTAAATGTAGTTCAAATGTTGTACTCTTGTGTTTAATGACACCAAACTTTCAGATAATGAGGTTTGCATATTTGGAAGTGAGCCCTGAAAGACGTTTGGGATGGCTCAAAACCCTGGTTTCAGAGGAAAAAAATGGAGGTCTGTGATGTCACAGATGGACGGGCTTCCGCATATACTGGAGGTGACAAAAGCTCTCTGCCCTCACCCAAGCTCTGCTTTTCTTGCCCTTCCCCCGAGCTCTGTTTCTCTGTTCACGAGGCAAGCTCAGGCAGAAGTCAACAGCATTTCACGCGGGACTGTTTTTTCTGAACATGAACGTGACATATCCACCAAACTGTTGCTGAAGCCAGAAACAGCGCACTCTCGCCGGGAAAAGCGCGTGACAGACATGCTCTGCACTCATGGTGTGACAACAAGAAAACATCCCAAAAACATCACATACCAACGCAACAGACGAATAAAAGCACTGTCACTAGTTGAGCAGACCAACAATGAACAACTATGAAACTTTAACTACAAACTGCCGAACTATTTACATTGACGGTGCCGCAAAGCACACTGGGAACAAGGAAGTGCTCCCAGCGACGCTACAATATTTTGTGGGTCTGAAAACCAGGAATGCTGCTGAATGCTTCATCTTTAAAAGTGCCTACCGTTGGAATTAGGGAGCTGTTGATGTAGTTGGAGGCTAATATGTACAGCTGTTACCAGCACCGCTTTAATATCAACGTTGGCAATTCAGTCCCATGGTGTTTGTAGGAGTTTCATTCAGCCAACGCCGGGCTGAGGTTAAATGCGTGTTGTGTTATGTGTGTGCCCTCTCTCCAAGCACGCACACACGCACGCACACACACACACACACACACACACACACACACACACACACACACACAGAAGGAATTGGAGAACCCGTGTTTGCTTATCAGAGGTCTTTAGCGTGCACAACACAAACTTTAATGATGAGAGAAATGTTTTATATAATCGTACTAAATTGTGTCAGTGTGATGTGTTGGAGTGTGTGTTGTGTGTCTCACTGCTGCGGAACAGTCATCACAGCGATGTTAGATAAAACCTAAACTACGACAGAAATGTTTTGCTCATGGTTGAATATTTATTCCTTTTAAAGTTGATAATGCTGTTTAAATGTGTTTAAGAAAGCTGAATCCTACTGTGTTCAGTGTTTACATTTCAATAAATATTTGCTTAAACTTGAGACCTGTAGTATTTGCTATCATTGTCATTTTTTCATGTAAATTGAGGCCACAAATATCGGCCCAAGCAAAATTGGCCATCGGCTAAGGGTGATGGAAAAAAATCGGTATCGGCCCGAAAGAAAACTTGCAACATTTTACAAAGTAATCATTACAAACAGGCTCTTTAAAAATATGATATTTTAGAAATTTTCGTTCAAAAATATCCACAATTTGGGTCACCATTTGTCATTGAGGGGGGATGGTGTGTCCCGCAGCCAAGCCAGTTGAGAACCACTGGTCCAAACCCACAGAAACTTTTCACAAAAATCTTGAATCGCATGAACTTGTATGTTTGGTGTAGTGTAGGGTAGTAGAATGGAAAAGGGTTTTTTCGAAGTACCCATATCACCCAACATAATACAAATATAAAGACTGTGGCTATTAGCCAGGGTCAAAATGTACATTTCTATGTATACAAAACAGCATACTTAATATTTAACTAAATATCACCTAAAATATTTGCTTTGGGAGAGTACAAAACAGCTGAGTTTTGGAATAATCCAGGGTGCATACTTTTCCATTACACAACACATAAATTACGATACAATTGAGGTATGGGAAGGACATTTTAAAAACTAAATGTAGGTCTGCATTAACTTGTGTGTTTTATGGGACTTGTGTGTGGTATTAGTACAAGGCTAGTACAAGGCTACCACCAGCATGCTTACCAGTTGTCACTGGTTCTGGTGGACAAACTTTTTGTTCTCTGACCGTAACATTTCCCTTCATGAGTGATTTTCAGTACAGCATAAAGGACTTAATGTTGTTGGCTTCATTTTTGGACTGGTACTTAAAGACATTCTTACCTTGTCCTTGTCCTCTACCAGATCACTCAGTATGTCATCAGGGTCCAGAATCCCCCCATCACAGTATTCAACATGGTGTGTCCGTACAAGGAATTCCCCTTCCTATTGAACAAAAGTGAAATGTCAACAATATAGTACTTGAACAGAACTTTATCTGTGAAATACTATGTTTGTGGACTCATGTGTGAGAAACAAGTAAAATATATAATAAACAATACTGGTGTTGAACTGGCTAAATATTTCATTTTAAGGGAGTAATTAAAGTACATCCCTCACATTTCAACAACTATTATAGTATAGTAGTATAAGGTAGTGTGACTTATTAAAAGGACAATAGTATAAAACGGGGGCACTCACACGGTACTTTTACAAAGATCTACCTCCTATTATCCATCCATTTTCTATACCGCTTATCCTCACTATAAGCAGGCATGCTGGGGCCAATCCCAGCTGTCTTCGGGCGAGAGGCGGGGTACACCCTGGACTGGTCGCCAGCCAATCACAGGGCTGGCACATGTAGACAAACAACCATTCATGCCAATTAACCGAGCAGGCATGGTTTTTTGGAGTGAATGTGGGAGGAAACCAGAGTACCCAGAGAACATGCAAACACCACACAGAGATGCCCAAGCGGGGAATGGTACCCGGGTCTCCTAGCTGTGTGGCCTGCGCGCTAGTATCAGTATTTATGGACATTTACATTGTACTCTTTTTTTAGCATGCAAGCTATAAGTCAACATGATCTCTATCTGACTATAAAGCATAACATATACAGTATATAAAATAAAAGAACATAGATTTAATTCGCATACATCATGGAACATACACACAAAAATGAAAATATTTCTCATTTTTGCCGGTACTCAGGTTACGTTGTATACATAGTAGTACGTAACCTGAGTAATGGTAATATGGCCGTCAAAATAGCTTCATTGGCCACACAGTTGCTGCATTACAACCAGTTAGCATTTGCTATCAAACGAAAAGGACAATGCAGCCAAAGTCAAGTAAAAATACTGAAAAGGTTTCAAACGCTGTAGGGGAGCAAAAGCGAATCAGGAGGGAAGTTTAATGTTAGCTGACTGATGTCATTTGACATCTAAAAAGTGACATTTATGCAATCAACCCAAACTACCTTCATGATTGACTGGTAGCTTGTGATCGTCGTAATGGGCACCCCCAGTATAACAAAGAAAACTTTTTCTCTGTTTACATTCTGTGCTACAGTGTTTAATGTTTAGCACGTTTAGCCTGTTTATGAACTGCTGTACCAGAGCAAGAGGGATAGAGGAGAAGAAAAAATAAAAAGGTTGTGGGGGGGGGGGGGGGGGGGGTTGCAATACAAAGAGGGACAAGAACAACAACAACAATTGCAATGACAACAATAGAACAACAACAACAAACAGGACTACATCAGCAAATGTCTATGATGGTTATAAAAAACATAACGGAGAGGACTAAACAGGCACAGTGATATTACTGAAATGAAAGTCAAACATACAGTACTAGAACTGGGCCTGCAAGCCAACAGCGGAGGGACAAGGAAGGACAGAGAGACAAGCACCACACAGCAGGGCCAACAAGTAAAGCGATACTCCACCTGATGCAAAAAGCTCACCCCCGCAGACCCGTCACCACCTCATCCCCGCCCATCCAACAAAATGCCAAGTAGCGGCAGGTAGACTGCCACCAGACCGGAAGCAGAGGAGACCAGACAATGGCAAACAGCGGTGAACAATATTTGAGGTGATTAACAAAAATGGCACAGTTACTCATTAGTGGGTTCTTTGTGAACACTTATGATTAGGGATCGACCAATATGTTTTTTTGGGGCCGATACCGTGGTTTCCAAAAGCCTGAGGAGATAAAATCTTCTTTGAAATGATGGACACAACCCTTGAACTCAACTCAATGCGAAGTATGCAATAAAGATGCCACAACTGTTTTGAAAAGGCTTAACAATCACACCCATAGTCTAGTCAGTGTATCACAGGAAGTGAAAATCACATTGATTGTTACTGCACTGTCCACAAAGTCAAATTCACCACCACAGAGTAATTCAGAAAATGGCAATCACAGCCAGGTCCATGCCCAAATATAGAAAATGAACACAGAGCTGGCGAATAGATTCAGGATGGCCGGTTTCTGTGGGGAAGTATTTACTCAATCTAAACACTTAACCGTCTCCTCCCAAACTAAACAGGTTGAAATGATGATAAACACTGTTGAAGGCTGGCAGAACCTCGGAGCATGAATTGAAGCCAGCGGGGTTAGCTTCATTTGGCATGCTAGCGTTTTTGCCAGCAAATCGTCACTGCTTTAATGTAAAGAGAGTTTTATAATGCCCAATGACGATGTGCAAGTTATGTGTCAAGACGGGTTTATTGTTGTACTCAACTCCACATTCACAACACTCCATTCTTAACACACAGAGGACATACTGCCGGCCTTCAAAATAAAAGTGCTGTTTTGAGTCTAACTGTGTAAATAAGAGTCGTAAAAATATCTTCCATATGGCGTTGGAATTGCACAGGTGACTCCATCTTCCTTAATTAGGGCCCTATAAATTCCGTTTTATTTTTTCCCAAATTCCGTTTTATTTTTTCCCAAATTCCGTTTTTTCCGTTTTAATTTTTTGGAATTCCATTTTTGTTTTACCTTTTACTCATTTTACCACAAAAGAGTGCGTTTTAATAATGTTTATGAATAAAATGCACACTAATTAATTAGAAATGAACTTACATTCATTGAGGCGACACAATATTGCACTTTTCCTCAATACTTTACTACTGCATCATGTAACACAACATTGCACTAGGTACTTCAAATAACATATTAAAAAATATCAAAGTGCTCAACCAGCCTTTTCTCTTCAAGCGAAAATATACTTGACTTTATACAAAACACAGTCAATTTTTTAACATAGAACATATTAAAACAATCTTTTCCACAGTACATAAAGTGCATCAAAACAAGGCAAAATCCTCGACGAAGTCTTTTCTTAAGTCCGCTGACTTGAACGAGGCAGTAACGCATGTCTGTCCGGGCTCCCTGCTAGCGTTAGCGCTATGCGTTTCTTTTTTTTTTTAGATGACTTTTGGATAACAAGTGGTCATCACATGTGTTTTTTCGCTTCCAGTCAACTGAGTGTTGACAGAAAGTACAAAATAACATGTCACCAGATACATAGAAGTCACCTGGGTACTGCTCGGCTCTGTATTTCGGCGTTAGCGTGGTATTGCGCAACTTCTTCGCAGACGGGGGGAGTGCCATGTTTGAAAAAGGGCGGTAGGCAGGTATTGTGTCACATTGATTACCGACCTCCGGGAACGATTCCCCAGGTTTATGTTCCTCTTTCTCATGAAAACAGCATTTCCGCGATATTCCGCATTCAAAATAATTTCCGTTTTTATTGTCCAATTCCGCGATTCCGTCCGCGATTCCGTGAACGCGGAATTTATAGGGCCCTACTTAATGACGAGCACTGGCATTACAGTTCGCCAGTTTGTTACCAATAAATAAATGTGCTTTACAATATGAGACAAGTGTATTTCACTATATGACTGAAACTTTGTGGCTTTTTATACAAGACTCTGAATTTCAATTATATTGTATTGTATATTGCAATACATCCCAAAAAAACTGTGATGTACATAAGGTCCATATTGCCCACTCAGTCGGACTTTGCATGTTCTCCTGTGCATGCATGGGTTTTCTCTGGGTACTCCAGTTTCGTCCCCCATTCCAAATACATGTTGGGTTCATTGGTGACTCTAAATTGTCCATAGGTATGAATGTGAGTGTGGAAGAAAGGTGAGCAACACTACTGAATTCAAGAAATAGCAAAACGTGAAGGTGGTGTCCGTGTGTATCTCGCTGCCACATTGGCACTTTTGGCAAAAATCACGTCTTCAATCAGGGTAAAAGTGATGTTAAATGTGGGTGTCTGCAACGGATTAATAAGGGGAACTGAAGTATGGCTGTAATGTATACTGCATATCTTTAGTTCAGTTTGATTTGACTCCCAACATAGCTGATTAATAAGACAGTAAATGTTGCCAGAGGAAGAATGTGTGGAAAAACATTTTCGATCAAGCAAAAAATATTCTCTGATGTCAGATGAATCTCAGAAGCAGACGTCGTGGGAAAAAAAAAAAAACAACAAGCGAGCTGTCTCTGCGACTATTTAAAAAATATGATTTGCATCGCACCAGGAGGGATTAAAGGACTGGGCAGTGCTTACAAACAAAAACATTCAAATGCACGCACACACACACAGCTACACAAATCAACATGAACAGAGAGACCGAAATAAAGATACCCAGAATATCACTAAAGGAAACACTGACTGTAAAAATAATATGAACTATCCAAAATCAAGGGATATAAGGTTCAAATGGAGTGAGTGTGAACTGCCGCAAACATAACAAGGCATATCATTCATACAGACGGGATGAAATCTATTTCAACACTCAAAAATCTAATCAATCCAGCAGACAGGCACATCATGAATAACAGCTGCAGGAAAACACACCTGAAGCACTCCTGGCTCTGACAACTGTTATGCTCTACCTAAAATGGGACTTCTACTGTGGAAAGACTTTGGTACAAGAGGAAAACCATTCTGCTTTAAGTTTCATCACATGTAAATTAGAAGACTAGCGGGTCAGGTTCAACCGACTACCGCACTTTCATTGTGGCTCTGTCCTCGCCAAGGCGACGCTGGATCAGATACAGTATTTTAGTGGTTGACAATACGGGATAACTCATGTTGTTTTACTGCTGCTGGGGTGCTTATTTTACTGAAAGTTTTACAAACATACTAAAATAATAAAGCACATATGAGTGATGCTATATGGTTGAAATGTTTGTGTCATGCCAATAAGCCGATATCGGAATAGTAATGGCTCAGACTGTCACACTTTTTAACAATATGTCATACCCTTCTTCAAAATAAAAATAAAATACATATATATTTTTTTAACTCCTGATGAGTCATGGACCCCTGGTGGTCCCCGGACCTCACTTTGGGAACACCTGATGTAGAGAATGAAGAGAATATCCAATATGGAAAGAGAAAAGGATGGAAGAACACATGGGGCAATGGGCAGGGACTGATGAATACATGAAAAGAGGCGCAAAGGGGAAAGCAGAAAAAAATAAACTACTTCTCATACACACATAATTTGGGCATCTCCTTCTCAAGTGAGGGGGGATAAAACCATCATCCCGGTGTGCTCTTTAAATACCAGAACCAATATTTAAGAGGTCACTGAGAAGATTTGGCAGTCTGCTAGGGAGAACAGGATTGCTGTCCTACCAAAAGCTAAGCCAATCAACAGCAGTCATAAATGACAAGAGGGGTAGATTTGCATTTTACACAGACACACAATTTAAGTCATGCAGTCACCTGTCTGGACCATCGCAAAACTCATATCAGATATGCTTTGCATTTTTCATACAGCAATTACAGAGAGTTGGACCTCTGCAGCTTTGGCAAAGTCTTTCAAACGTGGGAATCTTTGGCTTCATTTATGATATTCATAAGGACAAAGTATCAACAATTGTACAAATTCTGAAGTCTTGAGGTTTTGCCGGATATATAAATTAAACCCTGGTTATTGACGTGTGGGGCTGTTATGGATTTGTAAAATTGGTGCCATGCACAACTCTGGACTTTTGTGGCTTGCTGCAGTACAAGTAATTTGTGTCTGTTAACAAAAAATACAAATATATGAAATAACAATATAGCATCTGGAGTAAGTGTAACCTCCGGGAAGCACAAATTGTCTTCGGGGTACATGAAGGTGGGCTTGAACACCTCGTCATCTGAACAGTGCCTACACAGCGCAGGGAGTAAAGTGCACAAGAACTTAGGGGTACAGAACTGTGCTTGTATTCTAACTCTGTATCACAGGTTGATCACTTTAAGAAGGTGTGTGTTAGTTGATGATATTTTATTTGTTTTTTGTCAAAGCGTAGTTTGTACAGTGTTGGCTTTTGATATGAAAGTTCTACATAAAAACAATTAGTAGTGTGTGCCTGCTTTAGATTTTACAGTAAAAAATGACTTGAAGGTACAATGTAGTTAAGGTACCTGTTCCAACAGTTTCCTGTATCTCTGTGTGGCTTGTTGGATGAGGTCCCTCACTGTCCATCCCTCCTTGCAGGGTACAACCACACCAGTCTGCCCAAAAGTCACCGTCACCTTCATTGTAGGGCTCTTCATCCGAGATACAGACCCCCTGGCTTTGGGTGATGCCAAAAACTCCGCGTCGCAGTGGATGTAGATATGTAGAGGTCCTCCAACTTGTGATAGCCTCCAATGTGATAGCCTACAAAGAAGGACCCAAATGTACACAGTTGGTGGGAGGCAGTTGTAACTGAAGCACAAATGACAACACAAATAAAGTTGTACTTGTGACAAAGTTTGATTTGTAACATTTTATGATAGAATCGCCTGTTGTCACTTAGCTAAAGTAGCTTCGCAATGTTACTGAAAACTAGCTGCGCTAACAAGACAAGCATTCCGTTCATAGGAATAACACGTAAACATAACTGTAATGCTCCCCTGCTCACCAATTCAGGTGGCATGTTACGAAATGTTTTATTTTGCCTCGCTTCCAGCGCTCTCATCATAGTTAGCAGCCAAACTCCCCCGCTAGCTTACTTTAGCCACCTTAGCTGAAGTTTGGAGGGAGGGATGCAGTCGCTCAGGCATCATTCCACAACTTTTCCCCCTCTCATGTTTCCTTTCTCCAGGCCCCCGGTAACATCCACATCATCGCCGACTGAACCGAGTCGCTATTTTCACGCTGGTCGAACTATAAACGTGGCAAAACTAAAGGGAAAACCATGTAGACATAAGTGCAAAAGTTTGGAGATTCCTTCAGACGTTCGCTCCTGGGCAGTTCCTGACCAAAGCTCCCACAGCAGGGTACTCATACTTTCTTAAAGAGATAGTACACCTATTACCACAAGCGCCATTTTGACACACTACAGTTGACTGGAATTAAGTCTGGGCGATATTGCAATTTTTTGAGGATCGACCCGAAACTAAGTAAATTCTGCGGCCGTGTTGCCGCAATGATTCACGCAATGATTTTCCAATTTTGCCTTTAATTTGTTGGTGATTAGAATTGGAATAAAACACTGGACAGATACTTAAGAAATATATAATATATAGTACATAAGAGAGGGATTTTATCAACAAACCTGTTTGTGATACTTTATTGATCATTTGTAGGGAATGACTTTGCACTTACAGCAGCCAAGTAATAAATAAATGAGGAAAAAACGTGAATAAAATAAACAAAAAGCAATAAAAATATATTTTTTTAAACACACCCTCCTATGAACATTATGTATGATTTATACTTGTGTATCAATGTGCAAACAGATTATAATGTAAATGCGCAATGTTAACATGTGCAATTGCTAATGAAATGCCCCAAATCTTCGGTACGCAGATATACAGTCATGGCGAAACACATTTTCGCGAAACACCCTGTGATTGGCTGGCGACCAGCCTGGTTTCTCGCCCGAAGACAGCTGGGATAGGCTCCAGCACCCCCGCGACCCTTGTGAGGAAAAGCGGCAGAAAATGAATGAATGAATGAATGAATGACTTCAACCATGTAGGTCAGTGCAACAATATCAACGAAACAATACAATTACTCCCTCATTCATGATTCACTCATGATTAACCCTCCTCTTGTGTTAGGGTCGGCACCAACCCGTTTTACATTTTAATGCATAAAAAGAATCACATTTGTTGATTGCATCAAGGCTTTTTGACTTTGTCAGGAAACTATTTCAACAAAATAAAACCAAAAAAATAATTTTTACTACATTTTAAAATGGTAAAGTTGAAATTATGACCACTGTATTCTGAGGGTCGGTTTCG
Source organism: Doryrhamphus excisus (assembly GCF_030265055.1). NCBI lineage: Eukaryota > Metazoa > Chordata > Actinopteri > Syngnathiformes > Syngnathidae > Doryrhamphus > Doryrhamphus excisus. Next base: position 8,820,555 of record NC_080474.1, read on the forward strand.
ACCCGGTTATAATACTGTGACTATAAAGCAATAGTTTGAGCCACAACTGAAAGCATAAGTGTACAATTAGCCAACACAATAACAACCAGCTCCTCTTCTCATCATGTAAGCTTCAGTGGATTCTCATTTTGACCGCTTTTCCAGTGTACCAGCAGAAAAACATGGTCCAGACATGTGAGTTGAATTAACTCATTTGACTGGCTGATTTCACATTTACAATTTGGATCATGGAAATAATGGCCAGAAGTACAGTGAACCAAGATCTGGAGCTGTTCTGCTTTTTGATTTCAGTTTATACTAAAGTTCTGTTGCTGAAAACAATAACTTTTTCTACCTTTTCTTGACATTAATATATATGGGTCAGAATTGACCCGAACACCATAGATGTTTCTTTAGTGATTAATACTAAAATGAGAAAATAAATAAAACTAATTGATTTAAGAGATATGTTCTATAGCTCTCAGTAATAGCCAGGTAACAAAAGAACCTTCAATTTATTAATATGATTCTTTTGAGGTTCATTTTACCATTTTTGGAAATTGAAATCGAGGGGTACAGTGTCAAAAAAAGGCCTACATGCCCACACCAAAAGTATTAAAACCAACATTGTAATGGATGAGAAAGCCTAAGGCGGTAAGACATGAGAAGCAAATTTGATGGAAACTTATTGTTTGTAGTGTATTTTATAGCTGATTTAATACACAGGTCAAAACCGAGCCGTTAACCTAAGAGATTATACCAGAAAGCTAACACAAGAGGAAGGTTAAATCAAGAGTCAATAGTACAACACAAGAAAAACACTCAGGTTTCATGAGACACTCCGAATTGATCAATTCACAAGAGCGGATACACAAGATTTGGTCCATCAGAAAGATATCACAATTAATGTGACCTTCAGCGTATCCTGGGACAGTTTGGAGTGTGAAATTTGTGGAATGAGATTCAGCACCTCCAATCAGAGGCCATGGTTCTCAGTCGGAAAAGGGAGGAGGTCTCCCTCCAGGTTGGGAATGAAGTCCTGCCCCAGCTGGGGGAGTTCAACGAGTGAGGGAAGGTGGGAGCGTGCTGTCCATAGGTGGATCGGCGCAGCGTCTGCAGTAATGCGGTCGATGTACCGGTCCGTCGTGGTGAAAAGAGAGCTGAGCCAGAAGGCAAAGCTCTCAATTTACCGGTTGATCTATGTTCCAACCCTCACCTGTGGACATGAGCTTGGTGTAGTGACCAAAAGAACGTGCGGCTGAAATGAGTTGCTTTCTGAGAGATAGGGTGAGGAGTTCAGTCATCCAGGAGGGGCTCAGGATAGACACGCTTCTCCTTCACATCGAGAGGAGCCAGTTGAGGTGGCTTTGGCATCTCGTCCAGATGCCTCCCGGACTCCTCCGTGTTGAGGTGTTCCGGGCATGTCCAGGACAAGCTGGAGGGATTATGTCTCACAGCTGGCCTGGGAAGGCCTTGGTGTCCTCCCGGTGAACCTGGAAGAGGTGGCTGGGGACAGTGCCTATTCAAATACTATAGACCGTCTGGATGCGGGGGAAACTGGGCATACTACTAAAAGAGGCAGTGATTATTAAATGTCCAAAAAGTGGAAGAAGTCCAAGCAAGCGTGTCCCCCGAGCATTTTTCATTGTGGCCCTTCCAGTTCATGTTGTGAGACATGCAGCTCATAGTTAATATTTACCATGGGCTAATAAAAAATCGGCCACATATTGAAACAAAATCCCACCATTGTCCACTGACCCGTGTTCATCGTCAGTCAACAAGTTCTAATGTGCAAGTAAAAGTTAAAATTGAGGCCACCGAAGTAATGAGGTTAAAATGTGTGTCATGCAAACGTTAAAAATCCCCTCATCATAGACAGTGCAAGTCACTTGCAATGCACATTATGCTATTGAAGCCAACCAAAATGTTATCTTTTGCATAACATCATACACAATTTGACTCATCTTCAAAGGTACCCCTCCTTGTGAGGTGGAGATTGGCTTTGTAATTAGCAGCTCAAATGTATGCAAGTGTACGTCTATTAATTGATTTGGACTAGCTTTAGTTTCTGGGTCATTGAATTCCATTGCTTCTAATGAACCCCAGAGGAGGAGGCAAGGAATGCATGCATGCATAATTTCCCTCTTTCTTCTGTTAAAATTAGAAATTGAGAAGTGCATGTGAATAATATTTAAGATATGAATATTTTCATGTTTCTAAATGAACTGAAGAAAGTTTCAATGGAAGACACTCACACAGAAAATAGAAAGAAAGAAAAGAAATATGAAAAATATTCCTATATTCCTATAAATATTCCTATATTCGCGTTTTTCTTCTTTCCGTCAATTTTATGTGAGGAACAGGATATTCATTTAACACTGAGATCCGATTGCCCGTCCATACATGGCCCAAATGAAGCTTGCAGTCCAGTAACCATCAGACCACACTGGGACAGAAGGGTTTGAAGAAGAATAAACGTAATCAAAGGCCTAATTACTTACTGCAGTCTTTGAATTTGCAGGAGAGCACCAACCATGGGACATTGAAAGGTGTAAGTTTTATTTCTGATGAGAGAAAACTTAACCTTGACGGTCATGATGGCTTCCAACGTTACTGGCAAGACAAGGAGATCCACCTGAGATGTTTTACACACGGAGGGAGCACCATCATGATCTAGGCTGCATTTTCCTTCAGTGGAACACAGGACCATCATCTTCAGGTTGTGCAGGGGCTTCAAAAGGCAGCTAGCTATGAGGAGATGTTACAGGATGCATCTCATGACGGAAGGCCTGTGTAGTAATAAACATAAAGATAAACATAAACAAAGAAAGGCGTCACTCTTTTGGACCATCCTGCACGTTCCCCTGATCCAAATTCAATTAAGAACATTTGGGGATGAACGGCAAGGGACGTTTCCAAAAATAGACATCAGTTCCACACAGTGGATGTCTGCCGTGAAGACATCTTGCCCCCCTGGAGCAACATTCCCTCCTGGAAACACTGGCATCAAGCGTGTCCAAACACATTTTTGTAGGTGATGAACAAGAGTGCTTTTTGTTGTTTACCACATATTTTAAAGGGATTTTGAGGGGTTTTCGAGGTTTCAGTTGAATAGTTGTTTGTTTACTCACAGAAATTGTTGTCTCACTCCATTGAGATCCAGCAATACAAAATTTAAAATTCTTGCAATTTTTCAACTGGTCATAAATATTTGTTGAAATATGTAGTATGTTCTACAGTCACAGCAGTTTTCAATACTTTTTTTAATGGGCTAATGAGAATAATTATATCTTTACATCCTAAAAACAATGCAAAGTAATAATAAATGACATACAAAATGGACAAATTTAACATCAATTTTTACTTTTGTTGAAGATTCTTCATGGAAAACTTGTTCCCATGGCGAGTTATTTTCAGCCATACTCAATTAACAGTTTAACTCAGTTAACAGAATGATAAACATTGAGAAAGAGGTACAAGCCAAACAAGCTATCCATTTTCTGGAGCCTGTACCAGCTGACTTCAAGTGAGAAACGGGGTACACACTGGGCTGACCGCCAGCCAATCACAGGGCACATATGGACAAACAACCATTCCCAACACGCTAACCGCTCGGCCACCATGCGGCCCAAACAAAAAAGTTACACATAATATTGTACAATAACATTGATGGTGTACAAAAATTGGAACAAAATTATCAAAAATGTAAGTATAGAAAAACTTAATTGTTCAAAAACAGTGATTTCAGTGAAAAGGGATGATATCTATGAATAAGATGTAAAAAATGTTTGGTAATGGCCAGACAAACAATGTATTGTCTTATGCTTTCAACCCCTAATCCCAGTGAAACTACAGTATATGATCAATCCTTTATACCCTCTTTGCCATTCCCTCTCCACAAGATACAGCCCAAATGTCAGCTGTTATCTAGCAAGTGTATTGGATGTGAATGCTCCCCTGCTTTGTCGGCCTGATCTATCAAGACCTTGAGCAATAAATCAGTACGAGCATGTTATGCGCAGTGGGAGACTGGAGAAGATTGACCAATGGAGCTTGAACACATGGAGGGTAAAATAACATACATATCACTTTGTAACTCTAAAGACAAGGCTGTGGATGGTTAATCCACCACAAAATGGGAAATATATGGATGGATTTCCTGCTGTATGCTATGGAATGAGTAAGTTTACTATGTCAGTGCACTGCTCTTACAATAGATGCTTAAAGTCAGCTGTCATTGACAAAAACATTTGTACAAGAAGACAAAGACACAATCTGCTGGATGCCTACTTAGTGATTAATGAACAAAAAAAACAGATGCGGATTTGATATATTGCTTTGTAACTATGTCGACTTTTGAGCAATGATAATAATACGGTGGGCCAGGACTTGATGAGTTGTTAGACGGCGTTGGTCCAGCCCTTTTACCAAGGCAGAGATCATCTGGGTTCTTTAGTTCAACTGTGAAATGCAAAAATGTGTTGGTGACATAAGCAGGTTCAACTTAATTTGGTGACACTTTATAAAAAAAATCCCCCAAACATTTATACATACTTACAACAGGTAATGAGCATGAGCAGCAACAAGGTAGTTGTACAACATGTACAATCTTTGGGGTTCACGCTATAATACCTCAAAGTTTGAAAATGAAAAAACAGTGTGCCTGGACAAGGATCCCATTTTTGGTATGGCTCCATACTTCAAATTAAAAATAACCCAACTGAGATTGAAAAATATGCCAGAGCACACTTGCAAAAAGTCCCTGAAAGATTTTTCCAAAAGCCTGCAGACTGGCCTGGTGCTGTGTGGGGCAATGTGTCAGTTACAGAAATAGACAGATCGATACCATCTCAGCAGGGAGATTTGATCACACTCCTGAACCCTGAACAGTCTGATCATCTGTCCCACAGCACAGTGTAAAGATTAGTAGCCTGTCACCAGTCCCATGCAACACTTTTAAGGCACACTAAAGCACTTTTTACGCTATGACCGTCCAGTGTCACATCCTGTGTATTATATTTCATCTTAAATACAATTCAATGTAAAGTCAGTTAAAACACTGACGTAATTCTGAATGTGAGTGGTGTTCTTTTACAGCTTCTATGAACCATTGAGGTCTGTGAATGGAACAGAACAGAGCAAATTTCAGTTTAATCAAATCTTTTGAAAATATTGATATGAACCTGGGCCTGGGCCGAGTGGTTAGCACACAGGCCTCACAGCTCGGAGACCCGTGTTCAATTCCACCCTCGGCCATCTCTGTGTGGAGTTTGCATGTTCTCCTCGTGCATGCGTGGGTTTTCTCCGGGTACTCCGGTTTCCTCCCCCATTCCAAAAACATGCGAGGTTAATTGGCCACTCCAAATTGTCGGTATTTATGTGGGTGGGAATGGTTGTTTGTCTACGTATATGTGCCCTGTGATTGGCTGGCCACCAGTCCAGGGTGGACCCCGCCTCTCACCCCAAGACAGGTGGGATAGGCTCCAGCATGCCCGTGACCCTCGTGTGGATAAGAGATGTAAAATTAATGGATAAATGAATAATATGAACCTTAGTGGTGTGCGATACGGCTAGATTTGGTATTGATCTGATACCAAGTAAATACAGGGCCAGTATCAACAACATTGATAGCGATACTTTTTACAAATGAAGTTGGCTGCACCATCAATCCGAATCAATCTACACCTGAGCACATGTTTATGACCGTTTTTGAGATTTGCTTTTTAGACTATTAATCAGTTAAAATTCAGGAAAGAACCCGGACAGTTTGTAAGTAAATATAAAATATTTTATTAGCACAATAAATATTTTTGTCTTACCGCCTTCTTACAAATTATGCAACTTGCTGTGGTCTCGTTTTTGGCCTGAAAATATAACCAAACAGTACTCCTCCTTCTTTCTGTCATCCTCCTGCTCTCTCCGTGGTATGTCTGGGCTTGCCTGTGTTTGGTTGCCTGTTGCTGCCTCTGTGCTGTGACAGACAGCAAAGACACACAGCCAGGTTGCACTCTGCAATTGGCTGGTGACCAGTCAAGGGTCAGCTGGGTCAGGGTCATTTTGGGGAGTGTTTTGTATTAACAATTTCAGCTTTCCAGAATGGTTTAATTCGATTTACATAATTTCTTATGGGATTAATGCATTTGGTTATTAGTTATCATCAGACCTACAAGAACAAACTCATGACACTAACTAAGGTTCTGCTGTACCTTTTTACCTTTTACCATTACCTCAAACCAGGAAGCTTAAATCACTTTGCTTTGTTACTCACACAATTCAGCTGTTTTCTAAAAAAGAAGAGCACATTTAATTAGGAGTCTGTCATTAATTAACACATGTTATGCAGATGAAATAACAACAATGTAGCAAAAGGAGCAGATGCGCACAGTTACAGTACAATAACGTGAACCCAAGCAAAGAGTTTTTTTGTGTCTTTCTTTCACACCTCTAGCTAATGGCTCAATTAACACGCTGTCATATGAGAAAAGGTGAATAAATTCACCTGACTCCAAGGAGGATGCAGAAGCGAAAGGAAATAATTGATACTATTCACAGAGTGGTACTTTGAAAACTAATTATGTGTGTATAACAAGCTGGGAAGTTATTTAGCAGCTACTGAAACCTGATGGATTTAGGACCTCATGTGTGTTTGCAAGTGTGTAGTCAATCATTTCATGCTTTAAAACTATGGTCTTTGCATTCACCTCTGACTCCTGCTCCTATCATAAGAAATAAATCCTCTTATATGTTGGTGTACACCAGTGTGACTATTACCAATATTTCTAACCAAACTTACACTCAATCACTCAATGTGAAACACAGAATTCATTGGGCAATACCAATGAATATTCTATTGGTATTTCAATATCTTGTTATGATTTGTATTTTTCACAATTCACATTGTCGATTTAGATTGTTTGGTATTTATTTATTCAAAATAGCCCTGACATTCGTTTTCTCCAGGTACTCCGGTTTCCTCCCACATTCCAAAAACATGCTAGGTTAATTGGCCACTCCATATTGTCCATAGGTATGAATGTGAGTGTGAATGGTTGTTTGTCTATATGTGGCCTGTGATTGGCTGGCCACCAGTCCAGGGTGCACCCCGCCTCTCGCCTGAAGACAGCTGGGATAGGCTCCAGCACCCCCCGTGACCCTTGTGAGGATAAGCGGTAGAAAATTAATGAATGACTGAACCCTGACATTCAAACAGGCAAGTTCATGGTGTGACAACCGTTTAACCACTCAGGTATACAGTGGTACCTGGGTTTTCATTATTAATTTGTTCCAAAATGTTCACCCAAAACCAAAGGTTTGGGAAAATGTGGCATACATACAATGTTCTTCTTTTGAATACGGATTTTGTCAAAAGATAGTCCATCATAAAGGAAACAATGTTCAGGAAACAACCAAAAAACACAAAGAAAGATGTCTGCTGAACCTGTTGTGTTCATCGAGTGTAGCAGAGTGTGAAGACGGTCCAGTTTGCAGTCGCCAAGAAAACACATTCATATTAAAACCACCGTCACAATATTGTTGGAACTCTAAAATGATCATGAAAATTACAAATTACCTCATAACAAAAAAGTATAGTTTTGTCATTTCCTCCAATCACTTCAGTGTCTCAGTGCCCAATTATTCAATAAACATCATAAATATACCATCAAGATTACATGATGATAACTTGTAGTATGATGGAAAAAGTCTGCACCGGTCATATTTGAACCTGGGACAAAATCATGTTGTTTACAACAAATGAATGTTCCTATGTGACATCCCCACGGAATAATAGCTCTGCCAAAAGAAGGACCCATACGAGAATGTATTCATGCAGACGGATTTAATATAAGAACACAGAAAAATTTACACTGCCATCTGATCGCCTTGTGTTTGACTATTTTATGTCTTTATGCAAAACATCATGTGTGGGGGAGAGCTGACTGGGTTCGCTGGAGCACTTCTATCACAACAGAACTCCGGTCAGAGAGTGAGTGTGGACACAGTAACAGAACTGTATGGACTTTATTTCTTTACGGTCGGATTTCCATCCAACAGGTTAATTTGTAAGGAGTATAATGTCTTAATGAGTCTGGTTTCTGTAATTAATGTACATTAACATAAATGTAAGTCACAAGCTTAGAGGAGCACGTGCTAATATACACACACATACTTTATTTGGCTTCATGACGAAAAGGGCGGCAACAGGTTAGCTAGCACTTCAAATGTCAGCATAATACACAGACGCACACAAAACAACAGGCGACATTTTCCGCACCATTTGCATATAAATACGATCGCGAACGATCGTTAACAGCACATTGACTCACCTTCATCACTAACGCAGACAGACATATACACTACAAGGACAAGCTTTCTAACGCTGAATGGCAAGGCTGTGGTCCTACCTGAGTGTTGCAGGCATGTGTGGCCAGCTATGTGGGGCGGGTTGAGCGTGATCTGTGAACCAGGAAGTGCAGGGATCTCGTGTGTGTGCTGTGCTCTCGTTGCCGAAGTAGTCGGAGAATAAAGTTGACTGGAAGCAGCAGGCCACCGTGTTTCTTTCTCTGCCGAAGTCAGGCCGCCCCTTACCACGGTTTGGGGCTGAAAATACTGACAGTTAACACTCGGGGCTCGTCCGGGATATAAAAAAGAAAAAAACAAACAAGTAAAGAACAAATTGTTTGGTGAGGAGCAGAGATGGCAGCACGAGGCGAAAGCGCTAATGCTAACGGCGAGGGAGGTGATCGGCGCAAGGATTTCTCCAGAACAAACCCATTACTAGCGGACCTAATTGGGAATGTTTGTACAGACATGCACACCATGGATATCACCGACTAAGGATGTGTCGGTACGTTCGGGAACAAGAGAGGACTGGCCGGCACCTCGACGTATGTGGGTTTTCGAAGATGGTGTGGCTCGCTGCGCAGTGCGTGCGTATGAGGCAACATTGTTCACCCCGCCACCGTCCATTAACCCTTTCTTGACGAAAGCAAAGCAACCATGTACAATCACGGGTGAACCGGAGACTCTTAGAAATAGTTTTGGCCGCTGTAGGAATGCCAGGGCGTCTACACCTGCAACAAGTCCAATTGGGATGATAAATAACGGCGATGCTCGCGTTAACCCCTTCTCTCCCATGAACTGTAAATGCTGTGAAGATGAACCAGTCTGTGTTGACACAGACAAGGGTTTTTTCCTGCCAGTCTTGCCCAAAGCAGCACTTACACCCCAGCCAATTGACTACATTAAAATTGCTGGAGCGGGACGCTGCCGTTCTGTCCCACATTGCCACGCCAGCCCGTCTTCCTGTGAGCTGCCTTACCATTGGGAGCCCAAGCAGCCAAATATCAGGGGGGCTAGAGTTGCTACCCATGTCCCGACCCACTTGTACGCCGGTAGCTGCAAGGACAGTAGTGATGACGAGCTTTATGAGTCGCGGGAGAGAATACCCACTCTGCGACCAGGCCACTTTGACAGCGCCGGATCTTGGAGAGACTTCCTGCACAAGTTTGAGAGCTGTGCCCAGGCCAACCACTGGTCCACTAACACCAAAGCGGTTCAGCTGAGATTCAGCCTGACAGGACTGGCTGGTGCTACTGTCCACAAGAATCAGCCAGGTGGAGCTACAACCAGCCGCCTATGGGCCGCGATCGCAACACGCAGCTGCTGTGGGCATCGAACTGCGACGGAGGCGCAGAGGGCCCGGTGAAGCGCTTCACAGCCTCCGAGACGACATCTACGAGAAGGTGTCCATTGTTTACGCCGACCGCACAGAGTCGGAACAGTAGAGGGAGAGACAAAAACAGCAGCAACAAGAATTCCCAAAACAACAACAGTGACAAACAGAACAGTTAAATGTCAATGATGGCTAAGGGTCACCCTGGAGATGATGTCAGTGAAATGAAACAGTCCAACTTACCAGTAGCAATAGTAGCAATGAGGACATGACCCATGATAGTAAACACAATTGCAACCATACAGTTACAGTAATTAAAATCTCATTGCTTGACATCATTATTACTGTAATAATAGCATACCAATACTATATAAACATCAGGGATAAGATAGTAGATTGTATAGAGAAGCACCCATGTGCTGTGAGTGCCCATATGGAGGTGTGTTGTGTATGTGAATGCGAGTGTGTGAATGTGTAATTGTCACTGAGAATGACAAAAGGAGAGAGACTGCCTTCTACCACCCAGCAAACCCCGCCCCGCGCAGCCAGGTCAAGCCCCCACCGCCAGAGATCCTCCGGCCCCGTGGGTGTGGGCAAAGCCAGGGCCGACTCCCCAAGACCCGCCCCCGAAGCAACTCCCCGAAGAGACCAGCAAGAGGCCATGGAGGAGCAATCCCAACCGGCAACAGGGCGCCAGCAGGCCAGAGGAGAGCCGCACCCCCGAGACCAGCGGGAGACCATACCCTACTAGGGCAGAAGGGCATCGAAGGCCACACACCCGTGGGCACAGGGGCGCCCCCGCCGGCCGGAAGGGAGCCCGTCCACGGCCGGAGGCACCGCCTCCCGCCCCCCACACACCCCCAGGAAGCAGAACCAGGCCCGCCCCAGGTAACCCCAGGCCCGACCACCGACATAGGACCGCCCCGGCCAGGACAGAAGAGGCCCGGGCACACTGCCCCATGGAGGACCGGGCGGTTGAGATGGAACACCCTACGCCAGACCCCCGCAGAGCCCCCGCCGTATATCTACATGGCCATATACCCACATACAAATCCACACATATACATATATATATATATATATATATATATATAATTATAATAAAACTAATCATTAATTATCTAAGTATTTAAAACAATAAATACATAAAATAAACTTAGACACATGCACACCCCATCCACTCAATACACACACATGCTGTGGACGTCCCCGGGTGGGGCGTCCGGGGCATCACAGGGCGGGGGACCCAGGGGTCCCAGACCCACAACCAGGCCCCGAGCCCAGGGAGGTACGGACCGCCAAGGCATAGCACCCCCAGACTCCCCTCGACCACGGCATCAGGGCTACTGCAGTGTGGCAGACAAAGGAGCGGGCGAGGGGAGGAGGCCCGCACATGAGCAAGCGGAGGGGGCGAGCAGGCGAGTGGTGAGGCGCTCCACTGCGCCGGCCGACATCCGCCGGGCAGCTCACCCCCGTGAGGGAGAGCCATAGCTCCAAGTCACGGGGAGGCCACGCACCAGAGCCGAGGAGTTAAGACCAGCGCAAGGCCCCCGACGGACCCCACCATCCACCGGGAGGGCCAGCCCCCCCCCCCCGCCCCCAGAACCAGCAGCGCTCCGCCCACGTACCGGAGAACCGTCCCCGACGAGCCCTAAGGCAAGACTGGGGATGGGCAAAGACAAGGACAGCGATGCGGTAGAGCATAGGACCAGTGGCAGCAGACACCCAAACGCCCGAAAGAGCACCGCCCCCCCAGCAGGCCCCACCCCGAGGAGCATGCTCCCCATCCCCACACGCCACCCCGGCCCCCGTACCCACGAGCAGGATCAGGTCCCCTCCCAACACACAGCCCGGTCCCCGCAGCAGCCACCACAGCGCAACAACCCCAAGCCACCACCGTAGACTTCAGGCCACCAGCAGCGCGGACCCCACTGCCTGGAGGCCGGTGAACGCCCCCCCAAGGGCACGTTGGCGCCCGCGACCCAGGACAGATCCAGGGAGGTAGCGCCAACCATGACACCAGGGCAAGCCCCGGCGTCAGCTGGTTCCAGCGGGACCCCCAGGAAGGCCAGGCAGACCAGACCAAAATATCCTGCAGCCCAGGGCACCCCGAGCGAGCCGCCAAGCCCCAGCAGCCAGCGGGCCAATCGCGGGGGTAGGCAGTAGGCTCTCCGGTCCAGCCCGCTACACCTGTGTGTGTGAAGATGGTATTGTGTAGATAGTGCAATTAAAAATTGGCCTGCCCCATATGGCTGACCTATGTGTGTGGTGTATGTGTGTGTGTGTGTGTGGAGGGAAGCTGAGCAATGGTGGGTCCCCTGCCTGCCCAGACCCCCCCCAGAACTGAGTGTCTAAGGTGCGGTTAAAATTGAAGGGTGACCAGCCAGAGGAATGCCGAGGACAAAAGGGCATCCGCAAGGAAACCCTTCGCCCCCGGCAAAACCAGTTGCAGGCCACCCCCCAAAGTCCTACATGTATGTGAGGTGGTGCAGTGCAGCAGGGAGGATCGGGGCCCCACACACGCCCACCCCGCACTACCGGCCAACCGAGAGCCGGGCAAGCCAGCCGCCCGGAGCAAGCCCTGGGCCACAGGACCAACCACGGGCCCCACCCAGCCCATCGTGGCGGCCAGTCCGGCCTGCCAGCTCCCTCCCGGAGGGCCCCACCAGAGATTGAGCCAGCTACGCCACCCCCGGACCACCAGGTGCCGCGGACAAACCACACGCCCCGAGGCAGCTCCTACAACCACCAGAACAGCAGGAACCGCGCCCCGGCAACACATCCGTCACCATGGCAGCCCAGGGAGTGACACCACAGAGACCGCAGGAGAACCGGGACCCGCATGGGGAAGAGCCCAACCCCACCCCCCGGGCTCGTGAGCCAAGAGTGCCAGGGCGGGACAGAGACACACACACCAGGCAGCAGAGCCCACCAGGCAGACGATACCCCAACAGCCGCAAAAAGTGAATGCCCCCCCCCCAGTCCCACCCCCCACCACAGCGCCGACCCGTCTCCACCACATCTCCCATCCACCCACGGACCCGCCAAGTAGGACACCCCGGAGCCGCCCGTGAGCCACCGGCCAGCCCCACCCCCCAACCCTTGGTCAAGGCCCCCCCACGACCCAGAGCCCACCACCCCGCCCCCCAAGCAAGCCCCCCGCTAATCCCGGCCCACGCCGCGCAGAGCACCACCCCCACCGCTATCCGCCCCGCTACCCACGCACCCACAGCCAGCCCCCCACCCGCCCGCCCCACATCCACCACAACCCAGCCATCCCTCCACCGAAGGGAGGGAAGCAGGTAATGCCCCACCCCAGCACCGCACCTCCCCACCCAGAGCCCAAGCTGCACAAACGAGACCCCCCCTCCCGTATGAGCTTACCAGGCGCCCCACCCGGGGCCATACACCTACCATACACAAAAATTAAAATTGAGAATAAAAATAATAAATAAAAAAATAAAAATAAAGTAAAGTAATTGATAATAATAATAATAATAGTTACCATAATAATAATAGTAATAATAATAATAATAACAATAATAATAACAATAATAACAATAATAGTAATAATAATAATAGTAATAATAATAATATTTATTGATAGTTATGTATGTATAATAATGATACTACTATTGATACTTAATATATAATAATTTATATAAAATATATTTTCTAATAATTTAGAATTTTTAGCTATTTTAGATATGATAATAATAAATATATACATGCATACCTACACACACACATATATAGATAACATATATAGGCTCTGCAAGGGCAGCGGGGTATAACCACCCGTGCCCACACCAAGGGCAGGGCCAAAGCCTCCCATGCCCACACCCCACGGTCCCACACAGTAGCCAGGCCAGAGCACCCAGGGCAAACCCGGCCCACCCCCAGGGGCGAGGGAGGCCGCGGAGGAACCAGCGCCACCGGACGCACACAGGCCCCCCCCAGCAGCAGCAGGCGCCCACCACCCACAGGATGCGGCTCCCCGTCTACCCACCACCCCGAGGGACGGCCTGCACCACCCCCGGGACGACCACCACCACCCCACCCACGCCCCATCCCCAGATCCGGACAGCCCCCCACCAACCCCCACCAGAACCTCCAGGGGGTCAGCCCAGCAGGAAGGGACAGAGATACACGGCACCCACACGCTCACCCCCCAGACGCCAGGGCAACCCGGCGACCAAGAGCATGCCCCAAGCCAGAGGAACGAGACCGCCAGGGGCAGAGACAGGCACACTCAGCCCTTCGAGAATTACATTAAGAGATTAATTTAAGAGATTAATTATTGGAGCCCATATAGATTGAAATTCTGACAGTTGTTCTTTGGATTCAGCAGACATTCTCTCAATTGCTATATGATCTAACAGAAGATTTTTGTAAAAGGCTATGTTCAGTTTTTTTTTTGGATTTCCAATTGATAAGAATGGTTTTCTTGGCAATGCTTAACGCTGTGATGAGGAGTTGTGTGTGATTTGTTTCTACGTTGACTGTAGAAAGATCACCCAACAAGCATAATACAGGTGAGGAAGGAATAGAGGTCCCAAGTGCCAAAGAAAGGTCCTCGCACACTGCTTGACAGAAATTACTAATGGGGGCACACGCCCACATGGAGTGTAAATAATCATCTACTACATGATCTGGGCAGTATACACAGATGTTGGAGTCGGTTAGACCCATTTTAAACATTCTCTGCCCTGTGTAGTGTACTCTATGAATGGTTTTGAACTGAACCAACTGTAGGTTGGGATTTTTTATTAAACGGAACGAATTAAGGCATATTTGCTTCCAGAACTCAGGGTCACAGCTTGTAGATAAATCTAGGTTCCATTTGGAGACTGGGACCCCAACGGTGTTGTCACACTTTGACAAAAGAATGTACAACTTGGATAATGTTTGGGGAGCGGATATGTTTAAGAATTGGTCAATGGTGGGATAGCTTTCCCAAGATATGTTACGAAACCTAGCTCTAATTATGGATTTAATTTGTGAGTATTCAAGAAATGTATTCTGGCTTAACCCATACTGTGTAACAAGGTAAGTGAATGACACAAACTTTCCCCCCCTTATGATATTTTCCAAGCAACTTATTCCTTTGTCATGCCATGTTGTAAAATCCAAGGGTTTTTTTTTAAGCAATATATCAGGGTTATTCCAGATCGGAGTGTACTGGCAAGGATTGAGCGAGGACCTAGTTATTTTTAAAAATTCCCACCAAGCTGTCAGAGTGGTTTTAATATTTATGCTTTTAAAACAATCGTGTTTCCTAAGGATTTTACTTATGAAAGGTAAGTTAAAGATGGGGATTTCTTGGCTAAATGATTGTTCAATGTCTAGCCATAACTGATCCAAGGGGTTAGGTTTTATCCATTTTAAGATATACTGTAGCCTATTTGCCAGGAAGTAATTGGAGAAATTTGGCAGTTCTAAGCCCCCACATTCTTTAGATTTTTGTAATGTTTTTAGGCTTATTCGTGCTGGCTTATTTTTCCAAAGAAATTTATTTATATATGAGTCTAATGACTTAAACCAAGTTATAGATGGTTTGGTTGGGATCATAGAGAACAGATAATTGATCCTTGGTAATATCATCATTTTCACAGTGGATACTCTGCCCATAAGAGAGATCGGCAAAGTTCTCCAACGTTCAAGATCATCCTCAATCGATTTCAACAGTGGGGTATAATTCAAGCTGATCAGGTCTGACAGATTGGAGGAAATGTTGATGCCCAAATACCTGATATTCCCTGAACGCAGTGGTATAGAGGGGGTGCTCTGGAAAACGAAATTAATGGGCAATACTATGGATTTAGACCAGTTAATAGAGTAGTCCGAGAAGGTGCTAAAGTTATTGATGAGTGTGATAGCTTGGTGCAGTGAGAAGTGTGAGTTTTTTAGGAAGAGTAACACATCATCAGCATAAAGGCTTATCTTATGATGAACGTTTGTTGTGTGGCTCCCTTTAATATTTCCATGTTGTCGAATTGCAGCTGCAAGAGGTTCAATGAAGATAGCAAACAATGAGGGGGAGAGTGGACAACAATGCCTAGTACCTCTTTGTAAAGTGAATTCTGGAGAGATCAGATTATTGGTTCGAACGGAGGCCTTTGGGATGCTATATAATATTTGGATCCACGTTCTAAATGACTCTCCAAAGCCAAAATTTTTGTAAGGTTGCAAAGAGAAATTTCCAGTTAACTCTGTCAAATGCCTTTTCAGCGTCTAGTGAGACGATTGTGGTTTCCAAATTATGGATGATAGAGTGATCAATCAGATTGGTTAAGCGGCGTACATTGCTAACTGAGTGTCTCCCCTTGATAAATCCTGATTGATCGGGATGTATTATATGAGGGGTAACTTTTTCCAGTCTTCTAGCTAATACTTTGCATATTATTTTAAGATCCGCATTAATAAGTGAAATTGGACGATAACTGGAAGGTAATGTTGGGTCCTTTTCTGATTTTAGCAAAAGACTGATTGTAGCAGAATTCATATATGGGGGTAGGCGTGCATTTTCTTTTATTTCCTGAACCATTTTAAAAAAAACTGGGGCTAGCAGTGACCAGAATGTTTTATAAAATTCGGCAGGAAACCCGTCCGGTCCTGGTGCCTTGTTATTTGGCATTTCCTGTAGAGCATCATAAAGATCTGTTAGTGAAATGGGTAAGTCCAGGGTTGTCACCTGATTTTTTTCTAATTTTGGTAATTCTATGGTACTTAGAAATGTTTCAATGTCTGGATCAGAAGGGTTAATCTGAGGTGTGTATAGTCTTTTATAAAAGTCCCTAAAGACTGAATTAATTTCCTCCGGAAGGTGAGTGATGTTACCTTCTGAGTTTCTAATGGAGGAGATAGAGTTTTTTTCTTTATTAAGTTTTAGTTGGTTAGCTAAGAATTTTCCAGATTTATTGGCATGTTCAAACTTCTCCAAACGTAGTCTTTGTAATTGGAACTGAATTTTCTTATCAGTAATTTCTTTTAAATCTAATTTCAATTTTCTAAGATTATTCAGAGTATTCTCATCCTGTGAATTTGCATAAGCGGTTTCAAGGAGTTTAATTTTTTCCTCCAATTCCAATTCCAATAATCTTTCTTTCTTTTTCTTATATGATGAGTAGGAGATAATTTTCCCGCGCATTACTACTTTTGCTGTCTCCCAGAGAACACAAGCCGAGGTTCCCGGTTGGTTCACCAACGTCTTAACAGATGCTGTGCTGGTGCAGCGACTTCTGGAGGAGAGGCCAGGCTCTTTTCGAAATAGCCCACCACTATGAGGCGACACGAGAGGCTACTAGAGCCGTAGCACAGTCAGCGCGTGCAAGTCCACACATCTGGCCTGGTGGGTTAAACAGAACAGCCGTCGTGCACGAGGACGACAGTCCAACGTCAGGTGAGGTGCCAGGGGGGGTGGTCGACCATCCTTCCAAACCAACCAAAAACATCTCGCACCTGTCCAGAGAAAAGGAGGGAGGGGGCAAGGGCGACCCGGGGAAATGTTGTTTGTCACAACTGTAGCGGTGTAGGACATCTTAAGAGAGACTGCCCTTCACCCCGCCAACCTAAAGCAAGGGCCCCCGGCGTTGACACAGACCCATCTCCAGCCTCAGGTACTGTTGTCAAGCGGGGTACGGACACGGAGGAAATGAGTGCTTTAATAACTGTCCACGGGGTGAGAATGTGGGCCTTGTTGGATTCTAGCGCCAGGAGGAATGAACTACCTCTTCATCTGTTTGACTGTCTGCCCCCCGAGCTTAAACCCGAGTAGCGGTCGTTGGTTGTTTCGGTTCTGCATTGGCCATGGCAGTGTAGCCGTCTTAGGGGAGACTGATTTGCCCGTGGGTGTGGGAAGCAGAATGGTAAATGTAAACTTTATCATGGCAGACACCTCCAATGGCACCGAAGCTATACCCGGCCATCCTTTCCTCCAACAAGCGCAGGCCCAGTTAGACTATGGTCATAGAGAGGCAGTTGTTTTCAGTGAAAAGGTGTCGCATTTCGACCCAAGCCACGCAACTGAAAGCTATATTGTCAGAGTAGCCCGGACATCGCTATCAGAGCCCGACTGCGAATATGTGGTGCCAGTGGCAGTGGGCTGCCGACTTGACATCAAGGAAGACGTGATGTTAAGTCCGACTAAAAGTTTTGTTGAGAAGCACCGGGTCTTGGTAGCTCATGTTGTTATCCGGCCACAACACTCTGCTACTGTACTTATGAGGGTTTTTAACCCAGGTAATGTGCCACTCACCTTAAGAAGAGGGAAGGTGGCGAGAATCATTCAGCCGGCCGAAGTATTAGAGGAGACAAGGGCCGAGGAGTCAAGAACCCATACCGAGTCTGGTCACGCCAGCACTCCCAGAGTACCAGTCATCTACAAACTTTGTACTCTGAGAGGTGCGCAACCATGTCTGAGCCTGACCGGGCCGGGTTAGCCCATTTGTTGCAGACCCATGGGGACGTGTTTTCTGTAGGGCCAGGTGACGTAGGCTGTACTAATTTGGTGCAACACGATATACTACTGATCCCAGGGCCCCCTGTCAAACAACCCCCACGTAGAATGTCCAACGAAAAACAGGCCAACAATTGTACCAGAGTCTGACAGCTGACCTTGCGCACCCCAGTAACAGCAGCTGGGTCATGGTAAGAAAAAAAGATGGGTCTGCCCAAATGTGCATGGACTATCGATCTTTGAACGAATGCACTATTAAAGACGCCTATCCTTTACCCCGCTCTAGACACCCTGGACACTCTAGACACCCTGTCGACGGCCAAGTACTTTAGTACCCGTGATTTAACATCTGGGTACTGGCAGGTGGAGATGACTCCGAGGGCCTGCAAAGCAGAGGCTTTTTGCACGAGGAGTGGGCTTTTTGAATGGAATGTGATGCCATTCGGCCTCTGTAATGCGCCTCCAACATTTCAGTTGCAGTGGGAGACCTGTTTGGTCTACTTGGATGATATCATTGTGCTGGGAAAGGACTGCCCTGAAATGTTGGAACGGTTGCATTAGCTGTTCAGCTGGTTGAGCCAGGCTAACCTTAAGCTGAAGCCCTCCAAATGTTGTCTTCTCATGCGGGAAGTGGCTTACTTAGGTCACTTGGGTCACAAAAGTATGCACGGTTTCATTGGAACAATGACTACCAGCGGGCACCCGCCACAGTTCCACAGGCCTCACCCCAAACATGATGCTCCTTGGAAGAGAAATAACCGAACCAATTGATTTGGTTGTCGGATTACCCCCAGATAGCGATAGTTAACACCCCTCCAGAGTATGTAGCGCAACTCAGGGAGCACTTGGAACTTGCCCACCAGCTGGCTCGGGAAGCGCTTGGGAGATCTGTCGAAAGAGCTAAACGACAGTACGACAAGAACATCTGCCAAAACCAATACAGAATCGCTGATGCGGTTTGGTATCTGGTAAGTGGGGACCAAGAGAGTGAGGAATAAAGTGCGCAAATTCTTACCCTCGTATGAGGGCCCATACTTCGGGGTGGGCGTGCTAGACGACATGGTATACCGGATCAAGAAATGTCCAAGGTCAGAAGCCAAAGTGGTGTATCACGACAAGTTGAAGCCATATTATTCACGGACACTGTTAGACAACACCTGGACACATAAGGACGCCGACACCTGGTCGCTGGTGGAGGTGTCGCCCGCCTTGCCGGACTCCAATGCCACGGCTCCTGATCACGGTCCCCTCAACCTGTGGGACACGCCATCGGGGACTGTGGGGAGCCGTCAGCAGGAGGGGCTGTCCTAAGCTCCGACCCGGAAGCATCGTCACCGGCGGGGGTGGATGGCAGCCGATCCTCAGTTCATACGGAAGAGATGGAGACCCTCCCCTCGATCATCAAGCCGAACAGCCTTATACGACCCCCACGCCACCACGCAGGGGCCAGCGGGCTAGCAGGTCGCTTGGGGACTGGGTTCGCTGGTCCACCTGAGGGATGTAGCCTGGGGAGGGGTGTAGGCGGCTCGCTGCCCCCCCCCAGAGGAAAAGAGTTCAAAAGAGTGATGTTCACACTTGTGTTAAAAAAAAAAAGCGCGTTTTAAAGTGACGACATTTAAAGTGTATTGGAATTGTTGGTTTCTTCCTTTGAAGATGCTCTACCATGTACGTATGTTAAAGAGATGTATTTTTCACTCCTATTATTGATAAGCTATGGATATTCTAGCTTATGGACCTTGTTGCGTATATCTGTGGGAAATGTATACATGCGAGAAATTGTTAAAGTATCCTGGAGCAATGTTAAGGGCCTAATCATCATCCAGAGTGGGGGTAGTGTTGCAGGCATGTGTTTGGCCAGCTATGTGGGGCGGGTTGAGCGTGACCTGTGAACCAGGAAGTGCGGAGATCTCATGTGTGTGCTTTGCTCTCGTTGCAGGCAACCGTGTTTCTTTCTCTGCCGAAATCAGGCCGCCCCTTACCACGGTTTGGGGCTGAAAATACTGACAGTTAACATGAGGACCCCTTAGCTGCCCCGAAGTTGCCTGGTACAAACCCAACATGACGTCTGCCCTGAACAGTGCCTGTATTAAACATGAAATTTGGACAACTGAATTTCACAATTGAAGTAAATGAACCAAACACCGGAAGTGACGTGGACGGCCTCTAGGTCACGTGGTTGCAACCAGGCCATTAGCAGAAGAAGGTGGGTGGATTATCAACATTATTCCATTTATTAGGTGAAATTTGTGTTGTTGTTTCAGTTCCCCCCTCCGTGAATCACTATCTTATCGTGGTGGAGGGGTTTGAGCGCCCGAGTGATCAGAGGAGCTATGTTGTTTGGGGCTATATGCCCCTGGTAGGGTCTCCCAAGGCAAACAGGTCGAAGGTGACGGGACAAACCAAGAGTGATTCAGAAGATCCATATGAATAAAACCAAGAGGAGGAACCGTACCTCGCCCGGATTTGGGATACCGGGGCCTCTCCCTGGAACCAGGCCCGGGGGAGGGGCTCGCAGTCGAGTGCCTGGTGCTCAGGCCTACACCCGTGGGGCGCGGCCGGGCCCAGCCCGAGGAATCCACATGGGATCTCCCCCTCGTAGACCCACCACCTACGAGGCAAGCATAAGGGTCCGATGCATTGTGTGTTGAGTGGCAGTCAAGGGCGGGTGCATGGGCGACCTGGTCTCCGGCAGCCAAATCTGGTTCTTGGGACATGGAATGTCACTTCTCTGGTGGGGAAAGAACCTGAACTTGTGCGAGAGGTTGAGCTATTCCGACTAGACATAGTCGGACTCGCCTCGACCCACAGTTTGGGTTCCGGAACCAAACTCCTCGAGAGGGGCTGGACCTTGTTCTACTCTGGAGTTGCTGCAGGGGAGAGGCGGCAAGCTGGTGTGGGCTTATTAATAGCCCCCCGGCTTGGTGCCTCTGTGTTGGAGTCAGCCCCAGTGAACGAGAGGGTCATTTCCCTACGGCTTCGGGCTGGGGAAAGGGTCCTGACTGTCATTTGTGCGTACGCACCAAACGGCAGTTCGGAGTACATGGGCGTACTTCAACGCCCATGTGGGCAATGACAGTGTGACCTGGAGGAGCGTGATTGGGAGGAACGGCCTCCCTGATCTGAACCCGTGTGGTGTGATG
Organism: Doryrhamphus excisus; assembly: GCF_030265055.1. Lineage (NCBI taxonomy): Eukaryota > Metazoa > Chordata > Actinopteri > Syngnathiformes > Syngnathidae > Doryrhamphus > Doryrhamphus excisus. The sequence goes on from NC_080474.1 coordinate 8,841,805, forward strand.
TTACTGGACTTCTCTGCAAACCACAGCTTGTCCATAACTAACACCATGTTCAAACATATGGATGTCCATAAGTGCACTTGGCACCCTAGGCCGCAGGTCTATGATCGACTTTGTAGTCGTATCATCAGACCTGCGTCCACATGTGCTGGACAGACCTGGTAGACCCAAACGAGTAGTGAGGGTGTGCCGGGAACGTCTGGCAGACTCTCCCGTTCGTCAAGTCTTCAACTCTCACCTCCGGCAGAGCTTCACCTGCATCCTGGGGGAGGACTGGGATATTGAGTCCGAATGGGCTATATTCCGTGCCTCCATTGGTGAGGTGGCCGACCGGAGCTGCAGCCGCAAGGCGGTCAGTGCCAGTCGTGGCGGCAGGCCCCAAACCCGATGGTGGACACCAGAGGTCAGGGCCACCGTCAAGCTGAAGAAGGAGTCCTATCGAGCATTGATGGCTTGTGGGACTCCAGAAGCAGCTGACAGGTACCGTCAGGCCAAACGGTTCGCGGCTTCGGGGGTTGTCAAGGCAAAAACTCGGGTGTGGGCGGAATTCGGTGAGGCCATGGAGCACAACTTTCGGTCGGCCTCGAAGAGGTTCTGCCAAACCGTCCGGCACCTCAGAAAAAGGAAGCAATGCCGTGATCACGTTGACATTCATGCACTCAACGACTCCGGCGCAGATGACAATTTTTTGGACGAGGTCTTTGTAAAACGCTGTGCTACACCCGTGATTAGGCTCCCTCTGAGCCCAAAAAGGTTCACTCCCTTGACGGCTGTCTCCTGGCCTGCATTTATTACTAGTCCAAACCGCTCAGCCTCCTACTATCTGGCAACCACAGGAAAACATTGAGTTTCTTTATTATCCCCCCTCGCTCTGCACCCGTTGTTCTCGGTCTTACCTGGCTCCTCAAACACAACCCTTGCATTGATTGGCCACGGTCCATGGTCCTCAATTGGAGTTCGTTCTGCCACACCCATTGTCTCCGCTCCACTGCCAGCCACTCCTCACCCTCTTTGCCTACCCAACCGGAGATTATCGATCTGTCGGGAGTACCTTCCGTTTACCACGACCTTAGAGCCGCCTTTAGCAAGGACAAAGCCCTGTCTTATGACTGTAGCATTGACCTCCTCCCGGGGGCCGCTTTACCCTCATCTCGCCTATATAACCTCTCTAAGCCCGAGATGAAAGCCCTTGAGGACTACATCTCCTCCTCTCTCTCCGCTGGCATTAACCGACCCTCCTCCTCACCTCTTGCTGCGGGGTTCTTTTTCATTGAAAAGAAAGACAAATCGCTACATTCCTGCATCGACTATCGCGCCCTCAATCACATTACCATAAAAAATAGATACCCCCTACCCCTACTGGACTCCGCCTTTACACACCTTCACACTGCTAAATTCTTCACCAAGCTTGACCTCCGCAATGCCTATCACCTCATGCGCATCCGGGACGGTGATGAATGGAAGGCGACGTTTAACACACATATTGGCCACTTTGAGTATCTGTTAATGCCCTTCGGTCTCACAAATGCCCCCGGCGTCTTCCAAAACTCAGTCAATGACATCCTTCCCGATATGCTCGGCCGCTTCCTTTTTGTATACCTCGACGATATCCTCATCTTTTCCCCTTCCCTCCAAAGACACATCCAACATGTACGCCTGGTTCTCCAACGTCTCCTGGAGAACAAATTATTTGTTAAGGCTGACAAATGCTGTTTTCATGCATCATCCACCCTGTTTCTGGGGTTTGTCATGGAAAAGGGCCACTGAAAAAAAGCTGTAAAAGCTGACCCTGCCAAGACTAAGGCCGTAACTAACTGGGCGGTCCCAATCTCTCGCAAGCACCTACAAAGGTTTCTAGGGTTCTCCAATTTTTACCGCCGTTTCATCCGCAACTTCAGTCGCAGAGCCCCTTAACAGACTCACCTCCTCCAAGATCCCATTCGTTTGGACCCCGGAAGCAGACTCCGCTTTCAAAACGCTTAAGGCTCTTTTCACTTCTGCACCCGTCCTGGTTCACTCTAACCCATCTCTCCCCTTCTTTGTCGAGGTCGATGCCTCTGACACAGGTGTGGGGGCCGTCCTCTCCCAGCAGTCCACCACCGACCAGAGACTGCACCCCTGCGCCTTCTTTTCCTGACGCCTGACTCCAGCTGAACGGAATTAGGACATTGGCAACAGGGAACTCCAGGCCATCGTCCTGGCCCTCCAGGAGTGGAGGCACTGGTTGGAGAGGGCGGAACTCCCATTTACAGTCCTCACGGATCAAAAGAACCTGGCCTATCTCCACTCCGCTCAGAGACTCAACCCCCGCCAAACCAGGTGGGCCCTGTTCTTCATCCGTTTTAACTTCATTATTACCTTCCGCCCAGGATCCCAGAACACTAAGTCGGACGCCTTATCCCGATTTACGCCGCCCCCACCAAACAGACCACTCTGGAACCTATCATCCCTAACGGGGGCCTCCAGACAATCCAACCCCCCAAGGCTTGCCTTCATCGACGCCTGTTCGTCACTCCCAGACGCCGCTCCGACGTGTTATGCTGGACCCACAGTTCCAAGCTGGCATGCCATCCCGGTATCAACCGCACCATCTTCCTCCTTTGCCAGTGTTTTTGGTGGCCCACCCTCTGAGCAGACGCCAAGAGGTTTGTGGCCACCTGTGCAGTCTGCGCCCGGAACAAGGCCTCCCACCAGGCCCCCGCTGGACTCCTCCACCCCCTGCCCATCCCATCCCGGCCCTGGTCCCACATAGATGTGGATTTTGTTACTGGTCTCCCCCCTTCAAGTGGCAAGACCACCTTCCTCACCATCGTGAACAGATTTTCAAAGATGGCCCACTTCGTCGCCCTCCCCAAGCTCCCCTCTGCCCTGGAGACCACTCAGCCCCTGGTCTGCCATGTTTTCCGCCTTCACGGCATTCCGTTGGAGGTCGTTACTGATAGAGGTCCCCAGTTCTCATACGCAGTTTTGAGGGCTTTTTGCAGGTTCCTGGGGGCAACCCCCTGCCTCACTTCCGGCTACCACCCACAGAGTAACGGTCAGATGGAACGGACCAACCAGGACCTGGAGGCTGCCATCCGGTGAGTCTGCCATCAACAGCCAACCACATGGGCCACCAATCTTCCTTGGATTGAGTATGCTCCCTGATCAGTTCCGCCACAGGCCTGTCCCCATTCCATGCTGCCTATGGCTTCCAGCCACCAGCATTCCCCTCCATGGAACCAGATTCCACAGTCCCGTCGGTGGCCGCCCACCTCCGCCGGGCCTCCGCAAAGACATCTGAGCGGAACCAACGGGTAGCCAACCGCCACCGTACACCTGCCCCCGCTACCAGGTGGGACAAGAGGTGTGGCTGTCCTCCCATGACCTGCCTCTCGCCGTGGACTCAAGAAAACTGCCCTTACCTCATCACAAGGGTCATCAGCTGGGTCTCCATCAAGCTGCGCCTTCCACAATCCCTCAAGTGCAACCCGGTATTCCACGTTTCTTGCATTAAACCTGTCACCCTCAGCCCTCTCAGCTCCCCCCCGAGGTGCCTTCCCCTCCACCCAGGCTAGTCGACGGTCACCCTGCATTCACAGTCAAGGCAGTTTTGGACGTGAGAAGAAGGGGCAGGGGCTGGTCGACTGGGAGGGTTACAGCCCAGAGGAGCGCTCGTGGGTCACGAGGTCCCTTATTCTCGACCCACGCCTCCTCACCGACTTTTAACGCCGGTTTCCTGAGAAGCCAGGTAAGCGGCCAGGAGGCGCTCGTTAAGGGGGTGGGGGGTACTGTGACAATCACCTGTTGCCTCTTGTGGTGCTCTCTCTCTCTCTCTCTCTCTCTCTCTCTCCAGTCTATCGCCCGCCTGGAGCCGAGACAGCTGGACGCACCTGTTCACCATCAGACCGCTCCGCTACTTAGGCTGATTGGGGGCAGCTGGGAGTTGCTTTTTCTTTGGCACTCTACCCGACGTTCCTGCACGTCACGACCTTGTTGCCAGCTCTCTCGCTCCAGCTGTCCCTGCCCCCCTTGCCAGTGGACTCTAGCCTGTTTCCTCATCATCCTGATGTGCCTCTTCCACCAGCGCCCTTAGTTTGTTCCTCTTTTCTTTATTAAAGAACGTTCAACTCCTCCAACCTGCATCTGCATTCTGTGGTCCGTGACCAAGAACACGTAACACAAACAATGCACAACGATGAGTGAATTCAAGAAACAATACAAGCAGTTGATGTTTGCTGAATACAAGGATGAGAGTCTTGAACCAGTCATGATGTGCTATATATATCACTATATTGACAGTTACTATGGTACCCATTATGTCATTGTATGGTCATATCACCTCGTACTTCAGTACGGGACAAAAAATTACAAAATGTAAAAAAAAAACAAAAAAACCTAAAACGGTATATAATGAAAGCAGGAAGTGAACAAATGTAACGGTGACTGATTGTAAAAGTACCAGATGGAGGGGTAGGATTTAATAAGCTTTGCTTCTTCCTAGTCCTTTTGGACATGTGGAACTGTGAACTGAGTGAATCACTATGTGATTCACTCAATTGTAATCTGATGCATGTTTAAATGAAATAAAACCATGACCATTACCATATTTACCATACCATTACCATATTTTTTTTATTTTTGTTTCCTTTTAAATGTGAACTGATGAACAGAGCAATTAATTGGGAGGGAGCCTTACACTGAAATGAAATAAGTGCAATTGCAGACCAAAAGACCAGAAGGTTCAGGCCCTCTATTTCTTTCCTCTCTCTTTTACAAAAAATGACATTTTCAATGAATGAAGCAATTTAATCGCCTGCTTTACTTTGAAAATGCCTGTAAATGAGAGAGAAATGAGAGAATTAATATATACCAGCCCTTAGTCAATCTGTTGCTCTCTCCCCCTTGTCCTTTCTCCCTCTAATACAAAATATGGGATATTATCAATGCATGAAACAATCTCATCTTTTTCACATCACTCCTTTTTCTCCCATGAAAACTCGTTAAATGAACATTTCTGAAATTTAGTAGGAGATTATTTATTTTTTCCTCAGGTCAGTCGCTCTCTGCTTTTCTCGGTACATCATTGATCAGTCCATTTGTCAGAGGTCAGACTCGTTACCATTTGCATTCTAAAAATGGGAATTACATTCCGTCTGCCCAGCGCGACCTATTACCTCATGTAAATTCATAGTAAACTTCTATGAATGAAAATTTAATGGAAAACCAACATCCGCCGCCAGCCGTGGACTAGTAACGTTAGCGTGAACACAGAGGTGGAGAACCGGGACAGCCAGGAAGGTCCACAGCATGGCGGGGAGAGACAGGACCTAGGGATGTTGGATTGTCGTGGAACAAGACAGCGGGAACAGTAGGGAGGGCACAGCAGCAGAAAGGTAGTACAGTATAGTATAGTATAGTATATAGTGTAGTATAGTATAGTATAGTATAGTATAGTATAGTATAGTATAGTATAGTATAGTATAGTATAGTATAGTATAGTATAGTATAGTTTTGTTTTGTTACTTGTGGTATTGACTTTAATAATGGGGTTGCACAGGCGAGCGGTTAGCATGTTGGCCACACAGTCAGGAGATCCAGAGAACTTGGGTTCAAATCTCTGCTTGGGCTTTTCTGGGTGGAGCTTGTATGTTCTCCCCGTGCGCGGGTGGGTGGGTTTCCTCCCCCATTACAAAACCAAGCATGCTAGGTTAATTGGCGACTCCAAATTGTCCATAGGTATGAATGTGAGTGTGAATGGTTGTTTGTCTATATGTGCCCTGTGATTGGCTGGCCACCAGTCCAGGGTGTACCCTGCTTCTCCCTGAAGACAGCTGGGATAGGCTCCAGCTCCAGAGACCCTAGTGAGGATAAGCGGCATAGAATAAGGAAAAAGGTGAAATAAAAGGTGAGGATTCCTGACGCCCAAGTAGCCCAGGTACTTATATGGGTTCCATAGCTGCCCAGGGTTCAGGCTCCTCAGCTGCTGGAGGTCCAGTCACCTCCTGCGCCACCAGATTGAGATCCAATCGGTTTCTGCTCCTGCTGGACGCTCGTCAGAAGGTCAATCACCTTCTGCTGGAAGGCCGAGGTCCAGACGCCTCCAGCTCCTTCTTGATGCCAGGTGGAGGCCCAGTTGCCTCCTGTTCGGGCTCCAAGGCAAGCCAAGGTCCAGTCACCTCCTGTTCAAGCTCCATGGCAGAGCACTGTACAGTCTTCTCCAGTTCCCATTCCAAAGTAGACAAAGTACTACTGCTGTTACCGCTCCAAAGCAGACTAAGGTTCCACCTTCCTCGAGTCCCAGATCCATGATTTTCCCCACTTACACATTTGAATTGTTTTACCCCCTGGAGTGCCTTCCAATACCTGCTGTGGTACTACAGACAAACAAACAATTTCTTATTAACATTTTAACTGCCTTGGCATAAGTATGAGTGATGTTCTACCCAAACTGTAAATGTAGCATTGGTAAACAACAAATATTGTACACCGCAATGCTGTTTGATGTTAATCTATGCCAGTTTCTCAAATAACAATGCATTTTTTTCATTTCCTCATTCTAAATTAACACCAAGACTGAATTAACACAAATCATCCTCAAATCCTGAAAATGGTCTTATTTGAGTAGTGAAAAATGAGCAACCATGCCACATTGAGAGAAAAGGGGACAAGGGGGAAATACAACCAGCAAAGAGTAGTTAAGATGGAAAAACAAAATATGCTTTGATGGTTCAGAAATAGAGAAGAAACCCAGAGCTGCTTAACCAACGAGGCAAAGAAAAGCCAAGCTCATAGGAGACTGACTACTACACTACTACTGACTGTGTCTGAATGAAATGAAGGGTTTTCAGAGCATGAGATGCGGTGAAAAGCCCCCTTTTGTTATGTTAAACATATCATTTTCTTGGCCTGCTTTATTCATCTTAACATTATCATTGTGAAGAATAGCTGAGATTGACACAGACGCTTTCTTTGGATTAATCCCTGAGCAGTTCAAAGAATCTGAGTGAATGCAATGTGTTGGTACCCTTAAGCTGCTAATAATAATATAAGTGATATGGTACAGTGTATGGATTTCTGCCTATCGACCTACTGTAAGTCTGCAAACTCATGAGCTGTGTACGTTAAGTCAGCAGCTACAAAAGACCATTCATTGCTCGCATCCTGTATGCAAATGACCCATTGCGTTTGTAGTATAACACATTTGCTCAAGTCTAATACGCTGAAAAGTCAGTCATGCACTTCTGGATGCACTTCTGTTTGCATTTGTCAAAACATGAAAGATATCCCACACAAAGTACATACAGGCACAATGATACTGATGCCTTGAATGTGTTGATTATTATGATGAACATAATGAAACACAACACAAAAATATGTACATCCAAACTATCAGGCCATCATGCTCTGTTCAAATGATGAGGTTTGCTGGCCTCATCAGACTGTGACCTCCAACCGACACTGTGTGGGGTGTTTGTTGCCAGATTTCTACATTCAGGATGAATTGAGCGGATGTCACAGTCGAAGCTATCTTGGTGTTTGCCTGTTTGAGTGTAAGCTGCTGTATTCATTAGATAAATGCCCACAGTAAACACTTAACAAAACACTTAACAGTTCTCCACTTGGGCTGGAAGCCACCTAAAGGACAGTTCCAGCACCTTTTAGACAGAAAAGAGAAAGCAAGGCCCATAAAGACTGACATAAAGCTGTAATGTGGAAAAACATGGCAGCCCCCCGACCTCAATACGACACTGGAACAGGTATCTCTGATATCCAATATCAGGGATGATGGACACCACCAATGATCTTCTGGCTGGATCGAAACACTGCAAACCTTGTAGAAAGTCTTCCTACAAGAATGAAAGTTGCAAAGATTCAACATCAATCATCATGATCATTCATTCATGGTGAGCCCCCCAGAGCCAGCCCTAAACAAAACACCAACTGAAACCAAACCAACATCAAAATGTTCAGCTCATTTTCAACATTTCAAATTTCACCGTATTTGGTCTGCAAAAATTGAATGGTGGGCTGCTCGACGAGACGCAAGTTCAATGTTCCCCCGTGCATGCGTGGGTTTTCTCCAGGTACTCCGGTTTCCTCCCCCATTCCAAAAACATGCTAGGTTAATTGGCCACTCCAAATTGTCCATAGGTATGAATGTGGGTGGGAATGGTTGTTTGTCTATATGTGCCCTGGGATTGGCTGGCCACCAGTCCAGGGTGTACCCCGCCTCTTGCCCCAAGACAGCTGGGATAGGCTCCAGCAACTCCCGCGACCCTCATGAGGATAAGCGGTAAAAATGAATGAATGAATGAATGATTGTGTGATGTTTCCCTTGTTAGCTTTTGTCGCTATTTAACAATGGTGGTTGAAGAGGAGGGATTATGCAGTTTAATACAATCTCAGTCACTTTTATGGCAAATGTTTATCCAAGCCAGTATGAGTGTTTGAAGAGGGAGGGGGATATTTGCACCTGGTGACTTTATTGTTGGCCTTTTTATAAAATAAGAAATACACTTTTAGTAGAACTATCAAAGTGGCCTACATTTTCATATTCAGTCATGATTGGGAGTTGAGGTGATTCACTTTTCTTCTGATACTTTCTGTATCAAGATATTCAACTTCATATCTCTTCGACAAAAGCTCAGTATGCTGGGATAAAAAGCCACAGATTTATTTATTAGGAACAATATTTTCATAGTCCTCTCATATAAAATTCCATTTCTTTGTTCACTTTGATGAAATAGAAGCCAGGTTGAGATATTACTGTATGCCGTGGAAAAATGAATTATAGATGATTGGCCTGAGACTATAGTGGCCCAGAATCCACTCAGAATCACATCCCTCTCCACACTGGCTTTTGTCAAGTAACGCCTCTGTCCTGTTTTCTTCTTGTTTGCTTTCTGTATGCTTTTGTGTGTGTAGAATAAGGGTTTGGTGTACATTTGAGCCTGTAATGGAGGGTATGATATTGGACGAATACATCATAGCACTCAGATTGAATTCTCAGTAAGCCGAGGTTTGAACGGGTCACAGGGCACCACGAGGCTAAAAGAAAGGAGAGGAGAAAAAGAAGGAGAAATTGTATTGAATATAGAGAAAAAGACAACAGAAAGACTATTTTGTTTGGCATTCAAGTAAGAACGCTGGCTGTGTTTCGGCGAAGGCACCAACATAAACACACGCACACTCACTGACCTTTTCAAAGCTTTCCACATTTTCTCCACCGCCTTTCCCTTCATTAGCCCAGGGTCATTTTATTTCAATGGAAGGTACACATGCGGAGATGGATAAAAAGGAGGGAAAAAAACCATTGCATAAATATATATAGTCCAGAGTATAAACGATCATAATTACAAAGAAAATGTTCTTTATTTGTTGTTATTCTTGGCTCACAATGTGGCCTTTAGGCATCCACTTTACTGACATGGACTGCATTTTAAAGACATCAGGATGAACAATCAATACTGTTTCCATGGAGTTGTATAGGAAATGAACAATAGCAGATACTATATACGCACTTCACCTTTAAGGATAAGTATTTGATGTGTACAGTATGTTAGGCATGGGAGAATCTCCTTATTATTACTGGATACTGTATAAACGAGTTCAACGTTGCTCGATATTGGCTTTCTTACCAATAGCCAATGTCTCCATATTGTCCACAACCGTTATTGGCAGGATCTCTTCTCCCAAACAAATGTTGCATAATGAACACTGTAATCAGAATCAGAAAAATCTGAATTGTATTGCATACAACGAAATTTGAGTGCAACTCCATGGTGCATTTTGTAGAAAGTAAAAATAGCAGCAAAACAGTAACCTTAACAGAAAAACAAGAACACAGCTGAATAAGTCTGGGACTTACGATGCGATTCAGACATAAAAGCCAGCGAGCAGGTACAGGGAATGAGCAAACACGAAGCCGAGCTGAGCGGAGGGCTTCAGAAGCATGAGGGACAATCTGGCGAAGAATGCCTCCTGCTGCCATGCAAAGAAGGCAGGTGAGTGATTCGCCACAGGTGTGTTCAGGAAACTCCCTTCTGCAAGGCAGTGGTGCATTGGCAATGACATGGCAAACAGGGGGCAGCGGAGAGACAACACAGGCCATAACAATTTGGTCCCAAATGCTGATACTATGTAGGAATGCATAATGGTAAGATATGATGACCTTATTGACTGCTAATGTGCACAACCTCAACTTAGTTCCCCGCCTGTTCCCATAAACATTAAACAGTGATGTATCGTCTTTTTTTGGAAAAAGAAATTGTCTTGTGCTGGTGGATGGTGGGTCTATATTAATCAGTTTGATGTTGTTTTTTAGGTTTACTTCATACAATACATAATAATAGAACATCAATATAATGTACTAGTTCTTGTCTGTTTGTGTTTGGTTATTTTTCCGCTTTTTGTTTTGAACCTGTTCTCATTTTGTTTGTACTGTTATGTATTACTGAGATGAAAAAAATGAAAAAAAAAAACGTTTCATTTCCTTGCTGTGTCTCTGCTTGCAGAGCCCTACTGGTTTGCTAATGATTATGATTTCTTTTGTCTTTTTCATACTGGGATCGTTTTCACCACAACTTTTACATTTTGCAATTTCCCCTTTCCCGTCACTATTTTTCCATATGCGGCAGGGGAAATAATTATTTTATCCCCTGCTGATTTTGCAAGTTACAAAACATGAACAGTCCACTAATTTGATGGTGGGTTTATTTCAACAGAGAGACACACTGTATAAAAATATATATATTTCTCATTATATAATCATCATTATACTAATAATCAATTGTAAATCAAAAATGTTATGTAATAACATGCTTGTTGCACCACATTACATAATAATGAAATAATAGATTTTCGCCTCATTATACAATAATGCCACATTTTGTAATAATTGCCATTTTGAAGCAAAATTCTTGAATGCATTTTGTAATGAACTTTTTGTAACTTTGTAATATTTTGTACTTTGTAATATAACTTTGTAACTTATTACGTATTGGAAAATTAGTTCAAGAAATTTTCAACAAAATGATTACAAAATGCAGTGATTACATAATGATGTGAAAATTACTTTGTTACATAATGCACCATGAATGCATAATGAGACAATCGCAACCACAAAGTAAGCTGAGCTTTTACTAAGTTTAAAATCTAAATTGATATATAGATGAAATAATGAAATATAGATTAGCATCAGACCATATGATGCTGCATATCATGAGAAATGATTGAAACAACATTGTGTGTGTGTGTGTGTGTGTGATGGGTGCACTGCATGTTGGCCAGTTGGAGCCCAGTCTTAGCATAACATACAAAGAGAGTGACATTTCACCCAGAAAGGAGCTTTTAAGTCAATAAAATATGAACAAGTTATGCATCCTTGGAAAATAATGAAAATATATTTTATAATAAAATTATTAAATAATTATATAATATAAAAATATTCCCCGGTCTTGTATAACGTCTGTGAATGCAACCCAGTCACATGACTGAAGACGGAACGTCTTCCGCTTGCGCTGCGTCTCAGCCAATCAGGTTCGCCAGGGCCGCAATCAAATACACCGGTGCGCTCTCCTCACACATACTGGTGAGGAGACAGGCTACAGGACGCTGCTAACACGAAGCCGCGTACCGTCGCTGCAGACATCTGGGTTCTAGCGGGGACTGAATTACGAAGGGAATTGGCCAGGTGTGGCCGGTTGGGGACAACCCCCATGCTACGAGGCGAGCTAGACCCAAAGGGAACCGAACCACTTCAACATCCTCCTGCGGTCTGGTAGGGGTGTTGGCAGCCAGTTCTCTCCCACCTATGCACTGGTCACTTTCTGTTCACATATGAACTCTGTTGCGCGCGATCCTGGACAATTTCCACATATACCATGGACTCTGGGTTCCTATAAAATGGACATTCGCTCCACACATTGTTGTGGCCACTGACCCTTTCTTGTGAATACTGTGATTTTGTGCTTTGTGTGAGCTTAAGGGCATTTACACCCTGGACTGTGCTGAACCACTGTTGAATTGTGATTTCTTTATTTGTAAGAACCAAATGAACTAGATTGAAAGACTGAAGTGCACTTCATCAAACAGCTATTGGAATTCCCGAACCCTCTATACCATTTTACTGCTGTTTGTATATATTGTAAATAATTTGTCACTGTTTGCACTTAAACCAAATAATAACGCACCAAGCCACTTAAAAGTACATTTTGTGTCTTCTGTGATATTACTGCACCTCAACCTCCCTAGAGCCGAGCATAGATCTTCTGAGCTAGTCCATACTTCTATTTAATTAATCTTTACCTTTTCTTGCATTTCTCATATGTGCTACATAGGAAAAAAGTGGCGAGCTAGCCAGGAGGTTTTGGTACAGTAAATATTGTTGCATTCAGTCTCACCAACCAAACGAACAATATGGACATCTTTGAGTCGTTGGGAATTAAAATACCAAATGCAGTTTTAGTGGGTGGTGATCCAGAAATAGCTGTTGAGGAAGTTGAAGATTTTTTGCATCAGTATGGTGATTTAGGTGAAAGTGTCACATTAAGCTTACCCGGGAGCGAATATCATAAAATGATTGCAGTTGAATTTAAATCCGGTTCTGCGTTCGAGTTATTAGGTCCCATGTTGCCATACACATTTAAACCTGGTGATAATAAGTATTTAATTCAAAACTTGTCTAAAGTTTATGCCCAGAGTGTTGGGTCCAATAAAACCAAAACTTATTTAGAAGACTTAAAACAAGTGGCTAAATTATCTGGACAAGATCTTGCAGAAGTTTTGAAGGAACTTATGGTCCAAATTAGTAGTGCTGTAACAGAATTACACCCCACAAAAACTGAAGGCTTCGCCGAGGAACAAGAAAACCCACCTGAACACAAAATGGCCGCTGCTGCCATCTCAGCTGAATACAAAATGGCTGACCATCCACCATCCCACAATATGGCTTCTGCTTCAACTCCATTTACCACCACTCAACCTCCACCCAATATACGTCTATCTGCTGCAGATGTAAACCCACCTGAAGCACATCGATATGTGGTTGAACATGTTTGGAAAAGTGACGACAATTTTCGATTATCTCACCGATTAAGGATGTTTTCTGGGAGAGTTCCTCGTCCACCACACGAAGTGGATTTTGAAACATGGCGTTCTGCAGTGGACCTCATTCTCAAAGACCCAGCTATTTTCGAACTTCAGCGGTCAAGACAGATCTTGGACAGTCTGCTGCCTCCTGCTGCAGATGTGGTGAAACACCTGAGCACAGACCTGCCAGCTGAAGTTTTTATCCAGCATCTGGAATCAGCTTTTGGAACAGTTCAAGATGGGGAGGAACTGTTCATGAAATTCATGGACACTCTACAAGACGCGGGTGAGAAGCCGTCCACTTACTTACAGCGACTTCAAGTGGCCCTCACATTGGCTGTAAAGCGTGGCGGAGCCAAACCCAGTGAAATGAACAGACACCTGCTAAGCCAGTTTTGTCGAGGTTGCTGGGATAATACCCTCATTACAGAGCTCCAGCTAAAACAATGCAAAGTCAACCCACCTTCTTTTGCAGAACTGCTGCTTTTATTAAGAACTGAAGAAGATCGTGAGGCCAGTAAAACTCAGCGGATGAAACACCATCTCGGAACATCCAAGCAGAGAGTTTCGGCTCAAGCACAGTTTGCAGCCGAAGAGGAAAAGGGGGTTAGCACTGCATTAGCTGCTCTCACGAAGCAGATGGCTGCAATGCAGCAGCAATTGGATGCTCTTACTGCCTCCCAGCTTCATCAGTCCAGTGCTCAAAGAGTCCCACCTGTTCATAAGCCTTTCCAGAAATCCCGAACATCCCCAACTTCCAGCCCAAAGCCTGGATTTTGCTATCGCTGCGGGGAAGATGGCCATATTCGACCCCAGTGCCACAATGCTCCCAACCAGACATTGGTAAACACGAAGCGCAAACAGTTCAACGAACGGAAAGAAAAGTGGCAGAGACGTTACCCTTCCTCTCAACCCCCTTTAAACTAAGCTCAGTTCCTGTTGGGGGACACACAGGAACTGCGCAGGACCCACACTGTCCCGCAGAGAAGAGGAAGAGGAGAAACGTTCATTGTGCAGACCTACAGACCAGTCCAGGGCCAACAACAAAGCTGCCTTGTGGGCTGATTGGATCGAAGTGCACAGCGGAAGTAGACATTGAAGGGCATACCCACCAGTGCTTGCTTGATACCGGGTCGCAGGTAACCACAATTCCTGTGTCCTTTTATAATGCTTACCTTCATGAACAACAAATCCAGCCAATTAATGATTTACTGCATGTTGAAGGTGCCGCTGGTCAAGACGTCCCTTACCTGGGCTATGTGAAGATTTCTGTCAAGTTCCCCAAAGAATTCATTGGCTATGACATGAACATTGAAACGCTCGCTCTCGTGGTCCCAGATCCTCATCAAAATGTTCCAGCAACTGTCCTCATTGGGATGAACACCTTAGAGCCACTCTATGAACAGTACATTGGCGAACACTCCAGTTTCCAGCCAAGTGCACATGGCTATCGAGCCGTTCTGAAGACACTGCAGTTGTCACATCAGCAGAAAGACCATGGCAACATTGGAGTTGTAAGACTTCTTAGCAAGACACCCGTGCGTGTTCCGGCCGGCCGCACAGTTGTAATCGAGGGCTCTGCTAAAGGTTCCACTCCACCCCACTGCCAAAGTGTCCTTTTACAACACCCTGTTTCCACTCTCCCTGGTGGTCTCTGTGTCAGCAGCTGTTTAATAACACTTCCAGCTCGTCCTCCATATAGAGTGCCCGTCGTCATCACTAATGACTCAGAGCAAGACACTTTTATTCCACCTTTCAGTGTTATTGCAGAGCTGGAGTCCTACCATGCCATTCTGTCAGAACATCATGTGACTCAGCCATCCGTTCCGAAACCGTCATCCACCCTGAATCTCAACTTTGGCGATTCTCCACTTACGTCTGAGTGGAAGAAGCGGGTCACAGACAAGCTCAATGGTATTTCGGAGGTTTTCTCACAACATGACCTCGATTTTGGCTGCACCTCTGCTGTCAAGCACACCATACCACTCCATGACCATACGCCATTCAAGCAAAGAGCCCGGCCAATCCACCCACAGGATTACGAAGCTGTACGCCGCCATCTACGTGAGCTTCTGGAGGCCGGGGTAATCCAGGAATCGTCATCTCCCTTTGCTTCTCCTGTTGTGGTTGTTCGTAAAAAGAACGGAGACATCAGATTGTGCATAGACTATCGGAAGCTAAATCTTCAAACAATAAAAGATGCATACCCACTGCCAAATCTCGAAGAATCATTTTCAGCTCTTTCCGGTTCCAGATGGTTCTCAGTTCTCGACTTGAAGTCCGGTTATTATCAGATTGAAATGGCTGATGCAGACAAACCGAAGACTGCCTTTGTAACTCCCCTGGGCTTTTGGGAGTTTAGCCGGATGCCCCAAGGTGTAACAAACGCGCCGAGCACGTTCCAACGCCTAATGGAACGCTGCATGGGTGATCTTCATCTTCGAGAAGTGTTGGTTTTCTTGGATGATTTGATCATATTCTCTGACACCTTGGAGGAACACGAGCGCCGACTTCTGAGAGTGCTGCACCGGTTAAAAGAATATGGGCTGAAGCTATCCCCTGAAAAATGTCGATTCTTCCAGAAATCTGTACGCTACCTGGGCCACATTGTATCTGAGAGCGGTGTTCAAACAGACCCAGAGAAAGTCGAGACCCTAAAAACCTGGCCAATTCCCACTACACTGAAACAGCTTCGCTCATTCCTGGGTTTCGCGGGATATTACCGCAGATTCATCAAGAACTACTCTGTCATAGCCAAACCACTCAACGACCTCACCAGAGGATATGCACCTGTACGTAAAGCCAAAGCGCCACGAACCGGTAAACCGCCAGTCTACAGTCCGAATCAACCATTCGGAGAGAGATGGTCCATTCACTGCCAGACTGCTTTTGAAACGCTGATCGAGAAACTAACCACTGCTCCAGTGCTCGGGTTCGCCGACCCCTCACATTCATACATCCTTCACACTGATGCGAGCGTGACGGGACTCGGAGCTGCCCTGTACCAGGAACAAGAAGGCCAATTGCGGGTCATTGCCTACGCGAGCCGTGGACTTTCTCAAAGTGAGAGTCACTACCCAGCCCACAAGCTTGAGTTTCTCGCCCTCAAATGGAGCGTCACGGAGAAATTCCACGATTACTTGTATGGAGGGGAGTTCACAGTGGTTACCGACAGCAACCCGCTGACCTACATCCTTACCTCAGCAAAGTTGGATGCAGCTGGGCATCGCTGGTTGGCTGCCTTGTCCACGTATTCATTCAAGCTCCTATACCGGGCTGGCCGACAAAACATCAACGCCGATGCGCTGTCTCGTCGACCACATCTCTGCACCAGCAATGATTTCCCGAAAGATCAGGAACTTGTCCAGCAGTTCGGTTCTCGCCACACCGCCGAATCTGACACAGTTCCAGAGGAAGTCATTAGAGCCATCTGCCAAAATCATCTGGTAAAAACCACCCATCCAGATGACAGCGGTCAGGTGGGCTTCACTCTTGCTGAGTCCCTGTCAATGACACCTGAAACACTTCCTGAACCCTACAGCTCGGAAGGCCACCACCAACTGCCCATCATTCCTCCTCTCGATGTAAAGGAAAAGCAGCACGCTGACCCCTGCATACGAGAATTAATCTATCAGCTTGAGACTGGAGAAAAGGTTCCGCCGACCGCAAGAGCAGAGCTTTCGGAATTACCGCTGCTGCTCCGGGAGTGGTCAAAGCTGGAGGTCCGGGATGGAATCTTGTACCGGAGGAGGCGAGACAACGGAAATCTCTCGTATCAGTTAATTCTTCCGGAAGAACTGCGTCCACTCGTACTAAAGCATCTTCATGGCGACATGGGCCACATGGGGATTGAACGCACCCTCGATCTCGTTCGTACAAGATTTTTCTGGCCAAAGATGGCAGTCGACGTGGAGCAGAAAATCAAAACCTGTGGCCGCTGTGTTCGACGAAAGGCATTGCCTGAGAGAGCTGCACCGCTCGTCAGTATCGGAACATCTCGTCCATTAGAGCTTGTCTGCATGGATTTCCTAAGTCTAGAACCTGACTCCAGCAACACACGGGATATTCTGGTCCTAACAGATCATTTCACAAAATTCGCCGTCGCCGTTCCAACACCGAACCAAAAGGCCAAAACGGTTGCCAAAGCGCTCTGGGAAAACTTCATTATTTTCTATGGAATTCCTGAAAGGATTCATACTGATCAAGGTCAGGATTTCGAGTCCAAGCTGATAAAGGAACTATGTGACGTTGCTGGAATACAGAAAAGCAGAACGACACCGTACCATCCGAGGGGGAATCCGGTAGAGAGGTTTAACCGGACGCTGCTGGCGATGCTGGGAACCTTGGAGCAAAAACAGAAAAGCAAATGGAAGGAACATGTCAAGCCGCTAGTTCATGCATATAATTGCACTAAAAATGAGGTCACGGGGTTCAGCCCCTATGAGCTAATGTTTGGTCGGACACCACGGTTACCTGTAGACCTCGCTTTTAATCTCCCTGTGCGTGAAACTCAGAACACAAACCATTCAAACTATGTCAAAGCGCTGAAATCAAGGTTGGGAGAGAGTTTTCGGATTGCTTCTAAAAATGCTGAGAAAACTGCTGACCGGAACAAGGCCCGGTTCGATCGCCGCATTATCCCTTCTGCACTCGAACCTGGGGACAGGGTACTTGTGAGGAATGTCCGTCTTCGGGGAAAACACAAATTATCCGACAGATGGGAACAAGAAGTCCACGTTGTTGTCAATCGAGCTGGTAATCTCCCAGTTTATAAAATCAAACCCGAGAGCGGTAACGGACCAACAAGGACACTCCATCGGGACCTTCTACTCCCCTGCGGGTTCCTGAATGACAATGATTCCCAGTCTGCTGACAACTCACCTGTCCGAAGGCCCAGAACTCGGCAGCAGAGCCACAATCTCGATAATTCCACCGAACCTGCTGAAGAAGACAATGAGGATATGGGTTCTTACATTCAGTGCCCACCTCCTGTGCGTTTTACTGTGGAGGGAGAATATCAACTTCCTATTCCCGTTCAATCCGCAGAGAAGGAAACTGAATGTACATCCTTGCCTGATTGTCCAGATGAACCTGGGAACCAAACAGAACAGACACCTTCTCCATCCAACAGTTCACTTCCAGTGAGTGAGTCGGGCGGTGAAGACTCTGAATCCCATGAAGACGTACCTGAACCTACTGCAAATGTTGAACCTGCTGACGTTGAACCTGCTGAAACTGAAAATCTTAATGACTTACCTGATCTATCTACTAACCTACCAATAACTGAATCTGAAATATTTACCGAAGATCCTTCTGAAACCGCATCCAATACTGTTGAACCCTCGAATGGCTTAGACGTTGCTGACCCTGTTAGACGTTCACAACGCCAGAGAGTACCACCAAAAAGGCTCACTTATCCCACTCGTGGTAATCCCGTAATTGCTATGGTCCAAACTATGTTACAAAGTTTATCTGACAGTTTGTTACCCAGTCATTATTAACCGTTGTCCGTAAATTTATCATGCATCGGGACGTGCACGAATTAAGGCGGGGAGGATGTAACCCACATAGAAGTTATGCATCCTTGGAAAATAATGAAAATATATTTTATAATAAAATTATTAAATAATTATATAATATAAAAATATTCCCCGGTCTTGTATAACGTCTGTGAATGCAACCCAGTCACATGACTGAAGACGGAACGTCTTCCGCTTGCGCTGCGTCTCAGCCAATCAGGTTCGCCAGGGCCGCAATCAAATACACCGGTGCGCTCTCCTCACACATACTGGTGAGGAGACAGGCTACAGGACGCTGCTAACACGAAGCCGCGTACCGTCGCTGCAGACATCTGGGTTCTAGCGGGGACTGAATTACGAAGGGAATTGGCCAGGTGTGGCCGGTTGGGGACAACCCCCATGCTACGAGGCGAGCTAGACCCAAAGGGAACCGAACCACTTCAACATCCTCCTGCGGTCTGGTAGGGGTGTTGGCAGCCAGTTCTCTCCCACCTATGCACTGGTCACTTTCTGTTCACATATGAACTCTGTTGCGCGCGATCCTGGACAATTTCCACATATACCATGGACTCTGGGTTCCTATAAAATGGACATTCGCTCCACACATTGTTGTGGCCACTGACCCTTTCTTGTGAATACTGTGATTTTGTGCTTTGTGTGAGCTTAAGGGCATTTACACCCTGGACTGTGCTGAACCACTGTTGAATTGTGATTTCTTTATTTGTAAGAACCAAATGAACTAGATTGAAAGACTGAAGTGCACTTCATCAAACAGCTATTGGAATTCCCGAACCCTCTATACCATTTTACTGCCGTTTGTATATATTGTAAATAATTTGTCACTGTTTGCACTTAAACCAAATAATAACGCACCAAGCCACTTAAAAGTACATTTTGTGTCTTCTGTGATATTACTGCACCTCAACCTCCCTAGAGCCGAGCATAGATCTTCTGAGCTAGTCCATACTTCTATTTAATTAATCTTTACCTTTTCTTGCATTTCTCATATGTGCTACACTATCACGCCCTGTGTGGGTTCCCACGTGACAGTTAGTCCGTGTTCCCTATCTGAGCTTCCCTGTCTTAGTTTCCATTTTTGATACCCTTATTTTGTGTGGAACTTCGTACCACACCACCGTGGTGAAGTTAGTTTCATGTTGGACATTGGATATTCGCCTCCGTAGAAACGGCGGTCGTTCTCCTCACTGTGCCGGGCTGCTCTCTCCTGCTGCGGGGAGCTCACACATGTGTCCCACCCTCTATGTTGCTTGTTCGGACTAGGGACCGTCAATAAATTTCCATTCATTTCTATTCCATTGAAGAGAGTTTGCTAAAAAAAAAAAAAAAAATCACACCAGAAATTGATCCATAACCATGTCAAATAATTAGTCATACCCTAAAAACATTTGGTACGCCCATTTTTAGAAGTTTTATATTTTATTGGACTTCATATTGTCACGCTGCGCAGTGACATGTGCTGTTACCTTGTGTGTCGGTTTGGGGGTACGCCCGGTTCATGTTGTTATTTGGACTCTTACTGCTCTCTGTGTGTATCTGCAGATGTGGACCTCCTTTGAGTTGGGCGGAGCTACCTGATGGGCGCAGCTGCTGCCAATCAACCTCATTTCCGGTTCCCTTCTTAAGGCACTGAGCTGCGGCAGGAGGGTGCTGGATTATTCCTTTGTGGACGTGACAGACTAGCTCCGGCCCTGCTCCTGTGCCCCTCCAGCGTTACTCACGCCTCGGCCACCCACCCTCCTACCCGTCCGGTAGCTCGCTGGCCTCTAAGACTGCTCTCTGTTCTTCCTTGTATTTTGTGTTGTGCCTGCGTGCACCCTTCCACGGAGCCCCCTCTTTTGTGCTTTGTCGCCTTTTGTTTATTGCGTCTCGCTCACCTGAACAATTAAAGCAGCTTAACCTTACCTGAGCTTGCTGCGTCCTGCGTCTTGGGATCCACCCTCTCCACCACACGGTCAGATCGTGACACATATGACTTTTTAACATGAAAAAAATGAAAGATTTTGTATTATAGCATGCAGGCCATGCGACCTTGGCACTTCAAATCACTTTATATTAATATTACGATGCATACCTTATACTGTTGGTGAGCTACAACCGTACCATTTGCACAGTTATAACATATTAATTATTTGAGTGGTGTTCTCGCTGCCTTCAGGGAAAAGACACTGGTCTATTTGCTCCAGGGCCACCAGACTGGTCGACAGCCTGTATCCTCAAAACAACTGTAACTGCTAAAGGGACACCATTTGTGGGATTGTTTTCATTGTCCCCATCTCATGTCCTGCGCTGCCCTGTCCAGCTGCTGAACTTTGGGTTACTGTGTTATTACTTTCTGCACAAACTATTGCTGGAGTATTAAAAAGCAGTATTTATCAACTCCATCTGTACAGTTTGGCTATTATACGTGTCCTATGCTGCATAAAAAGTCATTGACAAATGTACTGATTTAATTATTGGAGGTTAAGGGTCATATGACCTGGAGCTATTGAAACAGTTCATATAAAAATATCACATAAAATATTGGGAAAGTTAAGTAGAAAAGCAAAAAGATGAGTATGGTACTAGCAGAAGAGTCCGACTGATACAAGGTGGTTTGCAGGTCAAAGGTCACATGACCTGGAAGCTATTGATAATAGTTCATATAAAAAAATCATATAAAATCTTAGGAAAGTTGAGTAGCAAAGCAAAAAGGTGTGTATGGTACTCACAGACAAGTCCTACTGATACAAAGTGGTTTGCAGGTCAGAGGTCATATGATCTGAAAGCTATTGATAATGATTTGTGTAAAACATTTATATAAAATCCTCGCAAAGTTAAGTAGAAAAGCAAAAAGGCGTGGACGGTACTACCAGACAATTCCTACTGATACAAACTGGTTTGGAGGTCAAAGGTCACATGGCCTGGAAGCTATTAATAATGACTTGTGTAACAAATTCATATCAAATCAGCCTTACTGCAGCGAGAACACCACTCAAATAATCCATCTGTTATAACTGCGCTAATGGTACGGTTATAGATCACCAACAGTATAAGGTAAGTATAAGGTATCATAATATTAATATAAAATGATTTGAAGTGCCGAGGTCGCATGGCCTGCATGCTATAATACAAAATCTTTCATTTTTTTCATGTTAAAAAGTCATATGAAGCCCAAAAAAATATAAAACTTCTAAAAATGGGCGTGCCAAATGTTTTTAGGGTATGACTAATTATTTGACACGGTTATGGTTCAATTTCCAGTGTGATTTTTAATTTTTTTTAGCAAACACAATGGAATAGAAATGAATGGAAATTTATTGACAGTCCTTAGTCCGATCAAGCAGCATAGAGGAAACTAACTTCACTACAGTCTGTCTTCCTTCGTTGCCCCAATCATCCACACACAAGGCGAAGCCACGCTCGCCCTCCCCTCCACGCCAAGTCAAGGTGCAGAAGCACCCCCCCCCATTTCGACGAACCCGACAGAGATCTCACGGAGTTCGATGAGTGGACCCGGCAGTTCTTCAAGGCATTGGAGCAGGCGTGTGCAAGGTACACGCCGGAGGAGCTGGAGACCATGGTATGGGGGCCAGATGGCACGCTACTGCCCATGGCTTCAGTGTTCGGCTCCCTGCCGGAGCCCAGGTTCTGCCCAGATTCCCTCCATCCCTTGGAAGGGTCCCATTGGCGACCCACCTCCGGTCCCCCCACCCATCCCTCTTTGACTTGGAACTGTCTTGGACGTCTGGGATCCGTCCTTGAGGGGGGTGTACTGTCACGCCCTGTGTGGGTTCCCACGTGACAGTTAGTCCGTGTTCCCTGTCTGGGCTTTAGTTTCCGTTTTTGACACCCTTATTTTGTATAGAACTTCATACTTTGCCCTGTCTTCCTTTGTTGCCCCAGTCATCCACACCTGTCCCTTATTTCTGTTGGTATTTAGTTCAGGTGTGTGCTTCTCTCCGTGTGGGATCATTATTGTTTGTCAGTCTGCCATTCTGAGTTACTTATCCTTCTGCTGCTGCTGTTTGCACGCAATAAATACTATTACCTGCATTTGGTCCTACTCTCTGCATCCTGGTGTCGAACCTCAAAGCTCTCAAGCACCATCGTGACACATGCATCACCATAAAATGAAGACATTGCTAGTAAGAATAGATAAAGGCCAGCTATATTTAGCTCACTGATGATATTGTTAATCAATGTGTTCATTCACTTTTTACACTGCATTCTGTCCGAATGGAAGTTACAGTATATGCCTGCAAACAGGTCGTGATCAGTCATCAAAACGTAAATGCTGCAAAGACACGACTAATGGCAGTTTACTGGAGAGTGATAGCCTTGAGCTAACTCTTCTCACTCCATAAGGAAATAATACATAATTCACAACTAACAGCTGAGCAATTGAGGACAAAAGAGAGAAGAGGACACAACTGAAGCAGCCAAAGGATGTTGAAAAAGTCACATTCCTGTGTGTGTGATGAATGACACATGCAAATGTCATGTGCATTCACACGTGGCCGTGCATGTATACGCCATGTCATGTCTGCTAATAAGTGAATGTAAATGCAATTGGGTGGTAAACTTTGTGTTTGTGTGAGTGTGTGTGTATGTGCACATCTTTGCCAAGCTGTTCGTTTTGTGATGCTGGGATTGAGGTGACAGTGGGCCCGCAAGAGCAGTTAGCATCTCACACACACACACACACACACACACACACACACACACACATACACACCAGAACAACAGCTGTTGCTAATTAAAGATTCATGCTTAAATTCCTGTGAAAACTCAGGGTGGCAGTGAACACTGGGGACAGAAAGTAGGGGGAGGACAGAGACGAGAAAGCAAGAGAATGACAAGAAACACAGAGACAAAATACTCTTGCTAGAAAATGCCAGAAATCTTTTTTATGTATTTGTATGTTGTATTTATTCATTCATTGCAACTCTGTGGGGTGGGAAATCCTATTTTTGCCCTCCGGAGCACACGTGTGGCGTCTCCTAAACAAAATGTTCCAGCTGTCAAGATGATCATTGTAACCATGATAAATTATGTTAAGATGCATCCCAAGACAAAACATGAGACACTGTTGCATTCATCTGCATAGTAATTGTATTTTAGGCAGCTTGAAATGATTCATACACATATTCATGTCTAAATTGTAAATGTTAGGTGAAATAATACAATAGTTGGACTGGGCCGGAAAACAGGAAGATTTCAGATGATACCTTTAACAGTAGTTCAGATGTTGTTGTCATGAAGTTGTATGACACTCCCATAAGCAGTGAAGTCCGCCAACGGCGACTCACTCCCCACTTGGTGTCCTGAGCCCAGTTCTGGTAGGATTTGGGTGCTGTGGAAAGTAGTTCCAGCTCGTTGCTGCGGACAATTCTGTAAACAGTTTGGCTTCTCAAAACAATATGGATTTTTCAAAAGCATAATACATTTGCATCCCAAAAATGCCTAATGGAAAAAATCCCACTCACAAATTGCTTGGTGTTATTTCCTCTGCCGTCGTGCTCCCACCTGTCCATTGTTGTGTAAGTGTTTCACAGTGTTTAAATGCGTGGCTCGCCATCACTTCAACACAAGAGCTGCACTGGCTGCTCGCCATTGGCTATGATGTGGGAACCATAGAGGCAAAATTGAAGCAGCTTCTTTAGCAAGAAGGATTGCGTTCCTATACGCCCAGGATGAGACCTTTTGAAGAGTTCTGCTGTTCCGGTACCACAGGTAAAAACTAGCCGCCCATGAGCACCTTGTTTTTGTCACTCAACTTCGGTATCCGTGTGTTCAGTTGATCCCTTTGGCTTTGGACTAAAAGGAATGTGGTCATGACTTGTTTCGTAGTCAGACATGTGTACTTTCACTATCTCAGCAGTAAACACTGTGAAACCGGGGAAGCAAATGTGCATAACGCTGGAGGGGCGGGAGCGTGACATGAGACGATAACGCAAAGCGATTTGTGAGGTCTGATTTTTTTTAAATGGGAAAATTCAACAACTTTGGCTGTATGGTACTTTGTGCTTCAAACATTAAAAATCTGCATCAGGCAGATGGGAACTGTGGCAATGAAAATTGCTTTATTATTTCCGTACTATGCATAGTGCAGTCCACTGGCTAATTAACCATGGGCACATCATTTTATAGGGGAGGGATAATTTATAATTATCATGATTTCTATATTAATGAAGTACTCATT
This sequence comes from Doryrhamphus excisus, assembly GCF_030265055.1. Lineage (NCBI taxonomy): Eukaryota > Metazoa > Chordata > Actinopteri > Syngnathiformes > Syngnathidae > Doryrhamphus > Doryrhamphus excisus. The sequence goes on from NC_080474.1 coordinate 8,866,594, forward strand.
TATCATCAACTCGAACTCTTGATGGATAATGGCATCTGAGGTAATTGCTAGTTTTTTAAATGACAGACAGACTGTTGCTTGATTATGCAGGTAACATGATCAAGGGCTGAAGCGCACCTGATAGGATGGAGGTTACGCTGAGCTAACAGGAACCTGGAAGAGATAGCAGACAAGTTAGGTTCCATTGTATTATAGTGTGTACTCACACTAGGCCTATTGTACTGTTTATCACCCAGTTCACACCTTTGGTTGGTGTGAACCGGAGCGTCTAGTTGACAGATTCATCCAGCACTATGATGGTTGACGGACATTCTGCATAAAAGTTTTGCATAATTCACCGACCAAATGCCAGCCAATGTGAACTGTGGTTTGTAAAAGTGAAAAGTAGGTGAATTTATTTGTTTATTGGAAGGCCCTTTTCCAACTAGACTGTGTCCCAGGACTCACGGTCTCAAGTCCACAAAGGTATGCTTGGATGAGCTTGGTGTACAGTAAAAAAATACTTCAGCTGACAAATAAATGGATTAACTACAGCAGTGGTTCCCAAAGTGGGGCACGCATACCACCAAGGGTATGTCAATTGCCAGGGGGTACGTGAATAAAAATCAAAAAACATCTTAACGCCTCACAGTGCAAGGAGACCGCAGCCAGAAGGAGACAGGGACAATTGTTCCTTGCTCTATCTCTGTGTAAATATTAACAAATACGTACGTTTGAATGATTACTTGGACATTCATCATTTCAGTGGTGAAAACCCGGCACTGTGAGTGGAGGGGATTCACCCAAAAATGATGCTTGTATGTTACTGATACTATTAAGGGGGTAGTGGTCCTTTTACAGGTGGGACACCATGGAAAGATTCCAGTCAAATGATGGACACTTCATACTCAACAAGCAGGATGGCTGATGGATGGACAGACTTCCTTTATTGTCAACACAGCAACACAACAACACAGCAGAGAAATTGCCAACGAAATGTTGTTGCCTGGCTCCCGTATAATAATAAATAATAATAATAATAATAATAATAATAATAATAATGTGGAGAATAAATAGATGACATCAAATATGAACAACAATGTACAGCGTAAACAGTAAATAGCACAAATAATTTAAATAATTTTGAATAAATAATAATAATTTAAAGTTTTGGTTGTGCATGTGGGCAGGTAGAGGGGCTTATTTGGCATTCAGCAGTCTGATGGCCAGGGGGAAGTAGCTGTCTCTAAACCTGGTTGTTCTACAGCGGATGCCAGGCGAAAAAACAGTCCATGCTGGGGGTGTGTGGGGTCAGAGTAGATCCGATGGGCTCTTGATACACAGCGGCTTTTTGCTATGTCCTTAATGGGGGGGGGCAGGGTACCAATGATCTTCTCCGCTGTCCTCACCACTCTCTACAGTAACATCCAGTCCGAGGCCTTGCAGCTCCCAGACCAGACAGAGATGCAACTGGTCAGCAGGCTCTCAATGGTACCTCTTGAAGGTACCATGGTACCTCTTGCTCATATTTTGGCTAGCTAACAATAAAATTAAAATCAAGCACATAGTTTATGAAGATGTTTTTTAGTACGCGATGCAGTGTATTTATTTTCTTCTGCTTATCGGTGTGTGGGTCGTGTGGAGAGCAGTCCCAGCAAGCCCAGACTTCCTGGTCCACAGCCACCTCAGTTCCACCAGGAGGACACTGGGGTGTTCTCAGGCCTTACATAATAAACATAATCCTTCCGGTGTGTCCTAGGTCTGCCTCTGGGCTGCCTCAAGGGTGGATTTCAAACTCGATTGAATCGAACTCGAGAGCCACCTCAACTATTTTCTCTCAGTGTGATGGAGCAGTGGCTCTGTTCTGAGGTCCTCCTGGATGACTGAACTCCTCATTCTCTTCTCAGGGTGAGTCCAGCCACGCTCTGGATTAAACACATTCCAGCACTTGTATCTGTTTCGGTCACTATCCAAATCTCATGACCATCTGTTAGGCTTAGTGACTGCATCACTGCAGACGCTGCACCGATTCGCCTTTCAATCTCACCGTCCAACCTTCTCTCGCTCACGAACAAGACTCAGAGACTCTGAGATATTAAAATTGGCGCCATATTTTCACACAATGTATTTATAAGCGTCCATAATGCGTTCCTATAACACACATCGACAGACAGAAATGCAGAGTAGAACCACTGGAAAAAGGAACAATCTACAAGAAAAAATAACCAATCAAAGGTCCTCTCAGTCTTCCAAGATTGACAGCAACATGAACCACTATGAACCACCAGGCTAAAATCCTGCATATAACAAGAATATGCACTTCATCTCATTTGGGCACTTATGGTTACAGTCATGGTTATTATACCCGCTAATGCACAATGTGTGCAAATGACTCCAACAGCCCTATTAGAGCTATTTGCGATCCCCATGTAGTTGTTCTTAAATGCCATTTTGATGTTTCCCTCACTAATTTCAAGCGGGCATTAGTTAGTGGCTCTCTGAGGCTTGCTCGGTGGAATACGGAGTCCTTCATGCCCAAGCGCTGCACTTTTGTTTGATTTGTGATTTGGTTTATGAACCTGCAGCTTTAATGGAAGAGACACACTCTGATCCCCATTATCATAGAGATAGGCAGATAAGACGAAGAGGAGGATGACAGAAGATAGAAAAAAAGAGTATAAAATAGACCAAGTCATGCCCCTCATTATCAAATCCCATCAGTACAGGAGAAACCCCGATTGAGGCACAGACAGACAGAAGGTGAGGTTGTATTTTTTTCTCTTTGAGCAATTCAGCAAGGAAGAAAATAGAAGGGTTTTGATGATGAACTGGGAGGATAGCGAGAGAGCACAAAAGTGAGGATCACCTATGGAGGCAAAGATAATAGCAAGAGCAGGCCAAACCCCTGATGCACATACATGGGACGGCCAAGGATCCTGGTCTGCCATCCACTGAGGCCGTGATCCATTATCGATGGCCAGGAGCACAGCATGGTGGCCCACTCGGAGCAATGAGATAAAGAGAGGTGGGAAGTGAGAAAGTGGGCAGGGAGGAAGGAGCTGTAGGGGGAGGAGGTAAAGAGCAGATGACAAAAGGAGGATAATGGAAGAGAAGAGGAGGATGGGGATGAGGCAGGATGGATATTCTGAATGTATCCATTATGGAGCATCAAAAGGAGAAACTCGAATGGAAAAAAAAAACATGTCAGAGATGGAAGCCAGAAAGTGATGGAGATGAGGGCTGAGTGGAAGTACCTGTAGAAAGAAAGGCAGAGATGGCTAAGGGAGGGAGATTGCTTTTCTCTAATTATGTCCCCTTTCAGCACCACATAGACAGACAGAAAGCTAATTCCACCTGTCCTTCTTCTCATTCCCACTAGTTCTAAAAGCACACGCTTGTTTTTCTCTTAGCCCCTTTCACATGATGTGTCTGTTCTCATGGCGCCAAATGAAGCCATGCCAAAAAGAGCTCGAACAAAAGACAGAAACCTCGACCACCGTAGTGCACTTTGCTCCTTTTGAAGACAAACTTTCATTTCCATTTGTGTTAAACAGGCCTCCGTGTTGGCCATTTATCTCGATCCCATCACCCTGAGCTACGATGGATACACACAGACCTAATCAGACGTATTGAAACCCCATCACTGCACCGACATAGTTGAAATTGTTGGTAACCAAAAAAAAAAAAACCCACAAAAATTACTGTAATAACTGCAAACTAAAGAAGGAAACACAGAAAGATATATGAAAAATTAATACACAGACCCTTTTCCGGGCGATACCAGTGTTCATGAATATACCTTGCTTACGTTGGTGGGTAGTGAGGAAGTGTTGCATTGTGTGTGCATGTGCAAGTTTTCCATGTTGGAAAACTTAACACTGCTGTTGGCGTGTTAAGGTCAGCTATAATGTTTAAAAGACTGTGTGTCTTCTTGGGGATGTTGCATTTCTCATAAGACGTTACTTGCACTACATCACCTTCAAGCACCGGTTGCAGGTGAGTTTGCTTTCATTTAGCACGGAAAAGGGGCACTGATAGCTCTTGACACCAACAATTGGTACATTACCTGTACCTGCTGACAGGTATTTTAGCCTTTTAGTATACTGGCTCTTTCAGGTTTGATGGGAAACTTCTCCAGAGTGCATGTTTCAGATTTAAACAGTGCTCATTGAATGCCACTTTTAGCTATTCTTGAGTTTCTGTGTGTGTGTTTTGCTTCATTGTCCTATTGGAGCATCCATGAACTATCTGACAAATGGCAGCACTTCACATTGTCTTGCGATGTCATTGTACCCTGGACAGAGACACAACGGACACTCCCCCAGGTTTCACAGTACTTTCACGGTCAGGAAAATATTAGTAATGCAATGTTAGGAAGTGATGACAAGTAAACCTGCTCATTCTATGATTTTCTGTGAATGGAGTTGTTTATTTAAACTATTTATTGAAGGTATTACCAGACCCTGTAGTCTGTTTGTGACTGAGCAGAAGTGACTCGTTTATGGGGAAAATGACTTCAACGAGATATTATAAAAAAGGTATTTGTGTCATTCGTGTAACACAGCCACAAATTCCCGATACCTTTTGTGAATTTTGCCATTCAGGTCCATGTTGTACAAAAAGTACTGAAACAATCAAAAGAGTAGAGGTTCAGCCTGTAAGAGACTTTGTCTCAGTTGGCCATGAGCATTTTGTGTATTTCCATTATCTGTCCAACGGCTCATTTTAAATGATCACAAATAACGATGCTAATATATTTGGGAAGTAATATGAACTGGTAAAAGCAGTGGTGGCACACGTAACCTTCCATGCACTCTGACAAATACTGTAGCTGCAAAAATGAAGTGCAAGGGTACAACCCTTTGAATGTGGCACACAATGAGTGGCAGGACGCTCTGAACACAACTTCGTTTGTCATCACCACAGGAGCAGTAGAACCTGAGCGAAGGGTTCTGATAGACCCAGTGGGGAGGAGATTGGCCTGTCCCTGATTGGATGATTACAGGCTGCAGGGGCTCAAATCAGCCATTTTCAGAAAGAGAGTGGTTTTGTTAAGTGGACTGGCACAGTGTGTGCTCTGTGTGGGATCTTTTTGAGTGGGAGCTCTTTGTGTGGTTTGCACTTGTGCCCTGTGCATTGTGCATGTACTATGTGTGTGTGGTCAGAGAAAGGCAACCCAGTTTTTAGGGTGAGGCACATTTGCATGTGTTCAAAGTAAGAGTGAAGATGATTCCCAGTTGCTCAAAAACCTCTGTGAAACAAAAGGTTTAGTCCAATTACTTGTGACAATATACACACCTTAAGATGATTTAGGGATATTATTTACCTTCTAAACTTACCGTATCACATTTAGATGAACAATAAATGTTGCAAATATATTCATCGTAAACAAAATTGCCATAAAAATCACACCAACTTTTGTCAATATTATAAATAATGAGGATGCTGAGGTTCTCATTGGGAGTGACCAGGATGGATAGGATCAGGAAGGAGTACATCAGAGTGACATTGCATGTTAGAGGCCTTGGAGATGAAGTCAGAGAGGCCAGACTGAGATGGTTGGGACATGTCCAGAGGAGAGATAGTGAATATATTGGTAGAAGGATGCTGCCAGGTAGGAGGCGTAGAGGAAGACCAAAAAGGAGGTTTATGGATGTTGTGAAGGAGGACATGAGAGAGACAGATGCAGAAGACAGGCTTGGATGGAGAAGATTGGTTTGCTGTGGCGACCCCTGAGGGGACAAGCCCAAAGAGATTGATAGTTGATAATATATTGTTAAGTATAATTATATCATGATTATTGCATTACTATATTATAATTGTATAATTGTAAACATGATAACAATATATTGGTATTATATTATTATATTGTACAGTATATGAGAGTGGGGAAATACTGGATGGATTTATTAATAACTCCCTCTATAAGTGATATATAGCTATAGTTTATGAGAGCATAGAGGCTCTCCATCAGTGTTAATAACATTGACACATACTAGTAGTTAGCACTGAACCAATGAACTACAACTAATTGAATTTGAACCACAACTTCAGTACCAACCATGAGTTCATTATTACAACCACTTTGGATAAAACAAACATCCCACATTTACCACTCAGAGACAGCATTTGATTAATTCTAAACAAAAGACAGGGTGTAATTCCATTCATAACACAGCAGAAGTAGGAGGTAGTTATCAGTGTATCAGGTAGCCTTGTCCTGCTTAATGACTGCACAGAATGTCATTGTACATATGATTTACATGTTTAAATAATGTCTGGTGCTCTTGCTTATGATGAAGTGGTTCCAAAGAGAGAATACAGCGAGAAAGCAAAAGAGGAGCAGGATAAGGGTAGTACAGGTGAACAAAGAACACAAGTTATTTTAGTCAGCTGGTACCCATGACAACAGAGGGATTGTTTGTCCATGTACGTGTGTGTGTGCAAGCTGAAAGGCGGACTCAATAACCCGTTTCTTTCCACTGCTGTCACCACTACCTTCCTGGATGTGTGACACTTTCTACATCCTCTTTTATTCTCAACTCCACGATCCAGACAGATTCATGGAGTATGTGTCATCAGGGTCTGTTAGAAATAAGGGCTTGGTTATTTTGTCTTCCTGTCCAAAAGTACGTCTGTCATGCCTTGCGTGAGATCATAATATAGACTAAAGACGACCTAGGACAGTACATATTAGACAATACTGTAGTGTATTTCTGATGTGTTTCGGAGCTATAAGATGGGTACCCTGGCCTAATTATTCCTTTGTGATTATACTTAATTAAGTCATTCTCCTCAAGGCCAGAAATCACACGATTTCACTAAAGGTGTAATTTCCTACTTCATCAGCTAATTAAGCCAATCAAAGTGGCTCTTACCATGACCCAGCATGCATGCATTTTAATCAAGGTATGATTTTCTTCTCTGACATTTGTACTTTCTTATGTTTTTATATGGATCTAAAAATACACTCCACCAAAATATCAACACAACACTTTAGCTTGTTGAACTCCAGATCCAAAACAGCTTCCATGTACACAAAAGGTGTCGTACTCTCAAATATTGTTCACCAATCTGTTTATATCTGTGCCGAGATAATCAATCCACCTCACAGGTGGGGCCTGCCGAGATGCTGATGGCTGCACAAGTGTGCCTAAGGCTGGCCACAATGAAAGGCCAACCTCAAATGTGTGAAGGGAGTGGTTTTTCCCAGTGCAACTGGAGACCAGCCAATGTACGACTGTAGAAAGGCACCACCAAAACAGAAAAATATATGCTGACTCATGTTTGACACATTCTGAAGGCACGGAGGTATGAGACTGTCTTTGACTAGGGATTGTCATTGTCCAGTCTGATTTGTTAAAATGTGTACATAGTTGACGGAAGGAGGTGATGATGCAACTCCCCACCAATGGAGTAGGCTTCAGATGGATTTTAATGTCATAAAAACGGCCACTAGGTGGCAGAAGTACATATTTGACAAGTGCTTGGCAGAGATCATGAAAGGACGGAAGAAACACATGACAGGAAGAGGAAGAGGGAATGCGTGGAGGAGTGTAGCATGTAGAAGGTTCCGCATTTAGGGACATTTTAATGCATGCACATACATGTGTAGTCACAAAAGCTAAATATATTTGTGTCAAAGTGAAAGCTTGATTTTTCTTTTTTCACAAAAAGCTTTTTTTCTCCATTTTCTTGTTGGCAACTGATATTTTCCTGAAACTTACCTACTCTATTGCTGATTACTAAAGAACGGGAAAAGGTAAATACATTTTTTTTCTGATGAAAGATGGGTGTAATATTTCTTCCATGGTTCTATGGTTTTATAGCCATAGAACACAATATATATTACTAACACTGATTGGATGGTTACTGAGAGGAGGGGCCTTTATGGCGGAGTTTTCACTTCTAAAATGTTGATTTGGGGGGCATTTATTTAGGGGATCCCCCCACCCCCCACGCCACCGCGTAGAGCTGGCCCCGGTTGGCATCATACTTTCAGCTGCCGTCAGTGTGAGTTCTCATTATCTTTCATCTGACATCAGATGTGATGGGACAATTAATACAAAAATCAACATGCTGGCTCAGATGGTTACATTAAATCTCAGTTTCTGGTTGAATTGAAATGTGCCTGACACTCTGAAAAACCTGCTTGTGAGGTTTTGGTGATGAGTGTGCACGGTGTGCCTGTCAGCCAATTTACCATTGCGCAGGTAAATTGCGCTTTGCCTGCAACAAGAATAGACCAGGTCGGAGCTGGCGATCTTTCAGGGCACCTTTGCCGTGCTGTTTTTTTCAGAAAATTGTCACTGTGCCAAGCTGAAAGTGTGGACACCTCCTCAGGTGCGCCGACACGCCCCTCTCGGTGCAGCCAGTCTACCAAATTACCATTGGCTATTGGCTATGCACAGTGGTGCGCTGGACCAAATTACCACTGCGTGGGGTGTGCCACCCTGCGCCACCTTGAGTTGGGCCACAAAATTAGAGCCTTTGTCTCATATACTGTAGGTAAAACGTCACCTTAAATGCTCATTCTTCATGTATAAGCATTTAGAATTGTTTTATGCCAGTAAAACTATCATTGTTAAACTAAACGATAAAAGTGTGTTTTGTATTAACATTCGGTTAAGACTTGTTGTGTAACTGTGTTAGCAAAGAATTACAGGCCACTGACATCATAGATGGGCGACAGTGTGTTGCAAAGTGTATTAGTAAATCAACAAGAGGCATGATGTTGTACACTTACTGGAAAGTGTATGCAAACCGAGGCAAAATTTTGGCATTCATTTTCAATGTTAACCAAAAAACTGTATGGTGAAGGCATTGGATATCATTACATTGGTCATAATGTTATGATTATTCAAGACTGAACGTTTTGCTTTGCAAGTTTGGTCATTAGCACCACAGTGTGTGTGTGTGTGTGTGTGTGTGTGTGTGTGTGTGTGTGTGTGTGTGTGTGTGTGTACTGTATATTGTCCTGTCATGTTCCTTCATGGGAAACATCTGCTCAGTCTTGTGCAGTGGGCCATTGGACCCGCTCAGTACCCGCTGCTGTGATACCACCATCTAATGAGCCCGTCAACAGTTCGGTTTGACACACACACATTCTTTGTTAAACGTAAGGATGGGCACCCGCAGCGCGTTTCACACACGCAGAGACACATGCTCCAATGTAATTGCATACATGTCCAATCACTAATGGTTTCAGTAAATATACTTTTGGGGGGTACATCAGTGAGTTTATTACAGTACACGTTACGTGCACCACTGTGTCTAATTCATCAAGCCAGTCGATTTTCTCAAGTGAGGAATGTGTCACTTCATTTGTGACAACTGCAAAGAAATCAATTACAGCTATTGTCCCTGGAAATGCTTTGTTTTGGCTTCAGTGTGGCTCACAGTATTTGGAGCTGTGTGTTGCGACCATGTAACTGGTTTTCCACTTGCTAGATTGTTCCTCCCACCTGTAGGCGGACTCGTCAGAGATGAGTCCGATGAGGGTGGTGTCGTCCGCAAACTTCAGGAGCTTGACAGACTGGTGACTGGAGGTGCAACTGTTTGTGTACAGGCAGAAGAGCAGAGGAGAAAGAACGCAGCCCTGGGGGGACCCGGTGCTGATGTTTTTTGTATCTGAGATGTGTTTCCCCAGCTTCATGCACTGTTTCCTGTCAGACAGGAAGTCTGTAATCCACCAGCAGGTGGAATTAGGCACGCTCAGCTGGGAGAGCTTGTCCTGGAGCAGAGTTGGGAGGATGGTATTGAAGGCAGAGCTGAAATCCACAAACAGGATCCTAGCAAAGGTTCCTGCGGAGTCCAGGTGCTGGAGGATGAAGTGGAGGGCCAAGTTGACTGCATCGTCTACAGACCTGTTGGCTCTGTAGGCAAACGGCAGGGGGTCTAGGAGAGGGTCAGTGATGACTTTCAGGTGTGAGAGCACAGGGTGCTCAAAGGACTTCATGACCATGGGGGTCAGGGCGACGGGTCTGAAGTCATTAAGTCCTGTGGTCCTTGGCTTTTTGGGAACAGGGATGATGGTTGAGGTCTTGAAGCAGGCAGGCACGTGGCGTGTCTCCCATGAGGTGTTAAAAATGTCTGTAAACACCGGAGACAGCTGATCAGCGCTGTTCTTCAAGGCGGACGGAGACACAGAGTCCGGTCCAGCTGCTTTCCGGGAGTTCTGTGTCCTGAAGAGTTGGGTGAGGTGGGTGAGAATTAGTGTTGGAGCTTCTCAGAGTACAGTCGTTTAGCCTCTATCTCTGCTAAACTTGTACTTCGAGTCTTTGTATTTGTCTTTGTCCCCACTCCTGAAGGCCTCCTCCTTCACCAACCTTAACTGTTTGAGTTTGGCTGTGAACCAGGGTTTGTCGTTTGTCGTATGTTTCATAAGGATTGTGAATGATGGGCAAAATTTCCCAACAAAGTGCACTTCCTGTTTAATCCTAGGTCACAACCAGAGGCACTATTTTTTTTTTTTTTTTTGTCGTTCCCCTTTTTTCCTGTTTTTGTTCATGGAGAATGCAATTGTGATGATCATGAAGGAGTAAGATCTCAGCATGCATGGAGGATGTCTGAAATATTTGAACATGTATTGGCCGCACTAATGACGTATGTGGAGTGCACATTTGTCGCACAACATGCATACGAACCTGACACTTGCAAAACTTACGAAAGACACCACACTCACTCACTGACTTATGGACAATTTAGAGTGGCCAATTAACCTAGCATGTTTTTGGAATGGGGGAGGAAACCGGAGTACCCGGAGAAAACCCACGCATGCACGGGGAGAACATGCAAACTCCCCTGTCCTGTTACTTAGTTTATTATAAATTATACAGTGAAAATGGTAAATTTCAGATATAGATGCAAATGGTGACAGAAACATTTGAACCATTTAAACCTGCTTTTCACCAATTTAAACTTTCCATGCGTAAAAAAACACTAACTTTGGTACATATAGTTGGCGTTCAAGCAGCTGCAGTGGCGTGTCAATGATGATGGCCGCCAGCAGGCAAACTATTCCTGTAAAGCAGGGGTGCTCACACTTTTTCAGCATGCGAGCTACTTTTAAAATGACCGAGTCAAAATGATCTACCCACTACAAAAATGCAAAACATCTATTTATTTTCAAATGTATTGAGGATTATTTGTACGTACAATGTATGTTGATGTACCTTACATAACCAAATGAGCCAATATTGCAAAACACACATAATTAACTATTAACATTTTTGTAATTACCTGAGTTTACTTTGATGACTTGCACTGAATTGAATCAGCCAGGGATGCATAGTCCGGACAGTAGCTGCTGATAGCCAGGTTAGCCAGCCTCAAGCACACTTCCAAATGTTCATGTACATTGTGAAAAAAAAGTCCACCTCCCATTCCGTATGGAAGTGATATGTTTTTGCCTTTTTACTTGGTCCAGCTCCTTCACTCATTTTAGTGACCATAAACTTTAGCGAGGGCTAAAATCTGACGCAATTCGCCGACTAGCTTAGCACTTTGCATCGTTGTTTACGCATGAGCGGTGACCTAAAGGTCAAAATTCAGTTGTCATCTGACTGGTTGTCCTGTATGTCAATCAAGTAACGGGGATGGATGACAGGCTGACATCGTAAGTTCTGCTGCACTTAGAGACGTTGTTTGATTTGATTGGTCGCCCGAAGGGCAACATTCAGTTGTCATCTGAATGGCTGCCCTGTATGTCAATCAAGTGACGGCATTGATGCTAGGATGATATTTTTTTAATGTCACGCCGCGATCGACCAGCGATCGACCAGTACCACCTCCGCGATCGACCGGTAGATCGCGATCGACTTAATGAGCACCCCTGCTGTAAAGCTTTCCTATGTCAACTTAGAGCAATGTGTTCCTTTTTGTATTCAAAAACATGTACTGCATATAATGGAGTGTATGCATTGTCTTTTATATTATGCAGCAATAGGAAGGATGAATGATAGGCTTTATTCAACCACATTGTTTTCTATTGTACTTTGAATTGTGGCTCCACAAATCTGGAACTCTTATTTGAATTCAGTTTGTAAGAATATAAAAAGAAATAGTGTTTGCTTCTGTTTGTCATTGTTATTGGATGATGAATGAGCTCATTACTAAAAAGGCTTTCTGTAATCTTTCAAGCAAACTGTTATAGAAACCATACATCAAGGCGAGAATGGAATTGCCCCGTGCAGTAGGGCAGCGTAGTACCTAGAAGGACATCTGCTTTACTGGATAAAACTATTTTATTAAAACTTTGTGGCATTATCAAGAACAGTCTTGACTTTCAACAAAAGTTTTGTTTGATGAAACATAATAAACACGCTCATCCACCTCAGATAACATTGATAACAGTCTTGGAGTCTTGGAGTCCAGTCCAGTCTTGTGCAGGTTTATAATCTCATCCCTAAGGGTTTTGGGTTTTTTGGTCTTTCTCATGGTGGCTCGAGTTGAATTTAAAAGTACAGTAATGGGCAATACACACGAGAGTTGATGTCATCTGTCATCCATTCATTGTCATTCATTCATTCATTTTCTACCGCTTTTCCTCACGAGGGTCGCGGGGGTGCTGGAGCCTATCCCAGCTGTCTTCGGGCGTAAGGCGGGGTACACCCTGGACTGGTCGCCAGCCAATCACAGGGCACACATAGACAAACAACCACTCACACTCACATTCATACCTATGGACAATTTGGAGTCCAATTAACCTAGCATGTTTTTGGAATGTGGGAGGAAACCGGAGTACCCGGAGAAAACCCACGCATGCACGGGGAGAACATGCAAACTCCACACAGAGATGCCCAAGGGTGGGATTGAACCCTGGTCTCCTAGCTGTGAGGTCTGCGCGCTAACCCCTAGACCACCGTGCCGCCCCATTCATTGTCATAGGAACAAAATGTTTCCATATGAAATTTTGTGCCGGTGCATGTCGTCGTGTCGCCGGCTTGCGATGTCATCAGTAGCCACGTTTGCATGAGGAGCTTTTCCTCTTTCTGAATGGAATCTTTCCAAATGACTTTTCCGAAAACATAGTATCCATAGAAAGGAATATTCCAATATTGCCTACATGCGCTGCTATAATCAAAGAGAATAGTCAATGGGGCATGCCCAGTAAAACGCAAACACCTGTTGGAATAACTCCGTATTGCAAGTTTTTCGTTCGTCCAGTCTTGAAATTTAGTTTGGATGCAAAACAAACTTTGTCCAGTCCAGTGCAGATTGCTGGCCTCCATTTTTAAAAGTGAAGAACGTCCGAGCTGTGTGTTACGTCATATCTGAACATGCGCTGAAAGAACACACCCGGGATAAATTTAAACAGGAAAAGATCAAATTCAATCTTGCTAATATTTTATAATTAACCTTGGGACATGTTTTATATAGATATATATTTTCTTTTTAAATAAAATTAAATAAAAGTGGGTGTCCAGT